>NC_071466.1:11479652-12188502 GCF_028500815.1 Rissa tridactyla | reverse complement strand
CTAGCCCATGGCACTGCCTTCCTGCCCCACTGCTGTACCATGGGGCTGCCCGTCCATGGCACTGCCTTCCTGCCCCACTGAGGGGCTGCCCTATGGGGCTGCCTGTCCATGGCACTGCCCTCCTACCCCATGGGACTCCCTGGATGTGGCACTGGCCTCCTGCCCCACTGCTGCCCCATGGAGCTGCCCTCCTGCCCCATGGGACTGCCTGGCCGTGGCGTTGCCCTCCTGCCCCATGGGGCTGCCCGGCGGTGGGGCTGCCCTCCTGCCCCGCTGCGGCTCCCTCACCTCCGTGCCGTCCCCAGCTCTGCATGGTGTCCCTGAGCCTCTTCCGGACGCTGCTCAGCCTCAACTGCGAGGACGTGATGCTCCAGCTGGTGCTCAGGTAACTGCCCCGGGGGCTGCCGGCGCCGGGGGGGGGGCTGCGCTGGGACAGGGGTGGGGGGTGACATGTGGGGCAGCCCCGGCTTCTGCCCCGCTGCCGAGGGGTCTGGCCGAGCATCCTCATCCCCGTCGCGTGTGCCCCCGTTTTCTGCCCTGCTGCCGAGGGGGTCCATCGGGGGTGTTCCTGTCGCGTGTCCCCCCCCGTCTTCTGCCCCGCTGCCGAGGGGTCCAGCAGGGCATCCCTGTTGCGTTGTCCCCCCCCCCCTGTCTTCTGCCCCCCTTGCCAATGGGTCCGGTGGGGTGTCTCCATCCCCGTTGTGTGTCCCCCGTCTTCTGCCCGCTGCCGAGGGGTCCAGCAGAGCATCTCCGATGCGTGTCCCCCCGTCTTCTGCCCCACTGCCAATGGGTCTGGTGGGGTGTCTCCATCCCCGTTGTCTCCCCCCGTCTTCTGCCCTGCCACCAATGGGGCCGGTGGGGCGTCCCTGTTGCGTGTCCCCCGCCTGCAGCCCCGTTGCGCCCCCCCCCAGGTACCTGCTGCCCTGCAGCCACGTCATGCTGAGCCAGAAGCGGGCGGTCAGGGACCTGGACATCTACGGCAAGACGGCGGCCAAGTTCCTCTCCCTCATTCCGCGGTGCTGCCGCCCCGAGAGCCTGCCGCCGCCGGAACGGGAGGAGGAGCACGCCGCCTGGGCCAAGGGTACGTACAACACCGGGGAGGGGGGGCTCCGCCGCCACGGCTGCCACCCCCCGCTGATCCCCCGCACCCCTGCGCCGTCCCCTGCAGGCCACGGCAGCCCCAGCGTGGACACCTCCTCGGTGGTGACGGTGCCCAAGCCCCTCCACGCCTTCCCGCCTCTCCTTCTTCATGCGGCAGCAGAGCGCGGCCCCCGAGGCGGCCGCCCCTGCCCCGCGCTCCCCCCGGCACCCCCCCTCGGGCAGCCCCTGCCACCGCGCCGGCCGGTGGGAGGAGGTGTCGGAGACTGGACAGGAATTACCTGGAGTACCTGCGGGACGCGCGGCGCAGCATCGACCGCTGCGCCTGGGCCTGCCGCGTCTGGTCGGCCCCCTACGACGGGCGAGGAGCCCAGCGCCGACCCCGGCCCCGAAGCCCCCCGGCCCCCGGGACCCCCCCACCCCCCGGACTAAAAAGCGGGGGTTGCCGGAGGAGGGGGCGAGGGAAGGGCAGGGGGGGTCCCCCCGGCAGCGGGGGGCGGCGAGGACGGCGCGGGGGGGCCCGGCCCTGAGACGCGGGACTCGGGGACCCTGGTGAATGGGGCGCATGGGCCGGCTGAGCCGGGGCGGGCCGGGGGGGGACGTGGCGGTGAAGAAGGTGCGCCGCAGCCCCCACGGTGAGAGCGACGGCGCGGGGGACCCCCTCCCGAGCGGGAGCACCGGCCCTTGCCGACGCAGAACGGGTGCGACGGGGCCCCCCCGGCCGCAGCCCCCGGGCTGGGAGCCACTGCCCTCGGTGGACTCGCTGATCGAGGAGCTGCTGGCCCGTGCGCCGGCCGAGCCCAACGGGGCCGGCGTCACCATCGAGGCCTTCACCGAGAGCTGCGGGAGATCGAGGCCGAGATGAAGAACGGCGGCGGTGGGGGGGTCCCTGCCCACCCCCCCCGGAGCCCCCCGAACCGCCGCTGTCCCCGCGAGGAGGAGGAGGCTTTCGCCAGCTTCGCCGCCCTGCCGGAGGCGGGGGACGCCGCGGGCCGGCGGCGCCGCCGCGGGTGCCGGACCCCCTGGCCCAGCTGGTGGCCAGCCCGCCGCGGGCGGGTGGGACCCCCGCCCAGCCAGCCCTTCACAGGTGGGGCTCGGCGCCCTCGGTGGGGGTGTCCCCGTTGCCCCCGTCCCAGCCTGACGTGTGTGTGTGTGTGTGTGTCCCCGCACCCCGGCTGTGCCGCAGGTCCCTTCGTCTCGGTGCTCTTCGGGAAGCTGGAGAACATGCTGCACAACTCGCTCTACGTCAACTTTCTGCTGACGGGGCTGGTGGCCCAGCTGGCCTGCTACCCCCCAGCCCCTGCTGCGCTCCTTCCTCCTCAACACCAACATGGTCTTCCAGCCCAGCGTCAAATCCCTGCTGCAGGTACCCCGGGGAGCCCCCCACAGCCCCCCGGGACCCCCGGCCCTGCGCCCGCCGCCCCTCACGGCCCTCCCTGTCCCCCCCCCCGACCCCGGGTCCTTGTCCCCGGCAGGTCCTCGGCTCGGTGAAGAACAAGATCGAGAGCTTCGCCGCCAGCCAGGAGGATTTCCCGCCCTGCTCTTCAAGGCCAAGAAGTACCTGATCGCCCGGGGGAAGCTGGACTGGTCCGACGCGCCCCCCCGTGCCCTCCCTGCGCCGCCCCCGAAGCCCTGGGTGAGGGCTTGGGGGGGTCCGGGGGTGCTGGGGGGCAGGGCAGTGTGTGTGGGGGGGGCGTGCCACAAAATGGGGGGCTGTAGGAGGGGACGCGGTACAAAATTAGGGGCATGGGGGGACAGAGGGCAGCAGTGCAAGGGGGCGTGGGGAGGCTTGGGGGGCACGGGGGGCCGGGGGACATGGCACAACATGGGGGGTGGAGGGGGGGCTCGGCACGGCACGGGGGCCTGGGGGCCACAGCGTGGCATAGGGGGCTATGGGGCACGGCGTGGCACGGGGGGGCTGAGGGGCCACAGGGGCTTGGGGGGCTCGGCATGGCACGGGCAGCCAGGGGACGCGGGGGGGGGGGGGACACGGCACGGGGGGCCGGGGGCTGCGTTGCCCGAGGGGCTGGGCGTTGGGCAGAGGGCTGGGGGGCTGCACATGCCTTAACATGAGGGGCTGGGGGGGGGGGGGGCTGCATGGAGGGCTGGGGGCTGCCCCCTGCATTGCACAGGGGGGCGGGGGGGGGGCTGCATGTGGCCTTGCGCTGAGCCTGAGGGGGGCTGCCCCCCTGCATTGCACCAAGGGCTGGGGGGGCTATGGGGGGGGGGCTGGGGGGCTGCATGTGGCATTACATGGGGGGCTGGGGGGCTGCATGGAGGGCCGGGGGGCTGCCCGGTGGCATTGCATGGCGGGGGGGGGGGCTGTGGGGCTGCACGTTGGCATTGCATGGGGGGCTGCATGGAGGGTCGGGGGCCGCACATGGCATTGCGTGGGGGTGCTACGGGGGGGGCTGGGGGTGGTGTTGGGGGGGGGGGCTGGGGGGCTGCACGGTGGGCCGGGGGCTGCACGTGGCATTGCATGTGGGGGGCTGGGGGTGGTATGGGGGCGGGTGGGGGGGTGGTGTTGGGGGGGGGGGCTGGGGGGCTGCACAGAGGGTTGGGGGCTGCTGCATGCGGCCTTGCACCGAGGGTGGGGATGGTATGGGGGGGGGGGGGGGGGGGCTGGGGGCTGCACGTGGCAATTGTGCGTGGGGGGGGGGTGGAGGGGGTGCTACGGGGGGGCTGGGGGCTGCCCGGAGGGTTGGGGGGCTGCCCATGGCCCTTGCACCGAGGGTGGGGTTGGTACGGGGGGGGGGCTGGGGGGGGGCTGCATGTGGCATTACCTGGGGGGGGGGGGGTGGGGTGGGGGGGGTGCTGCCAGCCCCGGTGGCGGCGCGGGCGGGGGCTGAGGCAGTTTCCCTTTCCCCCCCCCAGCCAAGAGCCGCAAGCCGTCGCTGGGGGAGCTGATCCTGCGCCACGCCAACAGCCCCACGCGGGCGCGGGCGGCCGCGGCGCTGGCCCTGCAGCACGTACGGGACGGGCCGGTGTTGCAGGCGTTGGCCGGGGGGGGCCGGGGGGGCTGCGGGGTTCGGCCGAAACGCCAGAGCCAGGCCCTGCGCGTCAAGAACGCCGTCTACTGCGCCGTCATCTTCAGCGAGTTCCTCAAGGAGCTGGCCGCCATCGCCCAGGGCCCACGCCCGTCACCTCCCCCTTCCTGACGGAACCCCCCGAGGAGTGACCCCTCTCACCCCCCCCCCCCCCCCAACCCCCCCCCTCCCAAAAAACCCCGGCCGGCGCCTTTTTTTAACCACCCCCGGGACACGGGACCTTTTTAATTTATTGGGGACGAATGTTTGGCTGAGAACGTGCTGCAATATGTACAGGAGTGACCGGCCCCGCCCCCGTCTGCTCAGCGTTGCGGGGGGTGGGGGGGGGGGCGGGCAGGGCAGGGACCCTGGGGCGGCCCCCGGGGGGGGGCTCGGTGGGGGGGCCGCGGGGGCCGGGGCGGGCTGGCTCTGCCCCCCCCCTCTGCCCCCCACCGCTCCCCCGGGGGCGTAGGGGGTGTCTGGCCCTCGCCCCCCCCTGCCCCCAGCTGCTCTCTATGCAACACCCCGCCCCCCCCCCCCCCCCCCCCAACTTGTGCCGGGGGGGGGGTGTGGGGGCTGGGGGGGGCCGGGGCGGTGCATGGTGGAGGGGGGGGGGCTGCGTGTGTCTGTGCTGTGTAAAAAGCCCTTCTGTAATAAAGGGTCTGGTCGAGGGCATCGCCCCCCGCCCCCCCCCCCCCCCTCCCAGTGCCCGGGGTGGGGAGGGGGCTGGGGGCACACGCTGGGGTCCCCCCAGCCATGGCCGCGTGTCCCCCCCCCCCCCCCCGTGCTGACGGCAGCACCCCAACTGGCGGCTGGTGCCGGCCCCGGCTGCTGTGGGGGCACCCCCATGCTGCGTGGAGGGGCCGGGGGGGGGTCCTGGGGCACCTTGTGTTCCCCCCCCCCCCCACCCCCCAGCACGGGGCTGGGGTGCCGCTCTGTCCCCACAATCCCCATGGTGCCCCCCCCCCATCACGCCGCTGGCCTGGGGACATGTCGTGCGTCCTCCCCCGGCCGTGGCACCCCACGTCTGCCCTCCCAGCCCCCGTTCTGCACCCTGGGTCACCTGGGACACCCCCCTCTCCCCCCCCCAAAAGGCTGGGGGTCCCAGCAGCACCCTGAGCCCCCCCCACCCCACCCCGCCCCACGGGGGGGGACGAGGCTGTGGTGGGGTCGTGGCATTTATTGATGGTTGTACGTGACGGTGACGTGGGGTGCCCCATGGGGGGGGGGGGGCAAGGCGCGGGGGTCGGGGGGGCAGGCAGGCGGTAGGGGGGTGCATGGGGGGGGACACGGGGATGCAGGAGGTGACGTGGGGGGGGCGCTGAGGGGGTGACACAGGGGGTGCAGGGTGGGGATGTGGGGTACAGAGGGGTCACGGGGGTGCAGGGGACACACAGCAGGGTGCAGGGTTCGTTACCGGGGGGGGTTGCAGGGGGGTACACAGGGTGCTGGGGGGGTGACACGGGTCGGGGGGGGGGGTGGGGGGGGGCAGGACAGGGCTGCACCAGGCTCTCGCCGTCGGGTCCTGGTCCATGGTCAGCCCCGCGGACGCGCGGTGGCTGCGTCCTTGCTGTCCCCCGTCCTGGGGTCTGGGGGATGTCCCCCCCCCTCCCCTGCCACTGTACCCCCCCCCCCCGCCTCGGCCACTGGCCCACGCGTGGCGGTGGGGTGGGGGCACAGGGTCATCGGCCTCAGAAAAGCCGGGGTGTCCTCAGCTGGGGGCTTTGGGGGGGGTCAGCGGGGTCCCAGGCCGGACCCTGCCCGCCCCCCCCAACCCCGTGGGGGGCTCGGGGCAACCCGGGACCTGCCGGGACAATTGAAATGCTGCCGATGACCCCCCCACGGGCTGTGACAGCGGGACACGGAGGGGGGGGGGGACGGGCAGGAGAGCCGTGCGGGCGGGGGCTGGTCCCGCGGGATCCATCCCTTCTCCGGCTCTTTAACACAGAAATCGGGTTTTTGGGTGTTTTTCCACCCCCCGGGGCCCCTCCGCCCCCCGGCAGCGGGGGCTGCAGCAGCCCCGGCCTTCATCAGGGCGCCCACGGCCGGCCGCGATCCTTCCGGTC
This sequence comes from Rissa tridactyla, assembly GCF_028500815.1. Lineage (NCBI taxonomy): Eukaryota > Metazoa > Chordata > Aves > Charadriiformes > Laridae > Rissa > Rissa tridactyla. The sequence goes on along the minus strand of NC_071466.1, from coordinate 12,182,312 downwards.
CTTTGGGCCTTGGGTGGTGGATACCTGTTCCCCCCCCCCCCCCGCCCTGAGCTGGTTTGGGGAGGATTTTGGGGTTTCTCCTGCCTGCCCGGCTTCCTCGGGCACCGAAACGCTCCCACGCGAACCCCAACGGGAGGAAGCGGGCAAATGGCCCCCCACCGCGCCGCTGCTGCTGGCGTCACCCGCAGGGCATCATCCTGGAGCTGGGAGGGGGGGTCCCTCCATCCCGCCGTCCCTCCCATCCCCGCCGTCCCTCGCAGCGCAGGGGCTGCTGTCGTCGCCGCTGGCACAGGGACGCGGCACCCGCCGTTCGGGCCCTGGCCATGGCACACGGGGCAGGTCCTGGTGTCCCCCCAAAAGGTTCTTCGTGCTCCGAGCGCGACGTCCCTCCCCACCCCCTGTCCCCTCCCAGCCCCTCGGTGTCTCCCGGGGGCTGGAGCTGGAGCACGGACCGCGCCGGCCGCGGGCCCTTTTCCACTCGCTCGTGCCTTTGGCTTTCCCCGGGTGCCCGACGCAGCGAAACCTTCGTTACCCGGCCTCCCAAAGCACTTCCCGGAGCACCAGGGTCCGGCGTCTCTCCAAGACTCACAGCGGGCAGACGAGAGTTTCCACTCTGGGAAAGGTTCAGATAGAGTTTTCCCGGGATATTTTTTTTTTTTTCCACTTGGAAGCAACGTGGCAAAGACGGGGAAGCGTCGGGAATCCACATTCCGGCCACATTGGGAAGCCATTGGCGGCTCCATCCCAGTGGGATCCTGGCATGGAATCAGCTCATCCCTCCCGCTCCGGGACCTCGCGCCTCCTCTGGGATGGGGACACCCCGCGCGGGGACGCTGCCGTTCCCGGTACCCCGCTGTCCACGCAGCGGCCTGCGGCGGAGCCGGTCCCTCAGGTCCATCGCCCTGCACCGACTCCTGGCCACCTCCAGCCCCCCTCCCCCGGGGCTGAAATCCTGGGAGTTTCTGCCCCCGTCCCCCCCCCCAGGGGACCCAGGCCTCAAATCCCTCCTGCTGGGACTGTTTTTTTTTTCTGATTTCCAGCTCAGATCCATTTGTCACCTGTTGAAACTCATTCGGTTTTGCTCCAAGCTCATCGTCTGGCTGAACCCCCCCTGTTTTTTCCGCATCTTTTTCCCCCCCCCGCCCCGTTTACTCTCCGCGGTTGTTACGGGCAGCAATGTCCCCGCTCCTGCAGCGGGCGGTTGATTCCCCCCACGGTTTCGGCTGCGTTTCCGTGCTCCCCGCCGGCGTCTGGGTCACCCTCTCCGGTCTCTGGGGTGCCGGATCCGCGTGCGCCGTTGCCGGCGAGGTGCCGCCGCGACCCTCGGCAGCGGCTCCGTCGCCGTTAACGCGAAATCTCCTGCGTTAGGCGGAACTTGTTGCCTTCCTTTTGCAGCTGTAGCCCACGATTCGGGCAGACGAGATCCTGTTATACAGAAAAGCACCTTTCCGGTAGTCGGCAGGTTGGATTTAATCTCAGCCCGCCTAATCCGGCCGCCACCATCTCCCGCTTGTTTCTGAGCGAGCGCTCGGCCCTTCGGCGGCGGCGGCGGCGACGTCTCCGGCCTTCGGCTCTTCCTCCTCCGGAGCTGGCAAAGGCGTTTCCCACCACCCCTGCTCCCGCGGAACCGGCACCCAAAGCACGCGTTTTCCTAATTCATAAATGACCGCCACTAAACATCAAACGTTCTCCTTTCTCCCTTTTCCGAAATGCCAAGGCAAAGCGCTGGCGCGGCCCCCCGCCGGCGGGCGGCAGGTGTGGCCCCGCCAAACAGGGAACCTGGGCAGAAATTTTGCGGAAACGGTCCAAAAAAAACGGTTGTTTTTTTTTTCCCCGGAGGCGCGAGCGAGCCGTCAGACACAGTGCCGGTGTCCCGCCGGGCCGCGGGCGACGCTGCTCATCGGCAAATGTCTCCGAGTTGGGTTCGAAAAGCGGGAGAGGATTTCGGGACAGGGTTTGGAAACCAAACGGAGGGGCGGCGAGTCCGGGCTCAGGGGTGAAAAATGTTCCCTGTGCGCGACAGGGAGGGAATCGCGGAATCGTAGCAGGGTTTTGGGTCGGAAGGTGTCTGTCCCCACCCCGCCCGCGCTGCGTGACGGGCACGAGAGGCGCTGACCGCGGCCTCGGAGGATCCTGCCCCGCAGCTGGGGGATCCCGGCTTCTCCTTCACCCCGGCGGGATCGCAGCAAAGCCGCTCGGGGGTTTCAAACTCCGAGCGTCAGCCCCCCGGCACGCGGCTTCATGGCATCATCTCGTCAGGAGGTGACCTGGTACTAAGGAAACCCGGCAGACGGGAAAAGAGGTGTTAGGACGGCAAAGGGAAGAGGGAGGGGGTGGCACCCACGTGGAGATAAACGGAGAGACGTCTTGGAGGCAGCTTTGGGCCATCTCTCATCTGTCGGCAACGGCTCCCAGGTACGTCTTCAAACCCAGGGCTCGGTTCCCCCTCCACACGGCAACCGAGCGCATCCTCAGGCTCCGGGGAGACCTTGGAGCCCCTTCCAGTCCCTCAAGGGGCTCCAGGAAAGCTGGGGAGGGACTCTGGATGAGGGAGGGGAGCCATGGGACGAGGGGGAAGGGGTTTCCACTGCAAGAGGGGAGATTGAGCTGAGATCTCGGGCAGAAATTCTTGGCTGTGAGGGCGGTGAGCCCCTGGCCCAGGTTGCCCAGAGAAGCTGTGGCTGCCCCATCCCTGGAGGGGTTCAAGGCCAGGTTGGCCGGGGCTTGGAGCAAGCTGGGCTGGTGGGAGGTGTCCCCTGCCCAGGGCAGGGGGGTGGAACGAGATGATCTTTAAGGTCCCTTCCCACCCAGACCATCCTGTGAGTCTGTGACTCTAAATAGTCTTTTAATTTCCCCATCTTCGGTTTTCTCACGATCACGTCTGGGTTTTCTCATTTCCCGGGCGCAGACTCAGGACGGCAGCACCAGGGTCGCTCTCCCTGTGTACGAGCGCCAAGAATCAAACCCTTTCTCAGCCCCTTTGTTTCTCGGCTCAGCTGTTCGCCTCCATCTCCAAGACCTTTTCCATCCCAACCCACTTCTGCGGGTTTTTCCCCGGAACCCCCACTGGGCTCTCACACGCTTTTTTGGGGTGTCTCCATCCACCCCACGCTCACCCCACCTCACTGCTGGCAGAGCCAGGGATGCCGGGAGCCGCCGGGGGTCCAGGGTGTTCCCACCTGGGGAAACACCCTCCCCCCCATCCCCGGGGATGGGGGAGGGGCTCCAATTCCCAGTAGCGGTCACCCAGCAGGACCCTAAAGGCAAGGAGCCAAACACCAATTTTTGGGGCAGGACGCGGGGATCCTGGCGAGCGGAGGCTCCTCGTAGCTCCGCCGGGTGCCCCCGGGAGGGAGGAGCAGGGTCCTGGGTGGGGGGAGCCGCTGGTTGAGTGGCCAATCTGCCTCCTCGTTAAACACGGGGGCACTAATGAAGGCGGGGGGTGGGGGGGACGCAGATGTAACAGCGAGGCCACTTTGTGTCCCCCACCCCCAGCTCCACGCCGGGCCCCCTCCCTCCTCTCTCGCCGCTCTGTGCCGGGGCTCAGCTCACCGAAACAGCAGAAAATGACCCGGAGTGAGGAAAAACCGTGTGTCTTCCGGGGTTCACGGGGGAAACCTGCCGGGAGGGTGAGGGAGGGAGTGCAGCGAGGCACCCCCCCCCCGCCCCCCCAACCCCGGATCCCCGGGGAGCGCTTGTGCTGGGACAGCTGCTGCGGCGGGACACAGCCCTGCCCCCTCACTCCTGCCGTAAAGTTGGGAATAATTCCCATTTTGCCTCGATCCGCTCGGCGGGAAGGCAGCGACGAGGCGTCCCTGAGCCCGGACGGGCAGGGGGGGTCCTGCTGCGCCATCCCACCACCCCGAGGGTGACGATGCCGTCCACGAGGAGCTGCGGGAGGCAAAGCCAACGCTCTGGCTGCGCTGCGAGCCCCCCCCACACCCCCCCCCGGGACCGACACTTCTCCATCTGCCCTCCTGCGCACGGGGCTCCTCGGCACCCGGGGACATCCCTCTGGTGTCCCCCCTCTTGCTCCGTGGGCGACCCGTGCCGGCCCTCGCCTTGGTGGCTTCTGGAGAGCACCGGCCACCTCCTCCTCACCCTCCGGTGGCGACGCTCCTCCAGCACCCCGCACGCCAGCGGGCTGTAGCGTCCCCCCAGCCCGGGGGGAGCTCTCCTTGGGCACGAACAAAAATGTTTAGGTACAAAACACCTCCCCCCCCCGCCCTCCCCGCGCAATTCCGGGTCCTGTCTTCAGTCCACAGGAGTGACAAGGTCGGTGTTACTGGGATCGTCCCCAAACCGGCGGCAGAGCGAGCACTTCTCCTCAATCCCATGGAATTCCTCCCAGGTGGAAGGGGACACCCAGACCCCTTGGGTGCGGAGCACGAGTCTGGTGAGGAGCGGCTGAGGGAACTGGGGGTGTTCAGCCTGGAGAAAAGGAGGCTGAGGGGAGACCTTCTCGCTCTCTACAGCTCCCTGAAAGGAGGGGGTAGCCAGGGGGGGTCGATCTCTTCTCCCAAGGAACAGGCCATGGGACAAGAGGAAACGGCCTCAAGTTGTGCCAGGGGAGGTTTAGGATGGATATTAGGAGAAATTTCCTTCATGGAAAGGGTTGTCAAGCCTTGGACCAGGCTGCCCAGGGCAGTGGTGGAGTCGCCATCCCTGGAGGGATTTACAAGCCGGGCAGACGTGGTGCTGAGGGACACGGGTTAGCGATGGGTTTGTCAGTGTTGGGTTGATGGTTGGACTCGATGATCTGAAAGGTCCCTTCCAAGCCGGGCCATTCTGCGATCCCTGCCTTAGAAGCAGGAGGCAGCACAAACCAAAGGCTCTCACACAAACACCACGACATCCTGACGAGCCAAACGCCTGTTAATGCAGAAGTCGCCACGACGCAGCGTTGTCTGCCAGTTGTGGGGCACCACCTCGCTCTCGCAGCCCCCGTCCAGCGTCAACCCCGAAGCCTGCGCTGCCCTGGGGTCACGGTAACGCTGCCCGCTGAGCCACACGGGGTTAAAACACCCCATTTTGGTTGTTCCACCTCTGGTTCTCATCACCAACCCCCCCCCCCCCCCCCCACCATCCGCGCTTGGAGCCATCGCTCCCTCCTTCCTGGCTTCTCCAGAACGTGGGATGGGTTTCCTACAGAAGGGCTCACTCGGTGCCCAAGAATAACATTTCCCACGACTGTCGGAACCGCAGCAACCATCACCTCTAAAAAAAAATCCTGCAGGAAAAGCAGTTTTTTTGGCACCAACTCCCACCCCCTTCAGCGGCTGACGCCCCACAGCCTTGTCCCAAACGCGCGCGGGCACCTTTGCGTGCGAAAACACCACGTGGCGTCTTCCTCCTTAAAAGACATATTTAAGCTTTCTGAGAAACCATCTTTAAGAGTCACGACCGCCTTTGTTACCGCCGAAGGGGCTCGACGTTATTCTAACCCGAATTATTACACAACCTCCAATCTGGCCCCGCCTGCAGCCACACTGGGGCGAGACCAAACCAGAACCGGTGCGGAACGGGAAAGGTGCGAGAACTCTTCCAGAAAGTAACTCGAAGCCGTCACAGCGCGTCCCCCTTTGCTTTTCACTCTGCCCCAGTTCCCCCCCCCAACACCAAAAGCCCGCCTTCGAGCCTGTCCTGAACACAGAGCCCGGGAGGAGAGAGCCGGAGAGGCGGCTTTCCCGCCCGGGAGCCGACCGTGCCGCAGCTCAGAGCCCTCAGATCCATCGATGGGACCTCAGCACTTCTCTGCCAAAGGCCCAACGCTCCCCTGCCCCAAATCTTTGTCATTTCTCACTAGAAAACCGGGAATATCTGAGCCAGTGTCTGCACGATACTCTCACGTTTCCCCTCGAGGCGCACTCATCTCCCCCCATTTCGTGCGGTCCGATGAGTCCACAGGCGCTGTCGCGTCCCCAAGCTCTTTTATTTCACATCACACAAACAGGGTACGTTTTTACAAAAGTTTTATTTGCCCTCGGCATCTTCCATACGTCGTCCTTAAAACTTCTGGAATTGCTTCTTGGTACCGGCAGCCTTTGTGACTTTGAGGACGTTGAACCGGACAGTCTTGCTGAGGGGACGGCACTCTCCCACAGTGACAATGTCTCCGATCTGGACATCCCTGCAAAGACACCCCCAGTGTTTCAGCGGTTCCGAGCTCCCCGCGTCCGCAATCGGTTTGCTCCGCAGCATTTTTATCTGCCTTGCGTGATGCTACCGAGCAAAGCGACCCGGGGCACCTGAAGCTGTAAAGCAACACCGGATTTTATCCGCTGGACTGCAACACCAGTCCCGGTTTTTCTGGAAACCTGCGCTCCAAAGATTGGCACAGGAAGACAAAAACCCGCCAGCCTCCGAACCCGCCCTCTCTGGCTTCAGCGTTCACTTCGGACCAAAGTTTTTACCCTTTCTCACGGAGTTTCGGAAGTGGCGGCCTGCCCAGAACCCGTCTTACGGTTCAGCAATTGCCACTGGCACTGTCAGCAGCCCCCCTCAGCAGCAGGGGCTCTGAAGACCATCGTGAGTTTGGACATCACCACCAGCAAGTGGGTTCTGGGTCAGCAGCAAGAGCAAAACCACACGCGTCACACCGACGTGCACGCTCGCCGGCGGCTTCTACCCAAGAGCCGAGTCCGGCATCGTGAACACCACGTATCGAGAGGGGCAGGGGGCCCCGGGAGCACGCCTGGCGCTCCCAGCCGCCCCATCTCCCGTCGCCGCGGGACCCGCACGCACCTGAAGCAGGGGGAGAGGTGCACGGACATGTTCTTGTGGCGCTTCTCGAAGCGGTTGTACTTGCGGATGTAGTGCAGGTAGTCCCGCCGGATGACGATGGTGCGTTGCATCTTCATCTTGGTAACCACACCTGGGCGACAAGAGCGGGGAGGTGACAGCGACGGGCATAAGCACGTACCGACCATCAGCAAACACGGCCGGAGATTTGGCTTATAACTAACGGATTTTTACATGAGCTTTCCAAGGGCATCAGCAGGGACGAGTGGTATTTGACACCCTTCAATTCCAGTAATTTCTCCTTATTTATCACAGTGTCCCAGGCTGGAAGAGACCTCAAGGATCATCTGGTCCAACCTTTCTTGGCAAAAGCATCGTCTAGACAAGACGGCCCAGCACCCTGTCCAGCCAAATCTTAAAATTTTACCTTACTACAAGGTAAAATTAACTTACCTTAATAATAAGTCCTAACGCATCCTTTGGGGGTGCTCAGGGACCCCAGTTCTACCAGGATGAAAGAGCGTTCTCACTGTCAGGGTACCATACTAAGATTTGTATTATAGAAAAAAATATATTTCTCTTGTCTTTTATGTCTGCACCACAGCAGCACATCTGGAAGGGTAACCGCCAGCAGCTGGTCCTTTCGCTGGGCATCAGCAAAGCCCTACGGCATCGTCGTCAGAGCCCCTTCACCATGAGGCTTGGAAGACCATCGTGAGAATGGCATCATGTGCAGCTCAAGGACCAGGCAGCTCCAGACGGACGCTCAAAGCTCGTGGGCTTCGACTGCTCACCCACTTCAGGGCAGCCACAGGGTAACGCCTGTAGTGTCACTCCTTAAGGAACCTTCACAACTCACCTGATAGGATTCGTCCCCGGATAGAGACATTACCAGTGAAGGGACACTTCTTGTCGATGTAGGTGCCCTCAATCGCCTACAAAGAGAAAGGCTTCACAGAATCACAGAATGGTTTGGGTGGGAAGGGACTTTAAAGGCCACCCAGTGCCACCCCCCTGCCCTGGGCAGGGACACCTCCCACCAGCCCAGGTCGCTCCAAGCCCCGGCCAACCTGGCCTTGAACCCCTCCAGGGATGGGGCAGCCACAGCTTCTCTGGGCAACCTGGGCCAGGGGCTCACCGCCCTCACAGCCAAGAATTTCTGCCTCAGATCTCAGCTCAATCTCCCCTCTTGCAGTGGAAACCCCTTCCCCCTCGTCCCATGGCTCCCCTCCCTCATCCAGAGTCCCTCCACAGCTTTCCTGGAGCCCCTTGAGGGACTGGAAGGGGCTCCAAGGTCTCCGCGGAGCCTTCTCTTCTCCAAGCTGAACCCCCCCAGCTCTCTCAGCCCGTCCTCCCAGCAGAGGGGCTCCAGCCCTCCCAGCATCTCCGGGGCCTCCTCTGGCCCAGCTCCAGCAGCTCCGTGTCTCTCCTGTGCTGAGGCCCCAGAGCTGGAGGCAGCACTGCAGGGGGGTCTCCCCCGAGCGGAGCAGAGGGGCAGAATCCCCCCCCTCACCCTGCTGCCCACGCTGCTGGGGATGCAGCCCAGGCTGCGGGGGGTTTCTGGGCTGCCAGCGCATGTTGCCAGCCCGTGTTGAGCTTCTCATCCACCAACAAACCCAAGTCCTTCTCCTCAGGGCTGCTCTCCATCCATTCTCTGCCCAGCCTGGATCTGTGCTCAGGATGGCACCGACCCACGTGCAGGACCTTGCAGCTATCGTCAGCATTTGGATGGACAAGCAGCTCAGAGGAGCCACTCCTACACCAGGACAAACCCGGCGGGGCTGTCACTGCTTCTGAGGTGCAGGGGGTGCCAGCCCTGCCCTGCCTTACCTCCTTGGGAGTCTTGAAGCCCAGGCCGATGTTTTTATAGTAGCGGGGAAGCTTCTCCTTCCCACCCTCGCCCAGCAGCACCCGCTTCTTGTTCTGGAAGATGGTGGGCTGCTTCTGGTAGGCCCGCTCGGTCTGAGGGAGGGGGAGAGAAGGGACAATCACCGCCGGCCCCACGGGACCTCACAGAGAACTGCCCCCCCTCACCTTCCTGCCGCCCCCCTCCGTCCCTCAGCCCTCCCGGGGAGGATGGTGGCCCGGGGCCGGGGGGTTGCCGGCGACCGGGGCCCGCTCCCGGCGATCGGGGCCCAATTCGGGGCCTGCTCCTGGCCATCGAGGCGGGGGTTCCCAGCAATCCGGGGCCTGATCCGGGCCCGCTCCCAGCGATCCGGGGCTTGATTCGGGCCCGCTTTCGGTGACCCAGGGCTTGATCCAGGCCCCGCTCCCGGCGACCCGGGGCCTGATCCGGGGCCTGCTCCCAGCGCTCGGGGCAGGGGTTCCCGGCGACCCGGGGCCTGTTCCCGGTGATCTGGGCCTACTCCCGGCGCTCGGGGCGGGGGCTCCCGGCGGCCCGGGCCCGCTGCGGCCGCAGCACCCACCTGCGTGTCCGCCATCTTGGAGCGCGCGGCGGAAAAGAGGCGGCCGAGCCGCGCGTGGCTCCCCTTATCCCAGGGGCGGGGCCGGCGCGACGGAAGTGACGTCACTTTCCGCCGCCGGCCTGAGGGGAGTGGGGTCGGCCCGGTGGGGGACGGGTCTCCGTTCCACGGGGGCTTTGCCGGTTACCGGAGGGTCCCAGTACCCAGTCTAGGGGGGGACTTGGGGATTTTTGGGGCCCCGTAAAGGACGAATCAGGCCCCAGGGGCGGGTTTTGGGGATCAGCAGAGGGTCACAGCACAATTTGGGGGGGGCTCTCTTGGGGGTTTGTGATCCCCAAAGGGCCGTGGAGGCCCTAAGGGCCTTTGAGCTCCCCCCAGAAGGTCCCAGCATGTGTTTTCGGGGGATCTGGGGGAGTTTGAGATCCCTCAAAATGCCAGAGGGTGGCCCAGGGGACTTTGGTGATAAACAAAGGGTCCCAGTACCCATTTTGGGGGGTTGGTGCAGGGGGGACTTGTGGGTTTTTGGGATTCCCCAAAGGGCCAAGGAAAACCCAAGGCCCAAACCAAGGGAGGGGGGTTGAGGGTCACCAAAGGGTTGCAGCACCCGTTTTGAGGGGCTCTGGTGGGGGTGAGTGTGGGGTTCCAAAACGGCCTGGGGGGGGAAGGTTTGGAGTCCCCAAAAGGGCCAGGGGAGGGCTTGGGGGGCTTTGGGGGTCTCCCAAAGGGTCGCAGCACCCATTTTGGGGTGTGCTGGAGGGATGTTGTTGTCCCCAAAAAGGCAGGAGGGGGACCTGGGGGACTTTAAGGGTCCCCAAAGGGTCCCCGTGCCAAGTCTGGGGGTGGACTTGGGGGTTTTGGAGTGCCCAAAAGGGCCAGAGAGACCCTGGGGGCTTGTGGGTCATCAAAGGGTCACAGCACTCATTTTGGGGAGCCTTGGGAGGGTTTGTGGTCCTAAAAGGACCCCATGGAGGTCCCAGATGGGGTTTGGGGATCACCGAAGGGTCCCAACACCCACTTTGAGGGGGACTTAGGGGTTTTTGGTGTCCCATAAAGGGCCAGGGAGATGCTGGGGCAGTTTGGGCATTGCCAAAGGGTCGCAGTGTCTGTTCTGGCGGGGCTCGGGGGTGGGTTTGATGTCCCCAAAAAGGCCAAAGGGGAGCCCGGGCGGCTCTGCGGGTCATCAAGTGGTCGCAGCACCCAGGTTGGGGGACGGGGTTGGAGGGAGTTTGGGGTTTTTTCCACCGAGTGAAATCCTGAGAGCGGCCCTGGCTGGGCCGGGTTTCCCTGAGCTCCGTAAGGGTCGGGGGCAGCGGGGGCACTCATAACCGGCTATGAGAATCATGGGATCATGGAAGGGTTTGGGTGGGAAGGGACCTTAAAGACCATCTAGTCCCACCCCCTGCCCTGGGCAGGGACATCTTCCAGAGAAGGGGAGACCACCTGGGTTGGAGACCTCCGTGTCCGGACCACTATGTGCGTTTCTTCAAGGTCTTTTCCAGAACCTGTCCACGATATTACTGGAGTTGGACCTAAATTATTTGGATTTTCAGTGATTGTGCCTTCCTGATGGATGCGTTACACGCAGCAGGGTACCTCAGAAAAGGCAGGAAATCTCTCTTTACTTAGTTTTACATAAAGCCAGCACTATAATCTAATGTTATTGTGATGCAAATAAAGTTATGTTAAACCAACGGCATCCGGTACCCTGTTTACTGCCGTGTCATGTCATTAATATTTGAAGACTAAAGGGCGAATAGTGGCTTTTTAGAGCCCTTACTCTAAAAGGTCTTTTCTTCCCCTTTAATCATCATCTGCCTCCTTAGCGGCCGAGCGCAGGGGAGCTTTTGTGGCTGGAAGCGAAGGCATTTGTACCAGTGAAGAGAGAACTCGGGTGGACGGTGACTGACTCTCCCAGCGCTAGAAGCCCTCGCCGAGGGTGTTCGCAGGGCTCCTGAAGGGACCGACGAGCTCAAGGAGGAGAAATCCAGGTGAGGTTGCTCAATATGTGTGAAAAATGCGCAGCCCGGGAAATCTCCTCGGCTGAAAGTGCGCGGCACTGGGCTGTGGGTGAGGCAAAGGGCCTTGGCTCTGCCCCAGGATGTGGGGGGATCCCGTGCCGGGGGCCGGAGGAGTATCTTCAAGTTTTGGTGACTGGGACGTGGACCTTTTTGTGTCTAAGTGCGTGCCTAGACGGGTGCTCGCACTGGTCACCACGCTCTTGAACAGGCGGTGGGGAGACCAAGGATATTTTGTATTTATTGTCTTCAAAGTCCTTTCAAAGTCTCAGGGGGAAGGCGGCATGGAATGGAAATACGTAACTAAATTACTTTGGAAATTGCCGTTCTTCCCTGCAAATTATCCATAAGCTGATGAATAAATAAAGAAAATAGCATTTTTTTTTTTTTTTTACTCATCTGTTTGACACTAAAAATGAAACTGAGTCATCTGCTGCCTTTAACTCGTAACGAATTGTGAAGAGTAGGGGAATAAAAAATGATAGCAATCTTTCTCTTTCAGGTGGGCAAATTCCATGGGTGTTTGGCAGCTGCCGGTGAAGAGTCTTGTCCTTGGGTTCAGCCTCTGCAGCAGCAGCAGCAGCAGCTGGAGAACAACCGGGACTCCTGACTGGCAGGACAGACCTGAGCCAGAGCGAGGGGTGCAGGTGGGGGTGCCCCACCGCCGAGCTTCATCCTGGTGATGCAGAGCAAAGGAAACAGGAATCTGAGGCAATGGCTTGATCAGGAATCCCTGATTAACCCCTGATTAATCACCAGCAGGGCACAGTGCTGCGGCTTGATGGGAGAATATGAATAACAGTGGGCTGCTCGAAAGTGAAGAAAAGGCTCTTCCATCAGGAGATGCCACCCAGCCTGGGAGCGAGGAGTCTCCTGAGTCACCGCTGCCCCCAAGCCCTGAGGCCGGGGGGTTCCCCTGGTCCTGCCGCGGTGTCTGTTTCGGGGTAAGCATTTCTGCTGATGGCAGGAAATGCCTGGAGAACATCGTGTGGGTCCGGGGAGGAAATAGCAGAGGTAAAGCGTAGACATTGTCTGGCGAGAGAGGGAGTTTTTCCTCTGGGCGTTGTCTGGCGTTACGAGATACCATCAAGCCTTTGTCATGAGGAAATATGCAAAATCCATATTGCCGTTTGAGAGGAAACTCAAGGAGGCTTCGGTAGCTGCAGAGACTGAGCTGAGAAAACCAGTGACGAGCAGCAGCAGGTTTCTTCTGGCAGCTGGAGAGAAAGTTCTGGAGCACTTTGAAATGGTACAGGAAGAAACCAAAAAAATGTGCTCTTTTTTTTTATGACCTGCAGCATTAGTTATGATGAGAGATTACGGAACTGCTTTCACTGATAATTTTTAAAATAGAGTAATAGCTACTGAACGTGGACTGTTTGGGCAGCTTGATCCTTTCCTGGTGTGCAGGTTTGGCCTTGATGTCATAGAATCACAGAATGGTTTGGGTGGGAAGGGACCTTAAAGGCCACCCAGTGCCACCCCCTGCCCTGGGCAGGGACACCTCCCACCAGCCCAGCTTGCTCCAAGCCCCGGCCAACCTAACCTTAGCTCTTGAGCAGAATCACAGAAACATAGAATTGCCCGGGTTGGAAGGGACCTTTCGGATCATCGAGTCCAACCGTCAACCCAACACTGCCAAGCCCACCACTACCCCATGTCCCTCAGCACCACGTCTGCCCGGCTTTTAAATCCCTCCAGGGATTGTGGCTCCACCACTGCCCTGGGCAGCCTGGTCCAAGGCTTGATGATCCTTTTGGTGAAGACATTTTTCCTAATATCCATCCTAAACCTCCCCTGGCACAACTTGAGGCCGTTTGCTCTTGTCCCATGGCCTGTTCCTTGGGAGAAGAGCCCGACCCCCCCTGGCTACCCCCTCCTTTCAGGGAGCTGTAGAGAGCGAGAAGGTCTCCCCTCAGCCTCCTTTTCTCCAGGCTGAACACCCCTAGCTCCCTCAGCTGCTCCTCACAAGAGTAGGGTTGTTTTTCCCTTGGTCTCAAGCCTGGTGCGATTTCAAGGCTCCTGTCTATCCTCTACGGAGAATTGGGGTGAATAGAGAAATTCTCTGAGAACTAGAATGGGGCTAACGCAACTCCGGTCTTCCAGAAGGAAAAGGAGAGCGTAGAGGGTTACGGACGGGTCAGCCTCAGCCTGCAGAGAGCACGGAGCACGTCCTCCTGTGATCCCTGTCTCCAAACAGATGAAGCACAGGAAGGCAATCAAGAGCAGCCAACGTGGATTTTGCCAACAGCAGATTGTGCTTGACCAAGCACCGAGTTAAGGCTTTAAGTGCTGTAAAGCAGTAGCCCATTAAATATTTTGTCTGTTACCTTCTTGACATCCCTCCTGTTAACGTCTCATTAGATCTTTCAGGGATTGTTAATGGCCCTGGTGATGAGGTTTTCTGAAGCGGTGGCTTAACGTATTCCTGGCCCAGGCTCAGCTCCTCTCAGCTCCACAGAGGCATGGGACGGGGCGTGGGGAATGCCAGTGCTGCCAGAAATCTCCCCCACCTGCATTCCTTGGAGCAGCAGGAGCTCCCCACGCCGCTTGTTGGAGGCTTTTCTGTCCGGGTTTTTCTCATCATACCCAAAACTCACCCCGAGGGAGCTTGCTCCGAAGTCTGGTACCCCCGTGCTTGACCAGGAACCAAAACCTCCCGTGATTCAGTGCTGCCAGACAGGGAGAAACGGCTTCTAGCAGTGCAAAGGGCTCTATGTGGGCTTGGTCTTTTTCTTCAAGGGGGCGTGGGCGCCTCTAAGAGAGTTTTGCGGCAGGAGTGAGAGCATGGGGCAGGGAGCAGGTGGGAAGGTGCTGGAAACCCCGGCTGGTGCCGTCCTGGGAATAATTCTCCCCCTGGCTGGTGCATCGTTGTCCTGAGAGCAACCTTCCAGTCCCTCAAGGGGCTCCAGGAAAGCTGGGGAGGGACTCTGGATGAGGGAGGGGAGCCATGGGACGAGGGGGAAGGGGTTTCCACTGCAAGAGGGGAGATTGGGCTGAGATCTCAGGCAGAAATTCTTGGCTGTGAGGGCGGTGAGCCCCTGGCCCAGGTTGCCCAGAGAAGCTGTGGCTGCCCCATCCCTGGAGGGGTTCAAGGCCAGGTTGGCCGGGGCTTGGAGCAAGCTGGGCTGGTGGGAGGTGTCCCTGCCCAGGGCAGGGGGTGGCACTGGGTGGCCTTTAGGGTCCCTTCCCACCCAAACCATTCCATGATCTCTCAGTAGGACCAAGCCAGACCAAACACCTCCCCGACACGCTGCCACCTCCTACAGGAACATCAGTGCTGAGGCTGCACCTGTCCCCAGCGCTGCTTGTCCCGGTGCAGGACGTCCCTGCCAACCCCCGGCTTTGTCCGACCGAGCGTCTGTCACAGGTGCCTCGTCACGGATGGGTGTCACGCTCTGGTGACAGCTCTGCGAGGAAGGTGGCCATCGAGCTGTGTGTTTGGCCAAAGCTTTGCTCCTGGGCAGCCCCTGTTTGGGCACACGCTGCCCTTTCGGAGGTCTCTTGCAGAGTCTGACTTTTTACCTTGGAATAAGGAGATAACTGAAGGCTGAGCGCGTTATTTCTTCTCGTATAGATGACAAGCACTGAGATTATGAGAGACAGTGGCAGGGAAGCATTTTGGCAAGGGCACATTCCAGCGTCAAGCCCAGTAAACACTTGAGCGCGTTCCCGCTTTCCCCACCTCCTGCTCGTTTCATACTCGCTTCCCCCTGCTTCCACGGCCTCCAAAACCTGCCCCTTGGCACGCCAGTGGGAACGTACGCCACGCGCCCCCAGACACCGAAGCGCCGAGCATCTCTAAGCGGGGGGCTCTTGTCTACCCGACGCGACAAGATGTTTTCTCCACCCGCTCTGCCGTTAGTGCAGGAGGTTTGCTTTTAATTACACCCTTCCTATCCCGCCCCGTCCGTCCCACTTGCCGTCCCCAGCTCCGAGACACAAAGCCATCTTGCAGCAACAGCCAGGACTGGGACGGTCGCGGCGGTCGGAGCAGGGTTGCTGATACCCTTATCGATACGAATTGTCGCTCCAACCTCTTTGCTCGAGAAAAAGGCTCCCCTCCGAAAGTTTCTTCTGGATGCTCTCACGTAAAGCAGGGGAAGGCGCTGGCGTGACCCTGGAAAAGCCCTTCCCGGAGGAGAGCCCGGTGGCGTCACCGAGCGTGGAGCCTGGGAGGAGCTTTCCACACGCGTGTCCTTAGGAGACCTCTCCAATGCAAGGTCTGCAGCCTCAGCTGGACTACGGTTGCGTATAAATGATATATAAACGTGTTTTGCTGATTGCTCAGTTGCCCTACTTAACTGTGTCTTTGTGCCCGGGCTGCAAATCGTCTGAAGAATGCATTGTGCCTTCTCTCCGCAGGGCTTCAGCACATTGTGGAGCGAGCGCCGCTGCAAATTAACTTTTAAATCTGCTAGGTTTTGAAATCTCAAATGGTAATGAGCAGAGGAAGGACTTGGAGTCTATCTGAGGTCAAGGTACTGGGCGTCAGGCGAATAGAAAATGGCCCAGGGTGGGAAAAGAGAAGGTTTGCGATAGGACCACAAGAACTCTGCCCATCTCCACCTGCCCGGGGCTGGATGTGAGCCACGGAGCCCTGAGCCCTTCCCTTCCTCCCGCAGCTGCAGCGCTCGCAGTGTCCCCCATTGGCTGTCCCCTGCTGGGAGTGCACGGCTTCCTGCTGATGGAAGGGGCTGGATGTAGTCCTTGGGTATTTTATATCGTTATTGGGATCGACACTGCTTCTTTACCGTTATTAATGTTAATTCTTTAGTTTTATCCTAGTAAATCTATTTCTATTTCAACCCTCCTGTGTCCTTGTTTTCCTTGCTCTGCCTTCCTGGATGGGGAGGGGTCATGGGGTAAGAGAATAATTGTCTGAATGACAATAAATTGCTGTGTTTTCTCTCAAACCATAACACTTGGTTAAGTATTTTCAGTGCGATAGTCAACACTCCAGACACCAGCTGCAACTCAGCTGCCCTGAGCCTTTTACATAGAATCATAGAACCACAGAATGGTTTGGGTGGGAAGGGACCCTAAAGGCCACCCAGTGCCACCCCCTGCCCTGGGCAGGGACACCTCCCACCAGCCCAGCTTGCTCCAAGCCCCGGCCAACCTGGCCTTGAACCCCTCCAGGGATGGGGCAGCCACAGCTTCTCTGGGCAACCTGGGCCAGGGGCTCACCGCCCTCACAGCCAGGAATTTCTGCCTGAGATCTCAGCCCAATCTCCCCTCTTGCAGTGGAAACCCCTTCCCCCTCGTCCCATGGCTCCCCTCCCTCATCCAGAGTCCCTCCCCAGCTTTCCTGGAGCCCCTTGAGGGACTGGAAGGGGCTCCAAGGTCTCAGTGGAGCCTTCTCTTCTCCAGGCTGAACCCCCCCAACTCTCTCAGCCCGTCCTCCCAGCAGAGGGGCTCCAGCCCTCCCAGCATCTCCGGGGCCTCCTCTGGCCCCGCTCCAGCAGCTCTGTGTCTCTCCTGTGCTGAGGCCCCAGAGCTGGAGGCAGCACTGCAGGGGGGTCTCCCCCGAGCGGAGCAGAGGGGCAGAATCCCCCCCCTCGCCCTGCTGCCCACGCTGCTGGGGATGCAGCCCAGGCTGCGGGGGGGTTTCTGGGCTGCCAGTGCGCGTTGCCGGCTCCTGTCAAGCTTCTCATCCACCAGCACCCCCAAGTCCTTCTTTCAGGGCTGCTCTCCATCCCTCCATCCCCAGCCTGGGCTGGGACTGGGGGTTCCCTGACCCAGGTGCAGGACCCTGCACTCGGCCTGGTTGAACCTCATGAGGTTCACAGGCACCCACCTCTCCAGCCTGTCCATGTCCCTCTGGATGACATCCCGTCCCTCAGGCGTGTCACCGCTTCACACAGCTTGGTGTCATCCCCAGACTTGCTGAGGGTGCCCTCGCTCCCGCTGTCCCTGTCACTGATGGAGATCTGCCCCCCTTTCCCCTTTGATGAGCTGCCCCATCCGCCAGCGTGGGTGTTGTTTGGGAGCAGAGGAGCACTCACTGCAGGGAAAAAAGAAAGCGGGAGGATGTGCCTTCCCAGGATTTCAGGTGCGGGTTGGGAAGGGGTGTCTCGGAGGCTGCTGTGCTGGGAGCTTTAGCTGAGCCCAGCCCAAGCAGCTGGACCAGCCCTGGGGGGTCCTGGGACATGGCTGGGGACCGTGTCTCATGGTCATCCCCCGGTGCCCGGGCAGGGTTGGGGGGAGCCCAGAGGTCTCTGAATCCCCCTCTGATCCCCCGTTAAACCCTGCCGCACGGCGCAGGTCTCCTCCGGACCTTCATCAGGCGGAACCAGGAGCTGAGCCGTGGTTGCCCTCAGCCCTTCACCTTCCAGCTCTTGACTCCCACCACCCAGCCGCTCCCACAGCCCCCCAGCTGCGGCTCGCTTTCGGTTTGTCTGCTGAGCGAGACCTCATTTCAGCGTGCCCCCCAGGCAAAATAATCCACCCGGTTTCCCATCGATGGGCTTCGGAAAAACCCGCCGTGGCTCTGGACCGGCAACGGGAGCTGCAGAGCATTGCCCGAGGTGCTGCAGCTCCGCGGTCATTATCTGTCTGCTGCGCGGTCCACACACAGGCAAAGAGACGTTTATCTGGAAGGTTTGGGAAATTAAGGACTGTCCGGAGGTCTTTAGAGGAAGAAATTGCATCTCCCTGGACATTTCTTGAAGATCTTAAAAAAGAAGGGCTGCTGCTGTTTATGTCAACAACCCAATAATCCGATTTCGAATTCATAAATAGGGCTCTGCTCAAAAGTTATTTGGATTTACCTTGTACCCAGGTACCAAATGCTACAGAAACATCGTGTTGCACATTTTATTGTTTTTCCTCAATGCGTGTCTGCAAAGAGGCCCCAGGCAGAGCCGTTGTCTGAAGTCAGGGGTGAGGGTTGCCGCGGATGAGCACAGAATATAAACGTGAAGGGAAATTCTTTGGTTGTAAAGAAGGCTCAGACGTTCAGACCCTTTCCAGTACATAACTTGGCTTCTGTCTCGTAGTTTTACACAGGATTATGTTCTGCTCCAAGAGCCTAAAATACAGTGCTTCTCTCTTTCTCACCAAGTAATTGTAAGCCATGAAATAGAGGGAGCGATAGAACCTCAGAGAAGACGGTGGGATTTGTCATGACCGAGCAGGTGTGGAGCTGGAGGTGGTCTGACTTCTCGATGGTTTTACCCCTGTTCATGGGAACCCACCGCAGTACCTTTTGATGGATTTTTTTCCCCCCCTGCCCCCCACCGATAGACATTTCTCCCACTGCTACACAAATCGTTGTAGCACTGCTGCAAGCCTGGACGTGCCGAACCGAGTGCTCGCCCACGGCTCTGGGTGAGGTGAAGATGAAGGAGATGAAGGAAAAGATGAAGAGACGGAAGGATGAAGGAGAACTATATTGGAAGATGATGGGAGATGAAGGAGATTTGGAAGATGAAGGAGAACTATATTGACACCTTAACAACTTGATGGCAACTTTGCTCAGCTTCGGTTGCCCACTGGGTTACCTTTGGTTGCCCAGCGAGGTCGTGGTGTCTCCATCCTCGAGCTGCTCAGACACCGCTGGGATGTGGTCCTGGGCTTGGACCAGATGGACCCCAGAGGTCCCTGCCAGCCTCACCCACTCTGTGCGTCTGTGAACTTTGCAGTTCTCCTCAGCAAAGATTATTTTGGAATTGCCAAACTTTGTTCATGCCCTGCCAAGGTCCGAGGTCTCATCCTGCGCGCCCCCTTCAGAGCTGTCTGCCAAGGAGCCGACCCACGGGCCACTCCTAAAGCCCTTTCCCCCTTCTCCACCCCCCAGCCAGGAGACCAATGGCTGCGAGGGGTTGGGATGGAGGTGGGACACGCAGAGCCTCCTGGCACCGGCTGTGGACGGGCACCAGGGCATGGGAATGGCTCTGTGAGGAGGCTCAGTGGCCAGGACGGGAGAGGTGGCCGCAGTGAGTGGTGGGATCACTGGAGGTCTTGCACCGCTCCTGCCTCAGTGCTGCCTCCCCAGCTGCTCGGGCCACCTCCCGACCGCTCTGACCATGTTCCCAGCCATTCTGACACCTCCCCAGCCGCTCCGACCACCTTCCCGACTTCTTCCACTGCCTCCCCAGCCACTCCAACAACGTCTCCAGCTACACTGACACCTCCCCAGCCGCTCCGACCACCTCCCGACCGCTCTGACCATGTTCCCAGACACACTGACACCTCCCCAACCGCTCTGACCACCTCCCAGCCACTCCAACCATATTCTCAGCCGTTCTGACACCTCCCAGCCACTCCAACCATGTTCCCAGCCACTCTGACACCTCCCCAACCGCTCTGAACACCTCCTCAACTTCTTCTACTGCATCCCCAGCTGCTCCAATCACTTCCCCAGCCACTCTGACACCTCCCCAACTGCTCCGACCACTTCCCCAGCTGCTCTGACCACATCCCAGCTTCTCTGACCACCTCCCCAGCTTCTCCCACTGCCTCCCCAGCTGCTCCAACCACGTTCCCAACCACTCTGACACCTCCTCACCCGCTCCGATCACCTCCCAGCCGCTCCTCCACCAGCAAGGAGATGCTGCCTGGAGAGCAGCCCATGGTGTTTGTCCCTGGAGCTCAGAAGATCTGGGCAGCCCAGGCACTTTGTGCAGCTGGGGGCTGCGGGGTTCAGCCTGAGGATTTAGTAAATCGGTTGCTGGACCATTTCTTGGATCCATCCAGCTTTGCTGAGAGCTGGGATTAAGCCAAAGGAGAAATGAACATAGCAGTCACAGAATCACAGAATGGTGGGGGTTGGAAGGGACCTCTGGGGACCCTCCAGTCCCACCCCCTGCCAGAGCAGGGTCACCCAGAGCAGGTGGCACAGGAACGCGTCCAGGTGGGTTTGGAACGTCTCCAGAGACGGAGACTCCACCACCTCTCTGGGCAGCCTGTGCCAGGGCTCTGCCACCCTCACAGGAAAGAAGTTCCTCCTCATGTTTAGGTGGAACTTCCTATGCTCAAGTTTGTGCCCGTTACCTCTTGTCCTGTTGCTGGGCACCACTGAAAAGAGCCTGGCCCCATCCTCCTGACACCCACCCTTTCAGTATTTCTAAGTGTTGATAAGATCCCCCCTCAGTTGTCTTTTTTCCAGACTGAAGAGACCCAAGTCCCTCAGCCTTTCTTCCTAAGAGAGTTGTTCCAGTCCCCTCATCACCCTGGTAGCCCTTTGCTATCCCCTCTCCAGCAGTTCCCTGTCCTTCTGGAACTGGGGAGCCCAGAACTGGACCCAGTACTCCAGACGCAGCCTCCCCAGGGCTGAGCAGAGGGGGAGGGTGACCTCCCTCCACCTGCTGGCCACACTCTTCTTGGTGCCCCCCAAAATGCCATTGGCCTCCTTGGCCACAAGGGCACATGGCTGGCTCATGGTCATCCTGTTGCCCACCAGGACTCCCAGGTCTCTTTCCACAGAGTTGCTCTCCAGCAGGTCAGCCCCCAACCTGGACTGGTGCAGGGGGTTATTCCTCCCCAGGTGCCGCACCCTACACTTGGCCTTGCTGAATTTCCTGTGGTTCCACAAGGTTTCATAAGGTCCCGGACAGAGCAGCTGGGCAGGAGTCACACCGGGACGGCAGCCGCTCCTCGGACGGACTGTTGTCGCCTGAACCATGAGCCAGCAGCGAGGGCTGGCCCAGTGGCTTTGTGCTGCTTCTATGGCTTTGAATAAAAGATGTTTTTCCTCCGCTTATGGAGTAAAAGGTTACCCCTCGCAGGTTGTTCCCTCGGAGGTGCTCTGGCAGTCACGCAGCTGTAGGGAAGAGCTCGGGGGTGCTTCATGAAAAAAACCACTTTTATTATTATTTATGTGAAAGAGCACTTGCCTGCTTGCTGAAACTGGTTTGTGTTGGCCCAGACTTCACCTCAAACTACTTGAAATTGCCCTAATTTGGCCTTCCAATGCTGCTTTGCGGTCCGTTGGAAGGTAAGCACCGATTTCACCGTCATGGCCGGGGGACACCTTTACCTACGCCCGTCCGGCCTGGGCGGGCAGTGCTCAAACTGCTTTGTGCAATCTTCTCTGAAGGATATTATTGATAAAGGACCCCTCCTCATCCGCCGCGTTTTCCCCTTCTCATGTTTGAGGGTGTCCTCTTCCCAGGGAACCCATCTCAGCCCCCCGCAGCGGGGCTGCGCTGGTGGCACCGGGGCCCCAGGAGACCCCCCTCTTGCCACAGGACCCCCGTGCGTCCGGGGGCCGGGGGAGCGGGATTACGGAGCGGTCACCACGGGCTGCACCAGCGTCAGGTGGGAGGATGGCAGTGGGACCGGCCAGCAGCGTCCATTGAAGTCTGACGATGATGAGATGAGATGAGATGATGAGATGTTCTGAGGCTCCTTTTGCACTGTCCTGATATCCGCGATGGCAGCACTTGCTTTATCCGTCTGCTTCTCCCTTCCCGATGTTTATCCCGCAGGTCTCCATCCTCCTGGCAGAGAGTCGGGGACCGTGTTTCAAGGGGGCTCCCTGGGGCTGCGATTCCTGTTCCTGGGTGGATCCAGGGCCACTTCCAGGGGACCCTCAGGAGGTCCTGCATCTCCCGCTCTCCTGGCCTGACACCTGTTTCTGGGCATTTTCTCCCCACTCTTTCCTAACCGTGTGGATGTGGAGCTGGTGCCCGAAGCCCCAGGGCCAGCAGCGGCCCATGGGCTGCTCAGGACCCTCAGTCCCCTGCCACACTGTAATGCCCTAATGATTTTTTCCTTGTGAGATTAACCAGAGCCTTTATTCTCCAGAGCAATTAGTCCTTCTCCTTCACTCCTATGCTTTCCTTAAGAAGATTTATCAGGCTAATGTGCCGGTCTTGTGAATTATCCCCCAAAGCCTGTTTCTAACAACCAAATAATAACTTTTATCAGAGAATAAGGACGTCTAAGATGTCGGGTGGCCTGACCCATCTCTGAGCCCTGCTGGGAGCTTCTGCTCCCTGTGACGTTCCTGCTGAGCGATTGCCCACCAGCACTGGCGCGGTGAACAGCTTGTGTTTAAAAGCCTTCCCTCTTAATCCCTTCCCTAAGCCCTTCCGATGAGACATGACAAGCTGCCGTGCCCAGGCATGCTGCGATTTGGGGATTTTCAGGGAAAAAATAGGTTTGCAGGAGCTGGGGTTCCCTTCTCCTGCGCTGCCCCCTCTGCCACCCTGGGGATGGCGACGGGTGTCCCCACATTTCGGAGCCATGCCAAGACTCCTGATTTTTTTTCCTCCTGCCCAAAGTTCACAGAAACTGCAGCATTGGAGTCCAAGGGACAGAACCCCTTCTGGGATCAGGGCTGTTTGTCCTTTTACCTCTTCCCCCACTTCTGAGAATCATAGAGTCATCACAGAAGGGTTTGGGTGGGAAGGGACCTTAAAGGCCACCCAGTGCCACCCCCTGCCCTGGGCAGGGACACCTCCCACCAGCCCAGCTTGCTCCAAGCCCCGGCCAACCTGGCCTTGAACCCCTCCAGGGATGGGGCAGCCACAGCTTCTCTGGGCAACCTGGGCCAGGGGCTCACCGCCCTCACAGCCAGGAATTTCTGCCTCAGATCTCAGCTCAGTCTCCCCTCTTGCAGTGGAAACCCCTTCCCCCTCATCCCATGGCTCCCCTCCCTCATCCAGAGTCCCTCCCCAGCTTTCCTGGAGCCCCTTGAGGGACTGGAAGGGGCTCCAAGGTCTCCGCGGAGCCTTCCCTTCTCCAGGCTGAACCCCCCCAGCTCTCTCAGCCTGTCCTCACAGCAGAGGGGCTCCAGCCCTCCCAGCATCTCCGGGGCCTCCTCTGGCCCCGCTCCAGCAGCTCCGTGTCTCTCCTGTGCTGGGGCCCATGCCTAACGGGGGAGGTGTTTTATCAGCTGAAGGGGCAGTTAACATACTGGGCTCGTGCATACGCTGATATTTTATCAGGCTTTAAAAACAGAGCATGTACCAGAATAGAAATTTAAACCACAACTGAAGGGTAAAATAAAAAACAAAACCCAACCACCCAACAAATCAGAGCAATAAACTGCAGAGTAATGAAAGATATTTCCTTTGGCAGCGGGTGTGATTTAATAACCTCGGCGGACAGAGCAGACTGCTGTGATTGTGGCAGGGGAGACGGGGCCCCGCTGTCCCCGTCTCAGAGCACCTTCAGCAACTTCCCCAGCTCCATCTTCAAGCGTTGCACAACTTCGTCCTCACGTGTACCCTCCCCCCCCACACTGCTCCCACTGCCGAAACATTCCCACTGGCTTCTGCCGCCTCCGACTCTGTGATAAATCGCGGGAGGCTCAGCACTGACACGGCATCCCCTCACACCATCCCCTCTGCCCAGCGTCTCTGCCTGGGAGGGTCCGTGGCCAAGACGGGGATTTTGGGCTCTGGAATCGCCGGGATTTTTCTGTCGGGGACTGCGGGGCAGGGGGAGATGGCGAGAGCTCCCTGCAGTTGCCACAGGCAGCAGGCTGGAGAAATGCCCGCGTGAGCCATCGTTTCATTATTGCCTCTGCTTCAGGATGTATTTGGCCAACTCCTCATCGTCTGCATCCAAGTTTCTGAAGGTCAGTGTTTGTCAGAAGCAGCGCCGGGATGGTCTCCCCCAGCAGGATGCTGAATTATTAACCTCAGCCCGAGTGCTTTTGCCGGCTCTCCCGCCCCCGGCACCAAATGTACACACGCAAAAAAATGAGGCTGAGAGAAATAAAGAGCCACAAACCACCAGTGAAGCTCTGTCTCATCTATCTCGGGGACCTGCGCTTTTGCCAAACCAACCCAGTGACTTATTTCACTTTTGCTCCCACTCCCTGCGTCAGACCCAAAAGATTTTAGCGAGGCTGTGTTTCAAAGACTTTGAGATGTGCAGGTTGGCCATAACGCCGAGGTGACAAGGTAGGACAAGAGCAATTGGCTTCAAGTTGCGCCAGGGGGAGGTTTAGGATGGATATTAGGAAAAATTTCTTCACTGAAAGGGTTGTCACAGAATGTCAAGCATTGTCAAGCATTGGACCAGGCTGCCCAGGGCAGGGGTGGAGTCGCCATCCCTGGAGGGATTTACAAGCCGGGCAGAGGCGGTGCGGAGGGACATGGGTTAGTGGTGGGTTTGTCAGTGTTGGGTTGATGGTTGGACTCGATGATCTGAAAGGTCCCTTCCAACCTTGGTGATTCTATGACTTTCCTGCTAGGTCGTGTCGTGGTCCTTCCCATTTCCTGCTGGTCCTTCGCTGCCTCTGAGGGTGGTGGGAGGGTTTCCGTGGTCTCAGGGTG
This sequence comes from Rissa tridactyla, assembly GCF_028500815.1. Lineage (NCBI taxonomy): Eukaryota > Metazoa > Chordata > Aves > Charadriiformes > Laridae > Rissa > Rissa tridactyla. The sequence goes on along the minus strand of NC_071466.1, from coordinate 12,157,898 downwards.
ATACGACTGCACAGACGAACCTGGAAACCTGGATCTCAGAGAAGAGGGAACAGTATGGTTTGTGCTGGAGCAGTGCCCGGGGGTCGTGCACAGATGCCGTCCTGGCTCTGCCGTACTGGGATGCCCCAGGCAAAGCTCCCGTGCCAGTGCGATCCCATTCCGGCTGCCCGCGCCCCAACTCAGGCTGCTGCCCTGGAGGTGGCGTTGGCCACGGAGCTGCTCCCTGTGCTGGTGCTCTCCTGGCCAGCACCCGTCGGTGTCCCCACCATGATGGGCTTGTCTCGTCTGGTTTCAACCCTGACCCCAGCCCCTACGTGGTTTGGGGAGGAAAGCCACGGTCTGCATGGAGCACCGTCATCGCTTGCTGTAGTCTTCGTAGGTGACCATAACCATAGCCAACATGGGAAGAGTCTCCAGTGGTTTAATGCCAAACAGATGAAGATTGGGTCTGCAGAGCTGGAGGTGCTGGTGAGATCCAGCTGCTCTGTGCCGTTCCGGCCCCATCCTGGTGAGGGGTGGTGGGAATTCTCTGGCTTTGGGGAGGAATTCCCAGGGAGGGACGGCGCCGGTTGGACACGGTGGGCATCTTGTGCCAGGACAGCTCTGCTGGATTGCTGCAATTACTTCTGATTTGCAAATGTGTGAGCTCCCTCTTCTGCACCCTCTTGGTATTTATGCGGAGTCTGGAGTCCGAATTAGCATGAGTCGTCAGTTGTAATTTTTGGTAAGCAGGATCCTGGCTTAAATGTTGTCATCCTGGCAGGGAATGCAAGAGAACAGCAAAAGAACGGAGGAAATGTCCAACTTCAGAAGAATTTGAATGCGGGTGTTCATTTCTCATTTGGTGTAAGTCTGGGGAGGTTTACTTGCAGGCTGAATAATATAAATGCAAACATACGCCCGAGGCAATTTCTTTACCGATACCAAAGAAATGGCCAAACTTCAAGTGATGCCTCTGCCCAGGTAAAGTTTCCTCCCCTTCCTTGAATGGTGTGAAATAGAGAAAATTGACAGGAAACATTTTATGGAAAAAGCATTAAAACACGAGGAGTATGGGGTCTGACATCAGTGTTTGAGAGCAGGCTCTGGGCAGAGCTGGCAGCATGAGGCTCTCCAGGAGCCTGTGCAGACTTTGGGGTGACAAACTGGGCATTTCTTTGCCCCGTTTGACTCAGCCTCCCGCCTGCGTCATCGATCTACCATGGTTTTGCTCTTTTCTCTTCTCTGGGAGGAACAATGCTCCAAATACATTTAAAAAGACTAAGAATTAATTCATAAATTGTTAAAAATACGCTTTCTTGTGGCGATGCAATGATAGATGCATTTTTTTATCATGAAAAGTACTCTTCTGCTGGGGTTATCAGCACACAGCTTCCACCTGAAAGGCGCTGCCGATGGTTTTGATTAAATTATTGGTTTGTGGTGTTGACCTCCTCTACCAGGGCCCTCTACAAGAGATGGGTGTGCTTCTCCTGGCGTCTGCTGCAATGCCTTCCCTCAAAGAGCGGGTTAAATATGAGTTTTGAAAAACAGCAGCGGAAAAAATCAAAATGATCTTATTGAGCAGTTTAAATCTATTAAATACAGTTCCTGCCTCTTACCAAGGAAGTATTGCTGGTAGCAGAACGGCATTAATTAGAGAGCAGATGTGACGAAACTGTTTTGCCGATGACACAATAAAACGTATATCCAGGCAAAAATGACAGGAGTGTAAGTGATGGAGTTTCATGAATGAGTTGGACATTGTTGGGTGGAATCCAACACTGAAATGTGCACAAGAAAGATGTGGACCTGTTGGAATGGGTCCAGCGGAGCGCCACGAAGATGATCAGAGGGCTGGAGCCCCTCTCATATGAGGACAGGCTGAGAGAGTTGGGGTTGTTCAGCCTGGAGAAGAGAAGGCTCAGAGGAGACCTCATAGTGGCCTTCCAGTCCCTAAAGGGGGCCTACAGGAAAGCTGGGGAGGGACTCTTTATCAGTGTGTGTAATGATAGGAGACGGGGTAACGGCCTCAAACTGAAGGAGGGTAGATTTAGATTGGCTCTCAGGAAGAAATTCTTGACTGTGAGGGTGGTGAGGCACTGGCACAGGTTGCTCGGGGAAGTTGTCAGTGGCCCATCCCTGGAGGTGTTCAAGGCCAAGCTGGATGAGGCTTTGAGTGGCCTGGTCTAGTGGGAGGTGTCCCTGCCCAGGGCAGGGGGGTTGGAACTGGATAATCTTTAAGGTCCCTTCCAACCCGACCCATTCTATGATTCTGTGATTCTATGAAATGTGACACAGCGAGCGTGCTGGGTTCAGGTGAGCCTTCCCTCATTCAGATGTAGGTGGTGAACATGATGGAAGGAGAAGGCCTGCTGAATTCAGATGATGCTCTCCTGGGGATTTTCTCCTGTATTTTGGGGCTGCTGGGGCCGGGAGCTCATCACACATCATGGTGCTGTGCTTGTGGGGCTTTCACCTTCATCAGGACAGTCGTGAAGAAGACCCTCAAGATGAGGTCATGACAAAGACCCATGATGAAGGTGCTGCCCGAGGGCCTCCTAAAGTTGATGAGATCCACCAGGATGCTGGTGGATGCACTTTTGAAGAGAAGAGAGAAGAGGAACAAGCCTTTCCGTGTCAGGCACAGGCTGGTGGATGGGCTGGAGAAGCTACTCCTGCTGGGGTGTGCTCTGTGACGGTGGGAGGCAGCCCACCACCCAAGGAGGGTCTGTCAGGGGACTCTACTGGTTTCTCCTGGGGATGCAATGACCTACCATTTAAGAGATGTGTAGATGTGGTGCTTAGGGACATGGTTTAGTGGTGGACTTGGCAGTGCTAGGTTGGACTTGATCATCTCAAAGGTCTTTTCCAACCTAAATGGTTCTATGATTCTATTTTATCAGTGATAAATGCAAATAATTCATCCATCTTCAAAGGCCCCATCTGCTCCAAAGGCACTCTTTGGCCAGGACCACCCCTTGGTCCCATGAACTCTCTGCCACGTTCTGTGCTCTCGATGGGGAAAAGGCTGGTTTGGAGCCCCTGTGTTAATCACTTGTCCAAGTGGCTTTCAGCCTGCCCTGTATCACCCACCAGAGTTTGCACCTATTTTCTCCTCTCAGAGGTGCCCGCAGCATTTTTGTCCATCCCGCCCCTGTGTTTAGCTGGTCTGGCTTCTGTGTCCTTCCTTTGGCCATCTGAGTTGGAGGTTTGCCTTGGCCACAGTCTTCCAGCACCTTGTCCTTGTGTCGTCTCCAGATGGCCGGTGAGGATTTCCTTCTCCTGGGATGGAGAATCCAGCTCTTCATGGTGGCTGCTAGGTTTGCTTATCTCTCCAGCAGCTCCTGGTGGCCAAATCCGTGTTGTATTTCCAATTTTGAGCTGCTCTGTGGGACACCGAGCGTGCCTACAGCCTTGTCTCCATGTGTGAGGTCTGCCCGGTGCCCCCCGTCCCTCCCAGGCTGGGCAGCTGCCGCTGCAGAATTAGCATTAAACTCATCAGGTTTGAATATCAGCCCATGCGTATTTCATTATTTGTAGAGGAATTTAATTTACAAACTCAATTTAATCTGAAGATCTCCTAGACGTGGCGGTGCGCTGTGCTGCCAGCATGGGCTCCTTCCTCTTTCGGTAGATTTCTTGGTATCGGTGTACTCGTGGGTGTCTTTCTTTTGTCGTGTTTCTAGGAGACTTATTACACCGGTGCTCTCAATTAAGGCTAGACATTGCAGCTCTCGTCTTGTTTCTCAGCCCGATAGCAACACCGCTGACGCACATGCGTCACTGGTTTGGTTCCCTTCTCTACACCTCTGTTAAGGGACACTGTTTTATTTTTGACCATTTCCAGCCCTTCGCTCAAGGACACTCAGTTTCCACGCTGTCGCTCCAACCTGTAGCCATTTCTTCTGCCAGCGCCGGTGGTGTCCCACACTTCATACAGTGTGACGCTCCCCCCTCACGTCCCTCATTCTGCATTTATGGCTCATCTGAAGTCTGCAGGGGCTGCCTTTCTCCCCGTTCCTGGTGATGGGGCAGATGGTGCCAGTTTCTCCATGTGCCTGGCCGGTGGGCACAGACCTGTGCCACCTCTCCGGGGATGTGCGGGACATGCTGGCGGGTCTCGCTGCCCGCAGGACGTGATGTTTGGGAAAGGGAAAGGGAAGGCTGGGGGAGCTGCAGTAAAACACAGGCGTTCATTTCGGAAATGCCCAGCCGACATCAGCAGGTGTCCTTTTTCATACAGGATTTGCCCCTAAAGTATGTTTTCGTAGGCCAAAATTTTCCTATCAGGATGCCTAAAATGAGACAACTAAAAAGCATCGAGGCACTGGCATGGAGTGAGCTCATTGCTGACCTCAACAAGGCTCAGGTGCACTGGAAAGTTTCTAGACTTACTTGGGCTGATTCCTCCTCTTCACAGAATCACAGACTGGTAGGGTTGGAAGGGACCTCTGGAGATCACCCAGTCCCACCCCCTGCCAGAGCAGGGTCACCCGGAGTAGGTTGCACAGGAACGCGTCCAGGTGGGTTTGGAATGTCTCCAGAGACGGAGACTCCACCACCTCTCTGGGCAGCCTGTGCCAGGGCTCTGCCACCCCCACAGGAAAGAAGTTTTTCCTCATGTTCAGATGGAATTTCCCGTGTTCCAGTTTGTGCCTGTTGCCCCTTGTCCTGTCCCTGGGCACCACTGAGAAGAGTCTGGCCCCATCCCCTAAAAGAGCCCTTTAGCTCTTGCTGAGCATTGATGAGATCCCCTCTCAGTCTGCTCTTCTCCAGGCTGAACAGCCCCAGGGCTCTCAGCCTTTGGTCAGCACAGAGATGCTCCAGCCCCTCCGCATCTCCGCAGCCTCCGCTGGACTCTCTCCAGCAGTTCCCTGTCCTTCTGGAACTGGGGAGCCCAGAACTGGACCCAGTGCTCCAGCTGTGGCCTCCCCAGGGCAGGGCAGAGGGGGAGGATGACCTCCCTCCACCTGCTGGCCACGTTCTTTTCAATGCCCCAGAGGAGACCATTGGCCTTCTTGGCCACAAGGACACGTTGCTGGCTCACGGGCAACTTGTTGCCTGCCAGGACTCCCAGGGGTCTTCCTCCTGCCCGTTGGGATGAGAGTTGGGATTGTCACCACTGCTCCCACCATTTATTCGTGGAAATCATCCCACGGGGCTGCCGCTATTTACGCACACGGAGCAGGGGGCGGGTGACGCATCCGGACAACCCTACCACAACCTGGAGCTTCTCTTCTCATAAAGAGAGGGGTAAAACCAGCCATCTCTGTGGTTAATTATTCAGCTCTTGATGCAAATCCTACAGAGAGCGAATGCCACCAAAGAGCCTGCGAACTGCCAAGCTCCCTGCCCACAGCCTTGAATTGCGTTTTACCCGTTCCTTCCCTCTTCCCGGGGAGCAGGACGGACAGACGGATGGCGCAGGCTGTCACGGGGCGATCGCTGCTTGGGCAGGGCTCAACGCCGGGCAGAGGGTCTGCAGCAACTGCCCTCCACCTTTATCATCCCAGGTCCATCCCTGACAGAGACACGGCTTCCCCTGCGAAGGGACTGTAGATAATACTTCTGGACTAATCGCAATTTGCTGAGGTAATGAGGAGATAACAACCTCAGCACTTACTGGGATATGAGGCTTAAAAGCCTGATTATTGCATGATTAAATCTGTACCGGCTATAAGAAATCTCAAGCATTATGTAAATGATGATAATTTCAGCCTTGTAGAATAGTGAATTATTAAAAGTCCTGGAGTCTCCACCAAGGAGATGGAACATGTGCGTGTGGGCACCGGGACCAGGACGCCTTCCCTGACATCGTTCCCATCCCCATCTCCATCTCCATCTCCATCCCCATCTCCATCTCCATCTCCATCCCCATCCCCATCCCATCCCATCCCATCCCATCCCATCCTATCCCCATTCTCGTCCCCATCCTCATCCCTATACCCATGCCATCCCCATCCCATCCCCATCCCCATCCCATCCCATCACCATCTCGTCCCCATCCCTGCCCTTCACAGGGAGCTGGGGGCACCCACCAAGGCTCTGCCTTCTGCTGGTGGGCTGCTGCCAGGTCGGGTGGAGGCCAAATGTGTTGGGAAGCTGCAGCATAAAAGCACTTCAGGTGACAATATCCACCATCTCCTGGGAGCAATATCCATCGTCTCCTGGGGACAATATCCATCATCTCTTGGAACAATAGCCATCATCTCTTGGGGACCGCTCAAGACAGCGCAGGGCCAGGTCCCAGAGGAGTTTTTCCAGCCACCCACAACATCCAACTCCGTCCTGCAGCTGACATGGGGAGAGGCACAGGTGGGACCCCCTTGGAGCCGCAGAGCAGCCACCACGGCACCCTGCGAGCTCCTCCACTTCTGGTTATCAGACGATAAGATGGAGCACGTTGGCTCAGGCCACGGGTCTTTCTGGCCCCATATTCTGCCCAAGGTGGACCCCGAGGGCAGAGCGTGAAGGTGGCCAATGTGTGATGCTGCTCCAGCTCTCGGTGCTGCCTGTGCTGCCGCAGCTCATGCGCTCACCGCACTGCAGTGTGGCCAGCGGGGACTGTGGTGGCGAGCCCGCGGTCCAGGGTCTCCGTTCACAGCGTGCCACAGCGACTATCGGCTCTCTGCAGATCTCCAGGGCTCACTGGTAAGAGACGCTTTCCTACTGGGAAGCCCAGCCCAGCTCCGGGATTACACCAGTTGCAGGGGTTGCTGCTTGACCACCTCCATGATGAAAATATTTTCCCCAATATCTGGTGGGAATTCCTCCTGCTGCCGCTCGCTGCCTTGTGTCCTGTCCCCATGCCCCTCCGTAAGACCCCCAGCGTCCCTGGGCTCCCTGGAGCTGAGTGATGCTGGTCTGGGGGGCTACCCGGAGCAGGGGCTGTGCAAGCCCCGTGCCGTGGCTGGGGCCCACATCCAGCCATTGATGGGATGTGGAAATCCTTACCCCGCGCTGGGCAGGAGGGGTCTGGTCCCTCGTTGCCTCGGTGCGAGCGTTGGCAGCAGGGATGGTGCCTCCTCCCTGAGGATGCAGGGTTGTCCTCACAGGGACAGCATGGGATGGCGTCCCCGGCCATGGCGCACGCAGCACCCTCCATCCCCCCCCAGACACCCCCACGGGGAAGGCACGGAGCTGTGCAAAAGGATGGGGAGCCCTGGGGTGGGGTGGGGGGCAAACGCCCGGGCTGGATGGGTAAATCCGCACACGAGTTTGGGGACGTTCTCAACGCATCACAGGGATGCTGCAATCTCGCTGCCGTGCGGGATCCCGCGGCGGTTTCCCGGGATGGTTCCTGCTCTGCGCCCCCCTCGGCCGCACAGGCGGTGAATGAGCGGGGATGATGAAGTGGAAAAGAACAGTTGAGTGTTGGGAGGGAAAAATCAGGTAAGAGAAGAGAATGCAAAACGCAAAAACCAAAAACAAACCCCAGAACAACAATGTGCTGTGATTAAGTTCTTAAAAGAAGTGCAAACAAGTTCCAATGAAAAGGAAAACAAGCGGCGCTTACAGCCGGCACCATTAATAATTACAGCAAAAGCACCTAAAACCAGTGGCGTTAGAACAAATTGACAAAAAATGCCATTTGAAACAAAAAACAAGCGAATGTTGTGTTGGAATAAACACAAAATAAGTTTTAAAAAGATGAATTGGCTGATGAAAAGACTCGGGTCTTGCAAACGCGTATGTAGAGCGTGGCCCGGCCTTGCCTGCGCTCATGGGGCTGGTGCCAGCGTTGGCGACGGAGGTTTGGAATCTGCAGCGGTGCTCGCGAAGGGAGAGGAGTTTTTCCAGCTGGAGCTGCCGCAGGGACCCGCCATCGCTCCTGGTCGTGGGCTCCGTGTGCTGGGCTGGGGTATCCCTGGGGAAAGCCGTCGGGATGAGCTGCCGCCCCGGCCTGGCCGTGGGGCGACGCAGGGATGCGGGTGCACCGGGAGGTGTGTGCGACTAATAACATTCAGAGTTAGAGTTTTAGGGCGGCATTTACAAAAGGCAAGAGGAGAAAAAGCCAACGTGCAGCCAGAATTACGTTTTAAATTAAATAATAGCACGTGAAAGGCCGTTGGGAAGCTATGCAGGGCTGGGCGAGCGCCTGGGAAGGAGGGAGGCCCTTGCTTCTTGTGCTGCATAGGGCTATGAAGATGATTATGAAGAAAGGCTGAGGGACTTGGGTCTTTTTGGTCTGGCTTGATAAGCCTTTGGTTGAGGCTTATCAATGCTTATAAATACTGAAAGGGTGGGTGTCAGGAGGATGGGGCCAGGCTCTTTTCAGTGGTGCCCAGTGACAGGACAAGAGGTAACAGGCACAAACTTGAGCATAGGAAGTTCCACCTAAACATGAGGAGGAACTTCTTCCCTGTGAGGGTGGCAGAGCCCTGGCACAGGCTGCCCAGAGAGGTGGTGGAGTCTCCGTCCCTGGAGACATTCCAAACCCGCCTGGACGCGTTCCTGTGCCACCTGCTCTGGGTGACCCTGCTCTGGCAGGGGGTGGGACTGGGTGATCTCCAGAGGTCCCTTCCAACCCTACCATTCTGTGATTTCAGACCTCAGAGCCTGGCAGCATCAGGGGCACGGGGAGATCTCAATTTGCCGTGCCATGGGGAGAAATATCACTTTGGGACATACCCGGGAGAAAGGTGGCTGGGATGGTGCCGTACGCCTGTGATGGGTGTGCAGTCTGGATGGATGGATGGGTTGTTCCCAAGGCTGGGGTATGCCAGGGCAGCACTCAGAGCCCCCCTGGCTGGTGGGATTCGGTGCCCTCCTCCTGCACAGAACTGGGTTTGGTGGCAAACCATGGTGTGGCATCACCCCACGGTCAGCAAAAGTCTCCCTCACTCCCTTTTTTCCCCATAATTTTTCCAGCCTGTTTGTCATGCACCATCCAGTTCCACATTTCCAGCCCCGTGTGGACGGTTCGTCTCCTGCTTTAGGAGAGGGAGGGCAGGGGCTGATGCTTTCACAGGGTCCTTATGGGATCGCGCAGGGAGTAATGGATGTGCCAGCACGACCTGCAAGAGGAACGAGCATCTTGGTCTTGAATGGGGCAGACGGGACCCCAGGAGCCTTGGACACAGCCAGGTTGGGGGGATGGCAGAAGGGGGTGAGAGGAGTGGGCTGTTGGGGGGTGCTGGGAGGGAGATGCAAGGGTGGCAGAGGGGGCTGGAGATGCCAGGGGCTAAATCTGCAAAGAGGAGCAGTTGGCAAAATATTGAGCGGGGTCAGAGGAGGCCCTGGAGGACGGGCTGAGAGAGTTGGGGGGGTTCAGCCTGGAGAAGAGAAGGCTCCGCGGAGACCTTGGAGCCCCTTCCAGTCCCTCAAGGGGCTCCAGGAAAGCTGGGGAGGGACTCTGGATGAGGGAGGGGAGCCATGGGACGAGGGGGAAGGGGTTTCCACTGCAAGAGGGGAGACTGAGCTGAGATCTCGGGCAGAAATTCTTGGCTGTGAGGGCGGTGAGCCCCTGGCCCAGGTTGCCCAGAGAAGCTGTGGCTGCCCCATCCCTGGAGGGGTTCAAGGCCAGGTTGGCCGGGGCTTGGAGCAAGCTGGGCTGGTGGGAGGTGTCCCTGCCCAGGGCAGGGGGTGGCACTGGGTGGCCTTTAAGGTCCCTTCCCACCCAAACCGTTCTGTGGTTCTATGTTCCAGCAAGCAGTAGCTAGTGGGAAGGTAGCTGGGGTGTTTAAAGGACGTGGAAGACAAACACTCTTTAAACACAGAATTACAGCTCTTATGTCCTCAGCCCCACCGCCGGGGCCTCTGACGCGCCAGGGAGGATGTTATCCTCAGGACCGCCAGCAAGTGCTCTCCCGCACCGAGGAGTGCGGCACGTGAGAGCGTCTTCTCAAAATGCAGATGTGCTGGGAAAATCACCTCTGCTCCGCAGGCAGCGTGGGGGGGGCCGCGTCGCACAGCGGCAAGCGGCAAAGGTACTCAGCTTGCAAGCCGTAATTAAAAAAGGCTTGTCTGTCTTTGCTGGATGCTCCGCGTACGCCCAGCGTCGAGCTGGGATTTCTGGTTTCCTCAGGCAGAAAGGAGGATGGACTTTTTAAAAAATGTGCCTTGGCAGGAAGGTCCACAAGCCCCCGGCGCTGCTGCGAGTGGGCGGCACAGGGGGGGATCCTGGAGCCCAGCTGGGACCTGCAGCCTCATCGGCACAGGGAAAACCAGCCTGGCCGCTGCGGGGGAACCTATGGATGCCATACGTGCTTCTCTGGTGTACGTCAGCCCCTGCCCATAAACCCTATGAGGGGTTTTATGTCCGTTCTCCCAGCAAGGCCCCAGGAGAGCCCTGCCCCACACCAGCCCCCCATCGAGGGGGGCAGCTCACTGATATCTCCGTCCCCATCAGTGCCACATGCCCCGTGATGCTCTGCCTGGTGGGTGCAGCCGCCCGCGATGTCACCAGCTTCGCCACCCCCTCATCACAGCTGGCTTGGGGCTCTGTTTTGGCGACCCTTAAGATCATCGACTCCAATCATCAACCCAACACTGACAAACCCATCACTAATCCACGTCCCTCAGCACCAGCCCGGCTTTTAAGTCCCTCCAGGGATGGCGACTCCACCACTGCCCTGGGCAGCCTGGTCCAATGCATGATAACCCTTTCCATGAAGATATTTTTCCTAATATCCATCCTAAACCTCCCCTGGTGCAGCTTGAGGCCATTTCCTCTTGTCCCATGGCCTGTTCCTTGGGAGAAGAGACCGACCCCCCCTGGCTACACCCTCCTTTCAGGGGGTTGCAGGGAGCGAGAAGGTCTCCCCTCAGCCTCCTTTTCTCCAGGCTGAACACCCCCAGCTCCCTCAGCTGCTCCTCACAAGACTTGTGCTCCAGACCCCTCACCAGCTCCGGTGCCCTTCTCTGGACACGCTCCAGCACCTCAACGTCTTTTTTTGTGGTGAGGGCCCCAAACTGGACACAGCACTCGAGGTGGGGCCTCACCAGTGCTGAGCAGAGGGAAAAAATGTGGGAGGGAGACCCTTCTACATGTGGATCCTCCTGCTGGGTTGAATGCAGCTCGAAGCCCTCCACGCCCGCGCCATCATCCCGTGCCACCAGCGTATTGCACTGTCCTGGCTCCCGCTTCAGCATCCACAGCCCTTGCTGTGCCCACGTCTCGGGGATACACACCAGGCAGGGAGCTCCCACCTCGGCAGGGAGCAGCCGGGAGGTCGGGGGCCTCCAGAAACGGGCTGAGGGGGTTTCAGCGGTGGAATTGCTGTTTTATCTGACTTCTGGGAAGTCGCTGCCCTTCAGCTGCATCTGCTAGATAAGAAGGGCTTTCACTTTTAGTGCGAGTGGTGTGCATGTAATTATATGTAATCCTTTGCCGTTTTACGTGTGCTGGGAAAATATTTGCTGTAGTTAATTCAGCGTAAGCTGAGACAGCGTTTCACGTGCGGCTGCGTGCCATGAGACTTTCCCTATGGGAATTTCTCACCACACTCACCTGGCTGTGGCTGTGCGTATGGGCATTTTCAGCCCCTCAGCACTGTATTGAGGTGCCCCTGGAAGGATGGAAATTAGAAGTATGTGAAGGCAGAAGAAATCAAACCTTTGTTCTGTGCCTCAGTTTCCCCTCTGCAAACCAACCCTGGAGACGCTGTGAAGGTCCAGGAGGAGCTGCTGGGTCCTCCCTTCTTATGGGCAGGAATGTGGCACGTGGAGATGTCATGGGCCTTGGGCAGAGCTTTCAGACGTCAGTGTTGCAGAGCATCGGGAGGCAGTCGCCTGGACCCCCTTTTCAATGAGGCTGGACACCGTTCTTCCAGAAGCTGGACTGAATCATGTCTCATCCTGGGGGTGCGTGGGAATCCTAGAATGGTTTGGGTGGGAAGGGACCTTAAAGGTCACCCAGTGCCACCCCCTGCCCTGGGCAGGGACACCTCCCACCAGCCCAGCTTGCTCCAAGCCCCGGCCAACCTGGCCTTGAACCCCTCCAGGGATGGGGCAGCCACAGCTTCTCTGGGCAACCTGGGCCAGGGGCTCACCGCCCTCACAGCCAAGAATTTCTGCCCGAGATCTCATCCCAATCTCCCCTCTTGCAGTGGAAACCCCTTCCCCCTCGTCCCATGGCTCCCCTCCCTCATCCAGAGTCCCTCCCCAGCTTTCCTGGAGCCCCTTGAGGGACTGGAAGGGGCTCCAAGGTCTCCGCGGAGCCTTCCCTTCTCCAGGCTGAACCCCCCCAACTCTCTCAGCCCGTCCTCCCAGCAGAGGGGCTCCAGCCCTCCCAGCATCTCCGGGGCCTCCTCTGGCCCCGCTCCAGCAGCTCTGTGTCTCTCCTGTGCTGAGGAAAGAGCAGCTGGGGGACTGAAAAGTCCTTTCTCCATTTAATCTGCACATTGATTAATTTGAGCTGCACCCATTCCAGGGAAGTGTCAACGGCCAGAAGATCTGGTTCCTCAGCAGCAAAGTCTTTGAATACTCCTGACTCTCCCAAGTGAGTTCTGGGAATGGTACTGGACATCACCTGGGACTGGATGCTGGTGGTTCCCCTGTGGCGATGCACCCGCTGGGTGGTGAACGCCAGCAGGCACCGAAGCGATGGGACATCCCTCTGTGGGGAGGTGGACTTGCCTTGCTCAGGTCCATCTGAAGCATCTGGTCCATCCCCATCCCCTGCACGCACAAAGTCCTGAAGTGTGGGTGGGGGTGTTCCTCTGCCCTCGATGGTCCTCTCCTGCCATCACTGTGGCGTTCAGCCCCCACTGTCCCCCCTGTCGTGGCGCCTTGTCCTCTCGCGTGTTGGCCTGTGCTCTGGGAGGGTCTGGTTTGACTCATTTGACCAAAATGAATGACTGGGCTCCCAGTCCCTTCTGTGGTGTCTGCTGGGAGGGGGTGGCTCCTTTTCTGGCACATAGTCAAGCAGGTTGTGAGCACGCTGGCAGATGTCATGGGTCTCCTGAAGTCAGCCCGTTAGCAGCAGGGCTATTTTATAAGGGGGTTGTTGAGGACCAAGAGCAAGATGGACCAAGGCCAGGTTGGACGGAGCTTTGAGCAACCTGGTCTAGTGGGAGGTGTCTCTGCCCAAGGCAGGGGGGTCGGAACGAGGCGATCTGTAAGGTATCTTCCAATCTAAACCATTCTGTGATTCTATGAAGATATTAACTTTGGGACTACATCTAGGTCATTGCAGATGCCTGAGGCTTGATTTCACTCCAGAGTCCAAACTCCGTACAGGTCCTTGCTAGTTTGTGGTGTGTCAGGGAAGGGGAGGTGATGGAGGGATGGTCCATCAAGCTCTGCCCGCCCAGGAGGTGTGAGGGCAGCTTGCTGCAGTGGTGGAGCTTTGGTGCTGCTGTTGGCACACGAGCTGGGCAGATAACGGCTCCACTTCTTGCAGCAGTGGTTCTTCTCCCCTTGAACTATGCTGCAGGCAGGCGCCGTGCCCAGGGGAGGGAGAGCTGGCTCTCTGGGCATCCATCCCAACACCTGGGTCTGCAACCCATCGTCCGACCCCACGGCTGCGCCTGGGCACCGCTTCCCCCCGCTCTGCTCCAGAGCAAGAGGGACCCGTCCATCGGGCCGAGGGGAGAGGCTCTGCGTGAGCCAGGAACCAAAAAACCTGCATCCCAGAACATGCTGGCAAAAAGGAAAAACGCAGCTTGAAGCGCAAGCCAAACACACGCTCGAGATCAAAAATGGGAGGGCAAAGAAAAAGCATTTTTCTCGGCAGCCACAAGGAACTAAGCACTCCTACGGCTCGCATATTAATGCAACCATGAGCATCGCATAATGAAAAATAGCTGCTGGCATCAGATTTGTGAGAAGTTCAAGGGTTTGCTGACCCTCCCACCTCGCCCCGGATGGGCTGCTCGGCTGTTACGCGTGATGGATGGAGAAGGACAGATACAGCTCCGAGACAAGCAGCTATTTCGGACGTGATGAAAGCAAAGCAAAATGTCTCGTTGCTGCTGCGCTCTGCCTGACCCGCTAAGTTCTGCCAGCTCCTGCCTGCAGGATGCTGCCTTTCCTCCGCACGGCAAGCAGTAACTACTCCAAAATTATTATTTATAGTTTGCACTGGTTTTCTGCTCTCTGCACTCCACCCCCACCCCCCACCCCCATCTCATTTGGGAAAAAGGATTTGCTTCCACCACCTATATTGTTAATTGGCAGATTTGCATTTAATCTCCTGGATGTGGAAGCACCAGAAGACCAGAGCCCTGCGGCTGCCCTTGGCCCGAAGCATCCTCCCGGGACTCGCACCGTAGATGTGCTGAGGTCTAAGACATGGCCACTGCGAAGCCTCCTCCACGGTCAGCCCCAGCAGCTCCTCGGTCCAGGTCCAGGAAAGGGCTGGTGAGTTCCCACGTTCAGCCCTTCGCACTGGGGCTGCTCTTCATCGCCGCGGCATGACGGGCTCTGTGCCACCTCCCCCAAAATCGGGGAGATCCTGTGAAATTGGGGTGATCCGTGAGTCAAGTGGGACGCTGCCATGCTCTGCAGCAGACTGGGGTGGGGTGTTGGGGTCTGGTGGATGTGGCACCGGGATGGAGACCTCACGTTGCACCTTCTAACAATGGGAACGTGCAGGTGCATGTCTCAGGCAGGTGTCACGTCCCGGGGTGGACGTGGCATATCCTGCATCAGGCTTGGCTAATCGCAGCTTTCAGGGGATGAAGGACATGGCTGAGGGGTGGATAGGGCCAGGTGAAAATGTCCCCATCGGTGAGCTGGTCCCAAGGCTCGCTCCCAGCCTGGTCTGGAAGGGGACCTGCCGTGGTGAGCCGTGGTTTCAGTCCCCAGCTAAGCAGGATGGACGCCCTGCCCCGCAGCCAGAGACCTCCAGATCTGGAGGGACGGACGTGGAGGCACAGGGGGATCTGGGAGATTTAGGCTGTGGGGAACCGCTGGATTTCAGCAGCAGGGCTTGAACAGAGGATGATCTCTGCTCTGTCAGAGGGTCACCTGTGCCCACGCAGGCTCTGCCTGAGGACAGGCTAAAAGGCCCCTTTCCCATTTGTGTTTGCTGCCCCGAACGTCGCTGCTGCAGCGCTGACGTCCACGCTGCAGGCTGGGCTCTTTCCCCCTGCCCATCCTGACTGGGCATCGCGGCGTCCCCTCCCCTCCCTGGCTCGCAGGGAGCCCGGAGGCATCTGCTCCTTCCTCTCCTGAGGATGGAACCCGGTTGCTTTGCCTCTGCTCCTGCTCTCCTGGCTGGGTTTGGTCCCTGGCGTTGCTCTGGGATGGGGATGGTCGGGCGATCACCTGCTGGGGGGTGCTCCGGTCTCCTCTCCGCTCCGAACCTCCCCGCGGCACGAAGCCTCAGTGCCGACCAACTCTCGTCTTTGGGGATGGAGAAACCTGCTGAGAACTGCCCACGCAGCCAACTCCTCCTCAGCGCCACTTATCTTGGAGTTAATCCGCTTGGACAGACAGAAAGACTCGGGTGCCTGGTTTTCTCCACCAGAAACCAGTGACCTGGATCGGATTCAGCAGGTTCCAGCTTCCCTGCCCCTCATCAACGTGGGGACCGAGGGGCAGAAAAGCTGCCGTACGTAATCAGCCCAGGGCCCAGCTCTGCACAGTCATTCTTGACACTGCACGTCATAGAATCGTAGAATCATAGAATGTGCTGGGTTGGAAGGGACCTTTAAAGGTCATCTAGTCCAACCCCCCTGCATCATGATGGGCTTCTGGTGTGAACGCCAGAACTCACGTTGGGTCCAGCAGAGAGGAGCTCACCCAGGTGAGCGCTGCTGAGCTCTGCTGGGATTTGTTGTTTCTCTTATCCTGTACTTTATTTTTTAGGTGTTTTTAAATAGAATATCAAAGACCCCTGTGAAAACTTCCAGTCACGCTGGCTTCAGACCAGGAACGTTCATCCTTGTTGGACTCCTAGGCATGGAGAGGTCTCCTCTCTGGACTTTTCTCCCCTTCTTTTCCATGTATATTACTGCACTTCTAGGCAACTTCATATTTTTCTTGGTCATATCAGGATAACGAATCCTCCCCCAGCCAATGTACCTTTTCCTTTCTGCGTTAGCAGCAGCAGAGTTGCTGTGACCGGCCTCCACAGTGCTCAGGACGTTAGCTGTTTTCTGTGTGAGGGTTAGGGACATGTCTTGGCACCGGCCTTGTCCAGCTGCTTCTTGTTCATTTTACTTTTGCTGCTGAGTCAGCGATTCTGCTGCCCACAGCGTTTGACCGGGACATTGCCATCTGCAATCTCCAGAGACACAGGACGTTATTGACCCGCTCAGTCCCACGGAGACGGAGCTGGCAGCTTCGCCAGCAGCCTCTGCATCGTCCTCCCTGTCGCTTTCCCCCTTCAGAGGCGGCTGCTGCGCTGCGGAAGCCGCATCATCCCTCATTCCTGCGTTGGGTCTCGCTGGGCTGGCCTGTGCGAGCGGAGAACTCAATGCTGCGGGTCAATGTGCCAGCGGGGATTATCGCCGTCTCTTGCAGATGAATTCTCAGGGTCTCCCAGCCCCCCCAGATGCCGTTCACTTGGTGATGAGCACCTGTGCTCCCACTGCAGCATCATTTCGATGTTCCACACATAGAAATGCCAGTTTTTTCTCCTTCGGTTTTCACCCATCGGTTTGGTGGTCACAGCACCCCTGCCACACATCTATATGGCTGTACCCCCGTGCTAAACCCCATCAATATGGCATGAAAACCAGATTGGTGAAACGCGTGGTGTCCAGCCCCTCGTGTCTGGGCTCTGCGGGGACCGAGGCCAAGGATCACCCATGCCAATTCTCATTGTTAAGGGCTCTCCAAGGCAGCGATGAGGGTCTGGGCAGAGAAGGAGAATCCCCGCAAGCAGTGTCTCAGAGAAGCACCAGCGACAGCCCTCCGGGTCAGCATGGTGGAGGAGCGAGCATCTCCTACCCCCAGCCTGCCCCTCTGGCACGTTTCCTATCCCCAGCCCGCGCTGTTCCTGGGATTCTGGCTCTGCGACTGTGTCCTACCACATCCTGTAGCACCACTAAGAGTGTCCAGCAATATGGAAATGCACTGCTTTTTCACAGGATTTCCCTCTGCCTTGGGGACAGCTTCTGCTGGGGACAAACTATTTAAATTCATAGAATCAGAGAATCATAGAACTGTCCAGGTTGGAAGGGACCTTTCAGATCATCAAGTCCAACCATCAACCCAACACTGACAAACCCATCACTAACCCATGTCCCTCAGCACCACGTCTGCCCGGCTTTTAAATCCCTCCAGGGATGGCGACTCCAACACTGCCCTGGGCAGCCTCTTCCAATGCTTGACCAATGCTTTCTGTGAAGACATTTTTCCTCATATCCATCCTAAACCTCCCCTGGTGCAACTTGAGGCCATTTCCTCTTGTCCTATCACCTGTTCTTTGGGAGAAGAGACCGACCCCCCCTGGCTACCCCCTCCTTTCAGGGAGTTGTAGAGAGCGAGAAGGTCTCCCCTCAGCCTCCTTTTCTCCAGGCTGAACACCCCCAGCTCCCTCAGCCACCCCTCAGAAGGCCCTCATGTGGCAGGGCCTGTTGCGATAGGATGAGGGGTAATGGCTATAACTAACAGAGGGGAGATTCAGACTAGATCTCAGGAAGAAATGTTTTACGCTGAGGGCGGTGAGCCCCTGGCCCAGGTTGCCCAGAGAAGCTGTGGCTGCCGCATCCCTGAAGGGGTTCGAGGCCAGGTTGGACGGGGCTTGGAGCAACCATGTCTAGTTGAAGATGTCCCTGCTCATGGCAGGGGGTTGGAATAGATGGCCTTTGGAAGTTCCTTCCAACCCAACCCATACCATGATTCTGTGTCTATCCTGCCGTGCCCCAGGAAGCACTTCACAAACCCTTGAACCGGGATACAGTGGTCAAAGGACCTGCTGGATGGTGTTGTATCACCCATGCTTTGGAGGATGCCGGGCTGAGCCCGCAGTGTGGGCAAAGGTTGCCAGCGCAGAGGGCGAGTGTGGCACTTGCCCAGCCCCATGGAGGAGAGGAGGACGCCAGGACATGACAGCCTCATTGCGGAGGGACGGTTTCGCCATTTTACTGAAATTGGTTTGGGCAATGACAACGGGAAGGGGGTTGCTAAAATGAACAGCGTGGAAGGAATGCTTTGTCCATACAAATGGATTCAAACCTTTATATTGCCAGATATCGTAACAAAGACCAAGGAGGATCCATCTGCAAAAAGCGATGAGCCATGGCTGGTGGTCTCAGCTGCTGGTATCTTCTGAATGGCTGGTAAATCCCTGATGCTTTTGAAGGTGTCGGCGCCTCTGTGCTGCTATTGAACTCAGGCTTTGCTGAAGGATAGCTCAGCCGTCATAACGATGCTGTTAATAGTAATTACTTCCTATCTTAGGATACACATTTTGTCCTTATTAAGTCTTAAGTGTTTTCTATCTTTTGGTCAGAAAATAAATTCTTAATATAAGGAAGTGAAACCTATTCTTGATTGCATGCACTCCAAACGACAACACATGATGCCTCTCCCAAACCCTTGTGTTCGTGGGGGTTCTGATGCGCTGCCGTGCTGGTGTCATGCCCGCTATGTCCTCCTGCAGAGCTGGGGCCAGGGCTGTGCTGGCGATTTCAGCAAGTTTGCCAATGACACCAAGCTGTGTGGAGCAGTTGACGTGCCAGAGGGATGGGATGCCATCCAGAGGGACCTGGACAGGCTGGAGAGGTGGGTCTGTGTGAACCTCATGAAGTTCAACCAGGACAAGTGCAGGGTCCTGCGTGTGGGTCGGGGTAACCCCAAGCACAAATCCAGGCTGGGTGGAGAATGGATGGAGAGCAGCCCTGGGGAGAAGGACTTGAGGGTGCCGGTGGATGAGAAGCTCAAGATGAACTGCAGGCAGGATGCCATCCCCACCAGCGCCATGTGGGTCCATGTGATCTGGGAGATGGGAAGGGACCTGGTGAGCAGGGAGAGAACCAGTATGAACAGGGAGCTCCTGGACACAAAAAGAAACTTTATAAGGAGTGGAAGAAAGGAGAGCTAGAATGGGGGGCATATAAGGAAGCTGTCCAAGCAGCAAGAGACCTGGTGAGAAAAGCTAAAGCTCAGTTAGAATTAAATCCAGCCAAGGAGATCAAGGGAAACAGCAAAAATTTCTATAGGTACATTCATGGTAAGAAGAAGACTAGGGAGAGTGTGGGCCCCCTCAGAAAGGAAATGGGGGAGCTGGTGACAAGTGATATGGAGAAGGCTGAGGTTCTCAATGACTTCTTTTCCTCAGTCTTCAGTGGCAAGGGCCCCAGCCACACTCCCGGAGTCACTGAGGACAATGGCAGGGGTTGGACAGAACTGCCCATCGTGAGTGAAGATCAGGTTCGTGACCATCTGATGAACCTGAAAGTGAACAAGTCCATGGGACCCAGTGGGATACACCCACGGGTACTGAAGGAACTGGTGGATGAGGTTGTTAAACTGCTCTCTATTATATTCCAAAAGTCATGGCAGTCTGGTGAGGTCCCCACTGACTAGAAAAGAGGAAACATAATCCCCATTTTCAAAAAGGGAAAGGAGGAGGAAGCAGGGAACTATAGGCCAGTCAGTCTCACCCCCGTGCCTGTTAAGATTATGGAGCAGATCCTCCTGGAGGCACTGCTGAGGCAGAAGAATAACGAAGAGGTGATTGGGTACAATCAACACGGCTTCCCCAAGGGCAAATCCTGCCTGACAAACGTGGTGGCCTTCTATGAGAAGGTCACAACATCAATAGACAAGGGGAGAGCAACTGACGCCATTTACCTGGACCTGAGCAAATCCTTTGACACTGTCCCGCATGACATCCTGGTCTCCAAGAGGATAAAATACGGCTTTGATGGACTGACAATTCAGTGGATAAAGAACTGGCTTGACGACTGCACCCAAAGAGTGGCTGCCAATGGGTCCATGTCCAAGTGGAGGCCAGTGACAAGTGGAGTCTCTCAGGGATCAGTAGTGGGACGGGTCTTGTTTAACATCTTCATCAGCGACATGGACAGTGGCATTGAGTGCACCCTCAGCAAGTTTTCCGATGACACCAAGCTGTGTGGGGCGGCTGACACGCTGGAGGGAAGGGATGCCATCCAGAGGGACCTGGACAGGCTGGAGAGGTGGGCCCATGTCAACCTCATGAAGTTCAACCAGGCCAAGTACAAGGGCCTGCACCTGGGTCGGGGCAATCCCAAGCACCGATATAGGCTGGGCAGTGACTGGCTTGAGAGCAGCCCTGAAGAAAAGGACTTGGGGGTGCTGGTGGACGAGGGGCTCAACATGAGCCGTCAGTGTGCACTAGCAGCCCAGAAAGCCAATCATATCCTGGGCTGCATCAGGAGAAGCGTGGCCAGCAGGTCGAGGGTGGTAATTCTCCCCCTCTATTCCACTCTCGTGAGACCCCACCTGGAGTACTGGGTCCAATTCTGGAGCCCCTACTACAAGAAAGATATGGACATGCTGGAACGTGTCCAGAGAAGGGCCATGAGGATGATCAGAGGGCTGGAGCACCTCTGCTATGAGGACAGACTGAGAGAGTTGGGGTTGTTCAGTCTGGAGAAAAGAAGGCTCCGAGGAGACCTTCTAGTGGCCTACCAGTATCTTAAGGGGGCCTACAAGAGAGCTGGGGAGGGACTTTTTAGGATGTCGGGGAATGGTGGGACTAGAGGGAATGGATTAAAACTAGAGATGGGTCGATTCAGACTGGACGTTAGGAAGAGGTTCTTCACCATGAGGGTGGTGAGACACTGGAACAGGTTGCCCGGAGAGGTGGTGGAAGCCCCATCCCTGGAGGTTTTTAAGGCCAGGCTGGACGGGGCTCTGAGCAACCTGATCTAGTGGGAGGTGTCCCTGCCCATGGTGGGGGGGTTGGAACTAGATGATCTTTAAGGTCCCTTCCAACCCTAACGATTCTATGACTCTATGATTCTAAATGTGATTATGGCACTTTCCCTGCAGCAGGAGGAGGGTTCAACTCACATCCAAGGGTATGCCAGCGGTGTTAAGAAGACTTCTCTCTTCCTCCACTACGTCATTTTTCTGAAAGGTGAAAGCCTTCGCAACAGAGATTAATCCAGCATCTGCACCTCCGTCCAGCGAGCCAGCAGCCCAAGAAATTATTATTAATAACCAGTATTTGCAATCCTGTGCCTTTCCACGTGCGCTGCACCGCCATCGCAGGGAAGGTGATGAACGACGCTTGATGTTCAGGCCATTCGCCAACAGCAAGGGATGCCAACGGCACGTGCAGCCTCAGCGCCGTGCAGGTCGGCCAGCGCACGGGTTCCCAGAGCCCACATTGTCCGTCCAGCGTGAAGCCCCGGGATGGTGGGTGCCACAGCCAGATCCCGGGCACGGGGTGGGTCTGACAGAGGAAAATCTGCCGCACGGCCCCAACAGAGCCAGCGCCCGGGGAAGGCACCCAGAGCACCCCACGGTGAGACCCCAGCCCCGGCCCATGGCTCCTCGGCCGGGCAGAGCCCAGACACAGCACCGGCCCCCGCTTCAGGCGAGCAGCAGGGGCAGGATGGGCATGGGCACCCCCGCCAGACCTTGTGCAACACCCCCCAGCCCTGTAGAGCATCTGCCCCCCTCTCCCATCCTGCACCGCAGCCCCCCCCGGCTCTTCATGGCCTCCCTGCAGCCCACCCTCACCCAGCCCAACACAGCCCCCTCACCCCAGCACGGCACCCCCCGGCTGTACACAGCCCCCCCACCCACACAGCCCCCCAACCCCACACAGTCCCCCCAGCCATGCACAGCCCCCCGCCTCAAACAGCCTCCTAGCCCACACAGCCCCCCAGCCCTTCACAACCCCCACACTGGGAATGGGCATTGGGAACAGGGACGGGAATGGGGGAGGGCGCTGCCAGCACCAGGAACAGGCATTGGGAACAGGAATGGGAATGGGGGGGCTGCCGGCATGGGGAATGGGCACAAGAAGGCAGGTGGGCTACTGGGAACGTGAATGGGAACTGGGGCGCTGCTGCCCCCGGGAACAGGAACAAGAACTGGGAAGGGGAAAGGGAACTGGGAACCGGCAACGGGAACTGGCACTGGGTGGGGGAGCTCTGCTGGTACAGCGAACCAGGCACTGGGAACTGGGGTGGGGGGGGTGATGCTGGTGATGCCACTGAGCACTGGAAACTGGGCACATTGGGATGGGTGGGTGGGGATGGGGTTCATGGGAAGGGGGGGGTCTGGGGATGGGGTACATTGGAAGGGGGGTCTGGGGATGGGGTACATGGGAAGGGGGGCCTGGGGATGGGTGCCTGGGATGGGGGTCTCTGGAAAAGGGCGCATGGGGATGGGTGCGCAGGTCGTTGTGCCCAGGATGGGGTGCTGGGGGATGGAGTGCTTGGGGATGGGGTGCCCGGGACGGGGTGCCCAGGGCTGATCCTTGGCAACGGGTGCCCAAGACAGCAATGGGGCCCGGGACGGCCAGCACGGCGGGGGCCGCTCCAGCTCTGCGCTGGTTGCCTCGTCCCCCTGCCCGTGTCGGGGAGGGATGAAGGGCCTGGGGCTGCTGGGGGTCGCCTCCGGGCCACCTACTTTCCCAGCAGTGTCTCCAAGTCCTGCCTGACCTGGAGATACAGCCAGGGCCTCGCTGGGTTTTGCAAAGCAGCGCTGTGCAGCCCGTGCCTCAGTTTCCCCACCTGCGCAGGGCAGCCTGAGTCCAGCCCCTCTCTCTTCCCTGCCTGGGTGAGGAGCACTTGGGACACACCTGGGTGATGGCGGTGACGGACCCAGCTCCCCACTCTAAGCACCCTTGAAACCCTCCTGGCTTCCCGTCGCCCCAGGAGCTGCAGCCCCAGAGCGAATCCTCAGCGGAGGAGGAAGAGGGTGCTGAAGTCAGTTGAGACAAAAAGTTGGTTGAGGCTGAAACTCCCCGTCTGGGGAGTCCGTAAATCTGCAGGAATGTCCTCGCTTGCTGCCTGGGTGTTTTCCTTTTCCTGGTGGCCATGCGGAGGACGGGCTGCTATCGCAGACACGCCGCGCCAGGGCGCTTGGGTGACCCGGGCAGTGGTAAGGGGTGACAGCAGGGACGTCAGACCCCTCTGCTTCTGCAGAGCTCCCCGTCCCCGAGAGGAATGTCAAAAAACCTGAAAACCAGTATGACAAAACTGAAAATTGGGTGACAACCGTGACATACAGGGCATGCTGGAGCTCATGCCAGTGTCACCCAGCGCTACTGGAAGTTTTTGTGCCGTGCACGGGCTCTTCGCGGCGGCTGAAGCAAGGCTGTCACATCTAGGGAGCACGTTCCTAACCAACACCGAGGACACGCGTAAGTCACGTAACTTCAGAAGGACAAGTGACAATTCTTGTCATGTCAAGATGGGAGGGCACTGGATACACTTCTGCGCGTTGCCTTCATGTTCCCCCCCGTCCCCTCCGGCGCCTGGATGGTGACAAGAGCGTGGACAAGGGCGAGATGCTCCTCCTGGCTCATCACAAGCAGCACTTTGTGTTCGCAGGGAAAATGTTTGCCTTGTGCAGGGTAAACACGGCCCCGGAGTCATTTCTGAATGCCACAGAGAAAGGCTCCTAATGGATCGCCCACACCTGGGACAAAACACATCTTTTGTCGGAAGAAAAGCAGGAGCAAAAGGCTCCTGTTGCTCAGACAACACAGCCCAGGTGGCAGCTTGTGTCGGGAATTACCGGGCAGGGGAAGATGGGCATCAGAAATAATCCTCTTGTCGATCCTGCCCCCTTCATGGCAGGACACAAGGAAGCCGAGGGGGGCTCGGCTGGAAAGCGGCGCTGCACAGCGCCCGTGACGGTAAAACACAGCCGGGCAGTTTCTTCAATGCAAATCCCGCAGAGAGACCCGAGGGCTGGAAGCAGCAAGAGCCCGAAGGCTTGGGGCGAGCGGCTCCCCAGCGGCCGCCGAGCCCCATCCCGCACAGACCGCAGCACCCAGGGGCCAGCGGAACCACTCAGCACCGACCCCAGCACGAAACGGGACACTTATCCTCTGTCAGGGAAGAGCGAGGAACAGAGGCTTCCCGGGATCCCTCTCTCGCCCTGGGCAGGCACATCTCGGAGACCGGGAAATAAGGGGAGAATAAGGGGAGAAGGGCACCGGGAAGGCCAAGCTGACCTGATGCGGGGGGGGAGGGTTGTGTTGCATTTAACGAAATAACTAAATAACTACATAAGTAAATAACTAACTGCTTTGTGCAGGGGCAGTGGGTCGCCCTGTTTGCCTCGCAGTGAAGCAGTGTGGGGGCAGCAGGAGGGACCCGACCTCCAACACGGATGTGTGGGACCTGCGGAGTGGCCACAGCTTCACTGGGGCAGCGGCTGCCAGCAGCAGGACATGGAGGACCAACAGCATCCATCACCACGGGCCGTGCTCCCCCCGTGCTGGTGGGCTGCCTGACACGAGGACTTTTCTGTGCATTTTGTATTTGCTTAGCAAACCCTACAACTGGTGGCTTCTCTGGGGCCAAGGACTCTCCAGGCTGTGCTGGTGCCGTGTCCACGGAGTAGGGGGACCTACTGGGGAAACCATCTCCCTGAAATCATAGAATTATAGAATGCTTAGAGCTGGAAGGGACCGTAAAGATCATCTAGTTCCCCCCCTGCCCTGGGCAGGGACACCTCCCACCAGCCCAGCTTGCTCCAAGCCCCGGCCAACCTGGCCTTGAACCCCTCCAGGGATGGGGCAGCCACAGCTTCTCTGGGCAACCTGGGCCAGGGGCTCACCGCCCTCACAGCCAAGAATTTCTGCCCGAGATCTCAGCTCCATCTCCCCTCTTGCAGTGGAAACCCCTTCCCCCTCGTCCCATGGCTCCCCTCCCTCATCCAGAGTCCCTCCCCAGCTTTCCTGGAGCCCCTTGAGGGACTGGAAGGGGCTGCAAGGTCTCCGCGGAGCCTTCTCTTCTCCAGGCTGAACCCCCCCAACTCTCTCAGCCCGTCCTCCCAGCAGAGGGGCTCCAGCCCTTGGATCATCTCCGGGGCCTCCTCTGGCCCCGCTCCAGCAGCTCCGTGTCTCTCCTGTGCTGAGGCCCCAGAGCTGGAGGCAGCACTGCAGGGGGGTCTCCCCCGAGCGGAGCAGAGGGGCAGAATCCCCCCCCTCGCCCTGCTGCCCACGCTGCTGGGGATGCAGCCCAGGATGTGGGGGGGTTTCTGGGCTGCCAGCGCATGTTGTCAGACCCAAGCCCTTCCCTCAGGGCTGCTCTCCATCCATTCTCCGCCCAGCCTGGACTTGTGCTTGGGATTGCCCCGACCCACGTGCGAGCAGCCGTGCGAGCCTGGCCACGGCCGGGAAGGAACTCGCCCAGCGCCCGTCGTGTGGCCATGGGATGGTGTCACCACACGATGTTTTGATGCTTCGGAGGAGCTGCACGAGTCGCAGCCGCTCGTCCTCAGCCCGTGGCACGGCTGCTCCCAGCGCACCGCGGCTCTCCCACCCGCTGCAGCTCGTGGTACGCAGGGGTGATAAATGTCGTGGCAGTTTGTGAGCGGACAGGTCAGGGAATAAAGCTGAGCCTTTGCTGGTGGCGGTCCTGCCCCTCCAGCCCCACGTCCCCTGGCTTTGCCGTGCGATACCCACCTCCTGCAGGTAAAGTTCTCTCAGAGGGAAGGCGATTTGGAGCAAAAATAACATCGAGCATCGGTGCTGCTGTTTCTCCACGTCTTTGTTCTCTTGACCTCGGGGATGCGCAGCGGTTGCCACTGAGCTATTATAAGCTGTGAGCATCGTGTTCTGCCTCCCCGCTCTCACCGTGCTCTTCTCCCTGGGAGAAAACACTTAAAGGTTAAATATATGCTGGCCATTGCTCGGCGACGTTCTGTAGCTGAAAAGACAAACACAAAACAAACCCTGTGCATTTGGACAAGAACCGAGGGAGGATTTCAGTTTTGCCCGCTGGGACGGCAGAGCCCGGCCTTGGCCTTGGAGCAGGGGGCAGGAGGGTCCCTCCTGAGCCCGTTTTCTGGTGTGAACGGTTCTTCTGAAAGGGAAGCAGAGCAAAACCAAATAAAACCAACTCGGTCGACGCAGAGTTCAGCTCCGTGTGCCTCTGATCTCTTTACGGGCGTTTTTAGTGTTCTGGTTTTGGAGATGAAACGTAAGGTAGAAGAACACAGCCCAGCGCTGGAGCGAGGGGCTGATCCACAAAGGGGACTTTCGGGAGAGCCACTGGGGCTGGTTTCTGCAGAAATCTGCTGGGACACCATTTCTGTGGGAACCCAACGCCAGCTCCTGCCCCACTCGCTTCTGAGCTCTGCTCGGCCTCAACACCCATCTCCGCCTGGATTTTACAGTTCCTCCACCGCGTCCTGGTTAGGGATGGGGGTGCAGGTGGGGCTGTGAGCGCCCCCACCCAGCAAAAATTTGGACATTTTGAAGATTTCCAAACTCTCTGTGTCAGAAGGACACCAGGTTCCCGTGGAAAGCTGGTGTGAACCAGCCCACAGCTGGGATGTCTTCGATGCTCCCTCAGCTGGTGCTGCTCCTTTGGTGTCCGGGAGCTCAGCACCAGTGGTTCCTCCTGCTCCACATGGCCATGATGCAGTGTCAGAGCTGGCCATGATCTGTTGCTGTGCAAAACAACCAGGAAGATGGGTTTCGAGTACTGGTTTGGCACTGCAAGCAGCAGTTTGGGGAGGCAGCGTCCCAGGTAGAGTGCTTCTTCCTCTGCAGGAAGAGTTTCAGGCACCACCACCACCACGGTTCTATGGGATGCTGTGAGGGGCTTTGTCTTTAGGACACAGGGAGCATCCTCCGCCAGTGCAAAGGGTTCTGTGTCTGGTAGCAAAGTGTGCAGCCCTGAGTTTAGAATCATAGAACCACAGAACGGTTTGGGTGGGAAGGGACCTTAAAGGCCACCCAGTGCCATCCCCTGCCCTGGGCAGGGACACCTCCCACCAGCCCAGCTTGCTCCAAGCCCCGGCCAACCTGGCCTTGAACCCCTCCAGGGATGGGGCAGCCACAGCTTCTCTGGGCAACCTGGGCCAGGGGCTCACCGCCCTCACAGCCAAGAATTTCTGCCCGAGATCTCAGCTCAATCTCCCCTCTTGCAGTGGAAACCCCTTCCCCCTCGTCCCATGGCTCCCCTCCCTCATCCAGAGTCCCTCCCCAGCTTTCCTGGAGCCCCTTGAGGGACTGGAAGGGGCTCCAAGGTTTCCGCGGAGCCTGAGGATGTGCTTGGCTTGCCATGTGGATGGGGAAGAGGATCTCCAAAAGCACCAGCCCAGAGGACTTCTCCTTAGATGGGCTTGAACCACAGCATGGGGGACGCAAGTCTAATCCAGGCCAGGTGTCGGATTTTCTGTGCTCAGGTGCATGGAGGCGGGAGGAGGAAAGTCCCTTGCTCGCAGGTTGCAGGTGCTGGGAGGAAAAGGACCTGTGCAACAAATAAAAATGATTAAAAAATCCTTGGAAACAATGGCAGGACAGCTGTGTTAGCCTGACTGCTGGTGCCGTGGCGGGGCCAGGGGAGCTCAGCCTGGGAAAGGAGCAGCTGAGGCTGCCCCGACACGGCCCGTCCTCCTCGCTGGCACTGCCGAACTGACGTGATCGCTCCTGTCACTCCTGTCACCGCTGTCCCTGGGGTGACGAGCAGCTGAGCTGCTCTTTGCAGCGAGATGAGGCAGAGTGAAGGTGGTGGGGATGTGCTTTAGCCTGGTTTGTGCTGGACGCCTAGCGGGGGAGTGACTGGGATCGCTCCCACGGGACACAGCGCTGCTTTCTCAGCTCTTTTCAAACCTCTTTTCCTCGTGTCCCCTCTCTGCCAGGCTGCAGAACATGGAATCACAGAATCGTTTAGGTTGGAAAAGACCTTTCAGATCATGGAGTCCAACTGTTAACCTAGTGCTGCCAAGCCCACCACTACCCCATGTCCCTCAGCACCACGTCTGCCCGGCTTTTAAATCCCTCCAGGGATGGCGACTCCACCACTGCCCTGGGCAGCCTGGTCCAATGCTTGACAACCCTTTCCGTGAAGAAATTGTTCCTAATATCCATCTTAAGCCTCCCCTGGCACAACTTGAGGCCGTTTGCTCTTGTCCCATGGCCTGTTCCTTGGGAGAAGAGCCCGACCCCCCCTGGCTACCCCCTCCTTTCAGGGGGACGTAGAGAGCGAGAAGGTCTCCCCTCAGCCTCCTTTTCTCCAGGCTGAACACCCCCAGCTCCCTCAGCCGCTCCTCACAAGACTTGTGCTCCAGACCCCTCACCAGCTCCATTCCCCTTCTCTGGACACGCTCCAGCACCTCAACGTCTTTTTTTGTGGTGGGGGGCCCAAAACTGGACACAGCATTCGAGGTGGGGCCTCACCAGTGTCCAGTTCAGGGGGATGGTCACTGCCCCAGTCCTGCTGGTCACACTGTTCCTGACACAGGCCAGGATGCTCTTGGCCTTCTTGGCCACCTGGGCACACTGCTGGCTCATATTCAGCCGGCTGTCGATCAACACCCCCAGCTCCTTTTCTGCCGGGCAGCTCTCCAGCCACTTTTCCCTAAGCCTGTAGCATCCCTCGCCCTCTCCTCCCTCGGTCCTCTCCTCCCCACAGCATCCTGGCTGGACCTTGGGGGCTCTGACGCCCTGGGCGATGGCTGCAGCCTCCCGGCCATGGCCCGATGCCCGCACAAGCCCCGCAGCGCACCCGGCTGTCGGGGCTGCAGGACCACGGTATTTCTTGCCTCGCAGAGACCTCTAGAGCTCACTCTCCGAAACATCGGCGCTTCTCTGGTCTCCTCTGAAGGGTGCCGTCCACATCAGGCCTCTTCTGCGCAGGCTGGGGCACCGCAATGAGCTTCTCAGTTGCTCGTGGAGCCACTCGTTCCCCTTCCCCAGAGCAGCCCCCGAGAAGTCCCTTGTGTGTGACCCAGCTACCTGGGAGAGCAGGGGTCGCCTCTGCCTGCTGCTCCTCCCAGTGACAACCTGTATTTCTGGGGTGCCATCCTTGATCCTGGGTCCCTGTTGAGCCCGGCAGCCCCAGGGATGCTGGGTGTTGGAGCACCCCCCAAGGATATGTGCTGTATCCCCCAAGGATATGTGCTGCACCCCCCAAGGATGTGTCCTGCACCCCCCAAGGATGCGTGCTGTATCCCCGAAGGAGGGCTCCCGCCCACCAAAGCCTCCTGGTACCCACGCTGGCTTGGGGTGGGATGCGGCACGTGGCTGGGGCAGGTCTGCGGGTTGCTCTGGGTGTCTGCTGGGGACACCTGGCCACTCACTCTGGGGGCCACGGCACTGGATGCAGGGGGGCAGTGGCCACAGTGGGGGCAGCTGGAAACTGGCCCGTGGTGGGAGGTGTCCCTGGGTGGGAAGCAAAGCCAGAGCTCCTTGATTAAGCCCCGTGTTTGCAGAGTAGCAACGGCACATCCTCCGTTTGCCGTACAGCTCCCGCTCTCTGCTTGGATACTCGGTGCTGACAGGATGGGACATCGTTACCGACCACAGAAGGAATTGCTGCCTACGCTGGAGGAAACCCAACTTTTGCCTTGGAAAGCTCAGCATAATTCAAATTCCTTCCTAAAGCGAGAAGTGAGGGGAATCTAAATGATGCATTTTGAAATGCACAATGCGTAAGAAGACAGACAAAAGAAACATTTCTAATTCTTTGCATGGCTTCCATTGAAAATTTCCATGACTACTGTGGGTGTTGTGATCCCCTGTGGAAGAGCTATTGCCATCTCAGGATTCCAGATCCTTCTGCAAGCCCGGGGCCTCCCCCTCTAGCCCCTTTCTTACCCCAAAAGCCATGGGGAGGCATCCCCTGGCTCTGGGGGAGGGGGGAGACGTGGCCTAGGGGAAAGGGCCCTGGAGGTGTGGCAAAGAGCTTGCATTAATTTCCTTTTGGTTTATAATATATTTCTCGATGGAGAATTCTCTACAACTGCCTGAAAGGAGGGTGCAGTGAGGGGGGGGTTGGTCTTTTCTCCCAAGGAACAGGCGATAGAGCGAGAGGAAACGGCCTCAAGTTATGCCAGGGGAGGTTTAGGATGGATATTAGGAAAAATGTCTTCACTGAAAGGGCTATCAAGCATTGGCCCAGGCTGCCCAGGGCAGTGGTGGAGTCGCCATCCCTGGAGGGATTTAAAAGCCGGGCAGAGGCGGTGCGGAGGGACATGGGTTAGTGGTGGGCTTGGCAGCATTGGGTTGATGGTTGGACTCGATGATCTGACAGGTCCCTTCCAACCCGGACCATTCTATGATTCTATGAAAAGTCTCCTGTTCCACCCCACAGTGAGGAACAGGACCTCACGGCAACACCGACTGGAGGTGGGGACAGAGGCAGGATCACGGTACCCAAATGCTGCCTCCGTGTGTCAGACTGTGTGCGGAGAAGGGGAGGCAGCGCCGGGCCCCTGTGACGGCCAGGCTTGGAGGGGGGATGCTCAGGGGGGTTCGGTGATGGCTGGTGCGCATCCCACCTGCTCCCCCCGCTATCCCCTCGCTGCCGGGGCCATTGGAGCGCCGCGGTCCCCGTGGCTGTGCCGCTCCATCCGGAGGGCACCCACAAGGGCAGGGGAGGACGGAGGCTCCACGAAATAAATCCTTGCCTTTGCTGCTGCTAGCGTGCCGGGACGGTGTTCAGAGAACCCTGTGCCAGGCCACAGCTCATCCCGAATTGAAGGGCTGTGAACTAAAATAAAATCGATCTGGAAGATATTCCCTGCAGCAGGAATGGTAGAGCCGTTTCTGTACGGCAGCTGCGTCCATCAGCAAGGACCCTTCTGTGCAGACACGGCAGACCCCTGCCAGGCTCCTGCAAGGGGCTGGAGCTGCCTGGAATGGCTCATCTGGAGCATTTCCCAGTGCATTCTAATAGGAATGGGGCCCCGGGCACATCCAGAGCCACCAGCTGGGTTTGAATGTGCTCCAGGGAAGGAGATGGTGGCATTTGTTTTGCCCGGGTGTTTCCCAGCCAATGGAGTGAGAAATGCTGGAGGAGATGTTGCTTTGGTTGGCATCGCGTCTTGGTGTCCTCCAGCCCAGTGTCCAGCCAAGCCTGGGCTCCGATGCTCCCTGGCGAACACCGGAGGCAGTCGGCTTGCTCGGTGCCGAGCTGCTGCGAGATGCTGACTGAGGCGGTGACCGAAACCTGGGCACCACCTCGCACCCCCGTGTGGGTCGGGGGGACAGCGGGAGGTGCAGAGCGAGGAGAAGTTGTTCATCTCCAGGTTTCTGGAAATGCTTGAGGATGGGAAACCAGGATGTTTTCTCCTGGTTGCGGGTTTGCACCAGCAATGCCTGTGTGGGAAATTTCCATGAAGAACTCCCCTAAACTGGGAATCTGCCTGGCCAGGGACAGAGAAATACCCTTAAATGCCAGAGTAGGTGCTGCTGGAGGGGGTCGGCGGCCAGGAGTGAGAAGAGGCTTTGTACTCCCTTGTTCCATCATTTGCCATATCAAATTCCAGGGAAGTAATGGTAACACTGAAAACGCCCCGTGTTTCACATGAAACGATTTTACACGGCAGGGAAAGGGGATTCAGGTTATCCTGCAAAAAGAGGTTACCCCTGCACTTGATTAGAAATACTTCAGCTACTAAAACGTTTTGAAGAGCTGAAATAAATGACTGCCCAGTAGTTTCTGGAATAAATATAATTCCCATTTACTGCTGGCAAGGTTATCCTTTGGTCTTTAAAACTGTGGCTTGTTTAAATATGTGACAGAGGACCTAAGTCGGGATGTCATTTTTCCTAGGGAAAAACTTGTTAAGGGAACACAACCTTCTTCCATACACGCGTGTGAATATCTGAGATAGGTTAAACTCACTTAACTGAAAATATCTTTTCCTGAAGTAGTCATTTCAGGCACCAGTGGAGGAAAGTGAGGGCTTTCAGGAGTTATTCATCTTCTCCCAGTGCCGACAGTGGCTCCTTCCCTGGCTGTGCCCTCTTTCCTGGCCAGCTGTGGCAGGGGTGAGGTGGTCCAGACGATGCCGTCTGCAGCCACTGGGTGTGAATCTGCTGCATTTGCAGCTGGACGGAGTCAGCGATGTCTGTTTGCTTGCCCGCAGTCCTGTCACTAGGGTGGAAGAACCAGCGAAACACGCCATGTGCATCCCTGCTCCACCGCGGGAGAAGGTGTGGATGCTGGTGGACCTGCCCCATTGCAGCCCAGCGTGGACGAACCCCTCCAGCCCAGAGCCGGGAGGCCAACGGCGGTGTCAGACCGGAGCCCAGCCATGTGTAGCCCATGGCTTCCAAGGGACTGAGGGTGCCCCAGTTTGGGTGTCATCCCTCGCTTCCACAAATCCCCCCACAACGCGCTGTTGGAAGCCAAGCCAGCTCCTAGGGATCGCGTTGGGCTGTGTCCAGTGTGGGGCTGTGCTGACGCTGGCTCCCCCCGGTGTTTACACCATTGGTTTCATTGCTGTATCATAGAATGGTCAAGGTTGGAAGGGACCTTTCAGATCATCAAGTCCAACCATCAACGCAACACTGACAAAGCCACCACTACCCCATGTCCCTCAGCACCACGTCTGCCCGGCTTGTAAATCCCTGCAGGGATGGCAACTCCACCACTGCCCTGGGCAGCCTCTTCCAATGCTTGACGACCCTTTTGGTGAAGACATTTTTCCTGATATCCATCTTAAACCTGCCCTGGCACAACTTGAGGCTGTAGGTGGGAAAGGCCCGGTTGTGCGAGGTGTGCATGTCTCCCAGAGGTGACAGATGCTCTTTGGGCCTCAGACCCTGCAGTGCTGCCCAGCTCTGCCTCCAAGGTCACCCACGAGGTTTTGCTGAGGCGGTTCATCAGATGCCACCACAGAATCAGATAACATCGATGAACAGACACGGTGGGGGCTGGCACGGAGAACTCGCCTCTCTGGCCTTGCCCATGCCTGGCTTTCTTGGCAGCCAAAATACAAGTTTCTGGGGGGCAGACTCTGACTTGTGTTTATCTCCGCTTTCGATTTTATGCCATTCCCGATCAGCGTTCACCTAACCTGATTTTTAAACCCCCAGCGATGCAGACTCCAGTCCCTCTGGAAGTTGTTCACCTCTGAACTGAACTTCCTAATGTTTTCCCAAGTGTCCCACCCCGCTAATAAATACTCTCTGTTTCTGGCCTCCCCCGGGGTCGGCAGCCCCCCTGCCTGTTCCCAGTAAGCTGCCGCACGTTGGCAGGCTGTTATCACATCTCCTCCTTCCTAGACAACAAATATCTGCAGAATAAAGAGAGGGTTTCCCGGGACCTGAGGTGGGACAGTGCCACCCCCGCAGCTCTCCGGTGTTTACTGCAACTGCTTAAACACCAACATGGACCAACGCGCTGGCAGCCTGGGCTCTATTCCCCAGTGTCTGCCCTTGTGCGTACAGGTTTGGGCAAGAAGAAAACATTTTTAACCTATAGCTTCAATATTTTTGCACTGTCCTCCTGTTACCCCTCACTAGCAATAAGGGAGAGGCATATTTTTTGGAAAATACTTGAATTTTCAACTTCCTCTTTAATTAGCCTGTGGCTAAAGAGTACCCCACCTTTTCTTAAAAATACTGTCTGACGTGAAATCTATGATGTGCAAACTCCTCCCTGTTTCTACACAGCTGCGAAGAGGAACGGCTCTTCCTCATCTGAAAGGCTTTAGGCCAGCTCTGATCTGTAGAAACCACAGCGAGAGAGATGAAAAGGAAATTAAAAACCGTACACTGATAAGATGAACTTTCCAAGCGGGTTGGGAAGATCTCCGGCACCTGCAGGTGCCCAGACATGAGGCATTGTCTGACGGGAGAATAATTACTGGACAGGCTGACAGAAAATGGGTGGGTTTTCTGGCACACAAGAGTAGTCCTGGGTCCTGCAAACACTGAGATATTGAGTGTTGGACCATTCCCACAGAAACTGAGTTTCCTCATCATGCCCTCAAATGTCTCATGCTTTGGTCCATCATAGGGCAGAATGACAGCACGGGAAAGTCAGCCTCTGCAGGGGACGGTGCTCCTGTTCCCGAGATGGACAGGCACGTCCCATCCTCCTCCCCAGCATCCCGGTGGGGCTCTGCCCGGGCAAGGCTTATCCCCCTGCCATGGCTCCATGCTGAGTTCCCAGAGGCCCCGGAGATGCTGGGAGGGCTGGAGCCCCTCTGCTGGGAGGACAGGCTGAGAGAGTTGGGGGGGTTCAGCCTGGAGAAGAGAAGGCTCCGCGGAGACCTTGGAGCCCCTTCCAGTCCCTCAAGGGGCTCCAGGAAAGCTGGGGAGAGACTCTGGATGAGGGAGGGGAGCCATGGGACGAGGGGGAAGGGGTTTCCACTGCAAGAGGGGAGATTGAGCCGAGATCTCGGGCAGAAATTCTTGGCTGTGAGGGCGGTGAGCCCCTGGCCCAGGTTGCCCAGAGAAGCTGTGGCTGCCCCATCCCTGGAGGGGTTCAAGGCCAGGTTGGCCGGGGCTTGGAGCAAGCTGGGCTGGTGGGAGATGTCCCTGCCCAGGGCAGCGGGGGAACTAGATGATCTTTAAGGTCCCTTCCAACTCTAACCATTCCATGATTCTATGATTCTATGGTATCTTGTTTGCAGGATCCCTGCACTTCACACTGCTGGTCTTCTCCTGTCCAACCCCTCTACAGCAGCAGGGACTGCGCAGACCTGATGAGGCACTGGGGTCTGTCCCCTGGCACTGACATTGATGCCCCCGGGACACAGGCAGCCCCCAGACCTGGGGGTATCCGTGTATCCCTGTGTCCTCCCCGACCGTTCCCGTGGACACTGTGGGGTCTGGGCTCGCTCTGGCGGCAGATGTTAAACTGGGAATTAATGCAACATTCCAAAAGCAAATCCTCCTTTGGGAGCAACGTGTTGAGAGGGGCTTGGGCAGCACCCAGTGTGATCGCTGTTGTTCCAAAAACTCGCTGGGTGTTTTCCAGGTAGGTAAAATCTGGCGCTCTGGCCGTGAGGGCTCAGCACACGCCGGGCAGTTCGGCGGAGGCAGATGGTCCATATTTATCTACGGCTGCTAATAAAACAGAGAGGCATCTCTTTCCTGTCTGCCTGTATTGGTTCAGTATTATTTCTGAACCTGAGGCACCGCAGCCCTGAAACAGAACAAGAAATCACTGAATGATGAACATTTCATTGCAGGCCAAGTTATATAGAATTCATACTCCTTTGTTTCATCAAAAAAAAAAAAAATACAATTACTTTCAATCATTTTGATTTGGTGCTGGGATGAAAAAAAACCCCGCATTAATTCATACAGTCCTCCGTATTCAGACCCTTTTTTCTGCTGCGTTAATGGATCTTCAGCGTGTTGGTTGCAGGCAGAGTATTTTCAGAGCATCTTTTAATTCATTTTCTGTGTCCTTTGAACAGACAGAGCTATTGTTTCAGGTTTTTTTTTTTTTTTTTTTTTTTAACCACCACTACGTACTTTAGAAATTATTTTGCAATAACAGTATATAATAAATTATGCAACTGCGGTGTTTCTGTTTTTTCCAGTTGACGCCAGTTCAGACTAGCCGTTCGATCTGGGTGGAAACCTCTGCCGCCACCTCTGTTTTGCCAGGCCATCGAGGCAGCTCTGTGCCCGCAGCCGCTCGGAGGCTCCGTTATTTGTAGATCATTGACCACGGGCTGGAGTCGGGCAGGGAGAGGAAACCCCCCCCCCACCAAGGAGGCGCAGGGCAGCAGCAGCAAAACGCAGAGGCTGTTTTGGGAGGTGTCGCCAGCGTAAGGAGGCAGTTTGCACCCCGTGGGGGATAAACCACCCCCGGAGGTCTGAGATGCCCCTCGGGAGGCTGGGCGCGATGCTCGGGCAGCGTGATGTGCCCGTCCCCATCCCGAGTCCTCGCCGCGCTCAGGAGACGCAGTCGGTGCCGGGCAGGGACAGAGTGAAAACACTTGCAATGCAAATGATGGGGAAGCAGGAAATATCTTGACTCACCTGGGAGTGTTAACTGGGGTTAATCTTTAATGCACTAGCAATTTAAACTTCCACAAGCCGACCGGCCGATGTTCCTTCTGGGATTCGGGAGGGGGAAGGACCGATGTCCCCAGCCCTCGGCGGCACAGACAGGGATCTGCACCCCCTCGCAGCTCTGCACTGATCGGGGCTGAGGTTCCTCCTTCCTCCTTGGGGCTGGCCCTCGGTGAGTCATTTTCTGTTAAAAGCCGGAGTCTGGGGCAATGCTTTCTCATTTGAAAAGAAGGAAAGGAAGTAAAGCAGCATCTGAGAGAAACCTATTTCCCTGTCACTAAGAAGCGGAGGTGTAAAGTCTTGCTGAACCGCTTTGCAAGCCATACGCAGTCAGGCATCGGCTGGCGTTGGTGCCTGGGAATGTTCCCAGGATGATTTAATTTACAATTATATCTTTATATGCCTATCTTTATTCAACTCTGCTGAATTACGTGGTTTTAAAAGTGGAAGAGGCAATTGGGTAAATATTTGTGATGAGCTGAAGATCTTTTCTAGACTGACTGACGTTTTCAGTGGACTTTCTGTTCCTAGAGGAGAAGAATCCTTCTTAAGGGAAACGCTTAGAAACGCAAACACGTCTTGCGTTTAGACACCTGCAGTTTGCAATAAAAAAACAACAGGCTGCACACAGGTCTGAAGAACGAAGGTTTAGCTTTTGTCCAAATTAAACTAATTTTCTTGCATCCCAGCCCTGGCCTGGGCTTTCTCTAGTATCTGTTGGAGCACACTCGGGGGTGTCTCCAGGGTGTTACCATGACTGGAGAGCTGCCCAGCAGAAAAGGAGCTGGGGGTGTTGGTCGACAGCCGGCTGAATATGAGCCAGCAGTGTGCCCAGGTGGCCAAGAAGGCCAGCAGCACCCTGGCTGGTACCAGCAATAGTGTGGCCAGCAGGACTGGGGCAGTGACCATCCCCCTGTACTGGGCACTGGTGAGGCCCCACCTTGAGTGCTGTGTCCAGTTTTGGGGCCCTCACCACAAAAAAAGCCATTGAGGTGCTGGAGCGTGTCCAGAGAAGGGCAATGGAGCTGGTGAGGGGTCTGGCGCACAAGTCTGGTGAGGAGCGGCTGAGGGAGCTGGGGGTGTTCAGCCTGGAGAAAAGGAGGCTGAGGGGAGACCTTCTCACTCTGCAACTCCCTGAAAGGAGGGGGTAGCCGGGGGGTTCGTCTCTTCTCCCAAGGAACAGGCCATGGGACAAGAGGAGACGGCCTCAAGTTGTGCCAGGGGAGGTTTAGGATGGATATGAGGAAAAATGTCTTCACCAAAAGGGTTGTCAAGCACTGGACCAGGCTGCCCAGGGCAGTAGTGGAATCACCATCCCTGGAGGGATTTAAAAGCCGGGCAGACGTGGTGCTGAGGGACATGGGGTAGTGGTGGGCTTGGCAGTGTTGGGTTGATGGATGGACTTGATGATCTGAAAGGTCCCTTCCAACCTGGACAATTCTATGATTCTGTGACTTGGCTGCCCTGGCAGCACCGGTTGCCTTGCATTTTCTTTGTCCAAAGATCATGCTGTGCAGCCCACCATGTCTTTGCCCCTCTTTATGAAAGACAGGAAAAGGAATGAAGGAAAAGGCAGGAAATCTGGCCAGTAAGAGAGTTGCTCCAGGGCATTCATAAGGCCTGGGCCTGGGCTGAAAGCTTTCCCCCTTGGTGTTTGCCAGTGTTTGGGTCTCTGAAATCCCTGTGGGATGGGGCAGAGGCACAAAAAGCACTTTGCAGTGTTTGCAAACAGATGAATATGTTTGTACAGGTGGAAATACAGGGAATAACGTGTCCAGCAGAAGTTTCAGGGGTGGTCCCAACCTTCAGAGGTGGTAGCTGAATGTCAGCCACAGTTTTAATTCCTACCTTAATAGTTTGTACAAAGAACTCTCAGAAATGAACTGGTCACTGATCTGAACAGAGTGAGATATGGTATTAATTATGTCATCTCGCTAAAGAAACACACGGTCCTAACAAAGAGACACGGCTTCCCAGATGCACACGGATATAGACCCCACCGATAGCGACAAGGCAAGTAATTATGACTTTTACAAGCCTTTTTGTGACAGTGGATAAAATGGAGATGGAAAAGGACCTGGCATTGCAGTGCAAATGGAGGGACAGAGAAGCTGTTTTTCTTACAGACAGTTTGTAGGGTCGATAGGAAGGAAAGAACAGATTCCTTTGTACAGCAAAACACAGCGAGTCAACCCCTCGGCCTTCAGGAACGGCTCATGTTAGAAGGCAGTTGCAAATAGGACGTTGTATGCACCGATTTGTACATGTTTGTAGGTGGTCATGAGCCAACATCAGGCTCACCAGGTGTTGTTTATCCCTTCTCTTTCTTGCGCAGAACAGAGTCAGGCTGACACTGAGCACTGAAGCACCATGTATGAGCTCAACGAAAGCAGCTTTGATCCTATCACCTTCGTCCTGACGGGCATCCCTGGCATGGAGGAGTCCCACATCTGGATCTCTGTCCCCTTCTGTCTGATGTACATCACCGCGGTGTTAGCCAACTCTGTCCTCCTCTTTGTCATCATCACAGACAGGAGCCTCCACGAGCCCATGTACCTCTTCCTCGCTATGCTGGCAGTTTCTGACCTCATGCTTTCAACAACCACAGTGCCCAAAATGCTGGCGATTTTCTGGTTCAGAGCCAGGGAAATTTCCTTTGATGCCTGCATTACACAGATGTTCTTCACCCATTTCAGCTTCATCGTGGAATCATCCGTTCTGCTGGCGATGGCGTTTGACCGCTACGTGGCCGTCTGTGACCCGCTGCGGTACTCTTCAACCTTAACCCCCTCAGTGATCGGGAAAATAGCTGTGACTGCCATCGTCCGGGGGTTCTGCATCATGTTCCCACCCATCTTCCTCCTCAAGCGGCTGCCCTACTGCGGGCACAACGTCATGCCCCACACCTACTGCGAGCACATGGGCATTGCCCGCCTGGCCTGCGCCGACATCAAAGCCAACGTCTGGTACGGGCTGACCACGGCTCTTCTCTCCTCTGGCCTGGACGTTGTGCTCATCGCTGTCTCTTACGCGCTGATCCTCAGGGCAGTCTTTCGGCTTCCATCCCCCGAGGCTCGTCTCAAAACCCTGAGCACCTGCGGCTCCCACCTCTGCGTGATCCTCATGTTCTATGTGCCTGCCTTTTTCTCCTTTCTCACGCATCGGTTTGGCCACCAGATCCCAAGTCACGTTCACATCCTCCTGGCCAACCTCTACGTCGTGGTGCCGCCAATGCTCAACCCCATTGTGTACGGGGTGAGGACCAGGCAGATCCGGGAGCGTGTCCTCCGCCTCCTCTGCCCTGCGGGGGGGTGCCCGTGTCCTGGGTGGAGGAGCAGATGCTGAGCCAGGGGAGGCGGGGATGCGGGACAGGGTCTGGAACGCAGCACCAAGCACTCCTCACCCTGGAGGAACAGGTTTGCCCAACAGGTTCAAGAGAAGCTGTGTGGCAGGATTTCTGGAAACGTGGGCTTGTGTCATCAGCCCCTTCATTGCTACCGGTTTCTCCCAGAGATGCGTCCCCTGAACGGTCCATCTAGCAGACACTGGGCACAGTTCAGTTGAGGAGCATCAAGGCTCTTACACCTGGTGATTTACCACCACTACTGCTGCTGATTTTGTTTGCTGTCCTACAGCTTCGTTTCTGTTTGTTCCTTCACCTGTTATCTCAGTGCCTAGACCGTGAACACCTCATTGGTCATCAGACTGGAGCCTGGTACACGAACCATAGCTGGATTGGCAAAGTGCCGTTTACCATGGCACAGGTGATGATCTGTCCTCCTGTCTTCAAGGGTACAGCTTGCATTGCTGAGGGACCCTGGCACCTCTTGCTGCTGAAGGTGTTTACATGCTGAAGAGCCCTGTGAGGTTGGGAAAAGCTTTATTGGCCTGTGTTTAAGGGAAATATATCCCTTAAACCACAACGTCCAAAACTGAATTCAAGACTCTAGTACGGAGTGCAAAGGGACGATGGTCTCCTACATCCTACACAGTCCACAGGGACGTTTTCTGTCTTTTCGAGAACACTGCGCTGCTGAGCAGAGCTCAGCGTGAAGCACATTGCACCTCAGGATCCTTTTCTGCCCATGCAGCTGGCTGATCGCCCACCACTTTGTTACTGCACATGTGATTTATCCTCCATCACCAAAATAGCCTTGTTGAAGGTTTTGTCTGGTTCCTCTCGTTGCTGTATGTACCAGTTGCGTCAATAATACCTTGTTCCACCTGAAGTGAGTGGCAATCTGCCTCAGAAAGTCGTGAAAAGCAGTGCAAACGTGAAGAGTGAGAGCTAGATATTGCTGGAGGAGCAGCAAGGACAGTTCTGCGCATAGAACCATAGAATGGTTTGGGTGGGAAGGGACCTTAAAGATCATCTCATTCCACCCCCCTGCCCTGGGCAGGGACACCTCCCACCAACCCAGCTTGCTCCAAGCCCCGGCCAACCTGGCCTTGAACCCCTCCAGGGATGGGGCAGCCACAGCTTCTCTGGGCAACCTGGGCCAGGGGCTCACCGCCCTCACAGCCAAGAATTTCTGCCCGAGATCTCAGCTCAATCTCCCCTCTTGCAGTGGAAACCCCTTCCCCTTCGTCCCATGGCTCCCCTCCCTCATCCAGAGTCCCTCCCCATCTCTGGTATAGGCACCTGTACACAGTTAAAGTTTAATTTTGACATCAATCTGACCAGCAAGGAGAGCCCTTGTCCTTCCCTCTCTGTTCCTCAGCATTGCAGGCCGTCAGAGCAAACTCCCCCGCTGCCTCCGCTGCGGTGAATCTCATCAGTGGCCAGGTCAGCGAGAGGGGAGACTCATCCCAGCACACTGAGCTCCAGCACTGCCGGAGTGTCCCAGGGGGATATGAAGACCCATGGGGAGGAGGGAGATGAGGCAACGTGGGAGACCTCAGGGGGAAGCCTGCCAGAATTTCAGGTCTTCTGCTGGAAGGTCGGTGTGTGATGCACGGCGTTTGAGGTGGGTTTTTGCTGCATTGTTATAGTATGGAGGAGCGTGGAGACACCGACACCAGCAGTCACAGTCCTGTCAGGAGCATTCTGGTTCCTGCAGCCTGGACTACAGCAGGAATGGGCTGTTCCCACAGGGCTGGAGCTTCCCAGCCCCATGGAAAAGTCCCAGCAGTGTCCCCATCTGCCCAGATCTCAACACCAAAACACAAAGGTCCTTTTGTGCAGTGCTCTGCATCCTGTGGGCGTGGTGGGTAGCTCAGATGGGACTGGTCGGTCCTCTCGTCCTGACAGCAGAGTCCTGGTGGCCATTCTGGCTCAGCTGTTAAATGCCAGGGCTTCTGTAACCCATTGCGAAACCTGCAGTGTGAGTTGCTGTTGGCTCTGAGTAGGCGATGCTCTTGGTCCTTGCTCAGGGCCGCAGAGAGCAGCGACGGCTGCAGCAGGTCTCAGAACATCCTCCACGGAGGTCGGGCAGAGTGGTCCTGCTCCCTGCACAGCCCCGGCTTGGCCAAGGTGCAGGGTTGAAGAGGCCCCACTGCTGGCCCTCCACAAGCTCTTCTGGCTCTGGTGGCTCCTGGGGTTGTGAAGCACTAAACCACCAGGGTCCTGCAAAGCTGCGGCAGCAGGTTCCTTTCCACCATGTGAAGGAACTCTGGGATGAGGAAGAGGAGGGAATGTACCAGAGCCCAGAGACCTTTCCTTCATGCTTTCCTTCACGTTCTGCTGGGTGGGATGCC
Source organism: Rissa tridactyla (assembly GCF_028500815.1). Lineage (NCBI taxonomy): Eukaryota > Metazoa > Chordata > Aves > Charadriiformes > Laridae > Rissa > Rissa tridactyla. Next base: position 12,116,425 of record NC_071466.1, on the reverse strand, counting down.
GAGACAAATGCTTGCTTCTCCTCACTGCATCATACCTGCTGTTGGCTGCACTTTTCTCTTACACACCACTGAGGCACAGGGGGGCTGGGCACTTTTTGGTCACCTCCTGAGCTCAGGGGCTTCCCTGGGTCTGGCCAGTATAACCCTTCCTCATCCAGGCAGCAGCCAGAGTCTTCTGATGGCAGCAATTAGGGAGCCCTTTCTGAAGGTTCACTCTCCACAGTCCAGCTCTCGCAGCCGGGCTGCTCTGACCCTGTGTCAGCTGTGGGACCTGACGAAGGGTCTGGTGTGTTCATGTCGGCAGTCACAAGACGGAGCGGATCATCCAGTCATTTCTGCAGAACGTCCTTTTTTCCCTGACGAAGAGGGCGGAGAGCACTTGCCAAGCTGACTGTACTGCAAAGCCATTTCAGACCTGCCCGTGGTGGGGAAGCCACCTCGAAGGCAGCCACGGCCATATGCCTGGACCTCGGAGGTGCCTCCTTTGGAGGGGCTGGTGACCCCGGAGATGCTAAGGAACATCTCTCCCTAGGTCTGGGCCCCACGAAATGTCATGCCCTGCATCAGGGCTGGAGGCAGCAGATTGCTGAGGGCTCCGGCTGAGGCCTATCAAGCCCAATGTCCCTGATGGAGAGCAGGAGCAATGAGTGCTCTGAGGGACCAGGCTTGTTCACAGCTGAATGACACAGGAGATGACACCAATACAGCAACCAAAACCCTGCTCTGCCCCAGTCTTCCCAGTAACGCTGCTACAACTTCAAAAGAAAAGGGAAAGAAAGAGAGTTGCAATTTCAGATCAGAAAAAAACCCCAAAGTTCTTAATTCTTTCATCACATTTATTTTTTCTTTGGTGTTTTTTTTTTTTTTCTGATTTCATCAAAGCTGGGAACCCTGCGACAGGCACAGGGGAAATGAAAGTCTGTTCATTAAAAGCTGTTTGCTTAACAGTGAAGATAACAGAGCTGGTTACAAAAGCTGCTCATATCGTTGGATTCTTTTTTTTGATGTCCTCAAAACATTTGTGTTTGTGTTGGCTTTCTTAGCAAAAGAAGGAGTATTTACACAGAGCAGTCCACGTGATTTCTGATAGAAGACGGAGCTGTGAGAAAGAAAATGTGTCAGGAGAGCAAGGCGTTATAGGCAGCACATGGATAGGCTTAGACAGAAATAGATGCTTTAAGGTCTTTAGGGCATGGAGGACCTGGAGCAGCTGTCACAGGGGCTGCAGCAGACTTGGAGGTTGGGGTGAGATGTGAGACAGGTCGTGGCTGCAAGAGGCTTGTTTGCCGATTCAGAAGGTCTCCTCCAGCCCTCCCTGAAAACAAGAACTTGTTGACAAAGCAACCCTCTGCTGAAGAGTTTTCTCCTGAAAGCCTTTTGGCCAGCTCTAGTAACAACTGAGCTGCCATCTAAATTCATCAGTATTAAAGAACCATATAGCTCACTGGTGTCTCTGTTGCACACTTCAACTTCCAAGGTTATTTCAGAGAATTACAGGCTGGCCGGGGTTGGAAGGGACATCTGGAGACCCTCCAGTCCCACCCCCTGCCGGAGCAGGGTCACCCAGAGCAGGTGGCACAGGAACGCGTCCAGGTGGGTTTGGAACGTCTCCAGAGACGGAGACTCCACCACCTCTCTGGGCAGCCTGTGCCAGGGCTCTGCCACCCTCACAGGAAAGAAGTTCCTCCTCATGTTTAGGTGGAACTTCCTATGCTCAAGTTTGTGCCCGTTACCTCTTGTCCTGTCGCTGGGCACCACTGAAAAGAGCCCGGCCCCATCAGGCCAGGCCCCATTTCTGCCACCTTCTTCACTGCTTCCCCTCTTCGTTCTCTCCTTGGTGATGAACTTTGAACGCATTTAACTCTGAGCACAACAGCAGCGCAGCCAAAATGAGTGAGTGTGCTCAGAGGTGGCACAAGCCCAAGCATGGTCCTGAGCAGGGACCCTTTCATAACTGCCCAGGAGTCTTCTGCCATCGTATCCCATATGCCATCAAATACCTCCATCCCCGGAGGGATTTAAAAGCTGGGCAGACGTGGTGCTGAGGGACATGGGTTAGTAGTGGGTTTGTCAGTGTTGGGATGATGGTTGGACTCTATGATCTGAAAGGTCCCTTCCAACCTGGACAATTCTACGATTCCATGATTATCATCTTCTAGTGGGAGGAAGGATCTCCCTGGGCAGGTGCTGCATGAATGCAAAACAAAAGACCTACCTCCAAATTGCTTCCAACCCAAGTATAAATGACGGAAAACGGGTAGGGAATGGCACCACCGGAAGAGTTCTGGCCCACGTGCTAGGTTCTTCTGCTGACCCGCTGGCACTTTGCTCAGGGTGATGTTTCTCCAGTGAGTGGTCCTCAGCGCTCGGGGATCCTCTCCCAGGGCGATGCATTCCTGCAGGCACCCACATCTTCACCTGCATTTTAGCAGCCATCTTGGGATGGGCTGTGTGTCAGTGCACTTCATGGATCTTTCTGCTTCTCTGGGTTTCCAGGATCAGTTTTATACAAGCGAGGAGGCAGTTTTTAACTCGCAGCCCTTGTGCTGCTCTGCTCCTTGGATAGATGTGGTGGCCGGGTCAGGGAGCAAACTGCACAGGCAAATGCCCCTGAGTCAATGAATCACTAGCTTAGCAATTAATGTCCAAAGGGGCATGCATAATGGGATATTAGCCAGCTGATCAGGAAGATTTGTATTTCTAATGTGGTTAAAATGTTAGCTTAATAACTCACACGAGTTGTGAAACCAGAACTTCTGCACTTGGTATTTAATTTCCCACTCTTGAAAGACGTATTGTTTTTTAGCTCAGTTGGTGTGGTAGGCTATGTTTGGATAAGTTTGTTTGGGTTGCAAGGACCCTTTCCAGGGGAGGAGGAAGGGATGTTGACTGCATTTTTTTTTTCCATGGCATCCACGAGGTGCATGTGCAAAGTAAATGAAATCTCAAAAACTTTGGGAGGTAAGTGGAAGTCAACGGAGTCAGCGTAAGAAACGCTCCCCTGTCCTCCGTGAATGCGTGGGCAGGCTTCTCGTCCTGACGTGCACTGAGAACGAGTCAAGCCTGCGCCTGAAGTGGAGATCAGGCTTCGGGTTTGTGCTGAGTCAAGGTCTAAGCATATGTTTTAAAGGAAAATGCTCTTCAAGTGTATTTGAATGCTTTGCTGAATAGTCAGAGACAAGCACGGCTCTCATCATGAACAAAGCCTCGAGTGTCCCGAGTTAAAGGACCCTATTTCCATTCATTTTTATTGCTGTTTACAAACAATGGTGCTTTATTAATTGTTCTTTGTCTGCAGAGCTCTGTGGGTAATAAATTACAGCAGCAAAGCTTAATGGTTTTACTTCATCTCACCTCCGTCATCATAACGTCTTAGCAAATGTTAGTTAATTAATAAAAATCCCCACTACGCAGACAGGCAGATAACAAATAGCACATCCTTGTAAGTTGTCCTGCCTAAAAGGAGATGGTAACTCAGCAGCCAGGACGAAGTTATTGGTGGATTGGTTTGCTCTAATGTCCCTGCTGGTCCCCAAAGGTCCCCAGTAGCTCCTCCGAAGGGTCGCGGCAGCGTGAAGCTGTTGGCTGCAGTTCCCCTGACCCCACCACACAGTCTGCTCGGGGCCTCTGCAGGTTTCCAGAGGGGGAACGGCAGTACAATAAATCCATTGCTCTCTTCTAAAATCAGAAATGAGGACAAAATCAGCTAAAAGGCTTCTATAGCAGGAATATCTGCTGGTCTCTCTCTCAGAGCTCCCAAGTTCCTCTCCATTGTGGTTCACAAAAAGCTAAAACAGGTCCCTAAAACTGGTCCCAAAGTGTTTTCAGTCTAGGGTATGGACGAGGTTGCTTTGGGGACAACCTGAAGGGTCCGCTGGGCTTGTACAGTCCCCAACCAATTAGCACAGTAGTAGGAAATGCCCAGGGAAAACTAACTGGTGATGTCCCCGATGCTTTTCGCCACCTGCGTCAGGGTATGAGCACAACCATCCGTGCCCCAGGGCACTCTCCCGGTATGAGCACCCATATACTCTCCCGGTATAAGGCTCAGGCTCCGTCCGAGCAGCATCCCAGCATCCCACTGCTGGCACAGCGGGCAGGTCTGTTGGCTGGGACACGGCACTGCTGTTTCAACTGGATTTGGTGAGGTAGAGACGGATTAGAGAGATGGGGAGATGGTGGGGGTCCACGCGAGGATTTATTGTGTGAGATAGGCAAACATTTCCTGGCAGTGGTTCTGGCTGCATTATCCCGAATTCCCTGCATGAGCGTGGCAGGGAGCACTGGGCAATGTGCTTCCCAAGGGGATGGAAGGAGCATGCTCCTCCTGCTCAGTGCTTCCAGACGTGTGGATGTAAAGGGCGCAAGAATGGACCTGTGTTCTTCTAATACTTAAAGTAGTGCACTGGGTGGGAATTAGGACAGAAGTTTGCCTGTAAATTTTCCGTATTTTCTAAAACAAGTAGTGCCAGGGAGTTTGGAGGGTTTCATTATTTATTTTGCACTGGCTCAATAGCACCTGGGAATCCAGCAGCAGCTCAGAGCCCTGGTTTATGCTCCATGGACATAATGCATAAGGTGGCAGCTCCTGACACACAGCTGCTCACTCCTCGTGGAGTATAAATACCCCTTTTAGACCCTGGACGTTTCGATAATGCCCTGCTCCTGGTGCCTTTGAATTTTGTCTCTTTGCATATCCGACAAGGGAATGTCTCCAGATTCCTGGGTGACTGGCCACTGCAGAGCTTTTGAGATGAAAGGGGCTCTGCCCTGCCTTTCCCTCGCTTTGCTCTTGGTGGAGCGAGCTCACACACAGTTACAGAGACAGACTTTTTGTAGGGGTTGATACGGGCAGGCAAAGTCCCAAGAAGGACAGGACTGAACCAAGCTCCTTGTGACCTGATTTTGCAGGTAGAATCATAGAATCATAGAATGTGTTGGGTTGGAAGGGACCTTTAAATGCCATCTAGTCCAACACCCCTGCAGCAGGCAGGGACATCTTCAACTAGATCAGGTTGCTCAGAGCCTCATCAAGCCTGGCCTTGCATGTCTCCAGGGATGGGGCCTCCACCACCTCTCTGGGCAACCCGGGCCAGCGTCTCACCGCCCTTGTTGTAAAGAACGTTCTTCCTGATGTCTGATCTAAACCTGCCCTGTTCTAGTTTAAAACCAAACAGCTCTGAGTCACTAACGCTGGGTGTCCCAGTCACTTAAAGCTGGGAGTTCTGCGAACAGGAACCCAGGGCAGGATGAGCAGGGCACGTGCCTTCTTTGTGGCAGTCATGGGAGAGCAGCGAATTTTCCGTAATATATTTCCAATCCTGGAGAATTCTCAGTTGCTGCATAAGTGGCGGTCACACCCAAGTGTGTCACTTAGAGAAACATTTACGCAGTCACTGTTTCAAGAGTGAATCTCCTGTATGTTTTCCTCCAGTTCCCAGAAGCTGCAGGCAGAAGACTCTCCTTATTTCAAAGACTCAAACAGCAGAAATGACGGTACCTCACTGAGATGAAGGGACCTGAATAGTGCAGAGGAACCCTGATGGAGCGAATTGCACAACATTTAACACTCCCAGATAAAATGAGGTTCAGAAGTGTAAGTGTCTGTGCCATGAGCAATGTTAATCATTAATTCCGCTCCCCTTTGTGTCCCAGGTATCATTCCGCTGCTGTTAGAGCCTTTCTTTTTACCATCACACAGCTCCTGCAAGAGGAAAACGATGTGAAATGTTGCATCCAGCCATGTCGACACTTAACCTGTCGGGCTCCCACCCCGCATTCTTCATCTTGGTGGGGATACCTGGCATGGAGAAGTCTCACACCTGGATCTCCATCCCAGTCTGCATGATGTACTCTGCTGCCCTTCTGGGGAACTCGGTCCTGCTGGTCACTGTTGTGAAGGAGCGCAGCCTCCACGAGCCCATGTACATCTTCCTGTGCATGCTGGCAGCCTGCGACCTGCTGTTGTCCACTGCCACCGTGCCCAAAACCCTCAGCGTCCTCTGGTCTCTGTCCACCCAGATCTCTTTCAGTGGCTGCCTGGCGCAGATGTTCTCCATCTATTTCGTTTTTGTGGCAGAATCAGCCATTTTACTGGCGATGGCCTTTGATCGGTACATTGCCATTTGCGACCCGCTGCGATACACAGCCATCCTGACGCGCTCTGTCGTGGGGAAGGTTGGCGTGGTGGCTTTAATCAGGAGTTTCTGCATCACGTTCCCCGCCATCTTCCTCCTCAAGCGGCTGCCCTACTGCGGGCACAACGTCATGCCCCACACCTACTGTGAGCACATCGGCGTGGCCCGCCTGGCCTGCGCCGACATCTCCATCAACATCTGGTATGGGGTAGCTGCTGGCTTCCTTTCAGCGGGCTTGGACGCCATCTCCATCGCCATCTCCTATGTGCTGATCTTCAGGTGCCTCTGGGGGCTGCCGTCCCCACGCACCTCCTCCAAGGCTCTGCACACCTGTGGCTCCCACCTCTGTGTCATCACCATGTTTTACACCCCGGCCTTCTTCTCCTTCCTAGCGCACCGTTTCGGCCAGCATGTTCCTCAGCATGTTCTCATCTCCTTGGCCAACTTCTACGTCGTGGTGCCGCCCATGCTCAACCCCATCGTCTATGGGGTGAGAACAAGGCAGATTCGGGAGCAAGTGGCTCACCTGCTGAGGCTGGGGGGCTTGGGCCGCAGGGCATAGCCGGGCAGGCAGGAACAGGCAACCGGGATGGGCAAGAGGGATGAAATGAAGCTTTGAGAAGACGGAAATGAATGAAAGACAGCGGGGACCTGGCAAACAGATGGGAACGTTTTCAAAATGAGTGTGTTCAATGGACATCAACATCCAACCCATAGCTCTGCTGCAGAGAGGCTGGACAGGTTCCCAGGTGCGAAAGAACTCATTGGGACAGTCGGAGCCGGACACCGGGGACTACCACTGTTCCCCTGTTCCTGGGATCCCCTGCGTTGTCCTGAACCCACCACTGCTGGGTATTTGTACAGCCAAAGCCTTTGTAAGCAAAATACAGTTTCTGAGTTCTTAAGGTGCTTTTGTGGACCTTATGAAACACAGACCATTAAAGTAGTACATATAATATGTGTGCCTGTTATCTCGGTATAGAAACGTCTCTGCTCGAGCTGTGTATCGTCTCCGCGGGATGGGAACAGCCGTGGCTGGGGCAGTGATGGTCCCTTGAAGGCACTCAGGTCTGGGAACACCCGTTGGGTCTCCTCTCTCCTGCTGCCCTCTCAGAAGGCTGCAATGACGCGGCGATGGCGGGAGCACTGCTCCTCTGCCCTGCTCGGCTCTTTGCACCAGAGCCAGCTGTCCCCTGGGCAGCCTGACAGCAGGGAGATGGCTTGGCAGCCCCCCAGATGGTCAGGTCCCCATCTCCCTCCGTGGCTATGAGCTGTGGGAAGGCTGCAGGCTTTGCTGCCCACAGTGCGGCTTTGCTTCACTGCTGCTCCTCAGAGCTGTGCGCTCAGCTGTGCTGTGGGCAAGGGTGGGAAGATCCGATGTCTTCAGGCTGAGCTTTGGGGTGAAGGGAGACTCAGTGGCAACAGGAGACATCCAGGTCCTCTCTTAGCATCTCTGGCTCTGGGCTCCCAAGGCATGCGCAGAGCCAGTCTGGCTTCCAAGCATGAGGAAACCCCTGCTAGATAATGTCGGATGCAACTGAAGTACAACACATTTGCACTGATCGCACACGAGGTGTAACTGAGCCAAGTCCAGCAGGACGGGGGTCTCCAACTCCCCAAACCTCCTCTCCCACCATTTTCACCGAGGTCTGTCTTGGGGCAGCCAGCTAGGAAGGAAACTGGGAGAAAATCTATCAACTGTGGCAGTGAAAATGTGACTTTACTTGTCATCAGTACTCCTCTGTCATGTATCTCAAAGTGTTTTACAAATATTCATACCCTCACTAGTGACACCGGCAAGCCAGTTGTTAGTGTATTTTCTGTAGTAGGACCACATCCACTGAGAAAGGGAGGTGTGACCAGCCTGTTGCCTAAGGAGGATGGTGTGGGTCACTACAGAAATACAGGCATGGGCAGTGACATAGCATTTATGTTAGTGAAAGCTGAGATAACAGTTTTGAAGCCTGTCTAGCGGTGCTAACACATACAAGAACCACCCTTTTTCTCTGTCTACCTCCTGGCTTGAATTTCCAGGCTCCTTCTCCATCCCTTTCTGCTCCTAGAATGGCCTAGCTCTAGATTTGGATGCCAGCTTTAGCTCAGAGAAGTCCCTAACATGCCCCCTGGAAGCTAGGAGGTGGGTCCACCTGGATATGTCTGCTACTGCCCTGCTGGATTTGTACCTCAGGTGTGGACAAAGCAGCTAGCCTGGTGGTACCTGGTGGCCAGAGCAGGGGTTTAATACCGGGGTGCTCCATAGCGTGGTCCGGTCTTGGAGTCTTTGGGACCGAGCTGCTGGCTCACGTGGGTGGAGCATGGGTCTGTCCCCCCCCATTCCCGATGTCACACCCCAATGAACAGGCAGTTTTAGTGGGGGTGACTCCTCTCTGCCCTGTTTTCAAGGAAAATGGACCTGGTTTAGGTCTGTGAATGGAGGGGAGGGCAGAGGTGTCCTCCCAGAGCCTGACTGTGCCTGCAGGGTGGGGATGGAGACTGTCCCTGTCCTCGGGTCTTCTCTTCTGCCGTGACACTGTCCCCCGGGGCAGTATTTCTGGTGCATCCCTGCTGACCAAATTTTACTGAATTTTACAGACACCTCCAGCAACGCCAAAGTCTCCAGTGAGCCTCAGACTTCTTTAGATTGTGGTGCACATTTCATTTCAGATTTTGCCTGTGAATATTTCCATTCACATTTTTAACTGCAGATTCATCCCAGCCAGAGCCTTTGGGAACCGGACTCGGGCAAGTGGAGATCAGCAGGTCTGGATAACGTGCGCCTGAGGGGCCCGGAAGAGCTGGTGGAGGAGCCACCAGGCTTGCAAGTCTTCCTCAAGTATCCCCAGGCTTAGCAAAACTAGTGAAAAAAAAAAAGAAACAAGAAAAAAAGAAACTCTTTCTGACATGTGCCAATACTAAAAAGGAGAAGTAGGATTATTGCAGAAATCTGAAACTGCTTAGTTTGACATTAGCTCTGAATAAAATAATGGAAAAGTGAATATGAGACTTGATCAATAAAGTGTAAAAAGGGCAAGAATGTAATTAATGGCAATCAGTACTTATTTTTGGTGTTTAGCTTCCGTAGAATCATGTCATTTCATTTTCTGATGACTTCCACATTTGGGCGATAAAGTTACCTGAAGGCTGAATACAACTGTGAGTATTTTTTTTATTTTCACAGTCTTGTGATATATACCTCATTATAACAAACAAATAAACAGTAAATAAACCAGCTGTTAATGGAGTTTGGCTAACTGCAAAGTCTTATTTCAGTGACAGCTCCCCACTGGGAGCTAGATTTCCATATATTTCTGGAGACATTCAGCAGGGATTGATTGGACGCCGGGTCTGATGCTATATATGATTGTTATCAGTTGTGTAGAAGCAAGTATAAAATCATTGCTAATAAGGTTTTTAGATGATGCAAAGACAGCTAATTTAATAGAGGTGAATGCAAAGTCATACTGCTAAGGAGGAGGGGTACAGGCTGTACCAGAGAAGGGGGCTGCAGTCCCCACGGAGGTGGCTACAGAGAAGCTCAGGCATCCAAGGGAAGGAGCATCTTGGTGGGGACACTTTGGGAGATGCTTGGCCAACTGGCCAGTGTGAGGGTCCCAGTGCGTTCCCATAGCTGTGCAGGGGCGATGGTGGGCAAATGCAGGTCCGTGATGCCCTCAGCTTGTTCTCAAACACCTCAACCAGTCCTGAGGTCCGCATTTTTGGAAACTTATGGTGAGCTGGGAGCTGGGAGGAGACCTCAGTGCATGGTGCACTACTCTCAGAGGGATGGGGAGGGACTAGGGGAGGCTGGAGTCATGCTGGCTTCCGGGAGAGGGCCTGGTCCTTCCCCCGGCACACGCTATATGCAATAATGACAGGGATAAGATGAGTGGGAGAAAATCAGGAGAAACCAGCACTTTGATCCAACTTTGCTCAGCCACAATAATGGCTGAGAGTGGGTTCCCAGTCCTCTTCCAATGAAAATGAAAGCAAAGCATCGTACAGACGCTTGACGGTCTTATGAAGGGGGTGATGCTGGGCGATCGCTGCAGTCCTTTGTAGTGTTAAAGGCCATGAAAAATAAGCCTTTTGTCCTGGGAACTGCTGGAGGCCAAGACAAGTTCCTGCTGAGCAGACGGGAGGCCATCTGGTGACTTCACGCAAGATGTGGGGTGCTAGATTGAAACTGAGCAGCACAGTCTTCCCCTAATGGTAGGGTATGAGAGAGTGAATTTCCTTTACCTATTTTAGCTTTTCTGTGATAAAATATGCTTCTCCTTGTCTGAATCCAGAAGAACAAAATCCTGTGTTTTGAGTCATGGACATCTTTGGATCATGAGCACCATCTGGAGAATTTCCTCTACACAAGCGCAACAGAGGAGCCTAAAACATTTACCCAGTATCACAGCTCCCACTGAATGATGCAAGAGGGTGAAAATAATCAGCTGAAATGGAGAAAAAAAGTGTTAATTTTCTGTTTCTTCACATCAAGACTTACATTTTGAGATGGGGTGGGGATGGATGGAAGCAAAGTGAGCTGCCTCCTGGGTGTGGGTGCCCCGAGGCCTCACAGAGTGGCTCTATAAATACCCCCATCCCTTGCTACGAGAGCAGATTCCCCGGCACCTGCACATCCCTGCCTGAGGGCTGCGGACAGAAAACCCTGGTTTGTGGCTGGAGCAGGAAACTGGTAGAGTTGCTTGTGCTGAGTGGGCTTTCAGGAAGGTGTAAGGGTTGAAGTTAAAATTAAGCCTGCTGTGGGCTGCGTAAACTTCAACAGGTTGCCCAGAAAGCTTGCGCAGCCTCCATCCTGGGAGGTTTTTGAGACTCAATTGGATAAAGCCCTCAGCTGACCTTGCTTTGCGCAGGAGGTTAGACCAGGGACCTCACAAGGTCCTGGCCAGCCCAGATTGCTCCACAGTTCTGTGACTCTGTGAGGGGTTGTTACGGATTAGGTCTTCTGGCAGTGTCAGTGAGCTTGTGAGCACGTGTATTCAGGACCTGCAACACTAAAGTTTGTTTTGTCCTTTCTTTTCAGTCACTGGAAGCCTTGTAGAAAGTGCAAGGAATAGGCTATAATGTCAGATGGCAGTTGCGCTGCCCTTGCTCCCACCACCTGTGTCCTGATGGGCATCTCTGGCATGAAGGAGTCTCACCTCTGGACCTCCACCCCCTTTACACTCAGATAGATGGTTGCTCTCCTTAGGAATTTCACACTGTCCTTCAACAATGACACATGGAAAAGCCTCCATGAGCCCAGGTGCCTCTTCCTGCCTGTGCTGGCCATTGCTGACCTGCTGCTATCCACAACCACCGTGCCCAAGACACTGGCCATCTTCTGCTCTAGGGCTGGGGAGATTTCTTTGGAAGCCTCCATTAGCCAGGTATTCTTCATCCTTGATGTCTCCTGTGCTGAATCAGCAATCCTACAGGTTATGGCATTTGATCAGAACGTTGCCATCTGCAAGCCCCTCAAACATGTGACCCTCCTGATAAGGAGGATGACAGGGACAATAGGGTTGGCTGCTCTAGCAAGAAGCTTATCCACCATTTTCCCCATTGTTGTTCTTGTGAAGCGCTTGACCTTCTGCAGAAACAAGTTCCTCCCTCACATCTACTGCAAGCGCATGGGCATAACCAGGCTGGCCTGTGTGGAGGTCACCACGAACATCTGGTGTGGTGTCACGATTGCCATTTTTGTGATGGGCGTGGATGCCACACTCATTGCTGCATCTTACCCGCTGATCCCCCAGACCGTCTTCCAGCTTCCATCCAAAGACGCCTGGCTCAAGGCTCTGGGTACCTGTGACTTTCATCTCTCGGTCATATTACTGTGCTTCATGCTAGCTTTTTCCTTCTTCTTGCATACCGTTTTGGGCACTGTATTCCAAGATCTGCTTTTATTGTTGTGGCCAATCTCCGTGTGCATTTTTACCCCATGTAAAACCCCACCGTTTATGGAGTGCCAAACTAACAGATTCAGAGGAGTGTGGTCCAGGTGCTTTACCAGTGCTGCAGCTGCGGCTGAGCGTGTGTCCTGCTCAGCCCAGCAAGCAGGAGAACACTTCTGGGGACTTGGATGCCAAAGTTAACTTTTCCCTTTGAATACATCGAGACATGTTATTCTAGAAGTGACAGCTTCTGCCTGCTTGGAGGGCTGGGCTGAGGTGAGACAGCACAGTGGGAAGGACCACAAGCAGGAGTCATTGCCCAGTTGGTGCTGTGAGCTGGGTGCCCAACGGCCATGGCCAAAGCCCAGAGTCTGTGGACGGGGCTGGACTGGGGGCTGTCAGCCTGCCACCAGCTTGCTGGTCAACTGCTCCCTCGCTCTGCTGCCCCAGAGCTTGTATGAGACCCCAATACTCTGTCCTAGCTTGTGCAGACCCCTGGGTTAGTCACGCAGAGGTGCAGGGGAGAGCAGCAGGCAACAGCATCTACCCCTCGGTGGCAAGTCTTCCACCATGGGGAGCTTCATCCGTGAGCGGCATCAGCCTACAAGCACAGCCCTTGGGTTTGCCACTTGGGACCAAGCACCTTGAAAGCTTCATCTCCCCAGCAGGCAGGCTGGCAGGAGGGGCTGCAGGCAGGGATATTTTTAATTTCTCTCTAGGTAGGAACGCCTTCCTGCACAGACAGCAGGAACAGCTTTCGTCTGGAAGGACAAAACCAGACGAGCTACACACAGAGACCCACACCCAGCCCAGAAGTCCTGAGTCAAGCTCTTCATCCTTCTTCATCCCCTGTGGGCACCTTGCTCACGCCTGGTGGGATGCAGATGCCCAACAACCAGCTCGGAGGAGCCACCTGCACAGCAAAAGCCCCTGGTTGGGGATTTCCACCTGGCATCATTCTGCTCCATGCGTGGGGACTTGACCTGTGCCCCGTGGGGCTGCTTCGCTCCCCTCACAGCTGACTTGGATGGCTCCTCTCAGACATGTCCTTCTGGGGGGGCCAGTGTGGTGCCCCCCGAAGTCGTGCCAATGAGCACCTGAGGCCAGACAGGCTTTTCTTACATGATGTATAACGCAGGTGAGGAAAAGCCTGCCTTCTGCAGGCTGTCACAGCATCTTGCCACCCAGATGTCTGTGCTGATGGGAACAAGAGGGACAAAATCATAGAATAATAGAATGGTTTGAGTTAGAAGGAACCTTAAAGGTCACCTAGTCCCACCCACCTGCCCTGGGCAGGGACACCTCCCACCCACCAGCCCAGATCCTGCAAACAAGATACCATAGAATCATAGAATCATGGAATGGTTAGAGTTGGAAGGGACCTTAAAGATCATCTAGTTCCCCCCCTGCCCTGGGCAGGGACACCTCCCACCAGCCCAGGTCGCTCCAAGCCCCGTCCAACCTGGCCTTGAACCCCTCCAGGGATGGGGCAGCCACAGCTTCTCTGGGCAACCTGGGCCAGGGGCTCACCGCCCTCACAGCCAAGAATTTCTGCCCAAGATCTCAGCCCAATCTCCCCTCTTGCAGTGGAAACCCCTTCCCCCTCGTCCCATGGCTCCCCTCCCTCATCCAGAGTCCCTCCCCAGCTTTCCTGGAGCCCCTTGAGGGACTGGAAGGGGCTCCAAGGTCTCCGCGGAGCCTTCTCTTCTCCAGGCTGAACCCTCCCAGCTCTCTCAGCCCGTCCTCCCAGCAGAAGGGCTCCAGCCCTCTGATCATCTTCGTGGCCCTCTGCTGAGCCTGTTCCAACAGGTCCATGTCCTTCTTGTGCTGAGGACTCCAGAGCTGCACACAATACTCCAGGTGGGGTCTCACCAGAGTGGAGTGGCCATACTTCTTTTGATGCAGCCCAGGATGCAGGGAGTTTCTGGCCTGCTCATGTTGAGCTTCTTGTCCACCAGCACCCCCAAGTCCTTCTCCTCTGGGCTGCTCTCAGCCATGCAGCCCTATGGTGCAGTCACTGTTTGCAGCAGTGCGAGGGCAGGAGCGGTGGAGACCGTCCCCTTCCTGAAGGTTTCCCCTCTGAGCAGGGGAGGGTTCCGGGGCCGGCAGGGAGAGGCAAGGGCAGACACATTCGGCTTTTGCCCGTGTCTCAAATCCCTGCTGCCCCAGAGCACCACAAGCCCAAGTGGTTTGCAAGCATCAAAGTTTTGATGGTCTGCAAACAAGAAGTTTTGATGTCTGAGTTTGTGTGGTGGCTTCCTCTGTGTGTGCCCACAGGTTAGTTATGGTGTGTGCTGTGCTTAACGCAGGTTAATCCAAAAGGAGATATTTGCACCTCAAACTGTACCCCTGTGTCCAGTTTTGGGCCCCTCACCATAAAACAGACGTTGAGGTGCTGGAGCGTGTCCTGAGAAGGGCACCGGAGCTGGTGAGGGGTCTGGAGAACAAGTCTTGTGAGGAGCAGCTGAGGGAGCTGGGGGTGTTCAGCCTGGAGCAAAGGAGGCTGAGGGGAGACCTTCTCGCTCTCTATAACCCCCTGAAAGGAGGGGGTAGCCAGGGGGGGGTCGGTCTCTTCTCCCAAGGAACAGGCGATGGGACAAGAGGAAATGGCCTCAAGTTGTGCCAGGGGAGGTTTAGGATGGATATTAGGAACACTTTCTTCACCGAAAGGGTTGTCAAGCATTGGAAGAGGCTGCCCAGGGCAGTGTTGGAGTTGCCATCCCTGGAGGGATTTACAAGCCGGGCAGACGTGGTGCTGAGGGACATGGGGTAGTGGTGGGCTTGGCAGTGCTGGGTTAACGGTTGGACTTGATCATCTTGAAGGTCTTTTTCAACCTGGGCAATTCTGTGATTCTATGACCCTGTGATCTAAAAACCTGCAGGGGTGAACCTGCTGGCTGTCTGGCCGGTGATCAATGGCACAGTGTGCCCAAGCTGCGCTGCCCTGGCCAAAGGCAGGAATGGGCAGCAGCAAACGCTCCTGGAGCAGCAGGTAAGTGGGGAGAGAGGGTCGGATCCAGAGATCTGCTCCCTCCGGCAGCTGGTGGCTGTTAGGAGGGCTTTGGTGTAGGCTCTTGCGGGCTGGGGTTCACCCCAGGGAATGCTCTGCCTTGTGCAACGCGAGGGAATAAAGCACATCTGACCGGAGACATTTTAGATCAAAGATCCCTAAAAAATACCCGACGCTGGGCTCAGTGGAGGATAAGCTGGTGGCTTCTGGCCTGGCTGACCTATGTGGGGCTCGTACTAACCCACAGTCTGTTTTAGCTTTAAAACGAATTGCGAGGGAGGAGCAGGTTAACGTCAGGCGTGCAGTGCAGCGAGGGGGGTGGGCTTGCTCGTGGTGAGAGCGGGGCTGCAATCCTGCCCTCTGGTTTGGGGTCAGTGTTTGAAAAGATAGCAAAAACATCTGGAGAGGAGGGAGACAGAGCAGACATATTATTCGAATGCTGGAGAAAATGCTCGATCTATAAAGGGTGCAAAACATATGAATTTTTAAAGAGCTGTAGAGGCATCGTCATTGCAGGGTGGAAGTCTCAGGAGAAAACATCTGATCCTAAGGAACATTGTAATGCCCTTGAGAAGGATGAATTTGAATGAACGGAAAATGAAGCCAGACATATCCTGATTAGAAATAAAAGCCTTATTTTGAATAATGAGAATAATTAACTGCTGTGAGAAGCTCATGAGAGCAACAGTTGGTTTCCCAACAGTGACTATACCCACATATAGATATAGAGATATATATATACATATGCGCCCATGTAGAGGATGGAAGTTATGGGGTACAAAGTTGTTTTCTCGGTGAAATCTTTGGATACCAGAGTGGTGTAGGACCGAGAAGCAGTCTGCATGCCTGTTTTGGCCTCCAGGTCCACATGTGTGCATGCTTGCAACGTGTAAATTTGTGGTGTTTCTGAGATGTCCCTGCCCTTTCTCTTTGGAAGGGCTCTTCTAAGCAAAAATAGATGTTGCTGGCACTTTGAGGCCAAATATGTCATCACTCTAGTGCTTGGTGGTGAGACTGGTTGGCAGCCATGGTGCCTGTCCTACTTCTTC
The DNA here is from genome assembly GCF_028500815.1 of Rissa tridactyla. NCBI lineage: Eukaryota > Metazoa > Chordata > Aves > Charadriiformes > Laridae > Rissa > Rissa tridactyla. The sequence continues at coordinate 12,100,341 of NC_071466.1, read as the reverse complement.
CCTGCCACCCTGACCCATCTGTGCTCCCCTTCCCATCACTTGTGGAGATGCCACCGGAGGAGAGAGGAGATGTAGTTGAGACCAGGCCCTGCTCCCTCCTCCCAGGATCCTGACCTCCACCATCTCATGGTCACTGCGGCCAAGACTGTCTCCAACATCCACACCCTTGACCAGTTCATCCTTGTTTCCAAGTATCAGGTCCATCAGAGCCCCTTTGCTTGTTGGCTCCTTCATCACCTGCGCCAGGTGTCATCAATGCATCTGGAAATCTCCTAGGTTGCTTGAGCCCCACCGTATTGTCCTTCCAGCAGGTATCAGTGCCAATTTTGAGCAGGGAACAATCCTGAAAATACCCCAGGAGGTGACAATCCATGGACGTGTGTGCACCGGGTGCCAGGAGGCATTGCCTCGTGCAGCACATGAGCCATTTGGAAACAACATATTTGCTTCCTCAGTGAGAAATTGCGCCCTGAAGAAGATGGGCAGGAGATGCCAGCTTTCCTGTAGTGATACCAGGGACCGCCACGTCCTTCTCCTTCCCTGAGTGCCAGAAGGGTTTGTACCAACAGCAGCTCTGCTGGCTGACTGTGGTGTCACCAGCAGCACCTGTCGCCTGCTGGGGCTCAGCCAGGACTCTGGGGTGGGAGCTGGGACAGCTGCGGCAGGAGGTGTCCACAGGCTGCTCCGTCAGGTCACTGCATCCCTCCAGCGGGTGGTGAGGTCGTGCACATCCCCACAAAGGGGACGACGCTGTGGCTGCTGCAGAGGCCCCGGCAGGCAGCAGGGCCTGCGCTCTCCCCCGAGGACATGCAGCAGCAAGAAATGACACAGAGGGTGCCAAATTTCTTCCAGCAAACCCAGAACTCAGAAGTGGTGGCGGTGGTGGTCTCTAACCCAAAGTCCTTGCAGGCTTCGACACAGACTGAGGAGGGTTTGCAGGTCCTTGCGGTGGAAGCACCAGTCAGTGCCATGGCTGATGCTCTGTCTGTGGGCTCTGGGCGACACCAGAAACTCTGCAAGTGTTGCAGGCACCAGCTCTGGGTCCAGCAAACTGCCCCCACAGCATGAACGATGCCTGAGGAAGATCACCAGTTTCTAAACTTGCTGTAAATGCTGCATGCGGTTCCTGGGGCAGTCTCCAATCCTCATAAGCTCCAGAAATTGAATCCCAGGAAGAACTGGAGCTAGTCAGGTTAATGACCCTCCTTAATGGGGAAGTGCTGGTGTGGCTGGGAAATTCCGTCCTTCTAATCTCCATCCCAGATTTATCTATCTCCTGACTCATTAACAGGAAGGCACTATGCATGCGCACATTAATAGAGGCACCAGAAATAAATCTAGTCTGCAAATCCAAAGGAATTCCCCAACTGCTAGATGACCAGGTTGCTGGGCAAACCCTCTTTAATGCCCGAGCTGTGCTGCAAACACGAGGAGATGTGTGCCAGCGAGGCAGGATGGGTTTTCATGCCTGGGAGAGCCCTGCCACCCTGTGCTCCCGATGGGAGGTGAACATCACACAGCCCTGAATAGCGAGTGCTGCCCAGAGCTGGGTCCCCTCTGCGGGTCACCGCCCTCACAGCCAAGAATTTCTGCCTCAGATCTCAGCTCAATCTCCCCTCTTGCAGTGGAAAACTATTACCCCCTGTCCTACCCACAGAAGGACCCAAGGGGATGGGGGTGGGATGCGAAGGGATGCAGAGCATCCTGCAGCAAGCCTGGCAGGAGGATGTTGTTCCCAGAAACAGGGGAGCACAGTCCAGAGCAGAGAGGGTGGGTGCCTGGGAGCTTTGCCAGCCTGCAAGCAGCCGGGTGCGGTGGTTGTCTCGCATGGAAATGGTCCTGGAGTCCCCTGAGCCCGGATTTTCCCGTGTCGTGGTCCTCCCCGTGACCCAGGGACTAGGTTGGCTGGGGACCGAGGAGGCGAGGAAGCCTGAGCTCAGCTCCAAGGGAGATGCCCTCCACTCTGGGCCATTGCTGCTCATTCTGACATCAGCGGTGATGTCATAGCATTGGGATGGCTGCACGGCAATTCTCTAGGAGGCCACAACAAGACAAGGAACGTGGCGGGACTGCTCGGGTGGTGAGCAAGCAGAGCAGCTGTGCAACATCTGGCTGGTATGTGCTTTCGGTCTGCACTGCGGGGAGAGGCGGTCCTTGTCCCTGTGTCACTGCTCTCTCCCAGCGACTGTCACCATAGCAGGGGCAGCAGCCACCCCCCGGTTTCAACTGGCAGCCGTTGCCCCCCATTGCTTCCCACCTTCTGACAGCACCTCTGCTTTTCAACAGACCAAAGCGCTGTCCTGGTCTCAGAGCCACCATGTCCGAAAGCAAAGGGGCAGAGGAGACCAATCAACCTGTTGTCACCACGGATCCCTCAAATACCATCAAAGTGACTGTGAAGACACTGAAGCAGAAGGAGCAGTTAGAGGTTGCTCAGAGCAGCACCATCCAGAAGTTTAAAGAAGAAGTTGCCAAGCGTTTCAAAACGCTCCCTAATTTGCTGGTCCTGATATTTGCTGGCAAAGTTCTCAAGGATCAAGACACTTTGAGCCAGCATGGAGTTCACAGTGGGGTCACCATTTATGTAGTCATCAGGTCCCAACAGAGACCACAGGACAGCCCGGCAGACCAAGGAAGAGCGACCACTCTGCTGCAAACTCCCAGCCACAGTAATTCCAACTTATTCTCCTTGGGAAGCACAGCTGATCTGCACCAGCCATGCTTGATCCATCATAACCTGCCTAGGCCGTTGATCTCCGTCACCATCAGCCAGGAAATAGTGTCCGAGACCATGGAGGATATCTTGTCAAAGATCGTCACTTCAGGCCTGGATTTGAACACCATCAACAACAACGCGTTTCTGCTGGGCTTCCTCCTTGGGGTGACAGGTGCATATCTCCTAGGCCTGGACCAAACAGACATGATGGACTTGATGAGTAGCATTCAAGAACAAGACATGCACAGCTTGATAAGCGAGATGGTGCAGAGCACTTTGGTGCAGAACAACCTTGACAGTGTCGATCTCGTCAGGAATTTCATCATGTCCAACCCTCAGATGCAGCAGCTGGCTGAAGAAAATCCCGAGATCGGTCAGATTCTCACCAACCCCCACACGATCACAGAAATATTAGAGGCCTCCAACAATCCTGCCGTAATGCAAGAGATGATAAGGAACCGCGACGTGGCCATGAACAACCTCGAAAGCATCCCCGGTGGGTACAGTGCTCTGGAACACCTGTACAGGGAATTTGAGGAGCCAATCTTGGATGCTGTGCAGGCACAGCTGGGCAACAACCCATTTGATTGCTTGGAGAGTAACCCCATCCCGCATGGAGGCAGGCTACCAGCCCATACTGAAAACCGGAGGCCATTACCCAACCCCTGGGCTCCGCAGTCCAACAGCGTCAGCGATAACGCAGATGACGATGATGACCAGTTTGCCAGCAGCAGTGAAGGCGACAATTTTGCCTTGCCGAGTTTGGACCCTGCGGCAGGTGCAGCGATACCCAACTCAGGGAAGGTTCGGACCCTGGTTCGGCAGATAATAGGAAACCCAGAACTTATGCAAAACCTGGAGAGTGCATTAACGAACCCCGACAGCCCAGCACAAATACTGCTGAACGGCGCTCAGGTACCAAGCGAAGGAAATGCTTCACCTCAAGGTCAGTGGCCACAGCAGGTGCCACCGGAGATGGAGGACACTGAGATTTCATCCTTGCTGAGAAATCCCAGAGCCCTGCGAGCGTTGCTGCAGATCCATCTGGGATTACAGACCCTCTCAATAGAAGTAACAGATTTTATACCTGGTTTGGAGGACTCCCACGTGGATCTGGAAAGCATGGACGACTCGGCACAAAGCAGTGAGTCTGAGGAGGATGCAATTTTGGTGTCAGATGAGGATGAAGAAGAAAGTCAGATGGTGATGGGTGACGAGGTGCCACAGACCAGATTTAAGAGAGAAATGGAGCAGCTCTTTGACATGGGCTTCCAGGATCAAAGCGCAAACTTGCAGGCACTGATTGATGCAGAAGGAGACATCAGTGAAGCAGTGAAGATACTGGCAAAAGGACCATCATCAAACAAGACGCCGTAACCGGTTTGTCCAAATGCAGTGGTTACAGTGCCTCGTTTGTCGATGGTTGTCTTGCACCCAATAAAAGCAGCAGCGTGCGTATCACGAAGTTGTGTGCTGTAGCGTTCTTCCGACCATGAGAATAAATTTCCTCTTGGCTGCGAGGATTTCTTGCATTCCCAAGCAATAGACCTTTCCGTGTGGAAACTGTGAGGGCAAACCCTACCTGAACGTGGTGCTACCCCTTTATAGACAGAGCCTGCCACCCAGGTGTGTATGCGGGGGAAAAAACATGCCAAGAAAAGACACCAGGGAGGGAAAATATGCCTTTTTACAGGCTAAGAATTGAGACCCAGAGATGCTGAAGGCCAGATGATAAATGAGCTTGGCACCCATTTGGACTCCAGAACAGACAGGGGCACTTTGACACCTGCTTTTTTTTTTAAATAAAAAATCTGGCCCTACAGCCGGGAGACTGGGGGTGCCTGAGCCGTCTCATCCCTGTCACGGCGGGCACCAGCCTTTCCTCAACTGAGCAAAGGCTGTTTTGAAAGTCAGTCTGTCATTTCTGCCACTGCTTCTCCTATGGGAGAGAAGTCCATGGGGGTTATGGTAACCACCAGTGGTGGCTGGAAGTCGGATTTTCATCCCAAATATATTCAAGATGGGTTTCTACCCATGCGTTGCTGCACGGAAGTTTTTAGTTTCATGCACCAGTTCAGAGCTTCTCCTGTCAGCAAATCCCAAACCCTTTGTGCTTTCCTCAATGTCACGCACAGGGGTGAAGGCAACTTCTCCAAACCCTTCCTCAGGACCAGAGCTGAGCGTCGTAGAATCATGGAATGGTTTGGGTGGGAAGGGACCTTAAAGCCCACCCAGTGCCACCCCCTGCCCTGGGCAGGGACACCTCCCACCAGCCCAGCTTGCTCCAAGCCCCGGCCAACCTGGCCTTGAACCCCTCCAGGGATGGGGCAGCCACAGCTTCTCTGGGCAACCTGGGCCAGGGGCTCACCGCCCTCACAGCCAAGAATTTCTGCCCGAGATCTCAGCCCAATCTCCCCTCTTGCAGTGGAAACCCCTTCCCCCTCGTCCCATGACTCCCCTCCCTCATCCAGAGTCCCTCCCCAGCTTTCCTGGAGCCCCTTGAGGGACTGGAAGGGGCTCCAAGGTCTCCGCGGAGCCTTCTCTTCTCCAGGCTGAATCTCCCCAACTCTCTCAGCCCGTCCTTCCAGCAAAGGGGCTCCAGCCCTTTGTGAGTCCTGTCCCCTTTGCTCTGCTCTGTGAGGCCAGGGCTGTGAGCCAGGTTGTGCCGTACGCAGCCACAATGCTTTTCACAGCCTCGACTCTATAACGCAAACTGTGAGAACTGCTCGGGAGCTTTGGGCACTCCAGATTTGCTGCTGCAGACCTGCCTATAACGTCTCAAACCCACGTCCTGGCCAGCCCTGCCCCTGCCGCAGGGGAGATGGAGCAGCTTCCCAGCCCTGCTTCCCTTCTCCCAGCCCTGCCTCGTGCAAATAAGGTCAGGATTAGCCCAGACCCCTGTCCTTTGGTCCCTCTGTCCGATTCTCCACCAGTCCCATCATATCCCTCCCTTCCTGCTCTTCACCCATCCCCTCTGCCCCACCACCTGGGCTCTGGCTCTCCTTCCTGCATCATTCCCTTACAATATGTCCAGCGCAAGGTTTTCTACCTGTTTCTTTCACTGTTTTTCACCTCCTCCTCCACTTGCTCCATTTGTGGTTCTTCAGCCGTTCTCCTTAGGACAAATTCAGACTTTTTGTGTCCTATCTCTCCTTGCTATTCTGCGTCTTGTTCCTTCTTTCTCCCCACACCCTCTTTTTTCACCTTTCTGGAGGGGATTGGAGGACTGGTCCTGGGGAGATGGGCTTGGTGTTCAACAGACTGTGGCTGGCAAATGCCCCTCTCTCATGGCAGAGCCCGTGTGTGACCGTGCATGTGCCCAGCAGCTGTGTTTCGTCTCACCTGCTGGGATAAAGCTGCTTCCCTACGAGAGCATTAGCCTCTGGAAGCATTTGACAAGCTGATCTTGGTCAAGTCCTCTATCTACTGATGGACAAAGCTTCAGCCCTGCCCTCTCCCCTTGGCCACAGGGATGTAGTTTATCCGGGGGGGTGGTGATCACAGGTTTGTTAGGGTCTCCATGCAGCAGCCGTGGCTTGAGGAATGTGTTAGCTGCACCAAGTCAAGACTTTGCAAACCTCCCCGGTGGTTAAAACTGCCCCTGATGCTTCAGGATCGTGCTGCTGTGAAACGCCTTTGCTTGGGGCCGTGCTCGAAGACCCAGATGACAACGGCTGCCCCTGCGGTCATGAGAGGCTGAAGATGTGCGCAGAGCCTGTGTGACCTGTGCTGGGCTGATTGTCCAAGGCTGCTGCTGGAGTGAGATAGGTGTGGGTGGTAGACCCCAAAAGGTAAGGATCTAGCCGTGAAGTTGTGCATCCAGCCTCCTGCTGCAGCCAGTGGAGATCTTGGCACGGCTCCGTTCTCACGCGGAGGACCCCAGCACCACCGGAGATGCCCTTGGGCATCTGAGACATCCACATGGTGCTGGTAGATGTGGCACAGGACCTGCAAGACTCTTGTGTCCCTCTCCCCAGGAGATGAGGAGGAATAGAACAGGGCATCTCAGAAAGTGTGTTAAAAATCGATGGAGCATTTACACACAAAAAGATATTGGTGGAAAAAAGTATTTCTTTAAAATGCTGGTGTTTCAAATTCAAGCAGTTTTAAGGTTTCAGTTACAAAAAAGTGATAAAATAATTTCCCACTTTAAACACACTTTAATTTTTTTTTCCTATAAATATTTTAGTACAGCTGGGAGGAACTCATGACACGTGAAAAAATCACTGAATGTAGATACTTTCCCCCCGCCCCCCCAAATGATGTCCTGACTTTGCTCAGCTTCTGTATGGGATTTGTGGTGTGATTTGGCAGTTGCTGGGGGACTGTGGTCCCTTGCAGCCCGTGTAGTGGGGAGCACAAGGACCATTTGTGCTTGCAGGACGGTACGAGCCCTGCCACTGCTTTCAGGTCCTTCTCGCTTCTCCTTGCCCATGGAGGCGGCCGGGCTGATAAACTTCAGCTGTCTGTCTCGTTAGCAAGCTGGTCCTTTTCCCTGGCAGCTGGGCTTTTTTAAAGGTCACCTGAAGGCATGGGTGCAGCACTGGGAGCCTGGCAGGAACAGAATAGCCTGTGTCCGTGATGCTTGCTACCCTCCAAACCAGGGGGGCTGATCCCCCACTGCAGCATCAATCCAGCCACCCTGCAGCTCTCTGAGCAACCCGTACTGGCCCTGGGCTCCGACACAGCCAGGCATCATGTCTTATTTTGTGCAGCAACCCCAAATACCTGCAGTGCCTGCCATTCTAAACATATAGACATCTGCCTTTGGGGGTTCCGTGCGTCTTGAATGCTGTGCTCCGCAGTTGCTCTTGTGGAATTGTTTCTTTCCTTTTTGTGGTCGAGATCTTCCCGTGTTTCTCCAGGTGTGGGCGTGCTGCTGAGCCTGTGACATCCACAGCTGCCTCCGCTCGCAGGCTGGTGTGTACCGGAATGATTCAGCCTGCAGAAAATAGTTCCTGCAGGCTAATGTGTTTCTAACCCTACGTTTGGTGAGGGGGCTGAGGGCAGGGGTGGTCACCGACTGACCTGGGAACCGGGGGCGGTGTCCCCAGGTTCATCCAAGGAGGGTTCCCAAGCCCCGAACTCTTCTTCCCATCCCCTACAGGAGGACAGCCCACAGATTGCCTCTCTCATTGCTGTGGGGAAACGCTTCCAAATGCCTTTTATTGCATTAATCACCAAGAGTGTTGTGTATCGCACTCAATAATCCATTCAAAACATGGATTGCTATTTATACATTTGCGCTAGGGTATTTGCAAAAGTAATTGCATCGCGTTTGTACGTCTGGATGCTCAGCACTTCTGAGGTCAGACCGCTTTTTTAGGACTCATCACGCCTGTTTTCCCAAAGCCCGGCTGTGTGTCTTGCCACAACCTGCAGCTCAGTTGCGTCGGCCCGAGGAGGGCCCCGAGGACGGGAGGCGCAAAGCGGCGCGGGTATAATTGTGCGCCTGGAGGGAAGGGAGGCAGGGCGGGCGCAGGGCCGGGCGCTGGGGACCTGCCAGCGTCCCTGCGGAGAGCAACACGCTCGTAACGCGTGTGGGGCAAAGGTGTGGGGGGACGACATCCCAGGGCACATGTCTTGAGCTGAGGGGGCACTTATGGAGCTGCTGAGCAGGGCACGGCGTATCCTCCGTCCCCTGGGACCCTGCGGAGGTACAAGAGTCCCCACCGCCCCGGCTCCGGCACCGCAGACCCTGTCCGGAGCGCAGCCGCGACCCACGCTCCTCTTAAGGTCAGGGATCCAGTGAGCTGTTTGCGTGGTGGATTCAGGGCCAGGAGGATCTCGGGGACGTTGAGAATCTGGCGCAGAGACGCCAAATTCCCTGTTAACTGTAACGGTGTGAAGAGCCTCCCCTCGCCCGCCCGTGGGATCAGCCGCTCTCTAGCTGAGAGTCGGTGGTTTTTGAGAGCTGGTGGTGCCGAGTTAAGGGTGGCGGGACAGCACGAGCGGGATTCAACCACGCACGGGGTGATGTTCAGGAAAGCAAAGCCAGCGTGGACCAGCCTGGCCGGTGCCCGCCGCTCTCCCGGCTCAGCTGCAGCATCCCACGTCTCGGTCCTCCGGGAGAGCCGCAGACCTGCCCGGGGCCACGCCACAGAAATACTTCTATTATTTTCATCCTCTTGTTAGGAGGCAGTGAATCACCAACGAAACCTTTCTCTCCCACCCCGTTTTGTTTCCCTAACCTCTCTCCTGAAGGCCGACTGTTGGCGGGGGGCATCCGTCCCCTCACCCCTCGCAGCCCCGGGGGGGACGCGTCCTCGAGCAGGGCCCTTCTCTGGGGGCGCGCAGGGCGAACCGAGGTGCTTGCAGCTAAAGCCTTCTGCAGCGATGCCAACAGGCTTCCGCAGACCTGTTTGTAATCCTCAGGCAGCTCCGTAGGAATGGGATTTTTTTTCCCTCGGTTATAGCTTCTAGTCTAAATTAAGATTAAAAGATATTAGGAGAGAAGAATGCAAGCGACTGCTCAGAGGTAGTGGTAGGAATGTATCCTTAGGGCTGTATTTGTGCTAATGCAGATTTATGGTGGCTATTAGATTCTGGAGGAAGGGGTCTAACGCTGAGGATCTCCTCTGGCACAGAGCTCCCGGTTGCACTGAGATTCCCACCTGGATCCTTGTTTATTTGCAGTTTCACATTTGAATTTTGCAAGAGGTGAGTAGCTTTTGGTATGACAGCACAGAATATATATGCTTTCAGCATTCATAATGTTTTGTCTGTTAATATACCGCGTGTATTTTTATTTATACCAAATTGTTTTAAATCATTTACAGAATTAGTTATTGTTTTGACTAATTTTATTTTTACAGCCAGTCCACTGTCGTTTTATGTTTCTACGGAACAGGCTCCTTGGACTTCCTGGGTTCAGGATATTTTAGACATGAAAAGTCTCTCTTTTACTGAGTGTGAACAGGGAATCAACTCGGTGGTTTAAAATGCAATTTTTTTCTTATACATGGAGTCGATATTTTGGTACGCAGGAACCTCGCGGGTTTGTTTTCAAGTACTTGGGTCACTTTGTCATCTCAGCTGTGTTATGGGTAATTCCTGTTTTGAGTTTTGATGTATAAGAACTGACTGTAATTGCAGAAGCTGCTGAAAAAAAGTGACATCCCATTTTAACTTGTGTGAGTCTGGGTCTGATCCAGCCTCCAGGGCCCCTCAGACCTCTCCGGGGCAGCAGTTCACCCCTTTACTTGGCTGGTGGGGCGTCTCCATCTCACACAGGTTTTCTCCTGACCCAAAGGTCTTTCCAAGTGCCTGGTTAAATTTTATTTCTGCTAGATTTGCACTGGCAAAGAGGTGCAAAGCGAGTTGAACTGGGTCCCAGAACCACGAGGAAAGGGAGAGAGAACTTAGGAGGTAAGGAAGGAACATGGTCCGCAAATCTTCAAACCTAGAGCTGATTTTTTGTTGTCTAACCTGGCTTGAGTCCAGGTACCTTAAAACTCCCAGTTATCCCCTCTGCAGCTCCTGATGTCTGAGAACATCTTGTGCATCCCTGCAAACACTTGACCTTTCCTCTCTCGATCCCGGCTTCTTCCTTCTACTCTGGACTTACAGAACATCAATTTAAGGTATTTGTGCAGTAAGAGTTGATTCTGTCTCCACTCCCTCTGGTCTAAGTGGAAGTACTTGGAAGAAAAATACACTTACATAGTGTTAAAATCAAGTGAGGAGAAAATTTGGACACTGTTGTTTACACATAATAGGAGTATAAGTGCATGCTGCAATACATTGCAGACCAGGAGTCTTCACAGTTGGGGTTCAGACCTCTGGCTGTGGCTATTAGCAGGTCAGAGAAGGTAATGCAAGGCATTTTGTAGTGATGGAAGAGCTTAAGCATCTAAAATAATATTCTGCAGTGTCTTCTGCCTTTGCTTTCAGGTGAAACATGCCACCGCTCAACCTTACCAACTTGCCACCAGCAACCTTCGTCCTGGCTGGCATCCCAGGCATGGAGAAGTCGCACATCTGGATCTCGATCCCGTTCTGCTCCATATATCTGGCTGCTCTCCTAGGAAACGGTGTCCTGTTGTTCGTTATAGGGACAGAACGTAGCCTCCACCAGCCCATGTACCTCTTCCTGTCCATGCTGGCCATCGCTGACCTGATGCTGTCGACCACGACTGTGCCCAAGATGCTGGCTCTGTTCTGGTTCAGAGCGGGGGAGATTTCCTTCGACGCCTGCCTGACCCAGATGTTCTTCCTGCACTTCAGCTTCTCGGCAGAGTCGGTGATCCTGCTGGCCATGGCGTTTGATCGGTTTGTCGCCATCTGTTACCCCTTGCAGCATGCGGCGGTGCTGACCCAGTCAGCCGTTGTCAAAACCGGGCTGGTGGCTTTACTGAGAAGTTTCTGCATCATTTTCCCCTGTATATTTCTTCTGAAAAGGCTGCCGTTCTGCGGGCACAACGTCATCCCGCACACCTACTGCGAGCACATGGGCATCGCCCGGCTGGCCTGCGCCGACATCTCCATCAATGTCTTGTATGGCCTCGCCGTGCCTTTTGCAGCAATAGTGGTAGATGTCGTACTCATTGCTGTCTCCTATGTCTTAATTCTGCTGGCATTATTCAGACTCCCTTCCAGGACTGCCCACCACAAGGCTTTCAACACCTGTGGCTCTCATGTCTGCGTTATATTACTGTTCTATATTCCTGCTTTTTTCACTGTTTTAACGCACCGCTTTGGTCAGGAAATCCCCCACCACACCCACATTCTCCTGGCCAACCTGTACGTGCTCTTCCCCCCACTGATGAACCCCGTGGTGTATGGTGTGCGGACACAGCAGATAAAAGAGAAGGTTATGAAAGTGTTCAACTCCCCCAAGAGTCGTTTGCTGCAAGAATAAGAGTGAGATGTCGCTATCAGAAAGTGAGGAATGCCTTGGTGGGACGCCAAGCTCCCCACCCCAAGTGCTGGGTTTGCACTTTTTAAGGCAACGTGCCCGTGCCTTCTGCAATCACAGTCCAATACAGAACACCCAACATCCCCGCATCGCTCTCCCCGACGGTTTGTAGAAAATGTAAGACAAAAGCCAGGACCCCTAGTTGGCGGTGGTGGAAGGTGGGTGATCAAAGACAGGAGAACCTACCCCAGGTATGTCACTCGTGGGAAATCCCCTGCGAGGTGCGGGCAGGCGGCTTTCGCTGTTTTCTCTGGAGTCGGGTGAAAAGACGTGTAACAAACCGGTTCTTCTGAATCACAGGTGTGTAATGGAGTTCATTTTAGGAACCGCTTCTTTATTAAAATTGATAGTATTTAAAATATCTCCAAAAGGTATAACAGAGAAATAAAAGCAAGTGCTGCACGTTAGCATGCGTGGGGTCTCTTTATTCCTTAAGTATATTATTTGCCCACATTTTGCATAAACACGTAGGTGAAAAACTGTTCCAAAAAGAACACACCTGAAAATGTATTTTAATAAGATAGTGGATTTTTTAATAAGATAATATAATGGAGGAGGGGGATGCTTCAGAGGCATCAGATGAGGCGTCACAGCTGTACCTTTGGCTCCAGAAGTGTCAGTCTCTGCTCAGTGTCTGTCCTGTCCTCACGGACCCCAAAAATCTGTCCTTATGGGAAAGCCGCTGCCCCTTTTAAAGGGGAGCTGAGTGCTGAGTGACGGGGCAGAGCAAGACGGAAAGAGGCGATGAGGTGGGATGGCAGCTGCAGAGATAGACAAGCTGCTTTCTTGTGCTGGGGAAGCGCAGGAGGGGGATGTCCTCGGCCCTGGGGCTGAACCTGGGGCCGGCGCCAGCAGCTCCTGTGGGGCTGGAAGAGGAAGATGCAGAGGTGAACGGCTCCTCCTTTCCGCCTCTCCCAGGGGTGTGCACGGTCGGGGGCGAATAGCCCAGTGAGGCCACCGAGGTACCAGACACCCTCCCTGCGGCTAAAAATGAGCAGTTTGAAAACATCCCCCCCAAGTAGAAGGTCCTTTCCAGAGGTTTTTTGCTAACCAGATGGTTTTGCTGATGCCCAAACCCCACCAGCACCTCGGGGAGGTCCGTGCTGGGCATTGGTTTCGGGGTACAGCTGCCAGGGCGGGGGGTCAGTGGCGGTCTCAGTGCTGCAGAGAAGTGTCCTGCCTTTGGGGGCATGTGCTGCCACCGCTGGCACTCGATGTACGCCAACGTCCTGTTTTCAGGTTCAGCAGCAGGTGTGCTAAAACAGCACGTGGGCCACATCATGACGAGACACGAAACGTGCACAAAACTGCCCTGGAAAATCTTTACCTCCTGCAACCAAGCACCCTTCCTCTAGCGAGACAGGGGCACTGGCCTTCCCAGCAGCACCAAACCCCATCCTCCTGAGAAAAGAGCGTGTCTGATGGCGATGGGTCAAATTTTTGGGGGCCGAACCTCACCTTACCTTTTCTTGTCATTCACTATGTAAATTTTTCTTTTTTTTTTTTTTAATGCAGAAAGTCACATGAAAAATTTGTCTTTTTAATTTTTAGCCGCCCTTAGCTAGATCTGGGACTGTTCAGCCTGGGGAGGAGGAGGCTCAGAGGGGGAATCTTATCAATGTGTATAAATACCTGATAGGAGGGAATGAAGACGAGGACACCAGACCCTTTCCACTGGTGTCCAATGATACAATAGGAGGCAATGGGCACAAACTGAAATACAGGGAATTCCCCTTATACACAAGAAAACACTTTTTTTACTGCGAGGATTGTCAAACACAGGCACAGGTTGCCCAGGGAGGTTGTGGAGTCTCCATCCTTGGAGATATTCAAAAGCTACGTGGACGTGGTTGAGGGCAACTGGCCCTGCTTGAGCAGGCAGATGGCCCGGGTGGGCTCCAGAGGTCCCTGCCAGCCTCAGCCCCTCTGAAGGTGTGAGGCACTTGCCTCGGGCACCCAAAGTGTGGGTCAAACACCTGGCAGTCAGTGGCCATATACAAAATAGAAAGGCCAAAACCACAGCTAATGTAGATTGACGTAGATCCTCAAAAGCCTCTGAAGGCACTTCAGATGTTGGCTCTTGAAGAAAGTTCTCTAAAGAGCCTTTAAAGTGCACCTGTTCTGCTGGCTAGGTCTTGCTTCACTACACAGAAATGCTTTTTTTCTGAAGATTTTCTACAGCACAAGGAATAGTCAGCGCTGAACAAGCGGCTGAGAAACCATCCAAATCCAGCAGCTGTTCTGCCTTAAGCCTGATCTGTTGTAATGAAAGTTGCCCCCAAACTCTTGTTCTAGCACTTAATGTCTGTCTTTTCTGCTGGTGCAGATCTTGACATTCTGTGTGTCTCAGATTTCAACAAATAATTAAAAAAGAAATTGTCTCGGTTCCAAAACCAATCAAGTCTCACTTGGCTCCTAACCTTGCAAAATCGCTGTGAAGATGATCCAGCACGGTCACAAAAGCTGCCAGGGAGAAAGAAACCGGTGCTATAACACTCAGCAAATGGCACATTTACAGCATTGTCACCAGTTGCCTCGTAAAACAGAGATGATGCATTTCTTTTTGCCAGGAATCTCAGATTCTATATAGTTTTGAGGTAAAAACCAAATCTGTTTCCAACGTTTGGCTTGCATTAGGTCAAAGTACTAATTTGGGTTTAATTTACACCGAAAATTCTGCACGTCTGCCATCTTTATATAAGGCACAAAAATATCTTTGCAGGTATGAGTCGTATCTGGGCTGATATTTTGCAGTAGGTTTGTTTTAGGAACGTGTGTCCTGTCCTGAACATTGCTCCTTTAGAGAAAAATAAAAGAGTCATTTTCCCTGGATGGCGGGGGAATTGAATAAACAACACTTCACTGATCAATAAAAACCCTTTAAATTCAGTGGGCGAACCTGCGACTAATTGCCGTCAGATACAGCCGTGCCACTGACCAAACAGCCCCTGCAGAAATGTTCAGGAGGAATGATGCCCTGCGTTTTCCGAGCGAGTGAATTACGTGGATGGCCTGGCAGGGCCCCACCGGCAGGCTCAAACTGAGCTGGGACCTACGGTCCAACTGTTGGCAACACCACCGGGCTGCCTGGGTCACCAGGAAATTAATGCAAACCCACTTCCATCTCAACTCTGCTAGTGGCTTGAATCAATAGAGGTCAAAATGTGGGCGAAATCAAACCCCGCGCCTGAATTTGCAACGCTATCGACACCTCGAGGAACGCCGTTCCCGGCTCCCTCAGCGAGGCCCATAGGTCTGCGCATGGGAAAGGAATCTCGCTCGCCCAGGCGCCTGCTAAATTGGAACAGGTTCTGAGCCAACACTAAGATAAATTAAGCCCTATTTCTACTTCCCCCATAATTACTTTCTATAGTAGTTACGAAACCGTGGGCATGTTTCAGTTTACCCGTGTCATGCAGCGTAATTCTTCTGCTCCCAGCTCTGGGCCATGTCTAAGCAAAGCCAGGTCTACATCAGCCTGGCCCAGCTGTGGAAATCGGACAGTTTAGCCCTGGAAGTGCCAACCTCTGGCTCAGTTCACCTTCCAGGGAACGCAGAGGGCATGCAATGCCAGGACTGGCTGCTTGGAAAGTGATGATGCAAACAGAAGTGCTTATGAGGAGAAAAATATGATTTTATTTTGTTATCTCCATTTGCTTTGGACTTGCTTTGGACAATCTCCATTGTCTTGGACTTGAGACACTCAAGATACATCAATCACAGAGGCTCATTTTGTGGACAGACTTTTTATCAGGGCCTATAGCAGTAGGACAAGGGGTAGTGGCTTCAAACTAAAAGAAGGGAGATTCAGACTAGATATTAGGAAGAAATTTTTTATGATAAGGGTGGAAAAACACTGTCCCAGGTTGCCCAGAGAGGTGGGAGATGCCCCATCCCTGGAAACATTCCAGGCCACTTTGGATGGGGCTTTTAGCAATTTGGTCTAGGTGAAGATGTCCCTGCCCATGGCAGGGGGTTGGACTAGAGGGACTTTAAAGGTGCCTTCCAACCCAAACTGTCCTATGATTCTGTGAAGACCCTGCTGGTACTTGGCTGAGCTGGAGAGCTCTCAGTACCATACTCCCACCAGACCACTCTACTGTCCCCTGGGTTTTACAAGCACATTGGGAAGCCAACACGTCTCTTCTCTGGGATGCAGCCTGGGAAGGTCCACTTGGTTTGCCACACCCAGCTCCCATCAAATCCCACTCGCCCCCCACCAGGTCACCACAAAACTTACTGTGGACATTAGGTCCAGGAGAGACTTTGCACCACGTGTCATCTGCACACTGGAGACAGAAATGGCCCTGACACCATGGGGTAAATTTAAAACCCTTGAGGAAAAACTGAGAGCCATGGGAAGAGGACAGAAAGCCCGGGGGCCAGTGGAGCCAACCCAGGGGCTGCTTGTCCACAGGCACTGGATGTCCCCTGAAGAAGCAGCGTGTAGCACTTTTTCCATGCCTTGGAGGACACATAGCACTGGGCAGCGCTAGCAGCTCTAGTCCTTGAGCAATCCTTCTCCTGAGAAAGCTCCACTCTTGCATCTGAATCATCTTGCCGAAATCAGTCTTTAGTCATCACCGTGCTGGGTGCGAATGCCTCTTGGCTGATGATGGTGGAACTGGGGGTCACCAGACCTACACCACAAAGATGAAAGAGCTTCTGTCGAAGGGCCATGCAGGGCAGTGCACGCCAGCGGGCAGCACGTGCTGACACCGAGGGAAGGAGACGTGAGCGTTGCAAACAGCGAAGCTCATGTTAGTGCCAATACTCAAAGGAGCACTGTGCTTCACTGCGGACAAGATCCTAAATGCAGTGGGAGCCCGGAGACAAAAGGGCAAGACCTTGTGTTACACCAAAGTTAGGTGGGCAGGTCCAGGTTACAAGGGAGACTTCGGATCGTCCCTGAGCCCTTGGAGCAAAGGGAAGCAGAAAGCCTCTGGGTGGGTGTCTGGCATGGGGAACATGGGCAGAGACGTCCACTGAAATCAGAACGTGAGAAAACCCCCCAGGGAGTGGGTGGGGATCCTAGGGTTCCATGAATGGCTGCTGACATCCCCAGAGCACCCAGAACAGAGAAGCTTTCACCATCAAGCGGGCGTCCAGCTACAGCTCCTGGGGTTTGCAGCCCCCCTGCGGGGGTGGCAGCTGAGCGAGGATGGACAGGGGTGAACCCAGATGCCGTTTTGGGATATTATCCTGGCAATTTTCTCACGAATTTCCCTTGTTTCCTTGGTGTAAGTGGTGGGGGTTAGCAACAGAGGGACAAAAAGATAACTGGCTGTGAATGCAGAGTTAGCAGTGACTGTGGGGCATGGAGAGGCACAGGGCAAATGTGAAACAACACGTTCAGAACTTCAGGTGCTGTGCAAAGGGCTGCAAGAGCGAGACTGAAGCAAGATTCGAAAAACCAACGAAAAAGCTGTGCTTGTGAGAGACACACCAGCTCGACTGCCTGCGTTCAGGTCTGGGGAGGAAAGTCTGTGCCTGAAAACTTGTCCCTTTTGTCCATGGGCACAGACATACCCGCAGAGGGGAGAGGTGGCCCAGCACCTGGATCAAGGAAACCATTGCAAAAGCAGCTTTCCCGATTTTCGAAGGGCTGAATGCACGGTGTAATTTCCGTCAGCAGTCTCAGCCTGCCTCGATAGGGCTTAATTTGCCGTCGTTGGAAATCTCTGCTCTTCAATGAGTCGTCTGCTGCTTTGTATGCAAGCGAGGGAGCAATTTGTTTCACATCTATGCTTCTGGGTCTGCGTCTTTACCTCTGCGCTCATGACCTCAGCTGCACAGTAGCAAATAAAACCTTGAGGTGGGCTGGCTGACTACCTGCTAAAGGACATGGAGATGGTCAGAGTCCCTTTTGATGTGCCACGTGGAAGAGGAATTTCCTGCATGCGGTTTATTGGAAAAAATATTGCAGTTTTCAAGATTTATAGCCGGCACGGGGATATCTAATCCTTAGGTTTCCCAGCCTTTGGCACAAAGAAAGCTGGAGAAATTAATTGCAAACAAGACAGTCATATACGGTTTAATTACCGAGAGTTGGCAGGGAGAGTGTAATGTACTGGGTGATCTGCGTTCGACTGCAGATGGAACGGTGGCACACAGCACTGCAAAACCTGGCAGCTCGTTATTTAGACACGAGGCTGTGGTGGGGCTTCGATGGGGGGCACAGCCCTCCCAAGGGATGGTCTTATAAATACTGAAAGGGTGGGTGTCAGGAGGATGGGGCCGGGCTCTTCTCAGTGGTGCCCAGTGACAGGACAAGAGGTAACAGGCACAAACTTGACCATAGGAAGTTCCACCTAAACATGAGGAGGAACTTCTTTGCTGTGAGGGTGGCAGAGCCCTGGCACAGGCTGCCCAGAGAGGTGGTGGAGCCTCCGTCTCTGGAGACATTCCAAACCCACCTGGACGCGTTCCTGTGCAACCTGCTCCGGGTGACCCTGCTCTGGCAGGGGGTTGGACTGGAGGGTCTCCAGAGGTCCCTTCCAACCCTACCATTCTGTGATTCTGTGTAAATCTGACACCATCAGTGTTGCAAATATGAATACCTGCTGCAGAAAGCTCTTTCCAACTGGATTGAACGGAGTGAGAAGCAAGGTTTGGCGACTCAAAGGTGAGGGAAATGATGGTTTTATTAGTGCACGTGCCATCCAGTGGGCTTGGCACCGTGGTGAGTGGTCCAGGCTGTGCTGGTGCTGCTTGGAGCAGCCTTCCTTGTGCTTGTGGCTCCTGGGGCACGTTAGTTGCAGAAAAGGTCTGAGGGATTTAGGCCATTTACCATCCAAAGCTGTCAGATGCTGGATCCTGAGGAAGGAGAAGCAGTATTAATGCAGTCAAAATGTTTATTTCTAAAGTCCGTTGATGATTTGCAACAGCTACCTCTGGTCCTGTGCTTTGGGAGGGACAGGCGACCTCCAGTAGGTCTGGCTGAGCAGCATCAGCGTTTTGGCTTTCTTCTCCCAAAGATGTCCTGCAGATTTGGAATATTTCTTCACAAACGTAAAAGGCTGGTCTTCTTTCTATCAACCGTATGTTTGTATAAGCTGCTGCCAGCATGTAGGTGAGTGTGAAGTGGGCAGGGACAGAGTTTCCTTCTGTGCCAGGAAGGTGGGACATTGTGCATGGCAAACACAAAACCAACAACTGCTGTGCTCACTGTGAAGACTAGATACCAGAGGTCATGGACATACGACCCAAACAATTCACAAAAGGTGCTGATGAAGAGCAGCGTTGTGTGCGCTGTGCAGCAGTTTGCTTCTCTGCAGTCCCTAGGGATTGCAGGAAGTTGATCCAAGTGCCCTTCAAAGTATATTAAACGATCAGAGAATCATAGAAACATTTTGGTTGGAAGAGACCTTTAAGATCACTGAGTCCAACCGTTAACCCAGCACTGCCAGTTACCACTACCCCACGTCCCTCAGCACCGCGTCTGCCCGGCTTTTAAATCCCTCCAGGGATGGCGACTCCACCACTGCCCTGGGCAGCCTCTTCTAATGCTCGACAACCCTTTCGGCGAAGGAATTTTAAAGAAGGCTGAAATCATCTACTGCAGACCACCTCAAGAAGTTCTCCCGTCTACATTATTTACGATGCTGCAATTCCTCATCATTGCCAGTGAAATCAAACATTTTGGGCTACTTTAAATGTTTCCAGGGTTCTTGTTTTCAGAAAAAGGAGTCCAAACAAGCTTTGTGTTAAACTATTTTAATTTATATTTTGTCAAATTATAAAATTCTGCTCCAGTTTTTCCTTCACATCTGCTACCTAACAGGCAATGTAACAATATTTGTCATTTTTTCTTCTTTTCTCTTTTGTAACACATTTTATGTGTTGTATGTTTAACACACTTTACACACTGTGTAAAGGAAAGACATAAAAGCTGGCACCACAGAGTCAACATCTTGGGCAATAAAATGTGAAGTTTCTTCCACGAGAAGGAGAAAATGGTGTGCAACAGATATCAATTTCCAGGGTAGCACGCCACTCTGACTTTTTAAATGCAGCCTCTCAGGTAATGTAATAAAAATAAATAAACAAATAGGTTCTGGCTCTAGAAATCATACAGGAAATATTGTTTAATAACTTACTACCCACATTCGTCTCCTCTTGTCATGTTCTCATTGTGTTTACATTGATTTGATGCACAAGGCAGCTGTAGTATTTCACATCTCCCAGTATTCAAGAGCATAAAGTAGTGATAAAATACACATTAAAACCAAACGATCTCTGCAATATAGAAAGAAATACAGATAATGCCATTGTCTAATGGCTGAGTCTAAAGACCAAGAGAATTTTGCGGGCTGGTTAGACACATGGGGTTACTGAAAGCCCAATTAGAGGGATGATTGCAAACTGGAAGGCAGTGAAGTCATCCTAATGCCAAGGGCAGCTGCTCTCAGGGACGTGATCCGTGTCCTTCTGATGTTGGGGGCCCCAGCGCTGGAGGCAGCACTGCAGGGGGGTCTCCCCCGAGCGGAGCAGAGGGGCAGAATCCCCCCCTTCGCCCTGCTGCCCACGCTGCTGGGGATGCAGCCCAGGCTGGGGGGGGGGTTCTGGGCTGCGTTATAAATGAGTCTTACAAATTCTCTCTCCTCTGTTGGTGAGGCAGCTTCCTGGGGGAGCAGTAGGACCAAAAATCCCAATTGTTCCAGGTGGAATTCAATCTCATAATAAGAAGGACTGTGCCCTGTGATTTTCTGTGACAGAAAGGGTCTGGGCTGAATTACCTGAATCCCTCCAAACTTGCACTCCCAAATCACAGGCAGTTGAGGTCTGTTGCCTGGAGATCATTCTGAGGACACCTTTTCAAATGTCTTTGTTGTTCACACTGTAAATGAGGCAGTGGAGAACAGGAGGCACAGAGAGGGAAATACTGGACATTGGAAGATGAGGAAGGTCCTCCCCAAGCTGGTGTATGGTGGAGACAGCCGCCCTTGGGATGCAGGATACTAGAACCACAGAGACACGGGAGATGCGGGTCTGCAGGGCTTTGGAATGCTGCCCTTGAGATGTGGCACTGATGCTGATTGTCCAAATCATAACACAGGAGATGACAATGAGCAGTGAGTCTATTCCACAGTCTAGGATAATAGTGCACAGACCATAAAAATATGGAGAGAAACGTCTACATGGAATCATAGAATCATAGAATTGTTAGAGTTGGAAGGAACCTTAAAGATCATCTAGTTCCAACCCCCCTGCCATGGGCAGGGACACCTCCCACTAGATCAGGTTGCTCAGAGCCCCGTCCAGCCTGGCCTTAAAAACTTCCAGGGATGGGGCTTCCACCACCTCTCTGGGCAACCTGTGCCAGTGTCTCACCACCCTCATGGTGAAGAACTTCTTCCTAACGTCCAGTCTGAATCGACCCATCTCTAGTTTTAATCCATTCCCTCTAGTCCTACCATTCCCCGACATCCTAAAAAGTCCCTCCCCAGCTTTCTTGTAGGCCCCCTTAAGACTGGTAGGTCACTAGAAGGTCTCCTCGGAGCCTTCTTTTCTCCAGACTGAACATGCCGACTGCATTATGTCTGGGTGCAGACGGTAGGGATGAGAGAGGGTTCTGCTGCACCACGTGTCCCTGCCCTCGTGCAGAGCAAACCCCTGCTCCGACTGTGCTTCACCTGGGTCCTTCCCTGCACCCTGCGGTCTCCAGACCTGGGGGTGTTCCCTGGAGCAGCTCCTGCCCCTTGGGGCAGCAGGGGCTCCAACCTTCCCTGCTCCCACCAGGCACACTGCCATCGCATGGGAATGATCCACCTACCACCCACCACTCACCTTCCTCTGGTTCAGCAGTCATCTAGCCTGAAAGAAAAAAGGAAGAAAGATCATGAGTTTTCTTGAACTTTCCTCATCCTGGAAGAGTCTGGTGACCACCAAAACAGCCCAGCAGCGTAGGTCTCAAGAGCAGGGAGTGGAAAAGACACTGGGGCATAACCTGGTTTCTATCTAATGCCTTGGACAAGGGAGCGTTGTGCTGGGCAGACTGTGCCGCGTCTGCAAACTTGCCTCTGGCTTTTCAGTCTAAAAGGACTGGAGGGGCTCTCTGGCTTCGCGAGGCTGCACTGCCTTTTCCCAGGCTGGTTCACCTGGCGGACACTAAAAAGCCAAGAAGAGGGGAGGACGGGTAGATTTAAACAAACCCTCCCAGAGAAAAGAAGGCAAGAGACCCACCTGCAGTCTGACCTGGGAAAAAGTTTACCAATGAAAGGTAAACCCTTTTTTCTTTTTTAATGTATGCTGATGCTAAGCTTTAAAAACAAAGCAAAACCATCTTACAGCTGGAGCGCTCCTGACTCCCAGTAGAAGCCAGAATTAGAAGTGCCGGTAAACCAAGCTCCTTGTCTCACCTACCAAGGGTGATTTGGCTGTTGCAGTCATTATACAAGAAATAAACCTGAGTGAACAGCTGACCTGGCCGCTCAGACACCATCTCTCAGATTGGTGACTCTCGTGCTCATAACATCCTTGAGACAACGTCTTGGGGACTGGGGTCTAATGGGAACTTTGGGAGAGCCTGCTGTTTCCATGCGTAAAATCCCCACCGTGGATCTAGTCCCAGGGCAAGCATTAACCCGTTCTGGGTCCTTTCCCGTGGGTACCTTTCCTTTTGTTAGCCTGGACCCCACAGGCACCGCAGTCTCCAGACACCGCAATAACTGGAGGTTGTCTGTATCTGTTATCTCGGTGTATTCTGAAGATACGTGAGCATACAGCAGTTATATGTTTCAGCTTAGCAGCCCCTGTGTCAGGCAAACCACAGAAGGCACAGAATTCACGTTTTGAACCCCCATCTTTTGTTATTGCTGGGTTTTAATGTTCTCTCTGGTCACATAATGGACTAAATGTTCAAAAGTGACTAGAAATGTTCCTACCTCATCGTTTCGGTACTCAGCTTGAAAATTCTTCATACATGCGGGTTTTCAGAAAAGCACGCGGGTCTGTCATCGTCGTTGGATCACAGAGCAATGTTTCAGTTTGAGTACCGTGACGTTAACCCACCCTAAATCACCAGGGACTTCTGCACTTTGAAGATGTAACTCATCTGTTCTTCAGCCGAGGCACTTATAAACGAAGATGATGCTCAAATTGAGGCAGGTCCCTGCTGTCATCCTCACACGCTCCATCCCTCTGAGGTGCAGCTTGGCAGGCTGGGAGATGGTGGTGCTGAGGGCTGTCGCGATAGACAGTGGCTGCAAAAGCTGCTCTGTGACAAGAAAACACATGGACAGGTCAGCCTGTCATTAGAAACGGGGGAAGATGAGTAAAATCAGAGAATCGTTGTCGGAAAGGTACAGAGCAAAAAGGGCAAGTGCTCTCGGGGAGCAGATTCAAATGGGGTGGATCCATCTCCGGCCGCTTCTTCAGGCTGTGAGCTCAGGTCTCTGGGCTTGTTCCCAAAGGAGATCCCCAGCAAAAGGGTGGGTAGGCTGAGTGCACCTCACAAACATTTCACTCTCCTCTTTTTTTTTCCCCTGGAGCTTTGAGCTACCACTTTCAGCTGAAGGATGCCTTAGACTAACTGAGAAAGCTCCAGTCGTGACCACTCCAGAGGACTGCACTGTGCCTGTACGAGGGAAGGAGACGGATGTCTGCTGTTAATTTCAACGCCAGCTGAGTTGAAATGGATGCGAGAATTAGAGAACAGCTTGCAGCATTCTTTGAGAGGTTTCCCCTTTGTGCCTGAAGCTTACCAAATTAACAGTGTTGTGGCTTCCGAATTTTAGACAGAGATTTTCAGGGGTGTTTAATGGACTTTAGGTGTCAACCATTTCATTCCGCTGGCTGCTAGGCAATAGTCCTTATTAAACCTCCCCAATCCAGGTGCAAGTAGAGAGCAAATAAATACACGTTGGAATAGAGCCTGTTGCATTCCTTCTAGGCAACATCATGATAGCAATAAATAAAGGTCTTACGCTAATGAATCATTTCTTCCAGAATTAAGATTTGCTCATTTTTGATTCTGTATCAAGTGTGAGTCATCGTGACTAAGCCATATACACGTCTGTGTGCCTAAGAGATGCCTGAAATAATGGTCTCCTTCCAGAGGAGCTGCTGGAGTCATGGCCGGTCCCAGCTTCTCCCCACCCTGTGGCACGATGAGCCTCGCAGGCCTGGACACTGATCCAATTCAGATAGACTTCATTACCTGGAAATGTGAAGTGTGGAAAGAGGTGTGGGACAGGGAGATGAGTTGCTTAAGGTGGTTAGATGCTCACCTAACTCTGGTGGGGCATTCATGAGCCCCTGGGTCGGGTCTGGGCCCCCAAGCGCTTCGCAGGGTTGAGCCCTGTCTGAACAGTGAGGAATCGCACCTGGAAATTCTCATCCGCGTCCCATGAGGTTCGTAACAACCCCACAAATTCCTGCACCTGGGACAGAACAGCCCCTGCACTGGTCCTGTCTGGGACTGACTGTCTGAGAGCAGCTCTTCAGAAAGGGCTTGTTGGACAGCAGGTTGGACACGAGTCCTTAGCGGGCCCTTGCAGCAATGAAGACCAGCTGAGGACTAGGCTGCATGCGTGAGGGTGCAACCACCAGGTCAAGGGAAGAGATTTTTTCCCTTTAATCAGCAAGTGGCTGACTGCATCTGGAGTACTTTGTCCAGTTGTGGGTCCTTCCATGCAAGAAAAAGTAATGTTGATAAACTGGCGCAAGTCCAGGTGAGACCACTAAGATGGTCAGGTGGCTGGAGCTCACAACGTTCAAGGAGAAGCTGAAGCAACTGGGTTTTTTTTACGCAGAAGAAAAGAAGGCAAAAGAGGTTTCTAATTAAAGTCTTCCAATACCTAAAAGAGATTATAGGTAAAATGGAGTCAGGCTCCTTGGAGATGAATAGACAAGAGGATGGCTGCAAAAGTTGCAATATGGGAAAATTCAGTTGGACAATAAAGGAAAAATTCTTCCTCATGGAGGGGTGGGACATCAGTCCTTGGAAATTTTAAAACTCCATGGAACAAGGGGCAGAGAAACCTGATCTAAGTAGACATTAAGGCTCTGAGCCAGCTGACTGAACTGTATAAATTCATTTTGTGCTGGCACGTTTAACCTACCGGGGGAGAATAAATAAAGGCAGGCAGTTCTCCAACAGAACGTGTATGGAGTCAACCCTTCATCCAGACCCTTACAGATCTGCCCCAACATAATGCCACAGACATCAGGGACTCTGTCCGCTTCAGGGGACACATGGAAACACCATCTCAATTCCCAGCTGTATTAATGCGTACGCACAGCTTTCCAAAATAAACTCATTTATTGGGTTACAAGTCCAAGATAAATTTGTGCTGTTATATACTCCGGGTGCAGGATGCTGGATCCACACAGTGCTCGTTCCTCAGACTGGAAGCATGTTTAGTCTTAAGGACATTGTAGGTTTCAACCATAAAAACTTGTTTTCCATTTTAGCTTTCTATCCTTGACAACTGAGATTGGTAACTGCTTCAGCACAATCTTCCTCATACATCTGCCACTCTTGGGACTTCTCAGAGGCACTTAATCTTTCAAGTGACTGATTTTCTTGCTTAAAGTATACAGAGGTATTAGATATGTCATGAAAATAATTTAAGAGCAGGAATACATGTGCCTTTTTTTTTTTTTTTTTTTTTACTAGATAGGGCATTCTTTGGAGAATCAGACAGCCAAAGTTTGCTGCACAATATTGTTTTCCTGCTAAGGTGCATACCAGACACTTGCAATGGATGGTGTGCTCCTTACATGGTGGGAGTGAGCGCACATCTGCATGGCTTTATAACATGGCCATCATAGCTTCATGATTTGGGAGTATTTATGGTGTGCCATTAAAACAGGCCATTTGGCAACCGCTCTGTTTTGGAGGTGTTGGGTGACAAGGAGATAGAATCATAGAATCATAGAATCTTTAGGGTTGGAAGGAACCTTAAAGATCATCTAGTTCCAACCCCCCTGCCATGGGCAGGGACACCTCCCACTAGATCAGGTTGCTCAGAGCCCCGTCCAGCCTGGCCTTAAAAACTTCCAGGGATGGGGCTTCCACCACCTCTCTGGGCAACCTGTTCCAGTGTCTCACCACCCTCATGGTGAAGAGCTTCTTCCTAACGTCCAGTCTGAATCATCCCATCTCTAGTTTTAATCCATTCCCTCTAGTCCTACCATTCCCCGACATCCTAAAAAGTCCCTCCCCAGCTTTCTTGTAGGCCCCCTTAAGATACTGGTAGGCCACTAGAAGGTCTCCTCAGAGCCTGCTTTTCTCCAGACTGAACAACCCCAACTCTCTCAGTCTGTCCTCATAGCAGAGGTGCTCCAGCCCTCTGATCATCCTCGTGGCCCTTCTCTGGACATGTTCCAGCATGTCCACGTCTCCCTTGTAGTAGGGGCTCCAGAACTGGACGCAGTACTCCAGGTGGGGTCTCACGAGAGTGGAGATACCTCATACCTGATCTGTTCACCCAGTTTTTCTCCATCAGCCAGGGAAAGCAGACTGCCTCCCCCACTCCTCCTGAGCACAGCAACAGCTTTGGCTCTCATGGCTTGGTTTTGGGGTTTTGGTTCTGCTCCAGATACAGAGGTCAAGTGCAGAGTGGCCCAGCTCTTACCCTGGACAGCCCTAAACACATCACTTGCATGCCTTATCATCTCTTCCACCATTTCCTGACCCTCCTTTTAACTGCCTTTGACATTTCCTTTCTCCACTTCAATCTTCTCCCAGGCAAACAAATTGCCCCTTATTACTTTATTCTCTGTTGGCCCCAGTTCTGCTACATCACTGTCCAAATTTGATATTTCTGCTAATGATGACCTAAGTCATCCTGACCGTAGGTGGTATTACTGATGAAGTTACCAAGGTACGGCTTGCCTGGTAAGACTGTAATCCCCAAGGCAGACTTGAACATCCACGAAAAACAACTGGGCAAATATTCATCCAAAACTGTTGCAATCACCCGCATTTATGTAGGATACAAATGAATTTAAGACTACTTTATTCAGTTCCTGCTGGCTTCATAACTGGTGACCGGATGGCTTCTTACTTGGTAAATACGAACAATGTGACTAATCACACACGTTTAATCAGAGGGTGAATTGTTTCCCAAAATGGGGTTTAATTCTTCATTACAGTACTCATTACAAATACTTGAGCAAGATACGTTGCAACCTCAGTGGCCAAGAGCAAAAAATCTTGCATATTTAAGTTTTTCTGGGGCATGAACTCCTTCAGTGAGCAGTGGAAATACAACACACTTCACAGAGTAAATTATGTGACAAATCACAGAATAAAAGAGCGTGGATGATTATTTAAATTAATGTGAATATTAATTGCTTCTATCTTCATACATTCCATTAGTAACAATGGCATACCCAGCATAATGAGTTCATCCCACTAGTTCATAGTGAGCAGTTAGCAAAAGTACTTTATGTATGTGCTGTGTTGCCATGGGGAGAAGCTCTTCCTCGGCATGAGGACCTTGAGGACACCCCTGCAGATCTGTTTCTTTTTTATGCTGTATATGATGAGGTTCAGCACAGGGGGAACCAGCAGGGAGATGTTGGCCAGCGGGATGTGAACAAAACGGGAAGCATGTTCGCCGAAACAGGGAACCATGGACAAGCCAACCATGGGGATGTACAGGACAGGATCTTCAAAGCCTTGAGATGCTCCCTCTGGGATGAGATGCTCAGAATTGTCTTACAGGTTATAATACATGGCAGAACAACGGGTCTAGTACCATTACAAAGATGAACACAGCTAACCCATACATGCTGTTGAACATAATGTCTGCACACACCAGCTTGATCAGGTCCTGATGCAGGCAGTAGGCATGGGAGAGCATATGGGACCAGCAGAAGGGCGGCCTTCTCTGCAACAAGAGTGATGGCAGCATTCCTAAGAGGTGTCTGCACAGAGCAACCACCCCAACCTTGGCTATCCTGGCACCAGTGAGGATGTAAGAGTATTTCCATAGGTAGCAGATGGCCACATAGCGATCAAAGGCCATGGCCAGAAGCACCGAGGACTCCATGAAAGAGAAGGAATGAACAAAATAAAGCTGATTAAAATGGGCGTCAAAACTGATTTCCCTGTAGTTGACCCAGAAAACACTCATCACAGTTGGTGGTGTAGACAGAGACAAACCCAAATCAGTGATGGCCAGCATGGACATGAGCTCATGGAACCTCAGATTGCTCCCGATGACAAAGAGGATTGTGCAGTTCCCTGTGAGGGACACAATGTAAATGCCAGTGAAAGGGATGG
Organism: Rissa tridactyla; assembly: GCF_028500815.1. NCBI lineage: Eukaryota > Metazoa > Chordata > Aves > Charadriiformes > Laridae > Rissa > Rissa tridactyla. The sequence continues at coordinate 12,072,471 of NC_071466.1, read as the reverse complement.
AGAGCTGGAGGTGGGCAGTCTCCAGCCCTGGGATGCCTACCAGGGTGAACGTGTGAAGCAGGAGTTGGAGCTGTTGGACAATGACACGATGGACCAGGGAACGTCTGCACTGAAATAAAAAAACCCAAACAAAACAACCTCAAAAAATAAGTGTACTGCCCACAAACCAGAAACCAGACATATGCACACTCATATATGCAGATGATACAAATTTCATAAATTACCCAGGTTCATAGCAGTGGTTAATGAATATGCTGCTGAATATTTTTCTCTTTTCATTGATGACTATGAGATAAAATATTCATGAAGGAGAGAAAAATTTAGACAAAAGCATCAAGGGGTTTTGAAATTAATCAGCTACCTCAACATGTTAGAAGCTCCCAACAGCATATTTTTCTTTTAAAAATACTACTGGTTTGAAGTAACAAATCATGATGAATTCACATGTATCCATCCAGCAGTGAGTTAGACTTTTATAACCCCTACAAATGAGAAATGGAGGTCCAGAAACTTCAGGAATAGTGCTGACAACGAAGAACATATAAGACCAAACCTTGCAGAGTTGTATAGAATAGAATAGACTACTTCAGTCGGAAGGGAGCTACAACAATCACCTAGTCCGTATCAAAGGACAGATATCTTTTTTTCTTATTCTCTGGGGAAAGAAGTCTCTTACTAAATGACTTATTTAGTTTAGACTACGTGATTGGCAAAAGAAAAGCTGAATTGATCTAAAATTTGTCCACCAGGCAGTGCGTGGTTGACAGTGATGACTCTTCAATATACCCCACAAGCACAACGCGACCCAGTGACTGGAAACTGAAGTTACACAGAAACTGGATGAAATGAGACACTGCTAGTTTGCAATTCTGAAAATAAAAAAGGGCAGATGACAAATTCTTTGTCTCTTGGAACCGTAAAGCTAAAACAGAAGTTCTTCTGAGATGTACGCTTTGCCTGGAGCACATACGATGGGCTTGATGAGTAAATTGGTTATGAAATTCTTCTGGAAGTGTGATGCAGGATGTCAGAACAAATCATCACATTGATCCTTTCTTGATCTAATATTTTCTGACTCTCCTGTAATCAGGAAAAAAAACCCCACATGAATTAACATACTAATTAGAACAGAGAGAAGGGATTAAACACTATTTCCTTACTTTGCCCTTGAGTACCATATAGTGAAACCTCTAAGCATCAGGGTCAGGCCCTGCAAGTGCCCTCTGAGCTATGAAACTTCAGGACAACATTCCTGCCCTTTGCATTTCAGAAATGTACCAAATTCTGCTGCTGCCAAGGCTCAGTTTTGGCTGCAGAGAGAAAGCCCGAGCCAGACTCACCCAGTCCACAAAGAGCCACTTATGAGGTCTTGGAAACCCCCCAGGGACCTTGGATAAAGGGACTTTGGGGAACAGACAGAAACAATGAGGAATCCGAGTGAAATCTGCCTTCAGTTCACAAGTATTGGGGATCAAGTCCCCTCTGTGCAAGGAGCTGTACAGACACACGCCAGAGGAAGCTCCTTCTCTGTGTTGCACTCAAGCAACACAAGGCAGTGTTGGGTGTAAATCAGCCTCTTGAGCCCTGGCTTTGCCTGTGCCTGGAGGAAAGGGTTGCTGCAGCCTGTTGGGTGATGCCAAGCAGCAGTGACCTGCTGAGGGTTGGGAGCTGGAGCTTGGGATGGGCAGAGCTATGACTCATCCCACCTGCTCTTGGCTTGTTATAGAATCACAGAATCACCTAGGTTGGAAGGGACCTTTCAGATCATCGAGTCCAACCATCAATCTACTGCTGACAAAAAACATCACTAACCCATGTCCCTCAGCACCACGACTACACATCTTTTAAATTCCTCCAGGGATGGTGACTCCACCACTGCCCTGGGCAGCCTCTTCCAATGCTCAACGACCCTTTCGGTGAAGACATTTTTCCTAATATCCATCCTAAACCTCCCCTGGCACAACTTGAGGCCATTTCCTCTTGTCTTATGGCCTGTTCCTTGGGAGAAGAGACCGACCCCCCCTGGCTACCCCCTCCTTTCAGGGAGATGTAGAGAGCGAGAAGGTCTCCCCTCAGCCTCCTTTTCTCCAGGCTGAACACCCCCAGCTCCCTCAGCCGCTCCTCACAAGACTTGTGCTCCAGACCCCTCATCAGCTCCATTGCCCTTCTCTGGACACGCTCCAGCACCTCAACGTCTTTCCTGTAGTTAGAGGAAAGCCATGGCATTTGAAGTTCATTCATGTGTTATGCTAGACGAGACTGGTGTATTTAACTGCTCTGATCACCTGCACAGCTCGCCAGCTGCGCGAGCAGTATTGTTGCACAGAAATGTGTTATGTGTCTCCTCTTTGCTGCCAAGCAGAGATGGGCTGTGGTGTGGGTAGCAGTAACGCACCCCCCCCTTAATCTGCTTCCTTGTGTCTTGCCCACTCTGCAGCATCTGTCCATTGCTCATTGGGAAGGCACCCATAGACAGAATCCCAGAATGGCCAGGGTTGGAAGGGACTTCTGGAGACCATCCAGTCCAACCCCCTGCCAGAGCAGGGTCACCCGGAGCAGGTGGCACAGGAACGCGTCCAGGTGGGTTTGAAATGTCTCCAGAGACGGAGACTCCACCAACTCTCTGGGCAGCCTGTGCCAGGGCTCTGCCACCCTCACAGGAAAGAAGTTCCTCCTCATGGTGAGATGGAACTTCCTATGCTCAAGTTTGTGCCCGTTACCTCTTGTCCTGTCGCTGGGCACCACTGAAAAGAGCCCGGCCCCATCCTCCTGACACCCACCCTTTCCGTATTTCTAAGCGTTGATAAGATCCCCCCTCAGTCGTCTTTTTTCCAGACCAAAGAGACCCAAGTCCCTCAGCCTTTCTTCATCAGAGAGGTGTTCCAGTCCCCTCATCACCCTGGTAGCCCTTTGCTGTCCCCTCTCCAGCAGTTTCCTGTCCTTCTGGAACCAGGAAGCCCAGAACTGGACCCAGTGCTCCAGGTGTGGCCTCATCAAGGCAGAATAGTGGGGGAGGATGACCTCCCTCCACCTTCTTGCCACCCACACTGGTTTTATGTGGTGGTGGCTGGACCCTCCAAGGACAGCAATGGCCTCATGTTCATACGTACGGTGACCCAGTGCCTGGTCCCGACTTTGCCGGAGGAGACATTCTGGGCAAAGGAGGTTGTTTAGCCATGGTTGTCCAGGGCGAGATGACAGCGAATGAGTCCCACCTTCCAAACTCCATGGACTCTTCCTGCCTGGTGTCCTGTCTCCTGCACACACTCAGTGACGCTCCGTGGGGCTGGAGCCCCCTCCAGGCTCCAGGCAGCTTCTCTCTGTCCTCAGTTGGGGATGGGAGGTGGTGTGGTTGCAGGATGGTCTGCTGCCCCTTGTGGGCGTGAACACCCCCTGAGGGATCTCTGTGCTTGTCGGGGAGAGGGTGAAGGTCCAACCAGCTGATGCTGTGAGCTGGGCAGTGTTCAGAAAAGGCACAACTGCATGGAAAGCACAGGGGGATCATTTCTCTGTTAACGTCTATTGATCTGAGGCTCCGGCACTTCCTGAACCAAGAGCAGTGTTTTGTGTTGGGTATTCCTTAATGGATCTTTTTTTTTTTCTTGTGGATTTGTCTTACTGCTCGGCTGAGCCCCTGCAGACTTTTGGCGTTTGCAGTTCACTCTGACAAAATGTTCCAAAGCTTAATCCTGTTGAGTGAAAAACATCTCCTGTAATTGGTTTTAAATTTGCCACCTGCTCTTTTATTTAATGCATCTCAGTTCTTGTATTAAAAGATGGCAGGCAATTACAAAAGCAGGCAATTACACCTAAACGTCCTCTTCAAGTCACGCAAGATTTTACAGAGCCCTTCTCCACCCCTTCCTCCATCCCTCTTCCAGACTGGAGAGTCCTGGTTCTCCCAGCTCTTCCTTGCATAGAACTTACTTTAGGCTTTTGGTTGTTTTTATTGCCTCTTCCTAAAATCCTTCTAGTCCCCATGAGGGTGTGTGGAAGGTGAGAGCAGCTGCTTCCCTGAGGTTGTCAGACCTTTGCAGCTCAAAGGGGGAGAGTGAGTAACAGGGAGAGACACAAAACACACAGAGGAACAAACCTGATAGATAATGGAGACAACAGCAAAGACCAAAACTCTTCAGCCATTAGCTGACAGGCCATTAAGAAACTCCAAACTCAGCTTTGGAGAGGGTCAGCCTGGCCTTTGTAGCCGCCAAGAAGTGGGAAATGATGGAGGTGAGGATTCGGGATATCTGACGGTCCGGTAGGACTATGCAAAACTGATAAAGTAACCTTGAGAGAAGGGTCAAGGATGGGAAAGGGGAGTTGGGGAGGACAGGGGTAGGGGAAATCAAAGGGATGGGGTACAAAAGGGGCTGAATAAGCTGCACAGAGATCAAACACCAGAGCAGACTATGGGATCTGCCCTGTGTTTTGGAGGTGGTGTGCTGCAGCAGTCTGATGGCAGCGGTTGCAGCTTGGTGGCACCCAAGACCCTTTCAGCAGGCGACCGGCACCCACAGGCATCAGTGACTCCCTGCTGTGGGAAATAAAGTCTATTGAAGGCTACACAGGACCGTGAAAAGTGAGCTATGGATCAGAGCAAGCGTCCTGTAAGCTCAGTTTTCTGTCCGAGCACACTGAGAGGTAATACATACACCGTCCCCTCCGTGCTGCTGGTCTCCAGTCCTGGTTTGGGCACAAGGTTCCTCAGCCTGTTCACATTTTCCTGGACAACTTGTGCGTCCAGCTTCCACCTGCACTAAACCCCACCATTTCTGGGATGAAAACCAATCAGATGTGGGAGGAATCGCTCCTGAACATACTCCTTAACATACTATTCCTGAAATATTTCCTTGAGTATTCCCTTCATTGTTAAAAGCCACACATAAGTCCTGGACTCCCACCCAAAGACACTTTCAATATTGTTTTTTACTGGCCCTTGACTTACAGTCATATAGGGATATAGGCAGAAACTACATTTGGTTTATACTAGAAACCTTTCTAGACTGGTCATTACCCCATATGCTCTCTCTGACCATGAACGTACACTGTGTTGAACCCAGCAGCTTGTTTTTCTCCAAAGCATCTTCCAAAAAGTTATTCAGTCAAATTCTAAAACAAATTAAAGGCTGGAGAATTCAGCACGTTCATAGTGCTTCTGCTAACGTCTTCCAGTGGTTAAATATCACCGATGCAGAACGAGCACCTGCTGACGCGGATTCTGAAGAAAATGTTTTTTGACCTCCACCCTGGGACTCTTCCATTATGCTGGAAACAGGTGGAAAACACACTCACCCGGTGAAACCCCTCCCCGGTGGGGTCACTTTCGAACTCTGCAGAGAAGGTAGCGAGCTGTTGTGCCGGTCTCCGCAGGCCGGCTATAAAATACGGAGCAAAATTAACGTGGCTGCTGGCATTTGGGAGTCGCAGCGACGTGAACGAGAGAAGCGTTTGGGTTTCACATGATGCGCCGCATGAAAAAACATCTTGTCCCTCGTGCAGAGGAACGCGTCAACCTTGTGACTGAAACGTGATGAAAAAATCAGATTCCCGCTCCCCTGAGCCCTCTCATCCTCAGTTCATGCGTCTTTCTGCCCGAGAGGACTTCTGCAGAGCACAGACGGAGGGAATCAGACAGTTTGGGTACCACAGTGAGTTTGGGCCTGACAAAACCTTGCCGTCCAGCCATGCCTGTGACAGCTGCGCCGGTGCTGTAAATACACCTGCAGAGCCCTCCTCGCCGGGCACGTGCCCTGCGCCGCTGATGCCCTGTGCAAACACCTGCGTGACATCCGCGGCACGGCGGGGAGCGGGGAGCTCGCGTCTGTGTCCTGCCAGTGGCCACGCTGACCGACCCTTCCTTTCCCCAGCCTGCCCTCGGCGTTGGTACCCAGCAGGAGGCTGGGGGGTGACTGGATGCTGAGCCCCCTCGGGGTCCCTGTCACCGGGTGTAGAGACACCTGAAGCGTACAGAAACCCATTGGTGGTGCCCGAGAAGTGCCCTGGGTGCCTAAGCTGCAGCTGGAGGAGATCCAGTGAAGACCTGCAGAGGCGTTAGTGCCCGGACAGCAGCTCAGCTGCCCTGACAACTGGGATTTTGGCTAAGCCAAGGTGCTTTCCAGACTGCAGGGACAGTCTCGGCTGGACCCGAGTGCATGTGTGGGCATGGACATGCAGACAGTGACAGACACATCCTAAAGCTGAAGGAGCAGAGGTAGACAAGGGGGCTTTGAGGCTGCTGGGTCAGAATGGGGGCTCTGCTGTCACCTCTTTGAGCACTTGAAGCCCACTGAGTAGGTGGGACACCAGGGAGGTCTGTGCCTGCTGCAGCCATCGCCTGGGCAGAGACGGGGCAGTTTGGGACCTGGATGTCTCAGTCCAGAGTCGCTCTTTTGGGTAGCTATCACATTTAGGAACTTTTTCACCTTAAACTGTTATCATCTCACCAAGGCAGGAAGGACATTAGCATCTTATATCATTCTTCTAGCATAGACGACAGGTCTCCATGAAAAACACGGCATCAACCGCATCCCTCTCTGGCATGGGGCTAAGTGCCTCCTTCACAGTTATGGGGGCGGGGGGGGAAAGCACTGCTGAGGGATTGTTTGTCCCACCCTAAGATGCATGGCATGGACCGAGCTCCTGGCAGTGCCTGACTGTCCACTGGATAAGGAAGGGGACTATATGCAACTAGACAGGCGCCTTTTAGAGGCTTATGGAATCCGGCCCTGAACAAGTGATTTTTTCCTAAAACATTTTTGTTCCTTTTGTGTTCTGCTTGTTATTTCTAGCGTAATTTACTGACAGGAAAATGAGAGTGCAGCACCTGCCGCACTATGATGCAGAAGCCTCACAAGCTGTCTCTCTCGTCCTGAGCACCGTTGACAGACGTCGGTGGATCCATGAACGTGTTTGTTCCTGTTTTCAGCCTGTTTATTCAAACTGGTGACTTTTACAATCCGCCCAAGGTGCATTCAGCTGCGACTGGATAAGCCGTTGCCCGGCGTAACCCAGGAGAAGAGCCATTCCAAAAAGCAGGAGCTGGGAAGCGGAGCACAGTGGGGTTGGACTCGGTGTCCGGGACTAGGGAAATCTCCAGGAAAATCACAGATGGCACCTGGCACATGGGAAAAAAAAAAAATAAAATCTCCAAACCAGGGCATATTCACATTGTTTCCAGCTTTTTCTTTTTAAGCGCATTCCCATTTTGGAAATCAAGACCTTCACTTTTGCTGGGCTGGAATTCGTACCCGCCAAGGTTGTTCTGTGACCCGAACTGAGCTGGGTAGTCACAGAGCGTATTGCTCCTCCTGAGGCAAGGAAGGCCAGCTGTTTTGCATACGGGATACTGAGGTTTGGGTCATATTCAATAACGTGGGTGCTTGGCGTAATTTGCTCTGACAGCCAGGCTGGGGGCTGCTGGTGCTAGCTGACAGACCCAAGGGAGAAGTTTCCCTGCTCCGTGTTATATCTGTCGAGAAACGGGCCGTGCCGAAACAAACCGATCTGGCGAGAAAAACAGAAGAGAGATTAGACAGTTAGATCTTGTCTAAGATATTGGGGCGAGTGTTCTGAAGCACTTCCTTGGATATAGAAAACCTGCTTTTTGACCAAATTCAACGCTTAACTGCTATTTCCGCCTCTCCTTCCAGGTGCAATGCCGTATCCAGCTGAAGGATGATCCGTGTCCAAGTGGTCAGCACGATGGGGGATTTTATTGTCCAACCTATCTCATAATTATCCCGAATTCTAGGAAATAGAATTCCCCCCTTGTGGGGCCCCAATGCCATTTATTGCTGACCTCTGCAGCTCCCCTGACACTGACAGTCATCAGATCAAGGTGACTCACCCATTAGAAAAGGATGGCTTCCACAGCAGTAATTATCTCATCTTCATTCATCAGAAGGACACAGTTTTGCTATTGGGAGCAATGGATTCGGGGCTAGAAAATGGTCATGTGTATTTTTTTTTTTTTTGAAAAGCTAATCATTTTAATTCTGTCCCATTTTTACCTCCAGCAAACAACCACCAGTAATGACGCATTTTTCCGAAAAATATGGTTTTATCAGACGTTAGCTGGCTGACCCTGCCTTCTGCTTCAGAAGGGAGATAATTTCTTTTATTAGCCCAAAGGATGCAGTTGAAAGATGAATCTTGCAGAAGCGCCTTCTTTCTATAAAACGTGCTGATGTAAATAACAGCCTCTGATCACACTTTGCTACTACCCGTCTCTGCTTTATCTTTTTTAGGGGTCCTCATGGCTTCACACAGAGATGGGCCAGGCGGGGAAACCTTGTCTGCAGGGGGGTTTCTGATGGGAAACTCTCTGTGTATCCAATAATAACAACACACAATATTACCGTAATAAACACTTCTGTTCAAAGTCAGCCAGGTCTTGAGCCTGGATGAGAGACTTATGGGCTTGCAAAATCCGGCTTAAAACCAGGATGTTCAAGAAAAACAAACAAATACACCTTTGCGTTTAAGAGCTGAGCAATCCAATCTGCCTATGCAGCTTGCTGGTGGAAATACAGGAAGGCCAAGAGTGATGTTGGATCTCTACCGAGACTCAAGTATTTACTATTGCTGAATTAGTACCAAGGAGTTCAAACCCCCACATCGCTGCTTAGTGAAGATCAACATGTCACTAGGCAGAAGACGCTATCCTATATGTAGATAAGGAATATCAAAATACACATATGACAAACGAGGCGCATAGGACAGTGGTAGAAAATAGACACCTCATGTGAAATTTTTGATGGAAATGTGCAGAGTGGGAATAGAAGGAACCTCAAGAGATCTTGTAGTCCATCTGCCACCCTAAAAGACAACACCTTACCCAAACCAACCTGGAAAGGTATTTAGTAAATCTGTTCTAACATTCCTGGATGGCACCTCCATATCTCTCCAGAAAATCTCATGCGTGAGAGGAGTCCTCATGCTTCATATTCTAAGACTTTTAATTATTTTGTTATTCTCTTTTTGCCAACTGGTCTTTGTGGTCCTTTACAGAAGGTGGCCCCACCTGTGGGTTTGGTCATGAGAAGAACAGGAAGGTTACTCCTCGTGCCCTGGGTACAACATTCCTACTCATGCTTTCTGACATAGTCTTCACTTGGGGTTTTATTTTCTTGTTTATTTTAGCAAACCGTGACATCGTTGACTAATGTTTGCCTCGTCATCTCTGGTACTTCCCAAAGCTTTCTTGTAAAGGTGCTGCCTCCTCTATTTCTATTTTGAAAAAATAATTTTAAACCCTCTATAGATTAATACTGCTGCCAGACCGAGCAGTTTGATACCAGTGCTTATTGACATAAATCCTCCCATTCCTGCCAGCCCGACGGCGTGAATTGCATTTCTAGTTTCACATCCAGCTTGTCAGGACAGTTCTGAATTTCAGCCTTCTCCCCGTTGTACTTTCAGTCGTTCTGCCTTGTTCTCGCTGACGAATTAATAAGCAGTCTCCCTATCCAACCACCAGGAGGATGCTGGAGTTACACCAAAAAATTTAAATAGCAGAATGATAAAGAAGACGTCAGCCTGGTACATTCATATGGAATACACTGATTAAAGGCCAGGATCAGATCTATTTAAACAGGATCAGATCTATGTACCCAAAATGACATGACAACCACTATATTCAGAGCCAAAGAAACCTCTATTTTCTTAAAAGCTTATTAATGGAAAAAGTGAATAACTGCAGAAATAAGATAGCTTCCTTCAAATCCCTGCTTGCTTCATCTTAGGCAATGAACAATTTATAACTTCTCTATGAAAAAGGCTTTTTTTCCCAATGAGTTTTGCCTTCACTTCATGGTAGTTTCATTTAGATCATTCTTCCCTTTCTTGTTTCTGAATACGTTATGTGACATGTGTCCAAAGCATAATTACTGTCAAGGCAGATTTAATTTTCTGTTTCTTCCCTGTCAGCAAGGCACGTTACCCCTTCTAAAGGAAAAAATAGATTGCTTTGTCACAATTTGTTCCTAAGAAATTCACAGTCACTGCTACTTATTTCCTTGATATGCCACGTGCTCCATACATATTTGCTTTGTCTGTTTCAGTATTTTTCAGGAAATGTTAATCCAACCGGCTTCTACTTCCCTATCGCTTCTTTACCCTTTTCCACCTTTCTGAAGTCAGGCCCTAGGGTTGTCTTCTTCCAGGCTAGTTTTCTTTCTCATTCATCATTCTCAAAGATATCTGCCGGCAAGCTTTGGACTGCTCCTGCCCGCTCTCTGGCGACTCTACGGGGAGCATCACCCTGCCCTTACACTGCCCTTGTGATTTAAAGCCATCTGTTTTCTTAACTTTTTGACATTTTTTTTCGCCGTTTCCCCTGATTTCTTAATTTGCTGTGGATGTCAGACTATTTCGGGGAAAAATAATTTATAATTTAAAAAAAAAAAATAAATGTCATGCGTGTTCATATCATTCATCATTCAATAGGCTTCCCTAGCATTTGAATAACAAAGTGATTCTTACATTAATCTGTGTGTCTAACTAAATGCAAATTGCTTTTTGCCTTCCCCCTCCTTTCTGTTTTTCCTTCGTATGCTCTCGCTATTTCTTTCTGTAAATCGTTACTGGTTTGACCAAGCTCAAAAGCTCATGTTTTTTTCTCATGCTAGGGATCACTGCAAAGGTGGTGATTTATGCATGATGATTTTTAGTGCCCTTCTTGCTTATCCATTTTACTGATGGAGTTTGAAAAAAAACCGTTCTTTTTATTGCGACTTTAACGAACTGCATAACTTCCCGCAAAATATTCTCCTAGACATTTTCCTCCTGAGATGTCGCTATCTCAGTTTTACCAAGTCCACTTTGCTGAAGTTTAGTGCTTTCAACTACAGAAAACAAACAAGCAAACAAAAAAAGCAAATAAGAATAAGGACCTTTGAAATGTTGTGGTTCTGTTTCAGTGGCACCGCTTCTTTCCTTGAAATAATTACCATGGACACCATGGGAAATTTACTATTCCTGTATATCCCTATAGAGCTCTTGTGTGGGCAAAGCCATAAGCCCTGGACAAGTGTCAAGTTTCACAGGGGTGTGAAGGGTATTTTGGGACAGAGCTGTGACCAGACAGTTTCTCTTCCCCTTGCTAGCAAATTCTCCCTCTCTACTTGCAGCTGCCCGGCTCCATCCCCTCCTGCTCCGGCACGCCGCAGTCCTGGTTGCCACCACAGGGCACAGCCTGCCTGAGACCAAGCATCATCCCCTCAGTGCTACCAGTCTCATCCTCAGCTCCTGCAACCTCCCCCAGACATTCCTCATCCAACAACTTGGGTCACAGCACTCTTGCAGACCAGCCACCTTCTCATTTTCAACCCATCGGTTTGGGCACAACATTCCTCAGCCTGTTCACATTTTCCTGGACAACCTGTGCGTGCAGCTTCCACCTGCACTAAACCTCACCATTTCTGGGATGAAAACCAATCGGATCTGGGAGAAGTTGCTGAAAATATTCAACCCATAGAATTTCTTATCATAGAATGGTTTGGGTTGGAAGGGACCTTAAAGGCCACCCAGTGCCACCCCCTGCCCTGGGCAGGGACACCTCCCACCAGCCCAGCTTGCTCCAAGCCCCGGCCAACCTGGCCTTGAACCCCTCCAGGGATGGGGCCGCCACAGCTTCTCTGGGCAACCTGGGCCAGGGGCTCACCGCCCTCACAGCCAAGAATTTCTGCCCGAGATCTCAGCTCAGTCTCCCCTCTTGCAGTGCAAACCCCTTCCCCCTCGTCCCATGGCTCCCCTCCCCCATCCAGAGTCCCTCCCCAGCTTTCCTGGAGCCCCTTGAGGGACTGGAAGGGGCTCCAAGGTCTCCCCGGAGCCTTCTCTTTTCCAGGCTGAACCCCCCCAACTCTCTCAGCCTGTCCTCCCAGCAAAAGGGTTCCAGCCCTTGGATCATTTTTGTGGCCCTCCTTATCCTGCAAGGTCTTCAGTGATCATCCCATCCTTTCAGAAAGCTGCGCAAACCGAACAAAGCACAACCTCCAACACAGCCAGATTCACTGACCTTCTCCTTCCACACCCCAGAAAATCACCTCCAGAGCCACGTTTTTTCCAGATCTACCCCCGCCTGGGGCACTTCATCTCTCCTGGGCGGAGGGAGAAGCAGCGTCTCATCTGCAGTTGGCGGCGGGAGGGACATCGCCTGCCGCACAGCACAGCTGCAGGAGGAGCAGCACGGACAGGGAGCTCTGGCAGTGCCGCCCCCCCGGGACACCCACCCACACCGCTGCAGACATCCTCTTCCCTTTGCCCTCGGCAAACCTTTCTTTGACATCTCTGCTGCTCTGGCATTTTCCTGAATATCTTGACGTTTCCAAAGGAGTCAGTGTGCAAGAGCAGCTCCCATTGTGCTGATCCCTCTATCCACCTCATCCCGACGCCCTGCGGCTGCCCTCCTACAACATGGTCTTACTGCCTCTAATGGGGTGTTTTGAGGTTTTTTTTGTGTTGTTTTTTTTTTTTTTTTTTTTTTCCCCTTTTCATCTGAACTCACAATCAAAACACTGCCCAACTGGAGCCTGACTGCTGATCCAGGGATTTTCCAGGCTGGCATTTTCAGAGCCTGTTTGGTGTCTGTGTTCAGGTTGCCCCAATGTGGTGGACCCAGGTAGACCCACCCTGACAAGTACAAATTGCTCAGTCTCCTGTTTCTACAGACAACAATTCAGAGATCCCAGTACAGTGGCTCTCCAGAAGCTGCTCCCAATCCTCGGTCTCTCCTATACCTGTCTCCCAGACCCCAGGTCCCTCTGATCCAGACCTCCGACCCCTCGCCCTCTTTGATCCCTGCTTTGGCTAGAAGTTCACTGGTGGATTGCACAGACCCACAAATGTAGACATTCCTTTCATAATTCCTTAATAATTCCCAACAGTCCTCACTGTCAGCCCTTGCATTAAATGTCCTATAATAAATCCTGTACAGTCCCATAATTCTCTTGCTCAATGCTCAAATTCTACCGCAGGCACCCCACAAAAATCGTATACCTGTTTAGGCAATAATCCAGGAATTTGCGTGGTGTCCTGAAGAGAGTTTCTTCTGATGAATTGCTCTAGTTTCCAAACTGGGACAATATCTGAACCATTCACCTCTGATGGTCTTAGGAGCAGTAGATGTAGAGGAATGAGCCTGGCTGGTTTTCCTGACCTTGCCACTGCCCCCTCCGATCCCTATCTGGCCTTTGTGTTGACTTGAGAGGATGTTGTCAGCCATCCTTGCACATGGACTCAATCAACAGAGCCCTTAATGAATCACAGGGGATCATTAACATAGGAAGCATTTTCACACAGAGGATGTGCAGTGGGAAGAGGTGTGCATTTGAGACATTGACTTGGCCTATGGCACACAGACACGTCATCCCAGGTCTCATCCCAGCTGTGACCTGTCCCTGCTTCATACAGGGATACTCAGGCAAGTGGACCCAGAGGGTGCCCCTGCAGATCTGTTTGGTTTTTATGCTGCAAGTGTTGGGGTTCAGCATGGGAAGGACCAGCAGGTAGATGTTGGCCATGAAGACGTGAATGAGAGGGGAAGCATGCTGGCCATACCAATGAACCACAGACAAGCCAGCCATGGGGATGTACAGGATCAGGACTGCCAGGATACAGGACAGGCAGTTGCTCAAAGCTTGTGATGCTCCCTCTGGGGTGCGGTGCTCAGAACGGCCCTAGCAATCAGTATAGACGACACAAAGATGAGGATGACGTCTAATGTCAGAAAGAGATTGACTAAAACAAAGCCATACCAGTTACTGAATGTGATGTCTGCACACACCAGCTTGACCAGGTCCTGATGCAGACAGTAGGCATGGGAGGGCACATGGGATTGGCAGAAGGGCAATCCTTTTAATACCACAAATGGGGGCACGGTTGGTAAGGCACCTCTGCACAGAGCAGCCAGGCTGACCTTGGCTATCCTGGCACTGGTGAGGATGGAGGAGCATTTTCATGGGTAGCAGATGGCCACATAGTGATCAAAGGCCATGGCCAGAAGCACCGAGGACTCCAAGAATTAGGATAAATGAGTTAAAAAATATTGAGCAAAAGAAATATCAAGACTAGCCTTCATGGCGTCAAACCAGAACGCACTCATCAGAGCTGGCATTGCAGACAGAGAAGCCCAAACTGGTGGTGGCCAGCATGGAGAGGAATTTGTACATGGGCTCGTGGAGGCTCGGATCAGTCCTGGTAACAAACAGGATTGCGATGTTCCCCAGAAGTGACACAACACAAATGAAAGTGAAAGGAAGAGAGCCAGATGCTGACAGTTTCCAGCCCTGGGCTGCCCAAAAAGAAAAATGTGACTGGTGTGGAGCTGGACTTGAGAGACATGATGTGCTGCTGCTGGCCTGCAGGGAAAAAAACATATCAAAGAAACCAAGGCAGGAAATGTAAGCAAATACATGTAAATGTGACAGATGTGAAGCCAAAGCTGAAAGAACACAGATGTTAAATAAGGACATGGACAAGGCGCCACAAACTTCAGCTCCTGGAGAGCCCAGCAGATGGGTGTTGAGTTCTCTTCAGATAAGGTCATACACAGAAGATGTTTATAAAGCAGGTCATTTTTGGGTTCTTCTTCTCTGCATCAACTCAGCTGCAGCATTATAATGTAGTTTTCAGAAAGAGCGTGCCACTCATAAAAAATAGTTCTGCACGTACTAACTATGGGAGATTTGAAAAATGTACTTGTCTCATATCACCATTTTACAAAAACCTTAGTTCATCGATCTGCACCAAAGAGCTCCTGCAGTTTTCTTGCTCTAAGCAGTTGGACAAAGACTACAATCTTCGCAGTAGGTCTGCAGTTGGGTGAGAAAAGTTCCCTTTTAATCATTGGTCCAGCGGCCCGGAGCATCTCTTGGAGTCTGTGGGCAGCATCTGCAAGAGCTTCCTACCAGCATAGGAAGTTCCACCTAAACACGAGGAGGAACTTCTTTTCTGTGAGGGTGGCAGAGCCCTGGCACAGGCTGCCCAGAGAGGTGGTGGAGTCTCCGTCTCTGGAGACATTCCAACCCCGCCTGGACACGTTCCTGTGCAACCTGCTCTGGGTGACCCCATTGTGGCAGGGGGGTTGGACTGGATGATCTTCAGAGGTCCCTTCCAACCCTGGCCATTCTGTGATTCCTTTGTTCCCCTGCTTTGTCCAGCACTTGCTGCAGAGCCACAGGCATCTCTGTGCTGGCTGCCTGGGTGCTGGATAAGGTCCTCTGGCAGAGGACTCACGGGAGAGTTATTTCCCCCTGTGCCTTACATACAGGCTGTGAGAAGAGGGCTCCTTTGGTCAGAAGCCAGTGCCTCCAGCAATCTCTCTGACCAGGAGCCCTGCAGACAAATGTCCACATGTTGCCCTTCTCTGGGGCAGGTCCAGAGAAGGGCACCGGAGCTGGTGAGGGGTCCGGAGCACAAGCCTTGTGAGGAGCAGCTGAGGGAGCTGGGGGTGTTCAGCCTGGAGAAAAGGAGGCTGAGGGGAGACCTTCTCGCTCTCTACATCCCCCTGAAAGGAGGGGGTAGCCAGGGGGGCTCAGTCTCTTCTCCCAGGGAACAGGCCATGGGACAAGAGGAGACGGCCTCAAGTTGTGCCAGGGGAGGTTTAGGATGGATATTAGGAAAACTTTTTACATTGAAAGGGTTATAAAGCATTGGAAGAGGCTGCCCAGGGAAGTGGTTGAGGTACCATCCCTGGAGGGATTTAAAAGATGGGTAGATGTAGTGCTTAGAGATATCATTTATATTAGTGATGGTTTTTGTCAGTGTTGGGTTGACAGTTGGACTAGATGATCTGAAAGGTGCCTTCTAACCTAGGCAATTCTATGATTCTGTGAAAGCTGGTGGCATTCCTGATCGCCAAGCTGCCCTTGCAGTGGAGAGGACACTGCCAACCACCCAGCATGCAAGTGCTTACCCGCGGGTTGCTGCTGAGGACTGGAAGCCTCTACTGTGACGGGGCTCCTCATTTACAGCTCTGCGGGGTCTCGCTGTGCACTGGCTCCTTCAAGCCTTGTTCTGCCTCTACTTCCCAGCTCATGCATCTGGCCTCTCCACGAGACATGCAGAAAGCTTTGTGTGCCCCAAAGCATGGCTTTCTTCTACAAATAGAAGTTGGACTGGATGATTGTTGTAGGCCCCTTCCAAATGAAATATTCTATTCTGTATTAGGAGGACAAAAAGGGACGTTATGAACTTGTAGCAGACCACTATAGCTAGAGCTACAGCAAATTCTTGTCAGCTCTCCTGGTTGTCTTCTCTGCTGACTGGAAAGCAAAAGGACCCAAACATCCCTTGCTAGCTGATGTCCCCCCTGTTTTTTATCTCTTGCAGTGAGTTCCTGAGAGCCAGGAACCACATCCAAAGCAGAGCCCTCCTTCCAGGTGATCTTGGCTTGTCTGCAACTACAGGTGGACCTCTCAGCCTACAGCAATCAATTACATAAATGCACCCCAAACTCCATAAAAGCAGGAAGAAACAAACCTGCAGCCAGCTTGGAAGCATCCCGTGATGTGGCAAGAGCACATGGGAAAGCGGGGTGATGCTGCTGTGCTCTCAGATTGAGGGGAGTCTGGGCTCCATATGCCCCAGACTGAGGCACTGGATAGTGCAGACAATTCACCTTATAAGAAGAAATCATGGTCCGGAAGAGCTGTGGGGGAAAAGACGAGATTCCCAGACCGAAGATGCAGCAGCAACAGTGAAAATGGGTTGTGACTAGGGCATAGAGTTTGACAGATTGAGCCTCGAATTGCAGAGCTAATTTTTAGCTGTTTCAGAAGCACACTTCCAGGGTCCCCATATGAACAACAGGGAGACCTCGCTGTAAGCGGGGGCGTTCTGCTCAGGACTGGAGATCTGTCTCCAAGGTCAGGTCCCCCTTCTAGAAAACGAGGGGGCACATTGCAAGCTTGAGCTGCCAACACCCCACAGCCTCAGCTACAGTCATACAGAGCAGGCAGGTGCCTGAACCCCCTGCAGATGTACCATCTCCACCTCTCTGACAATGGGAACAACATCACCAATGACAGGAATTAGTACAAGCATCCAGAGCGGGGAGAAGCTCTTTCAGGAGTTAGTTTGCCATGCACCGTGTCAGCTGAAAGAATCTGTCAGCCACAGCAAACCCCGATGAGACCAACGCAGGGACAGCCCCTGAGCGCTCCGAGAGCTGTTGGACAAATGCAAGTGCATTGTTCAGGGGGAGAGGAGTAAGTCATGGCCCCGGCTCAATGATGACCCATGGAAGAACATAAAGTGAGGTGATGTGCCTAGGCCCCGGAGCTGGGCTACAAAGGTGAAATCCATTAGCTGGTGAGCTGCAGCACGGGTTGCAGGAGCTCTTTGCTGAAGCAGAACCTCAATCCTCCTGAAACACACCTCCCAACAGGCAGTCCTCCCTGATACAGAACAACAGAATGATTCGAGTTGGAAGGGACCTTAAAGATCATCCAGTTCCAACCCCCCTGCCCTGGGCAGGGACACCTCCCACTAGACCAGGCCGCCCAAAGCCTCATCCAGCCTGGCCTCGAACACCTCCAGGGATGGGCCACTGACAACTTCCCTGGGCAACCTGTTCCAGTGCCTCGCCACCCTTACAGCTGCTCTAGCAGAGATGGCTGGGGAGCTCCTCAGCCTGGGTCACCCCAGTGGGACAGTAATCAGCAGAAGAGGGTGGACAAAAACAGCGAGGCAATGTCAGACCAGCCTGACGGGCAGAAGTTTCAATACACTATGAGCTACGTGAGGTCAGCATTTCCCCCTTGCAGACTCAGCAGCCAGGGTTTGCTGTGTAGAGGAAAGGATCGTACCCAGATTTACAGATGGAGGTGGGGACTCTTCCAATAGGTTAAGGAGTTAAACCTTTGCCAGCTGGGCGGTTTTGCTATTTGTAAAATTCTCTTCGGTTCTCTCCATTTCTGGACTTCAGGAGATTTTCTTTGAAAACAGTTTAACTGAAGTAATGAGTGAATGGTGATATTTAGCATGCAGGGATTAATGCACAAATGATAGTGGAGTCATAAAGTCTGTCACAAGAAACAATCAAGTACAGAGAACAGCACAGGTGAAATATTTGACCTTTTAGCTCAACTCAGGGCTGAGCAGATGAACTTAGACTGTGATAGGAGATGGACAGCTGATCTAATCAACCTCCTCCTCAAGGATGCCTTTTTCTGGAATAGCTTACTTTTCTACGGTATGCAACGAACGGTCCCAGCAGTTATCTATCTGACCATTGCCAAGCATGGGAGCAGCACCAACAGAACTGGTGAAGTGTCCAGGGAGCAAGTGTCCGCAACCGGAAGTTTCTCATAAAAGAAGAGATGTTGGCAGTAGCATCGCTTGCAGCTAATCCCAAAGCAACTTCCAAAGAACAAAACTGGAAGTGGTTGGAATCAGTGAGGTCAGATGTCTCTCCGGACACAGGCCTCAGACAGGGTTTTCACATTGCTGGGGGACAGGAGCACTTCCCACCAGCCCCAAAGGGGATCCCCATATACTTCTAAGAGACGAGTACCCGAGTAGTATTCGGACACAGTGGCAGAGCCGACCAGACCGACACACAGGCAACAAGCCCATGGACAGCAGGAGCTGCCTGGATGGGATTTTCCTTCACCTTGAGCAGCTTTGTTTTTAGACTTGCTTTACTTTTGTCCTTTGTGGAGATGACGGTCAGAGGAATCAGTTCCAGGTGTTTCCTCTCCCCCATCCCTAGCTGGGTCAGGCAGGGGAAACCTTCTACCCCACACAGGGACTAAAGACATTTTTGACTTTGAGCTAAGGTCAGTCCTAGGACAGCTTCAGCTCTTGCAGACAACACGTTGAAGTTAGAGAGGGAAAGAAAAAAGCGCTCCTGTGCTTCATATAGAGAGGAGGAATAAGCAGCCAGCTACAGTAGAGGCTGTATCATTAGGAACATTAAAAAAAAAAAAAAAAAAGAACAAAACAAACCACAAACAATCAGGAAAAACTTATGGAAGTAGCTGCTTTGATCTAAAGACTCCTTAAAGTATTTGAAGTACTATCAGGCTCTGCAGACTGCACAGCCACGGACTTTGCCTAACCTAAGCAAGCCTGTGCATTTCCCCATTACTTTCCCCTTCGCTATTCCTTTCAAAAGCTGCTAAAGGTTTGCTAGAAGCTCATTTCTGCTTCAGAAGAAGGAATTAAAAAAAAAAAAAAAAAAAAAAGAACAAATAAGCACAGCAGTGAGCCTTTGCACAGCTACTGGTGACTTCTGCAAGTCCCATGTGGGAGGCTGCGAACCTTTACTCCCTGGGGAGGAGAAAGTTTTGAAGCAACACAGATATCCAGCCAAAACCAGGTCGTGGGCTGGGGGAGGAAAGCCACAGCAGTCAACCCGAGCTGCACAGCCAAGGTTGAGGAGAGGGAGTTTTCCCACACACAGTTTCTGGACAGCTGCAGGTCAAGACCAGTTCTGCCAAGATGCTCCTCAGAGGCGATTGCCGGGCTGGGAAAGCAGGTGCCGCTTGCCCCAGGCTGCAGCAGAAATTTGCATTTCGCTCCAGCAATCCACACACACAGAAGGTCAGACAGGTCCTGCTCCCTCGAGAAGCCTGGCTCAGAGGGAAGCAGAAGAAGTACGGACGAGTGGCTGTGACTACGGATGGGACACTACAGGTGCTCCCCTCCCATGGCTAGCTGTGGTCTGCTGCAGAAGTCCCAGGACAGGCATGCAGGCAACTCAGTTCCCAGGAGATCTAAATGTTTCCTACCCCCAGGCAGACTCATACATTCACAGATCCCACCACCTCCCAAGTCCAGCCTTGTTCCACCCCCAAGGCACTTCTACCTCCACAATAGTACTTAACTTCAGTACAGCAAAGTTGATTCAGAGGAATATTTTATTGTCACCTCCACCCTTCAGGAAATCAGAGCAGTCTGAAAGACCAGACACCAGAGCTCAGCCGAGGACCTTGAGCAAGCACAGCCAACCCAGCATGAGGTGGGAACAGACGTGAAGGATCTCCTACATCAGAGCAGAGACACACGGTATCGCCCTTCCTAGGACAACAGGGGAATAACCGCCTTTGTCAGCGGCTGAAAGCAGAGGCAGGTATCAAGGTCCAACACAACTCACGCAGAGCGCTTACTGGGGTGTGTGACCAGTTTGAACAGACAGAGCTAAGTCACCTATGCCAGCTCCTCTTGTTGGGCAGCTGGAACAGCGCAAGCCAGGTCCCTTCAGGGAGCAGTCACAGTGACCCCCCTCCGTGGGATCCACAGCCCCTGCCTCCCTCAGGGAGCATCACAAGAACCAGAGGCAGCAAGACCAGGACAGACCATGGCAGATCATGCACAGCTTTGTCCGTCTCAGGAGTCACGTTCTCCAACCCAGCCGGGGAGGATCTCTTTTTCCAAGCATAGTACTTTGCCACGACCACATTGGGGTTTCCCTGGGCAGGGTCAAACCACATCTGGATGCAGCGCCCGCTGCCCCGGTGCTCTGTGGTGTATTTGTAGGAGTTGGACCAGATTTTCTCACACAGGTCTTTTGGTCGGGGGAAGACTTGATTGAAGGGTCTGCAAATGGAGCCCCAAGGACAGCGGTTCGTTCCTGAGGACAGACAACACCCAGAAAGAAAACAACAACAGGAGTTAACACACTTGACTCATGTCCTTTCACCTGGGAGGAGCAGGCCACCTACCCCCAGCCCATCGCTGCATCCTAGCTGATGGATGGTCGCTTGGCCACCTTCTAGTTGGCAACCCCACAGACAGGCAAGAGCAATTCGTGATTTTGGCTCCAGCCACTGGGCAGCCAGCCATGACGGTGCTGGGGGTGCCTGCAGGGGTGAGAAGATGCTTGCTCTGCACAGCCCACCAACCTGTTGCCCAGTTCCAGCCCTTGTGCCAGTTCTCTTTGCACGCAAGATAGTCCTTGCAATCCTCCCACCACTCCTCGCAGTCCTCTTTGCAGAGTGGCACGTGAAGAATCCTCTCCCGACGCCAGCTGCTGTCAGCCTGCAAGGGAATAGGACCATGCACACTGGTGGTGGCCCTTCAAAGATAAGGGGCAGGATCTGTCACATCCCAGCTTCCCCCCCAGCCCCTTCCATTGGGCTCCAGAGCTGATCTCAGAACAGTTTCAACCCCAGCAGAGACATGTCTTGACAAGAAGCAATTCTTCCATCAGCCTGCCTGACCACCTAAACACAGGCTAGCAAAGTCCTTTGAATTTTTCCACCCAGTAGGAAAGTTTGCAGTGTCCCTGGAAAGCACACTCCCATACGTGCCAGGGGTATACTGTATGGGGGACCAGCATACAACATATCATGTGGCCAACACAAGCCCTGTTATCTCAGTCACAGCATATCTGACCCTACCTGGTCAATCCAGGGCCCCAGGTTGGGTGAGCACTCGTACAAGCATGTGTCCTGGATGAAGTGGCGCTTGCACTTGGGCGGCATCAGCCCACAGTGGTTCCAGTTGAAGTTGTACAGGTTGGATTGGTCCTTGTGGGCTTCTGAACTGGTGTTGGCTGTGCAGCAGGCATTGTCCTTCCAGGGAGCACACTGCGACAGAGCAAGAGACAGGCTGGTCAGGGAGGGCAGGCAGCAGCTTGAGGGAGTTGGAGGATGCTGCAGGTGCCAGCTCCTCATGTAGCCTACATCAAGAAACCTTCAGCAGCAAGAACGTCTACTCCAGCAAACCCTTGGGCACTTTGGACTGAAGAGTTCAGGGCTGTAGCAATATGGAGTAGGAAGAGCAGGAGGAGGTCACATCATCACCAGGAATTAGTGCCAGCCTGAGGAACAGAAACAAACTCCCTCCTCTTGCACCCTGGCTTGCTCTGAGCCCCATCTCCACCAAGGGCCTAGGGGCAGAGCTCTTCAATTAGCAAGAAGAGTCTTTATCAAAGAGGTATCAGATAAGAGCATCTTTCCTTGCCATCCTTTGCCTTGTTCTGATCTGGGGTACCCAAGCTTTGGGAAGAGGAGTCCTCCTGGTTAAAGAGGGGTGACACTGACCTGACAAATCCTCACACCACTGCATCTACCCTAGCCATCTACTAGAAGAAAACAGCAAACGAACAGGCCTCATACGCAGCACAGGCTTTGCTTCCTCAGGCAAGTGGTTGCTAAGCCCAAAGCACAAACCAGCTGATGTCACCTGGGGTGGTAGGTACAGGGGACCCCAACAATCCCACTTAACCCATCACCAGAGTCATACCTGGTCATGCAGCTTCCCCTCTGGGCCAGGCTTGGTTTTGTGGTGTTTGGCATCCATACAGATGTTCAGCAACGGGTCCTTCGCAGGCATCACCACGCAGGCAGCCAACAGCACAAGCATCACCTGCCCCACTCCCATCCCCATGGCCAGCCCAGTCAATCGGGGAGCTGTGATGGAGCTGTATGAAAAGAGAACAGCATGGGAGGGGTTTTACCACGAGCAGCAGTAAACGAGGTGCTGTGGGGGCCAGGCTCTGCTGAGGACACACCAGCAGAGCATCAGCAGCTCACAGCACCAAGGAGACAAATGCAGCACCCCCCCACCCCCCACCCCAAGCAAGGCTGCAAGGTCAGCTGCACGTTATCCTCTGGACAATGCCACATCAAAGACAAATGGCCTTTTTAGTGCTTGGGCTGCTGAACAGTTAACTTCAAACATCCCCAGTTGGGAAGGGGATGCTGCGTGAGACCCGTTCACATGAGGTCCCGCTGCATCAAGCCACCCCCCTGTCCCAGTGCAGCGCTTTCAGCTGCCAAACCTCCTGCAACTGGACATTGCTAGTTGAGGGATCTCTTTAGCCAGTGGTTCAGAGGCAGTTAAACGCGCTAGCACATGGACATCTTGTGTGGAGCACAAGCTGCAGGAGGCCCAGCTCGTTCTCAGGAGTTAAGTTAAGAAAGGAAGGCCGTTTCCTTGGTTTATCTGCATCTGGGCCT
Source organism: Rissa tridactyla (assembly GCF_028500815.1). NCBI lineage: Eukaryota > Metazoa > Chordata > Aves > Charadriiformes > Laridae > Rissa > Rissa tridactyla. The sequence continues at coordinate 12,049,564 of NC_071466.1, read as the reverse complement.
TTGGAGATCCACACCTGAGGTCTCCAAAGTAGACCTGACTCGAGCAATAAGAGATACTTCACATAATCATGCTTTAGCCTCCTCTATTATAAAAAGCCCTATCAGCCTCTAGGTAAGCAACTTCCTAAAAAACTGCAAATACACCAATAACACCCCCCCAACAAACCAAACACATACACTACAGTACTACCTCACATTCCTCGTTAATACAGCACGAGTGTCTGAAAAAAAATCACCTTTTAAGAAGCATTTTGTAAAAGACAGGAGCAAGGCCAACCATCTGCAGCATTGAAATAGCATAAAACAACAGAGAAGACAGCGATTACAGAACCAAGGAAGCAGACACTTAAATCTGAGGACTAGAAAGCCGTTAACTTGCATCATAACTACATAAAACAAAAAAAAAAAAAACCAGACACCAGCCTTACCAGCCCAGGTAGCCTCCAAACCCTCTGTAACACCTTCAAACCACTCAGCACAGCAACCTCCCGGGGTTGGCTTTGATGGGAAAGCCTTTTGACACGGGTGCTGGCACTTGAAAGTACCTTCTTAATACGGTTAACGAGGTTTAGCTCCTGCCAGCGTTTGTTACCTTAGAAGCAGTTTGTTTTGGGGACAACCAGCTCGCCCGGCCTCTTTCACACGCAACAGCCTCTTGCCTGGGAAACGATCTCATGGCTTTTTTTGCAACAGGCAGGTCTCTTATCAGCCTTGGTCATTCATAACAAGCCCTTTTTCCTCTACTCGCCAGGCAGTTTGGGTTTGCATCGCTGCGTGAGACAAAAAAGCCAAGGGGGGACAGGTCCGGGATTCCGCCGTGCACCAAGAATAAATACAAACGGACTAAAGCTCATCGCGAAAAAATGACACTTAGGAGTGAGTCCTATTGTTTCAGAAGGAAGAATAATAACTCCCAGCACAAAACCCCCAGTGCTAGCTGATGAGAGGACACAGTGCACCTTGTTGCACAAACCTGAGGACAATAATTGAAGCCAAAAGCTAGGGTTTGCTCACCAGAAACCTTGGAAAGCCCTCACCCTCAGCAAAGGGGCAGAGTCTTCCTCCTGGAACAGCACGGGTTTGGGGCTGTTTTGTTCTTTTCTTCAATCACACCACTGACGTGTTGGTGATGAACCCACTTGCCTAAAGGAGCTCATCTTCCTAAATTTAACGCATGAACACTTCAGGCTCTAGGAGACCCCGCTTTAGTGATTTCCGCAGTCTGATGACACCCTGCATGAATAATGGCCCGTATGTTCGTTCTGAACCAGAGGCGTGCTGTTCCAGTTCCTCCTGCCTCTAGCTGCCGTATTGGAAGTGACAACGAGCAGATCTTCCCCCCACTCATCTTTGGGCCTTTGCCACCTCTGTCATACCTCCCCTCCGCTGCCTCTCTCCAACCGAAGCCACGCTCTGCTCACTCTTTTCCCCGTGACAAGCGTTTTGCTCCCCGAGGCCCCGGGGCCACAGCAGCATTTCAGGTGCGCAACGCTGTCCTGGCCTTGTTTTCTGATCCTTGCCGAGGAATTTCTAATATCTCGTTTGTTCTTGGAACTGCTGATCGCTGGACTGTGTTGTCGTAACACTATCATCGCAGTGACAGCTTGTTCCTGAGGGATAATTGTTAGCCGCCAGCCTGTCATTTTCTATCATCTAAAGTGTTCTGTTTTTCCCCCAAGTGCATCACTGTATGTTTATCTCAACTGTGGGTTTTTTTATCTGTTGTTTTATTGTTCAGTGACTCAGTCTTACCAGGGTCTTCTGCAGATTTTCGCAGCTGCTCCTCCTGTTCCTGGAGTAATCTAATAGCATCAGAAACTTGGTTGCCTTGCTGTTTTCCCTTCCCTTTTCCAGACAAAAGTCGTTGAAAAGCAAAAATCCCAGTACAGATTCCTGTAGAGGTTCACTGTAAAGGATAGCCATGAACCTTTATTTTATGATTCAATGATTCGCTGGTGTGCAGGAATTTACTCTCATTTCATGGCTGCTTATTTGATGACCTTCAGTGAGGACTTTGCTCAGAGTCCTGGGGAATCCAGGAAGACTCTGTCACCTGGATCTGCCCCAGACAGAATCCTTTCCAGCCCCTGTAGGACTTGCAATATGTTAGGGAGTCTTGTCTGAACGTTAGAAGAGCCGTACTGCCTTTCCCCATATGGTGTACTTATCCATGTGCCTATTGATTCAATCACGGAATCACAGAATCATAGAATGGTCGAGGTTGGAAGGGACCTGTCGGATCATGGAGTCCAACCATCAACCCAACACTGACAAACCCACCACTACCCCACGTCCCTCAGCACCACGTCTGCCCGGCTTGTAAATGCCTCCAGGGATGGCGACTCCAACACTGCCCTGGGCAGCCTGTTCTAATGGTTGACAGCCCTTTCGGTGTAGAAATTTTTCCTAATACCCACCCTAAACCTCTCCTGGTGCAACTTCAGGCCATTTCCTCTTATTTGATTTCTTATTACTTGGGAGAAGAGACAGACCCCCACCTCTCTACAATCCTTTACTAAATTTTCTGCAACTTTTTCCCACACAGGTACCATGTTCATGGCTGTGCAGATCCCTCGATCTCTCCAGAAAGCCTTTTAATGTGTCCCATGTGAAGGTGTAGACCTTGTTCTTGCAGGGGGTAGCTGTGCACGTGACAGTGCAGAAAATGGGGAAACTCTCTCCTCTCATATAGTCCTGCCTGTGTCCTCGTACTTGATGGGATGAGTGGATGGGTACATCCACATTTGCTCCATCCAGCCTTGTGCAACCTGTCTCCAGGCTCTGGGATGGAGTTGCTTTGGATGCTTCTTCCCTGGGATCAGATTTGGTGAGCAGCTGCTGGGTAACAGCTTTAGGGTGTGCTGGGTGCCTCCGGGCACCCCAGGGCCCACATCAGCCAGGAGCTCAATGCACTCACCTACGCCTCGTTGCTTAGTGCCACTGGAGATCACAGATCTCATCGGAGATGCCGGATGGTGTCCCACGTGGCTTCCCACTGCCACTGCAGTGTGTGTTGTTACGATCAGAATCTCATATACGGGCAAAAAGCAAACACACTTTATGGATAAAGCCAACGATTAACTGTTAGTGTAATTGAAAAGAGTCTAATACAAGAATCATTGTTAGTTCAGATAGAGTTATTACAGAAAAAAAAAGAAAGAAAAAAGGAAGAAATTAATATGTCTCAACAAAATAACAACAACAACGACAACAACAACAACAGAATCATAGAATGGTTTGGGTGGGAAGGGACCTTAAAGAACATCCAGTGTCACCCCCTGCCCTGGGCAGGGACACCTCCCACCAGCCCAGCTTGCTCCAAGCCCCGGCCAACCTGACCTTGAACCCCTCCAGGGATGGGGCAGCCACAGCTTCTCTGGGCAACCTGGGCCAGGGGCTCACCGCCCTCACAGCCAAGAATTTCTGCCCGAGATCTCAGCTCAATCTCCCCTCTTCCAGTCTGAAGCCATTAGCCTTTGTCCTATCATTACATGCCCTTGTAAAAAGTCTCTCCTCAGCTTTCTTGTAGGCCCCCTTCAGATAATGGAAAGCTGCTATAATAATAATAATTAAAAAAAAAATTATGTCTGTTATACACACACTTCCCAGTTTCTGCCTCTTCCCTGGGGTCATGCTCACTCTTTCACTGCTCCTCTGGGTCCTAAGGCTGATGACTTCAGTTCGCTGGTGGTGGTAGATGTTACAGCGTCATCAAAATTGGGAGTCCTTCACAGGGAGGAGTATGATACTGATGTTCATGGCTCCTTCTTCCTCACTCTAGGGTCCACTTTGTGTCTCTTTTATGTTTGATAACATGATTTTACACCTTGCTTTCGCTTCATTGGTCTGCAAGTCCATGATACATGCAGATTTCCTAAATATTGTGCATTTTATGCATGTTAGATACTTGTTCTTTACTCTGTCACCCCAAAACCATTTTTGTCCAGCTCCAAGCCTGCATTTCTTTAAATGACCTTCCCAAGTTGTTTATAGCCACGAGGTCTCCAGTGCCAGCCTGTGCCCTATCTCTTATCACCTCATGCCGGCACTCCTCTATGCCACATCCTCTGTCCCCACTTCTCAAGGCCCCTGCCATCCTGCCAGACCCGTATTTCTCAGCACTATGCCATTACGCTGGAGTCATAAATATTTCATCCAGTGCAGAATAGCTACTTTTTACTACCGTCTGCTTAAAACTGAAACTCTGGTTGCACCACACAACAGTAAGCAAAAAAGCCATAGCCATAGTCGGAATAAAAATTGCCATTACTGCTAAATCTGGTAAAAACAAAGCTCCAGGCAGGTCATAGAATCATAGAATGGTCGAGGTTGGAAGGACCTTTCAGATCATCGAGTCCGACCATCAACCCAACACTGACAAACCCACCACTACCCCACGTCCCTCAGCACCACGTCTGCCCGGCTTGTAAATGCCTCCAGGGATGGCGACTCCACCACTGCCCTGGGCAGCCTGGTCCAAGGCTTGATAACCCTTTCTGTGAAAAAATTTTTCCTAATATCCATCCTAAACCTCTCCTGGCACAACTTGAGGCCATTTCCTCTTCTCCTAAGGTCAGGACAAGTCCAGAAAGAGCAAACCTGGCATGCCTCAGTCCTGAGACCTTGCAAACTCGGTACAAAGCCCGTGGACAACAGTGTCCATACCATGGTATTGGGCTACCGGTTCAGTGTGCAGGACCTATGTCACAGCTGCCTGGACACGCAGGCGCTGAGGATATCTTGAATGGGACCCAGGACCAAGGGGGGACAACCAAGCTGAGCCCTGGATCGTCACCAACTGCTGGGTTCTAGGACACCCCATGCAGATGGGGACCCCTGAGAGAGACCCACCACCACACAAGGAGATGGCTCCACAGAGGCACCCTTGTTTAACCATCTCACGCTGGAGCTGCATCTCTTGGAGTCCTTCAGAAGTGAACTAGTGTTTGTCTACAAGAAGAGCAGAGTTAAGCCCAAGGTCCCTGAGAGAACATCTGATGTTTTCCTCCTTTCCCTGAAAAAATTGCTTAAAACGCACTTTAAAAGTGAGTGTAAGCAGGGGATTTCTTTATGCGTATAGAAGGAAATGAAAAACAGGTGATATATTTTACATTGGACAGATATTGTTGCTTCAGACTTCTCGTTTCAAATACTTGATTGTTCCATCCATCAAAATTTTTGTTGTCTAAAAAAGTTTAGGATTTTGAAGGTGGTTGTTAAAACTGAAATCGGAGATTATACGACACAACTCTTGGATCGCTCTCATCTTGTAACAGGGAAGGAAAAGTTTTCTCGGCCCCTGCACCCAGGGCAGCTTGGTGACTGGTCCAGGTGAACGTTGCTGGCATTGCTTGAGGAGAATAAGCAATACAGGTCTGTATAGGTGGGTAACACGGAGGAGAAAAGGAGTTATCTTTGCTGTTCAAAAGGATGCTGGGCACTCGGGTGCCTCAGGGTGAGGAGGTGATGGTAGAGAGACGTCAGACACAGGTAGAGAGACTTCAAAACCAAATTTGTTCTGCTACTGCTCTGCAACAAAAAAATCCAATTATTTATTTTACTGGGTAACACAGTCACATGCTCTGCTTGCTGGAAGGTTAGGAGGAGAAACTGCCTCCTTTTGACAAAGTACTTTAATATCTCTGAATGAAGACGCTATACATACAGAAGTAAGTTACGTGTGAGCCAAGAAAGAAGAGAAAAATGAGAACAGAAAGTAAGGAAGGAGTAAAAAGGAAAAAAAAAGGGAAACGATAGTGAGAGATATGTGAATGAAGAGAGAGACACAAAGTCATCTTTCTTAATCTTAATCATCTCCCACCTGACAATGAAATGTCTCAAAAGCCTCAGGGACTTCCCAAGGAGGTTACAGTCGTTTTGTCTCAGACCCATGGTAAGGGCAGAACCTCTTTGGGAGCCTCAAAACAGGATGGAAATTGGCCTCTGAACACACGGGCTCGGAAAATAAACCCGCATGCACAGAGAAGCACTGGGGAAAGGCAGGGTGAAGGCAGCTCAGAAGAGAAGGTGAAGAAAACTGCTAAGCTCATCTAACTGCTAAATTCAATATTTTGACGCTTCTGCAGTACATTTGTGTCAGCGTGAGGATGTTCAGCCTGGAGAAAAGGAGGCTGAGGGGAGACCTTCTCGCTCTCTACAGCTCCTTGAAAGAAGGGGGTAGCCAGGGAGGGTCGATCTCTTCTCCCAAGGAACAGGCCATGGGACAAGAGGAAACAGCCTCAAGTTGTGCCCAGGGGAGGTTTAGGATGGATATTAGGAAAAATGTCTTCATGAAAAGGGTCGTCAAGCATTGGACCAGGCTGCCCAGGGCAGTGGTGGAGTCGCCATCCCTGGAGGGATTTAAAAGCCGGGCAGACGTGGTGCTGAGGGACGTGGGTTAGTGGTGGTTTGGGCAGTGTTGGGTTGATGGTTGGACTCAATGATCTTAAAGGACCATTCCAACCTAAGCAATTCCATGATTCTATGATTCTATGTTACCTGGATACGCACTGAGGAATGGCAGGGGGTTTGCTCCTGCGTCTTGGCCCAGTGCTTGCTTTGTGTATCGTACCAACTAACCCTGGAGCAAGCTTCCCCGCTGCACGGGAATATGTTGTAGCACTGAAGTGAAATTAAATTGGCCAAGTGAGATTTTTAGTCCCCCATATTCATCCCTGAACACCAGCAATGAAGTACGTGACTCCTCGTTTTGTCCCTGTGCGTGTCTCTGTGTCTCTCTCTCTTCTGACACTGCTCTCAGCTCTGCTGCATTTCCTCTGCTCAGAGGCAGCTTTCGCCCCCAAACCTTCATGTTCCTCCGTATTCACCCCCAAAGCATTGTATATTTGAGCTGTAGCATGTCAGCACTGCCTCAGTGGTCACATGTGGGTGGCGGATGACCATTGCTCCTGTCTCTGTGTCCTCTCCGAGAGGACATTGCAGCGGTTCTGCTTCCCCCTCAGACTGGCCGTGGGAGTGCGGATCTCCCCAGGGAAGGCTGCTGGGACCTGAGCAGGGAGGGTATGGGACCAATTCTCCATTCCCCATATGGGGCCAATTTCTCCATTCCCCTCATAGCGTCCCAACTCCCATTATCATTTTACTAGTGATGACAGAGGTCGCATCCCTGCCTGCTCACTATAATATATGTTTATGGACCCATTGCTAATTTGTATAATCACCTTTTAAACTCCCTGATGCCATCCTCCTTCATAACCGATCGTGAAAACAAGTTCCAGAAACTTCTCTGTAAAAGAAGTATTTTCCTCTGTGTCAAACTCTTTTCCCACTAGTTTCAAGTAGTTTTAGTGTTGGTGAGGGACCGCGGTGCATTCAGCCTGATATTTCATAGTCTCATACGTCTTCTGCCAAGGCCACACTGGCAGCAGTCTTTCACTGCCACACGAGCAGAAAAAGTGACCTTTTGCCCGAAAAACTGCCAAGGCAATATCAGTGCAAAGCTACTTTGTGCATGATTACACAATATTGCAATTATTAGGCTACGTGAGCACGGAGATCCATGAAAACCTCACGGACACCCTTCCAGAGGAGCAGGAACGTGCGTTTGTCTCATCTCCACCAGCACTGATGTCAGCACCCAGGGCGAGGGGGACATCGCTGCTGCCGACGGTCCCTTGGGTCTCGTCTGACGGAGTCATTGGTGCCTTGAACAGCTAGCGGAAAAGTGGGTGATTTTGATTGAGAAAGGGAAGCATATGGTCAGCAAGAAGCTGGAGCTAGTGCCCAAGCACAGGAGAAACGCAGTTGGCCAGAGCGTGTGAAGTGTCTCCTGGCATCCAGCCTGCGCTGACGGGGCGCGGTGGCTGGTGTGCTGTTTTCAGCTGCTGTTGTGATCTCTGTCTATTTGACAGCAAATAGTTGAGGGAATGGGGAAGAAACCAAGCAGCCGGAGTCGGAGGTGCCGGCCCCTGCCCCACCATGTGCCCGGGATCACCGGTAAGAGCGCCAGAGCACGGGACATCCCCATTACCTGTGTCCCTTTTGAGGTGAAGGAACCAGAAGTGATCGAGGTCTGAGTGAACGCCAGGTTCGTGCAGCAGAATACGGACTGTTCCCTGGCATTGATTCCTCTCCTAACCCCTATTAGCATTCAGTTTGGGTTTTTTCCTTTTAAATCCTTCTGAGCGCTAACTGTGGAGCTGCTGAGCAGGGGGTGAAATGAAAACCCTGGTCCTGCTTCGCGGGCTGCCGTTGTGCTCCCCACGCTTCACGGGCACCGAGGGAGCGAGCTCAGGCTGCAACTCGGGTAAGAGACCCAGGGCTGGAGCCTTGTGCCAATACATTGGGAACAGGCACTGGATAATGCAAAATGACGACTAAAAATATGCTCCTGGTTTTAATTGATCTATCCAACCTTTCTGCCTTCAGCAGCTAAAACGTCTCATCTCTCCCCTGCTGCCTCAAAGCATCCCCTCCTTTCAGAAACCTGCTTCCCGCAACCTGTTTCCCAACCACAGCCGCGAATCCGCCGTCTCTTAAGACAGTTTTTACCTGCTCAGCATAAAATCAGAACCTGGTGTCTGGTATGAATTATTCAAATTTATATTGCTACGTCTCGTTACGCTTCACTGCTGTTTAAAAGATATTGAGAATAGAAATCTTGGGTGCCTGCCAAGTATTTCAGAAATTCTCCGTGGATAAAATGAACACGCAGGGTTTCTGTGGTGTCTCAGGGTGGATGCACCGTGTATTTACAAACGCACGGCTCTCCTGCCAGCTGTTTCTCCAAGAGGCTGTCGTGAAACACGGGCAATCGGTGTAAAAGCTCAGGGGATGTTCCCTGGCTGCGTTCAGGCGAGTGAAGAGCGTGTGATACAGTGGCACCTGGAGACGCGGATCCTTGAAACCAAGGCAGGGGACCGCGCGTTGTGTGGGAGGAGGCGGGAGAGCGGAGCCGCCGCTGGCATGAAACCGCGTCTCTGCCAGCAGCGGGACTGGAAGCAGCCAGGGCAGAGTCGAGACAACTTGGCAGCCCTGACAAATTCATCACGTAAAGAGGCTCCTGCTCATTTCTGGAGTGGAAAAAAAATGTATCAATGACACAAGGGTGTCTCAGCTCCATAAAGCAGAAATCCTGAAATGCCACGGGTGTGCGTGAGGTTGGCATAAATGGCTTTGCTTCACCCAGTACGTTTGATTAGTCGTTATTTATCTGGGGAACAGCTGCAAACTTTCCTCCCTTTTCCTTAGCGATGTCTATAATAACAGTAGCGTTGCGTGTTGATATTTATCGCAGGTCACTGGACGCTTTTAAGATCCAGCTGGACAGGGTGCTGGGCCGTCTTGTCCAGACCGTGCTTGTTCCTAGAAAGGTTGGACCAGGTGATCTCTGAGGTCCCTTCCAACCCGGGATTCTGGGATTCTATGATTCTATGAAGTTATTGGCCTCATAGGTATGCAGTATTTATTCTTGCCGTAGCAAAGTGCAATGTTTACATCTTTAATGGTGTATTTCTGTACCATCAAACTCTCATTTGAGTAAGAGTTTGTACTGCAGAGCTCCTAGAGAGCCAGAGTGCATAACATAACTCTGTTCACTTAGATTTGGCAGATTTATGATATTGGGTCATTTCTAGTTCATGCTTTTTTCTTTGGTTCACCGATTACAGGTTTACGTTGCCTTTTTGTGCTTCAGCTCATCATGTCATGTTGCAGCAGAAGCAATCCCTCCCGTTCCTCTCATGCTGTTCACCCCGACAGGCGTCTCGGGGCTGGGGGCTGCCCACCTCCTGCTCTCCATTCCCTTCGCTTGCTTTTCCACTGCATCACTTGTGGGGAACTTCACAGTCCTCTTTCTTTGTCATCAGGACCGATCCGAGCCTCCATGAGCCCATGTACCGTTTCCTCTCCATGCTGGCCACCACTGATTTGGGTTTGTCTCTACACCACCAACTGTGATGAGTCTGGTCAACAACAAGGTTTTGGAACCTGTTTTGATCAGGGTTACTTCGTTCTTTCCTTCTCCTTCATGGAGTCCTCGGTGCTTCTGGCCATGGCCTTTGATCACCATGTGGCCATCTGCTACCTGCTGAGATAGACTCCTCCATCCTCACCAGTGCCAGGACAGGCAGGACTGGGCTGGCTGCTCTGTGCAGACATCTCTTAGGAGTGTTGCCATCGCCTGCTGTCCGATCAGACAGACGTGCAGACATCACATTCAGTAACTGGTATGGCTTTGCTGTAGCCAATCTCTTTCTGACATTCGACGTCATCCTCATCTTTGTGTCATATAGACTGAGTGCTAGGGCCCTTCTGAGCACCGCACCCCAGAGGGAGCACCTCAGGCTTTGAGCAACTGCCTGTCCTGTATCCTGGCAGTCCTGATCTTGTACATCCCCATGGCTGGTCTGTCCATCATTCACCGGTATGGCCAGCATGCTTCCCCTCTCATTCACATCTTCACGGCCAAAGTCTACCTGCCAGTACTTCCCATGCTGAACCCCAACATCTATAGCATAAAAACTAAACAGGGCCATCCTCAGGGTCCTTTTGACAAGAAGGATCTTCTCCCCATGGCACTGTGGGACCTGAGAGATGTCCCTGGCAGAGATCACTGCTCTGGGAAACACTCACTTAACGTAATGATCCCAATGTCAGTTCATCATTTGGAAAGTGCTTTTGCTTTGCATCACGCGGGGCATTGACTCGATGAAGGTATTAACAGTTATTGCTGATATCCATATGTTAAAACCAACTCTTCAGAAATCGTAGCGTGTGGAGTGGGTCACAGCCGCCACTCGGGGCTGTCCCCCTCCCTCTGATGAGGGGCAGCCAGGACTTTGCTCAGGCCCAGAGATATTAGCTGCCCGTTACAGCATTTTACAGCCCACAGTTTCTTGTAGTTATCCCTCTCCTCTGACTCCTTCACGTGTTTTTCACTCTGAGTGCCTGAGTCATGCTCTGTTCCGTCTAACGGCTGTGCAATCAGTCACAATCCAATTTCAGTGACGGTGCAATAGTCATGGATAATTATTTGATATCTGTCTTGCTGTTTCACTGCATATGAAGTTTCATCTATTCCAGATGATTTTGATAAGAGGACCAGAACGAAAACGGAAATTTAAATAATCTCAACCCTCTCTGTTTTACAGCTGATTCTGTTCATGAAATCCGTAATTTGCAATATATCCTCTTACTTGCTTGGTATCGTACAGTGATACATACACCTCCTGCGGCATCTCATGATGACCCATGCGGTTTATTGTTCTTTTTCTTCCCTCATTTCTTTCTCCTCTCCTCTCCTTAGATTTGAAGCCCTTGGCAGCAGGGATTTTCTTTTCATTCTACACCTCTAACATTTTATTAAAATATCTGATCTATGCTTCAACATATAGCAATGGTACAGATAATAAATACCACCGCTACCAATTAATTCTCTTCCTGGGCTACATGACTGCGATGCTAAATAACAACAAAAATATTAAATAACAGCAAGAATATTAAATAACAACAAAAAAAATTACACTTTCAATTACAAAATTTCAGATAAATAAATATCAGTACTGGATTTGTGTGCTACTTCGATGATATGTCTATATCTTAATTTATATGGATCAGCTGTGTGTTATCCAATGAATGAAATAATTATTTAATGTCTGTGATTCAAAGACAGCTCTGTCACTTGGGAAAACACAGTTCTTAGTTCTTTAGCCTGCTGAGAGGGCTGGAAAGAGAAACAAGTGTTGGAAACTCCTGAGAGCACTGGCAAGCAGGGACACCTCCCACCAGCCCAGCTTGCTCCAAGCCCCGGCCAACCTGGCCTTGAACCCCTCCAGGGATGGGGCAGCCACAGCTTCTCTGGGCAACCTGGGCCAGGGGCTCACCGCCCTCACAGCCAAGAATTTCTGCCCCAGATCTCGGCTCAGTCTCCCCTCTTGCAGTGGAAACCCCTTCCCCCTCGTCCCATGGCTCCCCTCCCTCATCCAGAGTCCCTCCCCAGCTTTGCTGGAGCCCCTTGAGGGACTGGAAGGGGCTCCAAGGTACGTTTTTCTTTCTGATGTTCGGGACACAGCTTTTACAGATGACTGAGACGATGGGCCTGGTGTCATCTGTTACCTCAGCTCTAACATTTCCCCTAAAGACTCTGCACTCCACACAAACTATTTTGTGTCACAGAGATCTTTTAGGAAGACTCTGGATGAAACACCTTCAGGGACAGTGTTCACCACCATCTGTGCTCACTTGCTCCAGCAGAGAGTTACAGTCGCGGTTATAAAACACACCTTGTTCTACCTTAAAAGGTAAATCCTAAAGCCATTTTGCCAGATTTGCCAACAGGCAACATTAAAATATCATCTTACGTTGGGCACCAGCTCTTTGGTGCAAGAAGTGAGCAGACCTGCTCTGTTTAATACACAAGGACTCAAAGCACAAAGGGAATCTGCATGCTGGACAATGCTCCTGAGCGTGGCTTGCTCTAATTCTCCATTCTGCCCACGGTGATGGTGGTTCAGGGCTGCGTAAAGCACTTTCTGTATCACCCCTCCAGCTTGCAGCTCATCTCAGATTTAAGGCTGCCTTGATTTTCTTGTGCAGTCCCTGATCACGCTTCATCGCTCCCTTGCCCGGTTGGTGGCAACTCGGCAGGGAGCTCACTCGTGCCTGCAGATACAGATTTGTATTTCTTCTTTCCTTGAAATAGCTGCAGCCTCACCAGGACAAGGAACATCCCATCTGGCTTTGAGACCCTGCTGGGACTCAGAGGGTCATAGAATCATGGAATGACAGAATGATAGCGGTTGGAAGGGACCTCTGGAGATCATCCCGTCCAACCCCCTGCCACAAAGGGTCACCCAGAGCAGGTGGCACAGGAACGCGTCCAGGTGGGTTTGGAATGTCTCCAGAGACGGAGACTCCACCACCTCTCTGGGCAGCCTGTGCCAGGGCTCTGCCACCCTCACAGGAAAGAAGTTCCTCCTCATGTTTGGGTGGAACTTCCTATGCTCAAGTTTGTGCCTGTTACCTCTTGTCCTGTGGCTGGGCACCACTGAAAAGAGTGGTGGTCCCGTTTTCCCAGCCTGTGTTCTTCGGCACAGGCCAGAGACAGAAACCATCGTCCTGGGTGGGCCACGGGGAGGGGAAGGCCAGTGCGTTGCTGCTGCGTGGTGCTGTGTGCCCTGGCTTGCGTTTGAGAAGGAGAAACACCTGATGGCTGCTCCTCCTTCACTTATTAAAACCACACTGGAATGGCAATACGACATTTTGAATACGTGGATTTTTCATTACGCTTTATTGAAAAATTATTCACTCAGGTAAAATCACGAGGGGCAAAGCATTGCTGCCAGCTGGAAACGCTTTCACCATCGTGTGTGCCCTGATTGCAATCCCCCGGTCTTATCCTTCAGCCATATTGTCTTTTTCCATCAATACTTATTTTTTTTAATAGTTCTACCTCATTATGTTAGACATTTTTAGCCGTTTCAGAAAACACATTCCCCAAGGAAAGCCTTTATACTGATTAACAGTATCTTTTCAGCACAGCATTTTAAAGCAAAATGAACTCCCTGCATCTCTGGGAAGAATTGAAAACAAGATCTTAAACCTCATCTCCTCCTTGTCTGTTTGCACTTTCGTTCAAGTCTCCAACCCTGTTTCACTCATCCCAAGCTCGGAGGAATCTGGTAAAGAAAAGACGCACATCCCTTCCTTCCCTGACAGTCTTTAACTGCAACGAATGTGAAACACACACGACTCCTTCCTGAGCATCAGTCAACATGCTTTATCCTCGATGCCAACCGAAGCAAGTGCCAAGCACACTGCTGGACAAAAGTCCCTGAGGAAGACCCTGGGGTCATCAGGAATCCATGGGCAGGAGGCTGGTGGCCAGACCAGTCAGGCTGCATAAACTAGAGGAGGTAGTGTTTGTTGTAGCTATAAAAATATCATTAAAATGCGTAGCTACTGTGAGTTTGTAGCTGCAAATATGTCAGACAAATATAATTTGTGGTGAGAGGCGCTGTCTTTTATTAGATGAACTTACAGTCAGAAAAACTATAAAAATCTTTCAAACTCACAAGCTGTTCTTCCAGTCTGAAAGGTAGCAATCTTCACAGCTAAATATAGCTTAAGAAGAACAACTCTGAGATTTATGGAACGTATCTCACATTTCTGTTTAATGCCCCTTTTTAGCATCCAGTGGAATCAGGAGTTTGCATTTTTATGGTGTTTTGCTGGCTGACTTGAAATCCAGCTCTGAGATAAGGTGAGGTTTCCTATCTTTTCACATGTTTGCTCAGGACCACTGCCTTCGGGGCTGTGGGGTAGACCGGCACCCGCCACCACTGCTGGGGACCTCTGGGCAGCAGCGGGGTTCTCCATGCTTGTGCACACATGTGAGAGGCTTCAGAGCGCTGCCCTGTGGTCCCCTGCCATGTCCCAGGAGCCGGCCAAGGAGTCCTCCCAGGGTGCCACACCACGTCCTCCACAATACTCCCAGCTCCTACCCACTAAAGTTTTTTCTTTTCATCCTTGCTGGTAAGAGGGACTTTTTACAAGGGCACGTAGTGATAGGATGAGGGGGAAGGGTTTTCCACTGCAAGAGGGGAGATTGAGCTGAGATCTTGGGCAGAAATTCTTGGCTGTGAGGGCGGTGAGCCCCTGGCCCAGGTTGCCCAGAGAAGCTGTGGCTGCCCCATCCCTGGAGGGGTTCAAGGCCAGGTTGGCCAGGGCTTGGAGCAAGCTGGGCTGGTGGGAGGTGTCCCTGCTAGACATGGGGGGGGAACGAGATGCTAGACAAGGGGTTGGAACTAGATGATCTTTAAGGTCCCTTCCGACCTAAACCTTCCTGTGATTCTACGATTCTGTGAGGGGCTGTTGATAGAGACCAGCACTGGGATCACAACCTCGGGGATGGATGCGCGTTGCAGGTGCAAGAGGGATGCTGTGCCTTTAATAACCATCCCCAAGGCAGGAGCTGTAGGAGAAACCTTCAGTGCAGCAGCTACCTAAATCGGCAACCACCCACCCCGAGAGGCTGGCTCAGCACGGCGTCCCAGTGAGCAGAGCATGCAGTGGGACGTGACCCTGCAGCCCCTTTGGTGTCTGTCACTCACGCGTGACCGGGCTCCTTCTCCACCCTGAACACGCTGGGTTTGCAGTGGTGACACGGACAGGAACACTGCAGCGGACGTCCCTGCTTGTCAGCCACTGGAGCTGGAGGTTTTCTTTCTGCTTTGAACAGAAGATGATTACCTGCTGAAACGCAATGGCAGAAACGTTCCTCCCTCCCTGGGCAGGTTCTGCCTCATCGTCTCTCCACACCCCGACATGCACAAAAAGGAGCAGGTCCACCTGCCTTGCTTCCCTGAGCATCAGCAAAGGACAGCAGGGATGAGTGGGGCATGGGGAAGTCTCCAGTGGTGCAGGACCCTTCCACCCCCCTGGGGACATGCGCAGCACCGGGTTCTCCACCTTCCCTCTTCCCAGTGCAGGCTGCAAAAGGACCGGCAGGCAGACGCGGGGATGGCTGTGGCCAGGCTGATGCTCCCAGCATCAGCTACGGCCATGGCATGGCAGACGCGACTGGGGAAGAGTGGCTGGAGGAAAAGGCTGTGGGACCAGCTTGGAGGCCTCTCTGGGGCGACGGGTACTGTCCTCAGAGTGCGGCCAGCCCACCGCAGGTAGGAAGGGAGCAGCAGACCCAGCCACTCATCTCAGCATTGTTCCTCTCTGCTTGTATTTAGATTTAAAGGTTGCTTTGGTCTTAACTCGGGAAGCTAAACTCCAGCATTTAGCTACTGGCCACACATCGCTGGTTTCCCCAAAAGCCAGGAGTAGGGAGGCTGGAGACACCCAACCCAGGGGATGGGGGGAGCAGGGTGGGGGGAGCTCGGGCATCCATCCAAAGCATCCGTCCTCCTGACACACAGGCAGGAGCGGTTTGCTGGCTATGAGCCGTAGCTGTACCTGTTGGTTTATATCCGTGGCTCTAAAAGTGGAACCTGGCCCCTGTGGTGGTGAGTCAAGGTCCAGCAGAAGGGCTCTGTCTGTAAATACCATAAAGAACAGAATTTTATCTGGTGATTCGAGTACTGCTTTTCCATATGTGTATATAAAAGGCTTGGAAGATCTGAAGTCTGCACTCCTTGGATTTATTAGTGTTGTTGACACGGATAACATGGAAGGTTTGTGCCAGGAAGATGCGTAAGTCTATAACGATGTTTGCTCCTCCATTTAAACAGGGCCAGCGCCCGGCTTGCCTTGCCACACCCCCCCTTCAGCTGGACCAAACTTGTGAACCACTGGCAGCCTGTTGTAAAGTGAATTTGTCCATCTCTGTCTTTTGCAATCGATGAGATTAAAAAGATATTAAGCACTGAAGTTAAAACGGGTGAAGGCAGTTCTAGACTGAACCAAGCACAGGGGCGTTTCACTGCTTGGGCGACGTTAAAGGTGATCTGCAGTTTAAAGCGGCAAGTATCAGCTGAGACCCCCAGCTGAGTAAACCACAACAGGGTTGCAGAGCTACACAGTAAATCCTCCCTCAGGAGTCCACACACCTCCCATGTAAAATGCATTTTAGGGATTTTTAGTGCTACGTGAAGGTCATGACAAGCAGAAGGCTTTGATTCTGCTGCACTGGCCACAGCAGACACCCACCCTTTCAGTATTTCTAAGCGTTGATAAGATCCCCCCTCAGTCGTCTTTTTTCCAGACTGAAGAGACCCAAGTCCCTCAGCCTTTCTTCCTAAGAGAGCTGTTCCAGTCCCCTCATCATCTTGGTAGCCCTTTGCTGTCCCCTCTCCAGCAGTTCCCTGTCTCTCTTGAACTGGGGAGCCCAGAACTGGACCCAGTACTCCAGATGCGGCCCCCCCAGGGCCAAGCAGAGGGGGAGGATGACCTCCCTCCACCTGCTGGCCACACTCTTCTTGATGCCCCCCAAGATGTCATTGGCCTCCTTGGCCACAAGGGCACATTGCTGGCTCATGGTCATCCTGTTGCCCGCCAGGACTCCAAGGTCTCTTTCCACAGAGTTGCTCTCCAGCAGGTCAGCCCCCAGCTCAAGTATCAGCCTTAAGTATCATTAAGGCAAGCAATTTCACATCGCTGCTGTTCAGACACCCTGGGGAGGGAGGGAGGAAAGAGCAGAAGGCTGGAATAAGGTGGAGAAAAAAAAAAAAGTCTTTAAAATTGGAAAAGAGGCAAAGTCTGTATGGGCAAACCTCCCAGCTGCCAGCAACTCACCGGTTAGGGAGCCCCTGAGATGTTCATACTCTTGCGTTTAGACTCTAGGGGAAAATTTACTTACAATCCCTAGAAAATTAATACATAAACAAATGATCAAATAGTGGTTTTTTGGCAAATAACAAGACAAGCAGAAACTTTTAAGAATTTGTCAAATACAAAACATATCAATCAGATCATTTCTCTTGTGTGGAAAGGGAGCAGAGTTTGTACACAGGGGAAAAGAATCTCTCTTAATTTTTGAGATTAATTAGCATGCATATTGCATACTATTTTCATAAATGAGCCAGGCAATATTGGTGAGCGTGAACCATTATGGGGAAGTTTCAAATCCCATTTCTTGTGCTACTACAAAGAAAGATGAAGTGCGAATCTGCAGGAGGAGCATCCTGGACTTTGCATTAGCCTGTTTAGCAGAGTATAGAAATTACTTATTAAATCCGCAGCTTCTCCAGAAAAAAGAAAGATTAGTGGCCTGGGTAGTTTTGAAAAATTGAAGGAATGGTCTGAAAAACACCCCACAAATAAATAAAATTCACATTCAGGATGGGAAAAAACATGGGCAGGCAGCAGAAAAGACTGGAGAAGTGACACTGGTGTTTGTAAGCTGAGGAGCAGCCACCAGTGATGTGATACTGGGAGGAGGGATATTGTGCTGGGACGCATCCAGAGCATCCAGACCATCAGCCTGTGAGGCACGTGCAATTGTGCTGCGAGAGACGGGGTCTGGTCACCGACCAATTTGGCCTCCTGAGCCTTTCCATTTTCACTTTTTCACGGATTGTAAGATAAACTTAGCTCTGAGTATAGAATCATAGAATGGTCCAGGTAGGAAGGGACCTTTCAGATCATCAAGTCCAACCATCAACCCAACACTGACAAACCCACCACTAACCCATGTCCCTCAGCACCACGTCTGCCCGGCTTTTAAATCCCTCCAGGGATGGCGACTCCACCACTGCCCTGGGCAGCCTCTTCCAATGCTTGACAACCCTTTCCATGAAGACATTTTTCCTCATATCCATCCTAAACCTCCCCTGGCACAACTTGAGGCCGTTTGCTCTTGTCCCATGGCCTGTTCCTTGGGAGAAGAGACCGACCCCCCCTGGCTACCCCCTCCTTTCAGGGAGTTGCAGAGAGCGAGAAGGTCTCCCCTCAGCCTCCTTTTCTCCAGGCTGAACACCCCCAGCTCCCTCAGCCGCTCCTCTTGTATTGGAGCATTTCAACTCCACTTCAGGTGTAAACTGCGTGATTTGGTGAAAACTGCAGCAGCCGGCTGTATTAATTGTGTGAGTGCTGCTAGAAGTGGTAGGTGTTTTATGAACGGTTATCTGTGTGCCTGTCTCTCTGGAAGGATGGATATCACACTTCTGATAGAAGGGCTTTCAAAACTGATTGACAATCGAGCCTGGCGGGAAACAGGGTTTTTGTTCCATGGGAAATTCCAGAAAAGAAAAAAAAAAAAAAAATCACTTTACTATACGTCATAGAGGGGGTCCCAACCGAAGTGGGGGAGGCATTGCCACGAGAGGGTTGCTAGCTGTGGCTTACGCTGATCACAGCTCTGGAAGAGGAGGCTGTAAGTGGGCATCGAAGCTATCTGGGACGGCTGCGATAGTCGGATTGTAAATAGAAATGGTTGTGGGTTGATAAGCTCACTGAAATCAGAATGGTTCGAGGATTATGAAATGTGAGGTTGCTTAGAAAGTAGATCACACAGAGTTCAAATATACAGCTGAGTCATAACAGTCAGTTGTTATTATTATAACGATAATTAGCACAAATAAAAACAGTGCTTGAGGACGGAGTGTGCTGTTGCCACAGATGGCCTTGGGTCTGAATAGATTTATCCAACAGATTTGGTTTTAGAGTTCGTCTTAATTAGTGCTTTTATTCTAGAGGAGGGCTGTCTGGCCAGGAAGGAGATCTGTGGAAAAGGGCCTGGGGTGCTGGTGGGTACAAGTTACCTCAACATCACCAGGAGACCTTGCAGCCAAGGTGGCCGGTGGTGGGTCTTTGGGGGTGCTGGGGCACACAGGCTGTGCAGGGCAATGATTTCCCCCCTAGTTCTGCACTGGTGAGACTGTGTCTGGGCACTGGGTTTAGTCTGGGTCTCCCGGTAGGGCAGACAGTGACAGGCTGGAGATAATGGAGCCCGGGCTGTGTTGGTTTTACTACCAAGCTGTCCACTTTGACTCTCATCTCAACTAGATGTATTTCATCCGCACCTTCTCCACCATTGTATCTGTTCTGCTCACAGCCATAGCTTTTGACCTCTTTGTCATGATCTGCAGCCCCTGAGGCATACATCCCTCCTGACAAATTCCGTGGCACCAAGACTGGTATGGGGTTGACCATCCGGGCGGTACTTCTGGTGTTCCTGACTGCCTTTCTCCTGAAGATGCTGTAATATCACTGGGTAAATGGTCTTGCGCACTCTTTCTTGTCTACACCAGGATAGCATCAGCGTGTCCTGTTATACGTCATGACCCTTAAGACTGTCTTGAGTGTTGCGTCCAAGGAGGAACAGTCAACAGCTTTGAACACTTGCACCTCACATATCTGTGCTGTCCTAATATTCGACACCCCAGTGACTGGTCTGTCTATGATTCACAAGTTTGGGAAAAAATGCTTCTCCCATTGCTCACACCCTCATGGCCGACACCTGCTTTGCTGGTCCCACCATGACGAACATGATTGTGCACAGTGTGAAAACCAAGCAGACCTGTACCCGGACCACCAGAAAGCTGTAAGAAGCCAGATGTGACTCCACAGTCACGGTGTGAGCTGCATTGGAACGGGAGGCTCCGACCGTGGTTGCACAGGTTGGGGGGTAAAGCCTTGCAGGTGGCGGTGGAGTCACACAGCTAGAAAGACAATGACAATTAGGTTAAAAGTTTAAGGGCAAACTCATCAGCCGGTGCCAACCTGAGTAACTGCTCAGACTTGGGCAATAAAATTCCAGTTGAAAGGTGCGCCACTTTTATGGTCAGATGTGGCTTCTTGCATTGCACAGAACAAGATGTTATTAATTAGAAAAAATACATATAAGTCTGAGTAATCTGACTGCATAAATATTTTAACCAAATGTAATTTTCTCTATGGATTTTTCTCTTACAATAATGTCTAATGGAGAATGGTGTTCTGTCCACTTTCTTTGGTAAAAAGAAAAAGGAAGGAATAAATACTTCAATAAAGTTTAAAATGTTGCAGCAATGTACTGGACATATCCGTCAATATTATGCTGGGAATATCAGCAATTTGTATCAGTTAATTAGTGAACACAGCAATCACAAGGATTGGAAAGGGCTTATCAGTAAGAACAGTTATTCTCAGTGGGTCCAAAGGAGAGTTAAAGATTAACCAGAAAAAGCAAATGCGGGTTATCACGACATAGGCAGTTTTAAGGATGGGGTCTGTGGGCCTGCAGAGGAGCTGACAAGTCCTCGAGGTGGGATTTCTGCCGGATGAATCATCTCAGACAGACCACATATTCCTTTTCACAAATTAGCATCCCTGTCACCGCGCTTGCCCAGTCCCAAAGAGCGCTTGGGACACCTTTTCTCGAATGAGTTTGTTCTTCATGGTGTAGACGATGGGGTTTAGCGCGGGTGGCAGGAGCACATAGACATTGGCCAACAGGATGTGAACATGATGGGGGACGTTGTGGCCAAACCGATGGGTGAAAAATGAGAAGAATGCTGGGGTGTAGAACATCAATATAACGCAGGCATGAGAGCTGCAGGTGCCAACTGCCTTGCGCTGGGCATCCTTGGACGAGAGCCTGAAGACAGCCCGGAGAATAAGGATGTACGATACCCCGATGAGCACAATGTCCACGCCTGGGGACAGAAGGGTGGTGGCAAAGCCATACCAGATGTTAATGGAGATGTCGGCACAGGCCAGCCGGGCGATGCCCATGTGCTCACAGTAGGTGTGTGGCATGGTGCTGTGTCCACAGTACGGCAGCCTCTGGAGGAGGAATATTGTTGGGAACATCACACAAAAGCTCCTGGCTATTGCAGCCAGCCCTATCTTGGCTATCATCACGTGCGTGAACACTGTGGCATATCGCAGGGGGTTGCAGATGGCCACGTACCTGTCGAACGCCATGGCCAGCAGAATGGTCGACTCTGCAATGAAGCTGAGGTGTGTGAAGAACATCTGGGTAAGGCAGGCGTGGAAAGACATCTCCTTGGAAAGGGACCAGAATATGCTCAGGGCTTTGGGCACTGTGGAGGAGGATAATACGAGATCTGCCACCGCTAACATGGCCAGGAAGAGGTACATTGGCTCGTGGAGGCTTCGCTCCGTCGCAATGACAAACAGGAGGATGAAGTTGCCCAGGAGCGCCACGACGTACATCAGGCAGAAAGGGATGGAGAGCCAGGCGTGCAGGTCCTCCAGGCCTGCCATGCCCAGCAGAAGGAAGGAGGCAGGCTGCAAGCTGGTTTGATTGAGGGCTGCCATGGCGGGATGATATCGGAATTAGTTTGGGCTCCTCTCCCTGTAAGTGAAAATAGGGGGAGAAGTGGGGAGCACAGCTCATAATAAAGGAAAATCCACCTGAGTTTCCCTACAGCACTTTATGTCTCTGGATCCCAAAGTGTTTTAAAAAATCACTCCCCTCCCCTCATGCCCTCACTGGGGGAGCGTGCTTGAGATGCTGACTCCAAATCAAGTAACAAATCAAATGAAAAAGTGTATTTTGTAGACTCAGATATTGAAATCCAGCAAAGGGATTTACAAAAGTTCGCAAGTTGGCGGAAATCTTGGCAAAGGACTCGTGGATCCAGCCCCTCCAGCTCCCACTGCAGTTATTTCTTGTGCTTTTGCTCTGTAGCACCCAAAAGCAGATGAGGCAGGTGACAAGTTGGGACTGACCCACACTAATTTTATACAATTTGCTGTTTCTTCCCGTCCCCACCTCACCTCTCTCCTGACTCATTCCCACCACGTTTTGCGTGACGGCAGACCAGGATCCCTGCAGGGCGGGGAAGGCTCGCACAGCACCGGGGGCATCAGGGCTGTTACTGACGGCTCCAAGCGCGTCAGCGTGAGAGGATGATCCCCAACCTCTGCAGGACAAAGCACCCCGCAGAGAGCGCGATCTCAGGGAACGGCCGTGTGCCGGGTAGGCAGAACAGCCGCTGGAATTTAAAGCAAAGTCAGAAGCAACTGTTTAAAGCACTGAGAAGGGGATTGCCAGAGAAATAACAAAGCCATCCATGAGGGCAGCATCAGCCAAACTAGTCGAAATGTGAAGAAGACCCACGAACCCTTCTCAGCCGACGGGTGGCCAGGGCTAGGTCTGCAGCGCCTTTGACTAGCAATAACCTGGTGACGATAGCAGAAGGCTTTCCTGATAGACTTTTGCTTCTTTGAATGCACATCCCGGTCTTCTTATGGGGAATTATACATGAAAGGCAGCGTGAGGTCATCAGGCACAGGCTGTCAGCTTTTTAGAGCCAGGCTGGGATCTCCTGAATTGCTGATTAAGGTGGAGCCTGGGAAACTCTCCTGCAGGTATGTCCTGCAGGTAGCACACCCTTCGGGCCGGAGACGGACCCTGGAGCCAAAGCAGCAGCATTTACATGTCAAACCCTGCCTGGAAAACGGTGTTTCTCATCTCAGAGCCTAAAGCTGCAGCTTGGAGTAGTCTGGTGGCGGGAGGGGGGGGAGGGGGAGGGTCCTCCCAGCTGCAGAATTTTACCTTCTAGTGCAAATCAGGCACCTCGGCCACAGAAACCTGTCAAATAACAGCTAACGCAAACAACTCACCAGCTCCCATGTCCGCCAGGAAGGAGGATACCTGCCCCTGGACCTGAGGGGACACCGGCAGGGAGGGCAGGGAGGTGGCGATACTTATATGCTTCCCCTGAGTCCCCATGGGGCTCACAGGCAGCTGGGAGCGGCAGAGCTCTGATCTGTGCTGCTTTGGACAAACGTGATGAAAAGAATAGAGAGTTAATGGGATTTTGTGTGGAACTCCTTCAATGGGAGCTGCCTGGCGAGAGATGACCTTCCGCTGCAGATTATGGCCTGGAGCACACAAAGCCTTCGGAGCGCTGCAACCATCCCCTTCCCAGCGGGGCGGGGATGAGGTGGGATGGCGGAGGACACACGGGGGAGTGATGCTGACCTCCTCCAGCCAGCCCTGCGGAGATGGCACAGGATCTGCTGCCATCACCGCCCCCAGCCCTGCTCTGCTGCCTCCGTGGGTGTTCAAGCGCTGCCGCTCCAAGCACCAGGGTGATTAATGCAACCAACGTGTCTGCTCTCTGCAGCAGGCTCTCATTGCCATTCCTGCTCTGAGTGCTCAGCGCTGGCTTGTACTCCGGGAGGACTCTCTTTGGGGGGCACAAAAAGAAGATTCAATATTAACCACGAGTGGGAATGGGTGGGTGAGCAGAAAGAGGTTGTGGAGGAATGGAAACTAATAAATGTATGAAAAAAGTCAAACTTGGGTACCTTAAATTAAGCACTAAATCTAGATTTATTGGCTGAAATAAAACCAGACAGATTAACATTAGCCAGATGTTTTCCTTTTCTTTTCTTCTTCCTTCCTTTCTTTTTTCTTTGCTCTCTCAGGAAAATTGTGACCTGGCCTCTTGGGAATCAACATTTCAATATTGGATTTTCAAGCCCCCAGCACTGGGATATTTGCAAAAACTCACTGTCACCAGCTGTTGGCACGTGCGTACCTTACGGCTGCCCAGCCCCAGCGCAGATATTGTAGCACATAACCTCTGGCTCAGATTGACTCTCGTGTAATAATTCATGGGTTTAATTAAATAAAGTCCTCAAGCCTTAACGATCCACTTGAGAGATCTGTGGCATAGGCAGACTAACGCTTTCTAATGCCTGAAAATCAATTTTATATTGATAAAACTGGAATTATTTATTCATATATTATTTATTTATGTCCCAGACCTAATTTGGGTATCCTTCCCAGCGGGTGAGTCAGTGGCCCGTAGCTCTTGCAGGGTCTCGGGGTGGGGGACCGAGCTCAGCTCATTTCTCCTTCTCACCTCATTCCCAGGGAGCAGGACCCAGAGCAGCCCCAAGGACGGCAGGTTTTGGCATCGCCCGGCAGCTTTCCGGGGTTCCTCCCTCCTGTCCCACACTGGTGGCAAGCTATGGCTCAGGTCTGAAAAGCAGGCATGGGGTTTTAAGCTCCTCAGCAATTGGGTTTTCGACCTAAAAGTCTCCAAATCAAAGCACAGCCACCTTTTGAATGCGGTGGCTGTATTTGGGGTGTGCGTGGTGCGCAGGTCTCCGTGCACATGCATCCTTTCTCTGACAGGCTTCGTTGGGCTTCCTCTGCAAAATGCTTTCAGTAAGCTGCTCAGGTGAGGACCCTCTCATGGAGACATCACTTCTGGACTGTCTCCCTGCTTCAGAAAAAAAAAGAGGAAAATGAGAAAAGGAAGAAGAAAAGGAGAAACACCATTTCCCTGAAGGTCCTGACACAGGACAAAGAACTTATGGGGTGAGTCTGGCATGAGGCAACCCGTGTGACCCCATGGATTTGCTTTCTCACTTGTGGTCTCCAAAGCGGAGATGTGTCGCCCTCCTTGTTGCCATGAGGAGCTCCCCATCCTGGGCTGAGGCCAGCGGGGGCGGCCGGGACCGGAGCATCCCGCATCCCGCATCCCGCATCCCCCAGCAGAGGGAAGCAGCGAGCCGCGCTCCGCCCGCCCGCACCCCCCCGCCGGGGTACCCTGAGCCCGGCAACCCCCGGGGAAGGGGAGCGGGACTTTGCAGGGTTCATGGCTTCACGCCTCCCCGCTGCTGCCCCCAACGCTCTCGGCTGGAGAGACGGGACCGGCCCCGGCTGTGGTGGTGTCCCCGGGCTCCCAAGTTGCCATGGAAGGACTTGCTCCGGAGCCTGGCACCCACATTGGGGCCAGGGAATTGCTGGGAGGGCTGGAGCCCCTCTGCTGGGAGGACGGGCTGAGAGAGTTGGGGGGGTTCAGCCTGGAGAAGAGAAGGCTCCGCGGAGACCTTGGAGCCCCTTCCAGTCCCTCAAGGGGCTCCAGGAAAGCTGGGGAGGGACTCTGGATGAGGGAGGGGAGCCATGGGACGAGGGGGAAGGGGTTTCCACTGCAAGAGGGGAGATTGGGCTGAGATCTCGGGCAGAAATTCTTGGCTGTGAGGGCGGTGAGCCCCTGGCCCAGGTTGCCCAGAGAAGCTGTGGCTGCCCCATCCCTGGAGGGGTTCAAGGCCAGGTTGGCCGGGGCTTGGAGCGACCTGGGCTGGTGGGAGGTGTCCCTGCCCAGGGCAGGGGGGTAGAATGAGATGATCTTCAAGGTCCCTTCCAGCCCAAACCATTCCATGATTCTGTGATTCTATGAGAGGGCTGCAAGGATCTAGTCCAAGCGCTGTGTCACCCAGCAGCCTGGCCACCAGCAGATCCCTGGGGAAGAGTTTAAGTACAAGGCAAACATGCAGTGGTGCTCCTCCACGCAGAAGAGCACGAGGGCTCCTCAGTCAGAGAGGCTATTTTGGTATTAAAGGATTGCTCTCTTGTGAATTTTTCTTGCTGCTTTTCGAGCTTGTAGAAACCTTTGCCATCCACAACGTGCTGCAGAGCTCTTCCCCGAGGGAGAGGGTCTGTCCCGCTGAGGACAACGGGTCTCGCCCGTGACCAAGGCTCTGCCAAGCAGCTCTTAGGCAAAGGGTGTCTGATAGAAGCTCTCACCAGAAGCTCTCACCAGAACAACCCAAAACCTCGATACTGGAGGAAGCAGAATTACTGGTCTAGAGGGTCTTTAACTGGGGCTTGTAATTTCATTATACATTGGAGGATGCATAAACGTGTCTTCATGGGTTATATCATGTGTGCCAAGGGGTCTGAGCCTGGAAAGGCCGGGGGAATCCACCAGACCACTTTTTAAAATACGTATAGTTCCCAGTAACAGTGCTCTCAAGGACATGCTGATCTTCCTTGTTACAGCGCTGGGTGCACAGTCCATAATAAACACTGGCAGAAAACACGAGAACAGTTCTTAAATATTTAAACTGTTTCAAAATGTCCTTCCACGGGTAGTCAGTTCATACGGTGCCTGCACCTCTGGGTCAGCTGGAAGGGAGCAGCTCCTTTTGAAACAGCACTACCCCATCAGCTCAAGTGGGAAGAAATCAATCTTCTAAGTCTAAATGAGCCTGTCTGAGGAGGCGTGCTGCAGAGCCTTATGGAAACTCCAGCATACTAATTAGTGCACGCTAATTCAGGAATGACAGCAATTTCAAGTGTTGTAGCCTAACCCAGGCAAAATGCTCCAGGTGAAACAAAGAAAAACCTGGGGAGGAAAGCACCTGTGTTTTAAAGAGAAGACAATACTTTTGGTTAATATCTGAGAGTCCAAAAGTCCTTGCTTTATATAAAGGATTCCCCTTGCAGACCTGGGGGGCTGCTGCCATTATCAGCCCCCTGTTTGGGACACCAGTCCAGCTGTATCTGTGGAGGGTCGACCTTGCCAGGCCTGGCCCTCTCTGCTCCCAGCCACCCTCATCCTCTACCTCACATATAATGGACCAAGTCCAAATGGCCAGTGACCAGCCTGGTCTCCCTGGGGGCAAGAATGGTCCCAGGTGGCCAAAGGGACCGTCATAGAGAGCAGTGCCTGCCCTGGCACCCACACCGACACCAGCAGTGCTCATGTGGACATGACCAGCACGACCCAGCCCCATTCCTCCTCAACGGATGGTCAGGACAGGACACGACCCTCTCCTGCTTGAGCCCTGGAGCAGACCAGAAGCCTGTCCAGATCCATGCCCAGACCCTGGGCCCTGTTTGTCCACTCTGCAGCTCCAGCCTTGGGTCTTTCCAGGTTCTGGTCTTCTCCCATTCATCAGTTAGTCCAGCTTAACCTTTGTCACCAAATCCCACACGTGCACCCCCGTACGCAGACAATAAGGTCACTCAGAAGAGAGCCAGCAGCGAGTTTAATGAGCAGACAGGGCAGGTTGTGGTCATCAGGTGCTTGACCTGGAGGGTGCATTGACCAGCAACTTGTCTAGACTTGATCAGCTCCTCTACCAGCCCCCCTCCATTTTCCCATGCTCATTTCTTCCCGATACACCCGGATACCTCCTTTCCTTTGCCTTTGGTCCTTTTTCTAAACATCCCATAATACATTTGCACGTTTCCCCAAGCCCCTTGAATCACCCCATATAAAATTTTACACAAGCCCCACCGAATACCCAGCACTAAGTCTGCACTTTCCCAGGGAACCCATGATAATTTTCTTTCTCCCTTCTCAGCAGTTGTGCTTGAACCTCTTTCCTCCTGGATCCTCTGTCCACCCCTCGATCACTGACCTTGGATGTGGTCGGTGATATTGTCTCTGTTATCTCCTGGGGTCCTGGGTTTGTGTGTCTCAGCATCATTTCTTATGTTTCCTGTCTTTGGGCTCTGTTTATATGTTGAAGAGACATCAATCAGATATTCTTACAAACGGTGGTTCTTAGATTGCAGGTACCTGCATATCCTTTACCTTTTGTATACCTTTTATATCCTTATATCCTTACTTGCCACATACCCCTACATCGGCAGAAGTTTGGCATGTTCCCCTCTCCTGGCTGGTCTTCTTGGGGGTTGAACCTTGTGTAAGACAGTTGGCAGTGACCATCGTATTGGCTTTAGTGGCAAATGGCAGCCCTGGATTTGCGGACCCCTCTTTGGCACAGCATCCTCAGTATCCGTCTCCGGATTGGTTTGGTTTTCACGCTGTAAACGATGGGATTCAGGATGGGTGGGGCAAGGAAATGGAGGCTGGCTGTGAAAACGTAGGCCTGGGGGGACACGTGTTTGCCAAACTGGTGCATCATGGACAGGCAGATCATGGGGATAAAGAAGAGGAGGACAGCACAGATATGTGAGATGCAGGTGTTGAGGGCTTTGAGACACTCCCTCCAAGTTGCAAAGTTCAGGATGGTCTTAAGGATGAGTAGGTAGGACAAGAGGATGAAGAGCAAGTCCAAAGCCAGTGTGGAGAGTAGCACAAAAAGCCCATAACTACTGTTAATCCTCGTATCCGAGCCTGCATGTTTGATGATGTCTGGATGCAAACAGTAGGGATGGGAGAGCTCGCTGACCCTGGTGAAACACAGCCGAGTCAGCAGGATTGGGAGTGGCAACTGGACAAGGGTGGTCCTCACGACGATTGCCACACATATCTTGGTGGTCACTGAGTTGGTGAGGATGGAGGAATATCGCAGGGGGTGGCAGATGGCCACGTAGCGATCGAAGGCCATTGCCAGAATGACAGCAGATTCAATATCCGTGAAGGAGTGAATGAAGAACATTTGGGTAAGGCAAGTGCTGAAGCTGATCTCTCTGGCCTCCAGCCACAGCGTCCCCAGCATGGTCGGGAACGTGGATGTGGACAAGCCCAGGTCGGCCACAGCTAGCATAGCAAGGAGTAGATACATGGGTGTGTGGAGGCTCTGCTCGGCCCTAATGATGGAAAGGACAGTCAGGTTCCCCAGCAGTGCCAGGAGGTACGTGGAGCAGAGAGGAACAGCAGACCACATCTGAGTGGTTCCCCATGCTGGAAAGCCACCCAAAAACAATGATAGGGTCCTGGTGTGGCTGCTGTTGGTCTCGGTCGGGATGAAACAAGGATGCTCCATCTCATCCTTGAATAACTGTCATGGAACGAAAGCCAGCAAGGTCACAAATCACACACAGGCAGTAAGAAACGGGGACAGTCCAAGAGCCCTTCAGCCTGAGGACTTGGGTGAGAGACACCAGCGAGACCAGCAAAGCCCTACTGCAGCAAAGCTTGCCAGGAGCCGTACAGAAACAGTCGGAGCCCACTCACCTCCACCTGCCGCACACCCCGACACAGAAACCCTGCGCAGGCAGGAAGCACGTGTGTGTGTTGTGTGCCCAGTGTGGGCAGGTCCTGGTTCTGGCTGCCTGGCATAGCGGGGGAATGAACAATTAAAAAAAAAAAAAAAAAAAAATGTCCATGAGTGCTTGTGTAAGTGCAAATCAAGAGAGAGAGAAGTGACATTGCAATTAGAGAGGGCCACGGTGAGCTGTGATCTTGAATTTTTTACTTTTGCTGTGAATCTCCAGTAAAAGAAGAGGAGCTGATAATGAATCAGATACTGGTCTGCCTGTGGAAATGTAGCAGCTTTCTGAGGAATGGAGACCAGTAGAGCCTGGTCCTTTTAGACCAACAAAACACAGGTCATCTACAAACACACGGAGGGAAAAAGACCTACTTAGGCTGAAGGATAGTGATTGTTCACAAAGGAACGTGTGTAAATTGTACGCGGATAAATGTGAGCTGGAAATGACAAGGACATCGTATGAAAGCAGGATGTCTCTGGCCATCCTCCCACTAGAAACACAGGGAGGAGAGATGGAACTGCTTTGACGGAAAGTTTTCTTTCTGTGAACTCACGCTGCCTCATGCTGCAGGGAAGGGTGGGGACGGGACTCAAGGACTGTAATCTCTAGAGTCCTCTCCCCAGGCTCCTCCGCACGGAGGACCTAACTCCGGTCCTCACGTCTGGCTTTGAAGGACCATCTGCCACAGGGGTTCCCGTGCTCCCTCGGGTTGGGGGGCTGTAGCGAGCAGAACAAGTGCACCCTCAGCATATTTCAGTGCACCGTGCTAGATGGGTGCTGCGTCAGTTGCGTGCATGGAGAACTGGGGAACCTCCTTGTCTCAGCCACGTTTTCTGCCACGACTCAGCCCCCGCCACCGCGGCGTGCCCTGGAGCCAGGGAGCATTATGTTGCCCAGAGAAGCTGTGGCTGCCCCATCCCTGGAGGGGTTCAAGGCCAGGTTGGCCGGGGCTTGGAGCAAGCTGGGCTGGTGGGAGGTGTCCCTGCCCAGGGCAGGGGGGTGGAATGAGATGATCTTGAAGGTCCCTTCCCACCTAAACCATTCTGTGATTCTATGATCTCCAGCAGGCAGAGCGTGAGCTGGGGCTGGGCTGGCAGAATGCAAGACACGACCCCCCCCGCCCCGAATTTGGGATCAGGGCCATACTAAGCTCTCACATGTCACAGCCTGGCAGGAGGAGCACAAAAGGAGGGTGAACCCTTTTGGTTGCTTTTCTTTTACGTACTCCCCAAAATGACAAATTCCACGGACGCACCCCAGGATTTCACTGAGACCGCGTGTCCTCACGAAGCTGTGAGTAGAAAAGGGGCTGCACCCTGCTCTGGCATAAAGTTTTTCTCTGAATGGATGCAGGGCTACCCATTCCCCTTTGGAGGCAGGGAAACAGGAGAGTCTGGGTTCTCCGAGAGGTGTCCCATCTCCGTGCCAGCCCTCTGGAAAGGGGGCAGAGCACAGCTCCTTGGAGCGACACCATCCTCGGGGAGCTGAAAGGAGCTGGTCCGTAGGAGGGTGTTCGCAGGGGTGTTTGCAGGTGGGAGCATCACGGACCCTGTCCGCGTCTGGGGGGAGTGGGGACCCAGCTGAGCCACCCCCCCACAGCGGCACAGAGCAAAGAGCCCACTCACCTGCCTCGCTCACGACCGCCCCGAGCTTCCCACCAGCTCCGCTGCAAGGAAGCAGCCTGCTCCTGAGCTCCTGACCCTCACTCAGGGCCACCGCAGCGGAGGATTTATGGAAGATCCTCCACCGTGGGAGAGGGCTGGCCTGGGAGCAGGAGGGCTCTTGGTTTCTCAGCTCTCAGAGCAGATGCATTAACCCCCACAGCGCCAGGTCCACCCTGGCACATGATGCAGCTCTGCGCTGTGCCCTCAATCCCTGCTGATGGTGGCAGGGGATGCACCCTGACGACCCCTTCCAGAGATGCCGTCCTCCTCCCCTCCTCTCCCTCCCCAGAGACTCAGGCCAGGCGCGGTTTGGGTAGAGGAGCTCCTGCTCTGTGGCAGGGTGGTGGACAGATGAGTCTTAAAGGTTGTTGCCAGCTCCACTTCAGTTCTGTGGATGTGGAAGGAAACCCTGGAAGAGGTCCATGGTCTCTGGAGCGGACCAGAGCTATGGGGCCTTGCATCCCATCGCCAAAAGCGGCCTTAGGCAGATGCCAAGAGAAGAATGTAAGAACAGAACAAGTGTGCTTAGTAATGCCTCAAGCACTTTCCCAGCCTCCAGCAATTTGTATTCCAGGGGATTCCTGAGCCAGAACCAGTTCATATATACGTAATAGCCCAGAAAGGACTTTTTCCTTCCACTAAAGGTTCATTTGAATTTGAATTTGAACTGCGACACACAATGACAAGAAGATCTAGAGCCACTACATGCTTGTCTTCTTTGTCTCTCTCAAACACGTTTCTTTGAGAGCTCCTAATTCATGTATTGGAAGAGACAGTGTACACCGGATCCCTGCCGCCCATCTTAGAGCTATTCAAAGGTGCTTGTGCTGACACAGCCCATAGCAGTGTCCATGGTGTGACAGATGCCTTCTTGACCAGTGGTGCACGCTGTCTTCAACGTCAGGTCATAAGTCCTGGGTCTCCAAGATGTGCTGTTTGCCCTCCAGGAACACCGTCTCAAGCTCCTTGATCCCTGTGGGGCCCACATCTGAATGGTCCCACAGGTGCATGGTCCCAAATCTGCATCTTTGCCTTCTTCCACCTTCCAGCTTTCTTCTTCTTCACCCACTGTTTCAGGACCACTGTCTGCTGCCCTGTCCATGGACCACCCAGACCATAAGCCTCACTGGGTATGGGGTGAAGACCAAGGAGGTGTGGGGATGGGTGTTTGGCTTGCCCTGTAAGGAGCAGCCTGGAGCCCAGCACGGCTCTGGCAGGGGAAGCCGGATGACCCTGGGTTCAGCAGCTTCCCCTCTGGCTGGCCCCAAAATGCCTCCCTGAGCATCCCAGCCCCCATCAGCTGCCCTGGGTCATTCCAAGCTCCTGCCGTAACTCACTCATCTTTTAGTCCTCCCATTGGGGTGCTTTGGGGTGCGGAGCATCATGAGCCCCAGAGCGCAGCCACTGGAGTGGTGAGAGAGAAAAGGGATTTGAGGGAGCCCTGTGAGATGGTCCTCAGGAGGCCAGGGCTGGAGCACGTGCCTGGGTGACACGCTGAGTTCGGCTGGACCAGAAGAGACGCTCCGGGACATCGACCTCCATCTCCATCAGCTCTTTGAGGTCTTCCCTGCACAGACCTCTTGCTGTGCCTTTATGGTGTGACGGCAGACACTCCTGCAGCGTTGCAATTACACTTCAATCCAGAAGGTCAGGAGCACATCTAGGTATGATTTAAAACCCCTCTCAGCCCTCAGGAAGGTTCTTGTGAGAGGCAGAATGTTCATGGGGGGTCTTCCTAAATCCTGGGATGGATTTTACTGCAGCATTTGGGGCACTGATGGATGAAGCATTTTGAAAATGACATAATAATAAAATAAATGCCCCGGGAGGATTTCATCTGACTAGAGGAAATGATGAGAACAAAATGCTTTAATAGCCATTGTTGGGGAGGGGGAGAAATGGAATATTTAATGCTGAACATTATAGCTCAAGAGCCTCAGAGTGGATGAAGATGGTCAGATTTCAGTATCTTAAGTTATATTTATTACCGTATTCTTTGGGGCCTGTCTCACCCCACTGGTAAAACGCTAATGAAGAAATATGGTGCACCGGGATACGGTGAATGCATTTTTATGGCAAGGAGAAATTGCATTAGGGAAATGTTAACTTAAAGATCTAAAACGTTTGCGTTTGTGCAGTCATTTTGGTGGAGGTTTGTTACCGCAGCCATCACAAACCGCTGAGCACATATCGCTGCCGCTGAGCAGCGGGATTGAGCTCTGCGAGACCAGGAGACTGATCACAGCCCGGGGTGGCAGCCCAGGAGGGGCTGCCTTATTTTCGGAGCGAACTGAGATAAGCAGACCGTATCCCCATCCTGGATAGTTGGGTGTAAATCCCACACAGCTACACACAAAAACCACAGCCTGCACGGACCGTCAAGGGGGAATTTTGCTCCCCACCAGCTCACGCATGAGCACGGGCTCTTCACGCGCCCCAGGGGACAGCAAAGCCCTTTCCCTCTGCCCTGACCGAGAGAGGCACAGCCCATGCAGCCCCACCGCGGACTCGCTGCGGCACTCCCGGCTTCTGCAGCAGGTTACTGTGCTGCCGGAGCGGGGCCAGAGGAGGCCCCGGAGATGCTGGGAGGGCTGGAGCCCCTCTGCTGGGAGGACGGGCTGAGAGAGTTGGGGGGGTTCAGCCTGGAGAAGAGAAGGCTCCGCGGAGACCTTGGAGCCCCTTCCAGTCCCTCAAGGGGCTCCAGGAAAGCTGGGGAGGGACTCTGGATGAGGGAGGGGAGCCATGGGACGAGGGGGAAGGGTTTTCCGCTGCAAGAGGGGAGATTGGGCTGAGATCTCGGGCAGAAATTCTTGGCTGTGAGGGCGGTGAGCCCCTGGCCCAGGTTGCCCAGAGAAGCTGTGGCTGCCCCATCCCTGGAGGGGTTCAAGGCCAGGTTGGCCGGGGCTTGGAGCAAGTTGGGCTGGTGGGAGGTGTCCCTGCCCAGGGCAGGGGGTGGCACTGGGTGGCCTTTAGGGTCCCTTCCCACCCAAACCGTTCTGTGATTCTATGATTCTACGATTCTACAATTCTATGATTCTATGATTCTAATCAGCGCCCAAACTGGGGAAGGGCTTGGGGCATCCAAATCCCAGCACCTCCTCTGGGAACCCCAGTCACTGGTGGGACTGGGGTCCGGAGGAAGCCCACGTACCCCTGGGCATCCCCCTGCCCTGTGCTGGCAGCACAACGGGTGTCCAGGGCCGTGCCTCAGTTTCCCCTCTTGCCCCACCGTGCCCTGCTCTGGCCTCAACATGCTGTGAGGTTTCACTGACAGCAGAGGGAGCAGGAACCCCCCCATCCCCCGGCAGTGGTTTTGCCACATCTGACATCGCACCCACCTGTTGACCCACAGGGGGTCTGGGGTGGTGGGTCCAGTGCTGTGCCGTGCC
Source organism: Rissa tridactyla (assembly GCF_028500815.1). NCBI lineage: Eukaryota > Metazoa > Chordata > Aves > Charadriiformes > Laridae > Rissa > Rissa tridactyla. Next base: position 12,015,440 of record NC_071466.1, on the reverse strand, counting down.
GCCGTCCCTGGGCAAAGCCACACGCACAACTAGCATGGTGCCATGGGGAGGTGGGGGTTCCTGGGGGGGAAAAAGTCAGGTCTGCTCCAGCCACTCATGCGGGGCGTCTTGGCCAGCATTTCTTTTCCTTCCCCCTCCCTTCCTTAAATCCGTGCCTCTAGTTTCCCTTCCTGGAAAAACAGGGTTTGCTTCCATTCGCATCAACCCGAATGGACGTTGCTCCTCTTCCGAATGAACCGGCACCGGGGTTCCCCAGGGAGTGCCACATCTCAAACATGAAGAAAAAGGCGATTCCCAGGGCAGCTACGGATGGCCCTAAACCGCATTTACCCAAAAAGCTCCTCAATCCCAGTGTAAAGCGCCCAGCTCTCCCCCGCACACAAGAGCTTGCCCCGTGGGCTCGGTGCCCACCTGCATGGAGTCAAACACCAAACCGGCCTGGCACTGACGCTAACGACGGCCCGGCTAAGGGAGATTACACCTTGTTTTATCCCTGGGGTAGGAGGAGGGCACGGGCAGCAAACGTCCCCCTTTCCTGAGGGGGATCCTGCCCCGCCATGAGCATTTCATGGCACTTTGGGAGAGCAGCCGCCCTGCTCCGTGCCTCAGTTTCCCTTGCCAGGAAAACTCCCAGCCAGCGCAGGGGGAGCGAGGGAGCCCTCTGCGCCCCGGCCCCCGAGAGCCTTTCTCTGGCAGGGGGAGCAAGGTGCTGGGCTTCCCTTTCCTGTGGAAATGGGAAAGGTTTCAAAAGCAGCCGGCGCTTTTCACCCCCGCTTGCCAACACACAGACAGGCAATGGAGCAACAGGGGAGGGATGGAGAAGAGGGGCTGGTTGTCAGGACACGTCCCACCGTCCCTTTGGGAATGTGAGCCTGCCGTGGGCAGAGCTGGGGGGGACAATCATGAAAATCACCCCGCTGCAAGGGTGAGCAGCCCCTGCTTGCCTGGGTAATCCAGGGCGGCCCTCTCCCTCCTGGTTCTGCGAAGGACAATGAAATAAATAAATATTTTAAAGAAGCTAAATATTTTTCAGCTGGTTGCCACGCTGCCTCAGCAGAAAAATTTTCTGCCGCGTCAGAAGTCTGACACAGCACAAAAGGGGATCGCAGCTCCTTGGCCAAGGGCTGCCTTATCTCCCTGCAGCCGGGCTGCTGTTTGTGCCGAGTTATCGCCCGGCCGCAGCCGGGCTGGGGGAGGCTGACGTGACTCAGCACCCTCACCTCCCCCCCGCCCCGGCCCCTCCGCCGATGCCCGATGCAAACTCATCACACTCAATGTATGGCGGGGGAGCCCCCCATGGCAATATGGCAGAAAGAGCTAAAACACCCTGCTTGAGTGCTGGGCAGGGGATGCTGGTGCCAGCGCTGCCTTTCTGCCTGGGTACCCCAAAATAAAGTGTCCCCCTGGGCTGGGGGGCTGGGGGTCATTCCCTGACCCTGATCTCAGCTCAGCCCCACAGAGATGCCGTTATTTGGGACTCCCTGGGAGACACGGCCCGTGCCTGGTGCACGCTGCTGGGATGGTGGCTCCATGCGGTGGGGACCTCAGCAACATTAGGAACTGCCTTCAGGCCAGCCCCTGGTTCCCCCACAAGGCCTGGGAGCACAGAGGTGGTGGGATGAGCTGTGGAACACCAGGGTCTCTGGGGGGGGGAGCGGGGCACAGCTGGGGAGAGGCTCTGCCGGGGGGCTGCCCCACAGGCAGGGCTTTGGTGCATCGCTGAGGGGCACACGGCGGCAGGCAGCCCTCAAACGGCGGCTGCAAAGGGCTCGTCCCGGCTGCCATCCCATTTCCAGAGCCGTTTTTGCAGCTTGAATAAGTAGCGGGTGCCAGGATGGAGTCGGGTCTCTCTTTCTGCCTTCCTAAAACCAAGTCCCGGCACAGGAACAGGACTGGCTTCGTCCGCTGCCAGCATTAACCCCTTGAAAGGCATCAGGGGAACGTGACCCACTCAGAAAATGTGTTCCTGACCCAGCTGGTGCCACAAACAGGAGGAGGCAAGTCCTTGCCTGAGCTCAGCAATAAACTTCTTGGCTCCACAGGAGCTTTCCCTGCTCGCGGGGTGTCGTGGTTTGGGCAAACGAGGCCACAGGGACATCTTTCGTTAGCAAGAGCCCCGGGACTGTAAGGTCTGGGACACAGCTCTGGTGGTTCCCACCCAGTGCTGGGGGCTTTTTTGGGGGGGTCTGTGGTTAAGGGAGCCTTCTGCAGAGCAATGACAGGCAGAGCCAGCTAGACCTGCAGCTGTTCCTTAGGGAAAAAGGATACTGGAGCTTTGTTAGGGGGAAAGCGAGGCCGTTTGTCCTTACTCTGGAGTCTCCGGGGTTTAAATGCGTGGAGGGGTTTCCTGCTCTCCACGCTGTTCCTCTGCCCAGCACGGGTACAACCAAGTATCCTCCCGGAGCCGGGGGCTCCTCCGCTCTCCCTGCAGCAAGGCTGGGCTCGGTTTGTCCCAGGAGCCCTGGGCTCCCTCAGTGACCGCAGGTGAGGGCAGACGTGGGGCAGGGAGGGGAGCAACCTCACCTTCCAGCTGTGGGAACGCTCCCCAAGGCAGGAGCGGGGGCAGGGGCTGGGGGAAGCGGCGGAGGCAGGCAGCGTCGGGCACCACTCGCAGCCGTGGTGCTCGCTCTTCAGATTTGGAGCCACGTGTGTGCCCTGAGAGCACCATGAAAGCGCCGGGACTTTCCGAGGCAGAGGTTTCACGCCTCTTCTCTAAGGTCCTGAGGATGGTGTCCAACCGGCCTGGCGCGGCTGGGCTCGCTCCTGCAGGGATTTTCCCCTCCAACCCATCCCCCAGCGGGTGAGCCCTGACCCTCTCTGCTCCACGGGCTAATCCTGACCCCCCATGCCAGCACCTCTTGGCTCTGCGGCTCGTCCTTTCCTGGGCCTGTGACGCACCCAGGGGCCAGCCCTGGGCAATGGGTCTCTCTGGCCACTTTCTGCTCTCCTGAGTCGCCGACTGAGAGGAGTTTGGGCTGTGCATCAGCAGAGCTGCGTTTGCAAAAAAATGAGTGGAGTCCAGGGGAATTCCCCGCTGACCTGCCAGAGAGCTGTGACACCGGAGGGCGAGGGCACCGGTTCGGCCCCCAGCTCCAGGCGCTCTTTGTGCCTGCAGAACCGCAGGGATGCTGCAAACCGAGGAGGACCAGGACTTTTGGATGAGCCACAGTTCAGCCGGAGACAGGAGTGGGGCTGCACTGCGGGGCTTGAGCGTGCAGAGGGACACAGTGTCACTCGCAGGACTGTGGCAATGCCTGAGGGTTTTTGGCTGTGTAGACTTCCTAACCGGGGCACTGTAATTCATGGCACTGTGTTATCCCGTGGTATTATAAACACTTATTTCATCTGCTTGCGTAGGAGACCCCAGGAGGGATCTTTTCTGTGGGTCTGATTTTCATAGAATCATAGAATATGTTGGGTCGGAAGGGACCTTTAAAGGTCATCTAGTCCAGCCCCCATCCCTTTCTCTCTCCTCTGCTCATCTCCAGCTCTGGCAGTGCCCAGGGGCCCTGGGGAACACACATTTCGGGATGCCCACGTCGCTGGAGGAGCAGAGGGGAGGGCTTGGTGACCAAGTGTCAGCTCCCATCCTCCTGCGGTGGTACACACTTCGCCCTGGTGCGAATGCTGCCTTTGGGCAGTAGGCAGTGATGGGGGGGATCCTGAAATCCTGTCCTCTAACACCTCTCACCTGCCATAAGAGAAAAAAATGATAGAAAAACTCATTTTACCCTATAGATACCAAGGCTGCACACTGATGTGACTGGCAAACGCCGGCAGCTGATGTGTGCATGGATGTATGCCTGTACGGCTCTCCATGTGCCGGTGGGCAGCAGAGGCAGACCCCAGCCCCACTAATAATTCAGCCCATTTCTGCTAAACGCAGGGTCAGAAAACACGCTGTCACATCTTGAGGGCGGCCGGGCGCTGGCTTTTATCTCCGGTCGCAGTGAGGGTGGCGAGGAGCTATCTGGCGGGCGGCTCGCAGGGCGGCGATGGGCTGCCCGTGGGCGATAGGGGGGGAGGTGGGCATGGGGAGGGGGTCCTGGCCAGCCTCTGTGGGGCTGATAGCTGGCTGTCGCGGTACGTGGCTGCAGCCGGGGATGCTGCACCCGCCCCAGCACGGCAAAGCAAAGCAGAGCCCTGCTCAGGGAGAAGCGGTGCCGCAAGGGTCCAGCAGCAAAGTATCACACATCTGGTCTCAGCTGGAAACCCCCAGCTGGCTCCCTCACCCTCCTGCCCCGTTGCCCTTCCCCTCTGCACCCCGGGAAGTGCTGCACCACGTCCCCCGCTCGAGCTGTCATAGAATCAGAAAATGGTTTGTGTTAGAAGGGACATTAAAGATCATCTTGTTCCAACCCCCCTGCCCTGGGCAGGGACACCTCCCACCAGCCCAGCTTGCTCCAAGCCCCGGCCAACCTGGCCTTGAACCCCTCCAGGGGTGTCCCACTGTCCCACTTGGTGTCTCCTCCAGCCCTCAGCTCGCGTGGGCTTGTTTTGGAGGCCAGGGCAGAGGTGGGAAACCACAGGCTGGACCTTCCTGCCAGGAGCCTATTCCCTTCTTCTTAGAACAAGGGGAAACTGGCAGGGGAGGTTTAAGATGGATATTAGGAAAAATGTCTTCCCTGAAAGGGTTGTCAAGCATTGGACCAGGCTGCCCAGGGCAGTGGTGGAGTCGCCATCCCGGGAGGGATTTACAAGCCGGGCAGACGTGGTGCTGAGGGACATGGGTTAGCGGTGGACTTGGCAGTGTTGGGTTGATGGTTGGACTCGATGATCTGAAAGGTCCCTTCCAGCCTCGACCATTCCATGATTCTGTGATTCTTGTGCTGAGCAGATGAAAACCCCGATGAGGATGAGGGGGGAGAGCAAACCATCACCTCAATTATAGGCAGAAAAAACACTGCCTTAAACGAGACTGTCTTGGAGACAGCTTGTCATGAATAAAAAAGCTGCTTTTGCCTATTTCTGGATTGCTTTTCCCTGAGTTCTTGCGTTGAGGGATAACTCAGAAGCTGTTTAATTAAATCTTTAGCTTTTCCCCTGAATAATAGGGACATGGGTTAGTGGTGGTTTCGGCAGCGTTAGGTTGACTGTTGGACTTGTTGATCTTTAAGGTCTCTTCCAACTGAAGTAATTCTACGATCCCGTCTCTTATGCCTGACCATGTGCCGTCATCCCTTCACCTCACTCAGCTCTGAACCCCGCATAGCCTGTGACACTGGACTGGCTTTAGGGCTGAGTGTGTCCTGGTGGATCCCTTTACAGGAATATAGGGACAGGGGTGTATGAATGGGGCCAAGTCACGTCTCCTGCCGTGTCCTGGAGCTCCTCTATGCGTTTCTGTTGCAACCTGCCCCCAACTTTCAGGCAGTGTCGCTGAGACCCAAATTCCAGACCCAGGCGATTTCCTACAAAACCAAAGCAAATCAGTAAAAGACTCTAAGGCAACTAAAACACCGAGGCCCATGCTTGCATGATATGTAAGTCGCTATGTGGCATGAAACTCAGGCCAGAGCAGCTGGAGCAAGGGGTGCTCCACATCTCTTGGAGTAAGGACTAAAGAGTGCAATGGGTTAAACCTGGATCCTGAAATTAGAGATCCACGTTAGGGGCAGAGAGCCATTCATTTAACCTGCAGTTATATTTCCCCTTAGTTTATCGTTACGGCACAGAAACAATTTGAAATGTCTTCGTGTTGAAAGCGGAATGCCTGTGGCGATGAGCCACAGCTAAATTAGATAACTCTCCTCGCCGTAATAACATCAAGCTTTCTGCCCGCTCGCTGTAAAACTCCAATCTGCTCCGAATCTCCACCGTGGTGCACCCATACCTCTTCTCTTTGTGCTCTTTCCTATTCTCCCTTTCCCTCCTAAGGAAAAAAAAAATCCATTTTCAGCAATTCTCCTTGGCTTTTGTGTTCAGCTAGTCACCAAACAGTCCCAGCCAGGGAAAGCTGTATAAATTACGGTGATTCACACCAGCCTGCTGCTGCTCTGCATTTCCCCGAATCTGTCGTTGACCACATCCTGAACGGGTTTAGAGCAGCGTCTCCGCTGGTTTCCTTGTGGTCTGTGAGCATTTGGTAAGGCTTTGCTCTGCTCCTGAATTTGGGGTTCACCCGGACAGTAGCCCAAAGTCCCCTTTTGCCCCAAGCACCATTTCTGGTGCCTACACTGGCAGTGTGGGGGTGGGAAGTTATCTCTGGCCCTCAAATTAAATGAAGGCACTGGTGCTAGATTGGATGCAGCCAAAAGGACCAGTGGGGTAGGAGCAGGCTGAAGCTCATATATGAATTTACAGCCCAGAGCGGCTGTAAGAGGTTGTTCCTGTTACGGACTCCACATCCAGAGGCATACGAGTCTCCGATATGACCCTAATCCGATTAGCTGGCTGATTCACCTGCTTTTATTCCGTCTCTACGAGTGCCCATCCTACGGGATTTAAGGAGTTTAAAGAATTACTGTGTGTATAAAAGAAACCATTAAAAGGAATCAATACAGAAAAGTAGCACCAAGCGAGCTGGAACGACTTCAGCCTCTCTTTCTACTCTCTTTCCCCTGCCTTCCCCCTTCCCCTTTCCCTCACCAAGTTGTGACCATCCATCATTAACCATCCCGTGAAGAAGTGATCCTGCTCCCGCAACTGCACCAGCGAAAACAGACCCTGAGCGGGCCAAAGCATGGGACCAGGACCTGAGGTTTCTCACTGCGAGTCATGTCTCTGCCTGCTTTTCTGCAGAGTCCAGAAAAAAAGCATTTTATTAACCACAGTTGTTTGTTTTTTTTAAATATTAATACTGCAGTTAATACTCTCCTCCAAGCCTCTGTGTTTGATGTTGTCCTGCTTGTCCCAGCTTCACACCCCTCCTGCTCTCTGCTGCCCATCCCTGCGCTTTTTCGTGCTGCTGGTTCAAATGAAGAAGAAAAGCGTCATTATCTTTTCTCTTTTAAAGTTCAGCTCTGCAGAGCTGGCAAAGAGACTCCTATCGCAGATGAGGCAAATGCATTGCTAATAATAGACCCAGATGTAGCCTGGATTTTATTTTCAATGTGGGTCTGCCAGAAAACGCGGACCACAGGACGAGAGAAGTAATAAATGAGAAGGCCATGCTCGGTCACTCATTGCCATCCCCCAGCTGAGCGTACAGCTGTTTTGGCCAGCTCTGTGCCCAGCTCTATGGGCTGGCTGGCTCACATCACGCGGATATCTGCCTGTGAATTTAGGCTTGCACACGTTTGATTTCACCCTTTGAGTCCTGTCTCATTGAAAATTGACAACTCCTGACATCTTCAGATCTCCTCAAGGACCGAGGCCGTGTGTCTGCTCTTTAGGTGAGGAACTAAAGCCAGCACTGGCCACCTGCATGATACCTTTATCTGCACCGAGCAGCCTCCGCTCCACGCTGTGTTATCAGACCTCTCCGGTGCCTCGCTTACTGCTGAAAGGGGCCTGTGGGCCTTGCCTGGGATTCAGAAATTTTAGAAAATGAATAATGCCTCCTAGGACCCTGTGTCAAGGAGCTGAAATGTGACTACAGACATGAACCACCCCAGCTGGATCATAGTGATGGGCTTGTGACACTGCTCGGCGTGGCTCCGATGGGATCAATGGGGCGGTATCGATCTGTAACTGGAACGGGTCAGAGGTCTGGATGAAACCTCCTCGGCTGCCTACAGACAGACCCAAAGTCCACGGTCTTGTCCAGATGCCCTACGCCTCAAGCATCCTGGCTTTGCCTTTCTGGCCGTGGGAGCAGAGCTTCACCTCAAGGCTGAAAAACAGGAAAACGCCCCAGTAGTTCAACGGGAAAGTGACACCCAAATAAAAGCCTTTGGTCAGACCCTGAACTGGTGGGAATGGATGTTGCTGGTCTGGTTGTAACACGGTGGGGTCCTGCTACCCTTGTGCAAGGCATTTAACTTCCAAACAGGAATTAACAATGCCTTGCTAATACTGTACACACAGTGAAAGAGCTGAGGAGCCTGGCCCCAGTCGCAGCCTGCCACGGCACCAGCATCCCACACAGACATTCCTGGAAACCTGGAGCGCAGGGAGGTGATCTCCCATTCATTAACACCAAGCACGTGAATCTCCAGCACATGGTTCAGGTCTGGAGGAGCTGGACTGACGGGCTGATGTTTTCCACACTTTTGCCTGATGAAAGCTGCCCGCTTAGGAAAACGGACAGGGGCTTCTCTGTGGGTCTGTGTCCGAAGCTACAGAGCTGTGGCCATGGGCAACAGCACTTGGCATCCCCAAGAGTGTGCTCCCGTGCAGGAGTGCCCAAGTTCATAAATGAGGTCATCTATCCCATCAGAGAAATATGCCTCAAGTTTAGAGAGGCTGTAGGTCCTGCAGAGGACTCAAAGGTTGGGTGTTGCCGGGATGAAGCTGTTGTAAAGCGCCTTGCACATGGGTCAGTGCCTGCTGTGGGGCAGGGGGTGGCATGTGCATGGCTGTGGTGAGCAGGCAGTCAAGGGGGAAGGAGGGGGAGATAAGAGGTATTGTGTCCTGAGCCTGCCTGTTAAGCAAGTCACAGGGCTTTTTCCTTGAAGACCACACCTCAGTGCAGACTGACCACTCCATGGACAGACCGACCCACTGCCGGTGGGGACCCCCACCCTGTCCCCAGCCAATGACTCCCCAGCGCAGGACGGGGAGGAGCTGCTGGCAGGGGATAAAACCCCCCGTGGGGTCTGCAGCTCCACTACGGGGTCTGTGTCCTCCTACAGCTCGCAGCAAAGCCACCCGCCACCATGGTGCACTGGTCAGCCGAAGAGAAGCAGCTCATCACCAGCCTCTGGAGCAAGGTCAATGTGGAGGAATGCGGTGCCGAGGCCCTGGCCAGGTAGGTCCAGCTCCTGGGCATCTGCTCAGCTGCACCCTGGATACAGAAACCATGGCAATTGCATTTGGGAGCCTTAACATGTCTTTGTGTCTGCTTGCACCCCTCCATCTCTCCCCAGGCTGCTGATCGTCTACCCCTGGACGCAGAGGTTCTTTGATAATTTTGGGAACCTCTCTAGCCCCACCGCCATCATCGGCAACCCCAAGGTCCGTGCCCACGGCAAGAAAGTGCTCACCTCCTTTGGGGAAGCTGTGAAGAACCTGGAAAACCTCAAGGCGACCTACGCCAAGCTGTCCGAGCTGCACTGCGAGAAGCTGCACGTGGACCCTGAGAACTTCAGGGTGAGCTGTGCTTGGGGCTTGACCCTCTCTCCCTCCATCCTGCAGGGTAGCCCAGTGCCTGGAGAGTTTCAAAGACGCATAAATAATGTGTATTTTGGTTATCAAATGGAAAGGGGCTGGGTTGGATGGGAACTGGGGGAGAGGGGAAGGCTGGGCACTTGATTCTAGGAACCGCCAGGCCCCAGGCTGTGAGGGGTTGGGGGAAAAATACAGGGAGACGAACTGAAAGCCTGGAGGCTTGTGCAGGTATGGCTTGAGAAAAATGGGAGAAGGATGCCCGGAGGCCAAGTGGAGCTGAGGGTGGAGAGCATGGAGGGAAGTCTCGCTGTGTTTGTGCCATGGGCAGCCTCTCCCTGCGCCTCCTGGACCCCAGACTTTGTCTGCCCTTTTTCCAAGGCTGGCAGACATGGGAGGAGAGAGAAAAGCAAGCGTGGGATGGTCAGGGGCTGGCCACTGATGGGAAGAGATGCAGACTGGGATTGGAGACAGAGAGGACAGGTCTCAGTGTGGGGACAGGAGCAGCAGACGAGGGAGGGGAATGAAGCAAAAGAGAACAGGGTGCCAGGGGGTGAGAATTCACCGTGGGTGAAGAGAGGGAGCACTTCAGGGTGGAAGGGACTGAGAGGGCTGGATGCGGCTGATGGCCTCTGTTTCAGTCTCTGTGTAAGCCTGACTTTAGGGATGTTGCAGATAAACCTCACGCTGACCCTCTGCTCCAGCAGGCATGGGGTTTCACAGCAGAAAAAAAAAAAAAGAAAAGACAGAAAATGTCTGGAAAAAAAGTCTAGAGGTTGGAAAACGCAGGTGCAAGAAGAAGCAGAGCCAGACCAGGTGGATTCTGGTACATATGGTCAGCACAGGACTATTTTCCCGCACAGAGAATTCAGCTAAAAGAGATTCCCTGGGTTGCAGCCTCCAGGACCCACCAGTCCCTGGTCCCTGGGTCCTGCGCAGGGAGAAGGGGTGCTCAGCACCGAGCTGACCTGATTTGTTTCCTTCTCCTCTCCAGCTCCTGGGAGACATCCTCATCATCGTCCTGGCCGCGCACTTCACCAAGGACTTCACCCCTGCCTGCCAGGCCACTTGGCAGAAGCTGGTCGGTGTGGTGGCCCACGCTCTGGCCTACAAGTACCATTAAACCCTCTGGAGGCAGATGTGTCTGTAACAGTCAATAAAAAACCCCATATTTTCTGGACTTCTTAGCATGCTCCTGTGTCTCTGCGGCTGCCTGTGGGGTGGGAGGGAGGGAGCAGGGGGGCATGAAAGGGGGAAGGTGGGCTCTGGGATGCTGGGAGCATCACGCTCCAGAAAGGATGGCCAAAGGGGAGGTGACTTTTCCTGGCTATTCGGGCTGTCTCCGAAAGACATCAACCTGCTCGCTGCTGCCCTTTCCTGCCTGCCCGGTGGGGCTGGTCCTGGACCTCCACCCACAAAGTGATGCTGAGGTGTCCCTCACATATGGAGCTCCAGTGGGACATCTGGAAATATTGGCCTCTAAACCAATGATGGGCACGTCCCAGCCCACCTCTGAGCACCTCTGAGCTTGCTGAAATCACTGGGGGAGGATTTCTGACCTTTTCAGTGCAGAAGGGCAAGCTGCAGGGCAAGCAAGGGCCCGTCTGGCCCCGAACCTCTCCACCGGTCATGCATGCAGGGTTATAAATTTGTAGAGATTCACCAAAGCCACCTTAGATTAGGCAGAAATTTGGCCCTCCGTATTGTAGTACTGACTTATTTTTAACAAGCTGATAAAAAGCCTTTCTGAATCGGTGATGAAACTGCTCTTACTGTTACTCTTGTGCATTTTGATCAGAATACGATATTGAAAAGAACATGTGTATGATCCCAAGAGAAAGGGGTGAGGGCAGCTGTTTAAAACAGGACTGATCAGAGGTTTTTTTTTTTTAACTCAGATTGGCTTAATGGAAGCACGTTTTTTCACTGGAGTGGAAGGATTCTGCCTAAACACATCAGTTTCAGCAACGCTTTTCCAGGAATAACTTAAAAAGCAACAAGGACAGACATGTTGGTGTCACAGAATGATGAAATCCTTGTTTTGCATGACTTAGGAATAAATTTTCCACCTTCCTTCTGATAAAGCAGGGATTTGCACTTATGACCCCTCTGTCCTACACAGACAGCCTGTCTCAGACGCAAAGGAGTGCCAAGAGCATCCAGGGCTGGGGGAAAAGAAAATGAAACGAAAAAAAAACCTCAGAAACCAGTCCAGGTTTCCTGCAGCATGTCATTCTCCTTTCAGCGAGCAAATGGGCATTTCAGCATAATTTCAGGAGGTTAAGACTGTTCTCAAAGTCTTGTTAGCACGAAAGTGCAGTTCTACACCTTGGAATCATAGAATTATAGAATCATAGAATGTGTTGGGTTGGAAGGGACCTTGAAAAGTCATCTAGTCCAAGCCCCCCTGCAGTAAGCAGGGACATCTTCAACTAGATCAGAAGTTGCCACCGAACAGAAAAGGACTCCTGCAGTTGGGGAAAGCAGTAACCAAGTGTGCATTTCCAGGCCATCAGGCTGTGTAGACTGTCCTCTTTGGGGAGGGGAGCCCAGCCCCACCAGCACCTTTGGGGAGGAGGGCCCAGCCCCACCAGCACAGTGGCAGGGGGCAAAAGCAGTGCTGGTGTTTTACCATGAGATAAAACAGCCCTGGGGGCGATTCTGCAGAGTTGGTGCAGAGCGACGCTGGGATGCTCGAGCAGGGCTGGGAGCCACCAGGTGCCCAGGGGACACTGAGCCATCCTTAGCAGTTGTCTTAACAGCAGTTGGCTCGTGTTCAGGACCCAACCTCTGCCTTACCCTCTGTTAGGCCGTCTCAGTGAGCCCCAGGATCTCTGCATGGTGCAAACAGCCTTTTGGAGCCCAGAGTCCCTTCCAAGTGGTTCCAGCCTTCCGTGGGCTGACCAAGGCATGGCTGGCAGAGGCTCATTCCCGTTTTGCTGTCTGCTGCTTCCACTCCAAGGGGGACGGAGAGAGCTCCTGCCCTCAGCTGGGAGACCACGAAATGCTGGCACAGAGCGGTGGGATGAGCCCGCACAGGGCTGTCCAGCTGGGAAAGGAAGATCACGGCAAATAAAGTGGGAGCAAAGACACCCTCGAGACCTGGTGGCTTAAGACACAAGAAATTGCGTGTGTTGGAGGAGAGAGAAGAGGCTGGCCGGGATCCAGGGCGGCAGAGGCTGGGCACAGCTGCCACTCCTGCTGATAAGGGCTCTGGTAAAGCTTGGCGCGGGACACTGCCTCCTGCAATCAGAGTGACCAATTAATTCTGCTTGTTTCAGAAAGGCCGTCACTGCAGCTGCTTTGCACTGTCATCGGGATGGTTTGTCTATAAAAAGGGAAGGCTCCTGTCCATGGAAATGGGCATGGCCCAGTGTGGGATGACCTAGGGGATCTTCCACCCACACAAATGGAACAGCCGTCTGGAAGGATGCTCGAGGGAAGAAACCTGAGCATAGTGAAACCCATCCCAGGCAGACAGCAAAAGGGGCCCTAGTTTTCCTGCTGGGGATAAGCGTGCTGCAAGGTGTTGCCGTAGGCGCACTAGGGGAAAGGAAATCTCCCTTTGACTCCGTGAACTGGGAAAAAGATGCAGAAATTGCCTCTACGTGGCACGTTGTGATGAACATTTCCCCTCCCGCCCTGTGCCACCATCAACAGACAACCCCTGCGCTGGGAGCTCTGAGCATCCAGACGTTGCCAGCCAGGCCTCCGCCCCCCAGGCCATAACGCAGGTGATTTTAAAATGCATTTAAAATGAACTCTTCCTTATAAAAACGGACGAGGCGGATGGATGCCCTGGAGAAGCCCCAGGCGGAGAGCAGGGATGGGGCTGTCTGGGCTGTCGTGCCTTTGTGTTTTGCCAAGTGTCTCTGCTGTCTCGCGGCGTACAGGGCTGCTTACGGCCAGTGCTCGTGGTGCCCTGGCCGAGATCACCCTGCCGTCCTTGCAGGCACCTTCGGGGCTGCATCTGCTTGACTGTGAGCTCCTGCCTCTGACGGCGTTATGGACCACTGCCCGACTGTTGTAAACAGCCTCTGGGCCTGCCCGACAGAGCAGGTTTCCTTAAAACGTCTTTGTGGCTGACTAAACTTAAAACTAAAAAGCCCCTGGAAGTCTCCTCACATGGAGTTTAATCTCATGCTCTTTCCTTCTGTCAGCTGATAAGTGCCCTGTGGCACTAATGCCAGAGATGAAGCGAAAAGCACTTTGCTGGAAAGCACTTTGAAGGAATCACTTGCCTGGACGGGACGATGTTCTCCGGCAGGGACACCGCCAGCTCGGGAGATGCTGCTGCCCACAGCGGTGAGCCAGGAGGAGCCGTGTGGGCTGGGGAGGGACAGAGCTGAGGGAGAAAGAAGGAAAGATACGGCGAAGCTCAGCAAGCCCCAGGAGTTGTTCATCCTTTGCTGCATCTCTTGGTTTCAGCATCTCACCTCATGTCTGGGATGGGCATTTGAAACTGCCCTCCTGGGATGGTGCGTCCGAGCTGCTCTGGTGCCGAGGTACCGCAGGACTGACGCCACCCGTTCACCGGTCCATTCTGCTAATAAAGAATCTGGAAGCTGTGTCCGCAGAGCAATGTACTGATGTTACAGCCTCCTCATTTCTTATGTCTGTATTAACTGGGAAAACACGTGCCTGAACCAATTTGCAGACATAGCAGAACTCGCACTGCAATTAGAGAGCTTGGTTTGAGGTCAGGTCACCGGTTACAGGTGAAGGCAGAGCTCAGTGCCTGACTGTATCACAGACTTCTTGCATGATTTTAAGTGCAAGGTCCTTTCGCTGGGGGGGATGATGCCTAGAGCTGTTCAGGATGAATCCCAGGATGCATCAATGCATCCTACAGTGCATCAGGACTCTGTTTGCAAAATTATCCTAGGAAGAATACTTTTCTTCTTCAACAACTTCCCCTGTTAGTAGGAAACACCTTGGATTGAGATGCCCTGTCAAGCAGGAGGGTGGAAAAAAGTCACAACTTTCACATTTACAGTAATTGCAGGGAGTAATGGTATTGACCAGAGGTAAGGCTGGAAGAACTTATTGACAGTCCTATTTGGAGTAGGCAGATAAGAGACAAGATAGTGCTCTTCAGATTTGTAAAGACGGTTGCCAAGAAGAAGACAAGAGGACAGACTGCATCCTGCGTGCAGTGAGACGTCATCCCTGCAAGGCTGTTTCTTAGGGCTGAATTATTTCACGTGAACAAGCAATCTGATCAAGACAGCTCTACCAACAGTGGAAATGCTGGTTTGCCAGGACAGCTTATTTCTTTTGGGGTATGAGGTATGCTATTTATCAAAAGAACTCTTTTTGCTGGTATAAGCAGTGTTTGCACTCAGGAGTTTGGCAGCGCTAGCGCCCGGTATAGCAAAAAGCATCCAACTTGTGCCATACAGACAAGGATTTATTGCATGTTTCTGCAAGCAGTCTGAAAAAATAAGCACGGTTCCCTATTTCATTCTGCCTTTTATTTGGTGTTCACCCCATTTCTGACTTGGTTAAGCTCAGACTTGTGCCCCAAAGCCACCCAGTTATTAGACTAAGGAGAGTCATCAGCCCACACAGTAATGAAACATTCAAAGTCTAAAATAAAATGAATGCTATGTTGGCCTCTTCCTGGAGGGCCAGCAGATAAAATTAACTTTGGACTGTTTTTTGCACAGTACAGCCTGGTCCTAGACACCCGCTGGCACCAGGTGGAACAGACATGGGTGACATGCCTGGCTTGTACTCCTCATGGGACTAAGGCTAAGGACTACGGGGTAACACCGTGCTCTTGAGACCCGTAACCCAGAGTCATGCCTTCGAGGTGGATCCGCTTTCTCTGGTGACAGGGAATTGCACCAGAGACGTGAAACAGGAGAGCTTAGGCTCAGAACAGCATGGACAACCATGATGGACAATGATGACAGACAACTCTGAAGCTCTTTGCTAGGACAGACAAGAAAGGAGGGGGCCTAGATTTGGGAATGATCATTCAAGATGTGTTTCCCAGTAAGGCTCTGGTCCTTGTCGCTGGGGTGGATGATGCCTAGAGCTGTTCAGGATGAATCCCAGGAGTGCAGGGCACCCATGCACCATTAAGACTCTGAAAACACGGTCAAGGTGGGAACTGCAAACTCTCTGAACATCACTGCCTGTCTTCTTGGGTCTGCATCGCACGTTCAGCCCCCAGCCTCTGGCTGCCCCTGCAATACTGGACACCCACAGCCGAGGAGGAGCCGTGCAGGCAGCTCCACCTGCGCTCGGGGCTGCAAATACAAGTCCATGGCTATGAGATGGTGCATGTCCACTCAAAGACAGAGGGGGGACAGGGCCTCTTTTCCCCTTGGACGGCATCCAAAATTGCTATCTTTCCTTGTGCAGCCCAGCTCCCTCCCCAGCCCCGACCAATAGCTACGTGAACTGAGATTAGGACAAGCCGTTACTAGTGTATAAAAATCCCTGGGGCAGACTTTGGCTCCACTTCCTCGCCATTGTTCAGGGAAGCCCCAGGAAAACCCTCTTGCTCGCCACCATGGTGCACTGGACAGCCGAAGAGAAGCAGCTCATCACCAGCGTCTGGGGCAAGGTCAATGTGGCCGAATGTGGTGCTGAGGCCCTGGCCAGGTAGGTCCAGCTCCTGGGCATCTGCTCAGCTTCACAGAGAAACCACTCCAATCATGGGAGGATTAACGTGTCTGTGTCTGCTTGTGTCCCTCCATCTCTCCCCAGGCTGCTGATCGTCTACCCCTGGACCCAGAGGTTCTTCTCTTCCTTCGGGAACCTCTCCAGCCCCACCGCCATCATTGGCAACCCCATGGTCCGTGCTCATGGCAAGAAAGTGCTCACCTCCTTTGGGGAAGCCGTCAAGAACCTGGACAACATCAAGAAATGTTTTGCTCAGCTGAGCAAACTCCACTGCGACAAGCTGCACGTGGATCCCGAGAACTTCAGGGTGAGCCATGCTCTGACTCCAGCCTCAGCTGGGCAGAGGTTTCTGTTCTCTGGAGAGGGCTTTAGGGGTCTCTGAGGTGTCTAACAGTCAGTGAGACCTAGAGAGAAGCCCTGAGGCTGCCTGAGCCTGGGAGCCTGCTGAGGGAGGGGCGGTGGAGGGTAAGGGGGAGTGAATAGGCATATTTGGGGAGAATAGAGAGGAGTTATGGGACTGGGGTCTGTGAGAGGAGGGACTGAAGCAGGCAAGGTGGATGGGGATGAGATGCGGAGTCAAATACGTGCCAGTGGGAAGCAACGTTGGCTTGGAGCAACCAGAGACCAGAAGGGAAGAAACTGAGATGGGGGTTGGAGGGAAGAGCAGAGCTTGGCTATGATGGAGTGGTTAAACCAGGAGAGAAAATAAACACAGCCACTTCAGCAGAAGGAGGGGATCTGAGCCAAGGGAAAGCAAGGGTGAGGAAGGATGTGAAAAGAAAGGATAAACCCAGTCGAAGCAGAGGGAGGACACGGCGCAGCAGGCAAAGGAAGGTGTGTGGGGGGGAGAATCCAGCACATCCAGGCACCCTGGTGAGTGCCAGAGATACAAGCTGTGCAAGGAGCCTGCTGCTCTGCGTGGGGCTGTGATAAATCCGTTCCTTGCTTTGCGATGAATTCCCCAATAACCGGTGACCACGTGCGAACACCTGCGTGGTGCCATGGTGGGGAGGGATGTTGTGGGGCAGCACCGGGGCTGACGACTTCTCCTCCCTACATTGCCAGCTCCTGGGAGACATCCTCATCATCGTCCTGGCCGCCCACTTCGGCAAGGACTTCACCCCCGCCTGCCAGTCCGCCTGGCAGAAGATGGTCCGTGTGGTGGCCCACGCCCTGGCCCATGAGTACCACTGAGCCTCCTGCAAGCATTCATGCCTGGAG
The DNA here is from genome assembly GCF_028500815.1 of Rissa tridactyla. Taxonomy (NCBI): domain Eukaryota; kingdom Metazoa; phylum Chordata; class Aves; order Charadriiformes; family Laridae; genus Rissa; species Rissa tridactyla. Next base: position 11,998,376 of record NC_071466.1, on the reverse strand, counting down.
ATGCTCCTGGGGAAACATCCTCTGGTTCTGCTGGTCTCTAATTGCCAAATAAACACCAACTGCTTCAGCCATGAAGAGGTGTCTGCCTCTCTGTGGGAATGGGGTGGGGGTCACCCCGGGGTGCTGGGGAACGGGAAGGGGATGCTCACATACACGGTGGGGAACATGAGCCATGGGCTTGTCTATGAATTCATGTAAGTTAGACTCACCCAGGGGAACATTCAAGACATAAAAACAAATAAACACACTAAAAAATACAAACAGAAATACTCCGGTGCTTTTTTGAGACATCATCAGGTGACATTGTTGAGTTTAATTTTTAAGTCTTTCGCAGATTAAGTGGAACAAAACTTTGTACAGCAACGTGCAGTGGGAGAAGAGGCAGTGAGATGAGGTCCATCATTTGTGACGTCCTTCATGGAAGGAAAAATGCTTTTTTTGTTGTTTTTTGTCTAAAACATTGTCATTCTCAGATTATTAAAACCAGAATGTAATAGGCACAAATATCAGTATGGCAAAAAATATGCCAAGAATGGTAATTTCATGTACAGGAAGGACAGAGTACCTGGTTTCACTGGCCCCTACCTTTAACTTTCCACAAGCCAACCGAAATTCCCTGAATAGTTTCCCTGCCACACAGAGGACCATGGCCCTCCCCAGCCTCCTGTCCTCCTTGCAGACTCGCGGCATCCCCACCGAGAGCAGCTCAGGGACATGTTTGGGGTTTCTGGGTGGTGAATCCCTCCTGCCCTCTTATCAGGGAGAAGGCAGAGCAAATGGCTCCAGAGCAGGTCTGCACTGCTCAGCGCGGAGGGCTGGGGAACAGCGTAACCCCCCCAGGCCTGGCCCCAGGGTCCTTTGGCCAAGACCCCTCCTGAAGTGAGCAGGCAAAGGAGAACAGAGTAGCCACCAGAAATGGTGGTAGCCCGCAGCCCATGGCCAGTGCAAACATGTTGCCCCATGGTCATCCTGGACCAGCTGGATCACTCCTCTGCGCTACCTGGGTCCGGCCCCACAAACTCCAAACCCGGCCCCAGCGCCTGCATCCCATCCCACCACCTCCAGCCCACTCTGCTGGGAGCCAACGTGGAGCCCCAGGAGCCCCAGCTGCCTCTCCCACCACTCAGCAGGACCTCTGCTCCTCCAGCTGCCAAATCGCCAGGTCAGGCACTGCCTCCTGCTGCGCATCTCCACAGACCCCAGTATACCCAGTCTTCCCCACCTCTCCTGTGAGTTAACACCCTGCAGGCAATTGGTTGGTCCTGTGTTAGAACGTTTCCCGTCCAGCCTTGCTTGACCTTTGCTAATGAGCTCTTTGAGACAGGAGCCCTCTCTGACTGCAAGCCGCTGCCCATGGTTTTCTTGGCGTTACCCTAAAGTGAGCCAACCTGGTTCAGTGGGAGGTGTCTCTGCCCAGGACAGAAGGGTTGGAACTAGATGATCTCCAAGGTCCCTTCCAACCCAAACCATTCAGTGATTCTATGAAATCATTAAATTGCTGATAGGAAAGAACAAGGGAAGCCAAAGCCTGGCAGGTCCTGCAAGAAGAGGACAAAGACAAACTGCTTGCACAGTGCTGGTGCATCCAGAGGAAGGACCCAACAGACCCATGACCGAGTCTTCTGCCTCGTGGTTTGCACCATCCAAAGGGCACCGAGCCTGGCATGCACCTTCCTGCGGGGGCTCATGCGGGACCCGCGTGGCGCTGCGCTTGGATGTGGCATGGAGATAAATGCCACCCTTCAGCGGGGAGCCGTGGAGCTGGAAATCAAAGACGGGGGGAGGGTGGCCGTCCCGTCCCGTGGTGGATCTGGGCATCTTGCCCTGGGGCCCCACCCTGACGCCACGTCCCCTCCCTCGGGTGCCAGGGCCACTGGCCCCCCCCAGGGGCCTGCCCAAGGGAGGGGTGCACGGGCAGGAGGAGGGGCCCGGCGGAGCGTATAAAAGCGGGGACAGGGAGAGCCGCTTGCCAGCGTGCGATCCCCTCGGGAGCAAGAGCCCAGACCCTCCGTACCCGCCGGCAGCCACACGCTACCCTCCACCCGCCACCATGGTGCACTGGTCAGCCGAAGAGAAGCAGCTCATCACCGGCCTCTGGGGCAAGGTCAATGTGGCCGACTGCGGTGCTGAGGCCCTGGCCAGGTAGGTCCAGCTCCTGGGCATCTGCTCAGCTGCACCCTGGATAGAGAAATCACTCCAATCATGGGAGGATTAACGTGTCTGTGTCTGCTTGTGTCCCTCCATCTCTCCCCAGGCTGCTGATCGTCTACCCCTGGACCCAGAGGTTCTTCGCTTCCTTCGGGAACCTCTCCAGCCCCACCGCCATCATTGGCAACCCCATGGTCCGTGCTCATGGCAAGAAAGTGCTCACCTCCTTTGGGGAAGCTGTCAAGAACCTGGACAACATCAAGAACACCTTCGCCCAGCTGTCCGAGCTGCACTGCGACAAGCTGCACGTGGATCCCGAGAACTTCAGGGTGAGCCACGCTCATCACCGGGGAACCGCCCTTGCCATTGCGTCTCTGTGGGCAGCTTCTCCCCCAACCCCGAGTCCCCCCAGATGAGGGATTTACCCTAGACACTCCAGTGCAGGAGGAAGAGGGGCTGGTTGTTGGGGCAAGGGGGAGAGGAACAGGGAGGGAAGGGATCGACCTGCAGCTTGGTGAGAAAGCACTGAAGGGGCTGAGAGGTGATCACTGTGGAGAGACTGTCTGGAGGGTGCAAGCTAGGATGTATGGGAGACGGGAAGGCGGCAAGGAGGTGGTTTTGGTGTGGAAAGGGAGGGGGAGAGCAAAGTGAAAGCGGTTGTTGGGCAGGAAGAGGTCTGAGCCAACGGGAGAGCGAAGGAGTGAGAGTGGAGCTTGGCATGGAGGAGAAAGGAGAGATGAGGGAGGAGCAGGAGATGGCGGCTAGATGCCAAAAGCACAAGAGGAACAGGACCTAGGGGGAGAGAAAACCCTGGCTCCTGCATCTCCACAGCTGAGAGTTTCCCCGTGGGGAAGTTACCCTGACATTCGTCACCGGGGCTGGCAGAGAGCCGCCCGCCACGGCGCCAGCTCAGCTGTGTCTTCTGCTGGGGACAAACTCCCAAACGAAGCCAGAAGGGAGAAAGAGAAATTTAATCCACAAAATTTCTGGATAGTTTTTCATTACTCTTCCTGTAGCAGTAGCAGAACCCGAATCTTTAGAGTAAGAGCAGAGAACAAGTTTAAAGTTCATCTTAAAAAGGACTCCAGGGAGATTTCTTAAGCCTACAAAATGCCTGGAGGTTTCCCTGGGTCTAATGTGGATGGTTGTGTGGGGATCTGCAGGCTCCTGGGCATTGCTAACCCAAGGGTGCTCTTGTCCCCCCCAGCTCCTGGGTGACATCCTGATCATCGTCCTGGCCGCCCACTTCGCCAAGGATTTCACTCCCGACTGCCAGGCTGCCTGGCAAAAGCTGGTCCGTGTGGTGGCCCACGCCCTGGCCCGCAAATACCACTAAATGGCCAGCAGGAAAGCCCCAGCGGCATCCTCCAGCTGCATGTCGTGCACTGGCTGACATGCGGCTTTGGAGCCTACAGCTTCTAACATCCAAATAAAGCTCATCCTGTGAAGTCACCACCGAGTCCATGTGTCCCTGAGATGTTGGAGGGGTTGGTGGGATGGGGACGTGGGGCGCCCGCCGGCGGACTGGGGGGGGTAAGCTTGAGCAGGGTGGGCGTTTTGCTCCCAGAATACACCACCTCCCTTTGTTCTGTATGTTTTTAGGGGGGGTTGTGTGGGATTTGCCTCTGGAAATCATACTTACAGAGTACTGGGTAGGTGCAGCCCTGCTACCCCTGGGAAGTTTTCATTGAGGAGCAAGTCCGCGTTTTAGCGTGAAACGTGCGTGTTTTCTCGCCGGCAAGGGGAACTCGAGGGATTCATATTTTTTAGGGAGGATAAACAAAGTGAAGACTTTAATCTACTCATTCCCTTGCTCATTCCTGGCATAAAGCCTACAAGAAATTCGCTGACTCATACTGGCCAAGCAGCCAGCTGGGTGGGGGTAGGTTTTAGATAAACATTTTGCTATCAAGACGCGTCCAGACCTTGTTTATGCATTTCTTTTTCACCCTGTGCCGCCCATTCTGCAATTATGGGGGGCGGGGGGCGGGGGGGCGGGGGGCGCAATCCGGCTAGTAGTGGTAAATATTAATAATTTTCTGGATGCGAGTATCAAGCGATGCTGTGTGCACGCAGAGCGTTTTGGGTGTTGAAGGGTCTTGCAGAGCAGGACTCTCTCGGGTAGAGTTTGTTCTTGGCATGGGACGCACCATCTGCCCCGCCTGAACTGAGCATGACGCAGTAAAAACAGTGGTTAGCTCAAAGGATACGTTTATTTTTTTAAAGGGGAAAAAGAGGGCAAAGCAATACATCCCAGTGTCTCTGACACCCTCTTTGCACTGTGTCCTCTCCCCTCTTCATCCCCATTTGTGGGCACCCCACTTTCTGCCCTTGACCCACTGGAGGGTATTAAAAGCCCTCTGCGACCCATAAATGCCCCTTCTCATGCACATTACTCGAAGGAAGGGGCATTTTGCTGCTGGTGTCAAGGCAGGCACGCAGAAGGTGAGAAGGTGCTTCGTACCAAGTCCCAAAGCGCTTTCCTCCCTGCGGGGAGTCTGGGCAGGCACAGAGTGCGGTGTCTTGGTCGGGTGTCCAGGGTTATGAAAAAACGGATTCTTGCATGATTTTTCATCGGTTTCACGACTGATATTCGTAGACTTTTGTATGAACATACTGTTCACAGGCTTCAGGCAGAAATGACGGGATTATTTGAACAAGCAGGTCTCCTCCTGCGAGCAAGGTGCCTGGGGGTAGAAATGATCTGAGCAGACCTCTCGGGGTTAGACCCTGGGGGTCGGCAGAGCAGGGGAGGGCTGGGCTCTCCCTGCTGTTGGGGTTCCTGCTGGGGTACCCCTTCCCGGGAGCAGGGAGGAGGGTTTTCGTCCCCTGCACACAGCAGCACAACAGGATGGGGATGGTTCCCCTGGCGCTGCCCGTGGCTTCACTCCCCACCCCCAGCTGGGGGATGACACCCTGGTCCCTGTCCCCCCCGGCACACAGACCCTGCGGGATGTCCTCTCCCCCCACGGCTCTGCCCGCTCCTGCTTTGTCTCCTGTGTGATGGCAGAACGTTGCTGTGGGAGCCGACAACCCCCGGGCGATGCCCGGTGCAGTGCGGCGCTGCCAGCACCGCAGGTCCTGGGGGGGCCGATAAGGTGGCGCAGGAGAGTGGCACTGGTGGCACTTTGCTGGCGTGTTCTCTCCCTGTTGCATGTGCCCAGGCAGTGTCCAACTGGATTTATCACCATGCTCCAGCACACCAGCCCGTGAGCACTAGATTTTCTTGAGAAAAGGCAGATGTAGGCAACTCATCTAATAATGAAGATTATTCATCCCTATTCCATTGATAAAGTCCACAACTAAAGGGAGAAAGAGATATTATCAGGCTGAAAAGCTCCCTCAGTCCCAACATCCAGCTCTGGGGCCTCAGCGCAGGAGAGACACGGAGCTGTTGCAGCGGGGCCAGAGGAGGCCCCGGAGATGCTGGGAGGGCTGGAGCCCCTCTGCTGGGAGGACGGGCTGAGAGAGCTGGGGGGGTTCAGCCTGGAGAAGAGAAGGCTCCGCGGAGACCTTGGAGCCCCTTCCAGTCCCTCAAGGGGCTCCAGGAAAGCTGTGGAGGGACTCTGGATGAGGGAGGGGAGCCATGGGACGAGGGGGAAGGGGTTTCCACTGCAAGAGGGGAAATTGAGCTGAGATCTGGGGCAGAAATTCTTGGCTGTGAGGGCGGTGAGCCCCTGGCCCAGGTTGCCCAGAGAAGCTGTGGCTGCCCCATCCCTGGAGGGGTTCAAGGCCAGGTTGGCCGGGGCTTGGAGCGACCTGGGCTGGTGGGAGGTGTCCCTGCCCAGGGCAGGGGGTGGCACTGGATGATCTTTAAAGATCCCTTCCAACCCACACTAATCTATAGCTCTGTGATCCTATTACTCTATTTTCTTAAATTGATTTTCCTCCCTGTATTTTCAGTAAAAGGCCAAGAATACACTTAGCAAGAGGTTGTCCATGGAGGAAGGCAAGCCCTGATCTCTGGAGAGGAACTTGGTCGGCTCTTTGGCTCTTTTACCCGTAAAATAAATCAGGAGAGCCCCCTCCGTGCAGGGGCATTGCTCCTGGGGAGGGTGCGTCACCCCCAGTGTGTTCGGGGGTGCCCCAGGGGAGCAATTCACATGAAGCCCAAACATCTCCTCCTGCCAAAGGAGGCTGGGCACAACCTGGCTGAACGTGGGGGAAAATGTGAAATGTGGCAGCCTTGTCAGGGCAGGTTCAGAAGGGGAAAGCCATGGGCTCACCCCGGGCTGGACATCCCTGAGCTGAGCTTTTGCTGTTTTTTGAGCCCACAGCAGATCCTGCAGTGGCAAACCTTGTGTTCAAAACCTGTTTCTCCTGCCATTTATGGGATGAAAGCAGAAACGGGATGAAAAGGTCGATCCTGTTTGATACTTGCTCCCTCTCTAGCAGCACTGCATCTGGCTGGTCCTTTTACATCTGAGGGGAGAACTTTTGGGTGAGCTGCTTCTTCCTGCTCCAAAAGGGACAAGTAAACCAAGCAGGTCAAGCTCCGTCACAGGAGGAGGACAACAGGGTTAATGCACATTTCAGCTGCCAAGCCTGAGCACCCTCTGAACAGCTCCAGCATCGCCCACAGCTCCTGGTGGTGCAAGGAGAGTGGAGTCCTCCTGCAGGGTGGGTATCTGCAGGGTTTGCTGGTGGCAAACCCCTCTGGGTTGCTCTGCCATGGGGTGAATTTTGGCAGCGGCATTCATCATTTCGCTGGCAGAGGTGAAGGCAAGGCAGAGTCTGGCATTTGGGAGAGCCGAGGTGCAAGAATCGCCCCAGGCACATGTGTTTGACCATGATGGACTATCGCCCGGTGGCTTGTGCAGCCCTTTCTCTGGAAAGGGGCCCATGTCTGGTAGGTGGAAGGGAGAACTGCCTGCATGGAGGGGATGGGACAAAGCCCTTGAGCTCAGGATAACAAGGGGCCCCTTCCCAGCCTGCCACACCCTGGCCATCCCCTTCTGCTCCCCTGCTGGTGGGGACCCCCACCCCGTCCCCAGCCAATGACTCCCCAGCGCAGGACGGGGAGGAGCTGCCGGCAGGGGATAAAACCCCCTGTGGGGTCTGCAGCTGCACTACGGGGTCTGTGTCCTCCTACAGCTCGCAGCAAAGCCACCCGCCACCATGGTGCACTGGTCAGCTGAAGAGAAGCAGCTCATTGCCAGCGTCTGGAGCAAGGTCAATGTGGAGGAATGCGGTGCCGAGGCCCTGGCCAGGTAGGTCCAGCTCCTGGGCATCTGCTCAGCTGCACCCTGGATACAGAAACCATGGCAATTGCATTTGAGAGCCTTAATGTGTCTTTGTGTCTGTTTGCACCCCTCCATCTCTCCCCAGGCTGCTGATCGTCTACCCCTGGACCCAGAGGTTCTTCGCTTCCTTTGGGAACCTCTCTAGCCCCACCGCCATCATCGGCAACCCCAAGGTCCGTGCCCACGGCAGGAAAGTGCTCACCTCCTTTGGGGAAGCTGTGAAGAACCTGGACAACATCAAGAACACCTACGCCAAGCTGTCCGAGCTGCACTGCGAGAAGCTGCACGTGGACCCCGAGAACTTCAGGGTGAGCCATGTTTGCAGTCCCAGCCCCTTTCCCATGTCGTGTGGGGAAAGTCAGGTTTTGCTGTGAAGCTGGGGGTATGGCCTCAGACAACGCTGTCTAGGGGTGCTGTCTTTGGCTGGTGGAGGCAGAGTCCCCGTGTCGTACCCAAGCGAGATGATAGCTTGCACAGGACTGGTTGCAAGAGGGTGGGTGACTGTCACACTAAAAAGGTCCCATTTTTAGTACCAGCACAGCAGTGGGGAGGAGAAGGTATTGGGAGATTGTTACCTGAGGGAGATCTGGTTGGGGGAAAAAGAACCAAACCCAGGGGAAGGTGTAGGATGGGCTGGGGGAGTTGGAGGGAAGTGAAGCAGAGAGTTTAAGGAAATCCTATCACAAGATAAGCAGCTTGTGTGCTCGAAAACCACAGGGCAGGTTTCTGCCTTGTCCAGCGTGGGCTGCCTCTCTGGGTGGGACCCTCCCTCGTCCCTCAACACATTTAAATAAAAATGGATAATTTTCTTTGTTTTTCATCTAAAGAGGAAAAAAAAACCAACAACAGCAACAAAATCACCAGCATTTTGCAGGGTGGGTCTCAAGCCAAATTGCTTTAGCATCCCAAAAACGGGGGGAAATGGTTCCAAGGTTCGTTCTTCCATCCTTTTTTTTTTTTTTAAGAATGAAGCAGATGATACCATTTTGCCAAAACTCAGAGCTTTCTATGGAAAGACTGCTGATCCTGTAGCCATCCCAGGGAACAGGGAGGGAGCCAGTCCCTGCAACCAGCCCTGCAGCTCTGATGGGGCAGGGGGGGTTGAGGAGGAAGAGGAGGAGTGTGCAGCATGTGAGACACCATTCAGGAGGGGAATTCAGCCTCGGGCAGAAGTCAGGAGGAAGGAAAACCCAGCCTGTGGGTTGCGGCGTGGTGTCTGAGGGGGGACGGGGACCGGAGGGGAGCCTGCCACAGGAAAACCAGGGAGACAGAGAGCTTGCAGAAAGGAAGAAACTGTTTGGAGCTAAAGAGATGGCAGGGCAGGGTAAGGTTGGTGGGGCTGTGTTCAGGAAGAGCAGAAAGCCCTCCTTGAGAGCTTGCAGGTCCGAGAGCTCAATCCCCAGCTCAGGGATGTCCTGTCCCTGATGTCCTCTCCCTGCTCCATGGTCTGCTGCGGCACCACGGCTCGAGCAGCACTAACCCTCTCTGTGTTCCTCCTTCTCCTCCAGCTCCTGGGAGACATCCTCATCATTGTCCTGGCTTCCCACTTCGCCAGGGATTTCACCCCTGCTTGCCAGTTTGCCTGGCAAAAGCTGGTCGGGGTGGTGGCTCACGCTCTGGCCCGCAAGTACCACTGAGCATTCCAGGGCCGGTCGTGCGAGGAAGAGTCCCTGCTCCGCCACAAGCACCTCTGAGCAGAAGGAGATGCCCTTTGGGTACTGACAGGCTGTAGCTACTGAATAAAACGCCTCCCAGCACCGTGTCTGCAGAGTCTGCCTGTCTCTGGGCTGGGGAAGGTGGGGGCAGGGGAGTTCGTGCTGTCGAATGCGATGCCGTCCGCGCGTGGGTGTATTTCTTGTTTCTAAGGGTTGTTGCAGACAGGGTTTCCCTAACTCGGCAGTGCTCTCTCATGTGCGCTCCCTGCCAGTGCATCTGCGGGGGTCTGTGAGGAGAAAACCCGCCCAAAAGGGCCCTGACACCCCAGAGCGTTTCAGAGAGGGTCATAGGAACAACGAGGGATTGCAAAGCATCCATATCTGTTCTCCCGGCTCTACTTTAATGAGAAATAAGGTGAAGCCAGCACTATCCAGAGCACAGAGTTCCTAGCCAAGCCGTTGCTGCCCCGGAGGAGGTGGCACCTGCCTTGCCCTGCTCTAGGGCTGGGGGTGCACCATCGCCTCTTCGGGCAGCCTGATACAGGAGAAAACCTTTGAACTCTTGACTCAGGGGGTTCAGGAGATGTTCATTTCTTCTAGCTCTGTCAGCTGGCCTAACGGGAGATACTGCTTCCCCGAGGGAGATTTGTCATGCTGATGTGCTCATCAGACCCTCATCCCCAGGCACCCGCAGTCCCGAAGACCCCCTCTCTCCAGACTGAGGGCATTCAGTTCCCAACGTCACCCTGCGAACAAAACCCACCACGGTAACTGGTTTCTGGGCTTTCCTTCCTTATCCCATCCCAGGGTCCTTCGTGGTCCATGGAGCGAAGCTGTGGGTCAGGCTTGGTTATTCGTTCCATGGGACAAGGTTGGCAAGTTAAATTTTTGTTAGCTATTTTATTATACAAAACAGGAGAAAGACATAAAAATGGTCAGGACTGTGTTTATCTTACTCTTAAATCTTGTCTTAAACCAAGACTGGAAATTCCTTTCATGAGGGAGCTGACAATCGGTGCTGTTTACAGCATCTGGCACTGTAGAGTCCTGGCTGTGAGAGAAGTTTCTGGAGTTACCAGGGAGTAACTGGTTGTTCTGGGTCGTAATCTTTCACCTCACCTGGGTTCAGCAGGCTTCTCCTCTGCACCAAATCTGCGGGGTTTTGTACAGGGAATAGCGCAGCTCCTGGAAACACTGTTCAGTCAGCAGCAGTGCAGCCCACGCACTGACCCTGCTTCAAGCAGGGCATCAGACTGGAGACCCCCGTAACACCTTTCCCACCAGAATTATCCCGTGGTTCTGCACTCTGAGTTTGCAAGATGCTTGCTTTTCTCACCTATGGTTCATTTTGAAGAGGTCCATAAAGAAACAAGTTGAAGGTGCTTTTATAAGTCTACTTTGTTTGGATGCTGTAAAAGACAGGATTGCAGAGGGGTGGGAGGAGGATGTAGGTGTTGCCCACCACGGCATGGAAGATGAGGGTGCCTCTTTCCCAAATCTGTGCAGGGTGGACTAACTGGGATTCTACATCCTGCTGGGATGTAGAAGCCTGAGACCACACAGCCTTTAGAACCTTGTCTATGGAGGCAGTGCTGAGAGGTGTCACGAGGACCATGGTGGAGGACAACAAAATGAAGAGGAGATCTGAACCTGTGGTGAAGAAAATGAAGTCTGGGGCATAGATGCTGTTGAATGTCATCTCTTTGGAGGGCAGACGGGTGGGATGGAGACAAAGGGGATGGGACAAGACACTCCTCAGCCACCAGGCAGACAGAGGAGGTGGAGGACCAGGGTGTGATGGGGGCTATGCTCCTCTGTGGGTTCATCAGCCCTATTTGGGCTGCCCTCATGCCTTTTGGCATGGTTGTACAGGTTTGTGGAGGGCAGAGAGCTATCAGGCTGTTGAGGGGCATGGCAGAAAGCACTGCTGACTCCAGGAAGGTGAGGGAGCAGGTAAGGAAGAGCTGAGACATAGGGGGGTACAGGCTAATAGCCATAAGCAAGGACCGCAGCACCCCTGGCATGGTGGAGAGACACAGCCCAAGGTGAGGGAAGGCCAGCATGGAGAGGACATGATGCAGGGCTGGTAGAGGCTTTGGTCTGCTTTTCTAGCATACAGACTAACACCATTTCCATTGCCCATAGTGACATGAACTGAACAAATTGAGGTGGAAAACTGAGGTAAGCTGCTTCACGCGGGTGGAATGTGGTTAGCAGAAAGTCTGTGACCAGGAGGCTGGTCCAGTGCTCACCCCCATGAGGTCCTCTTGATGACCTCTCACTTTTGAGGAACTGCAGTCTGCGAAGCCAGGATTTGGTTCAGGTCTGGTTTAGAAATGATAGAAAACCCCCGAATCCCTGTGCATTGCAGCACGCAGCCCTGAAATGATGGGAAACTCTCTCTAGCAGGTTGATGGATTGTTCTCCTCTTTCGTGGCAGCTTCTCTCAAACCCAAGACAGCACTGCAAACCCGTGATGAATGAGCACACCGTGTTGCTTTGGAGAGAAAGGAATTTCGACAACGAGGGCACAGACTAATAATTAAATAGATTGCATGAGAGGAGGATTACTTCTTGTGAAAATTGGTCAGAAAGGGCATTAGGAAATAAGGTTAAATTATATAAATTAGAAAACAGTTGTGATCCGTGATTGCAATACCTGCTCTTCCTCAGCCATCGGGAGACATCACCTCTCCTCCTGGGGCCTGCCCTCCTGCAGATCCACCATGAAAATGGAGGTTTACGAATGGCGGGATGGAAAACAGAACTTCTCATTTATCTCATAATAGATATTGTGTGCAGTTTGTGCAGGTGTTAAGAAAAAGAATTAGTCGAATATCTGTGCTAGGCTAAGTTAATGGGGTCTATGCAATGAAAAACGTGGTGGTGTGTTTTCTGCTTATGAAAGAAGCATTTGTGTTTTCTCTACAGTGAAACCCTCGTGTTAACTGCTGTGGCATATTGCCTGGAAATGAAACCTTAAAAGCTCCTGCTTAAAAATCAAATTAATTATTCAAACCCTAGAGCCTTTCAAGGAATTCTTATTCGAGGTTTAATGTCAGTCGAAGGAGCAGGCTAACCACAGGAATATCAGGTATAACCATTTTTATCTGCCCTGATCCCCACACTTAACACAATAACAGGAGCCAAAAAAAAAAAAACCAACCCAAACCCAAACCAGCTTCACCTTTTAGCATAAGCCAAAAATACTCTTTAACTGACTCTGTGCTGCCCCTGCTGGGGTTATATATAGTGTAAGGCATGATTTTATGCCTCTAGAGGGAATTATCTGTCAGAGGCGTCAGCATAATGGAGCGTTTCAGAAAGACAGGTCTTACAGCTGGGGGGACTGGAAAATAATCATAACAAAATTCAGCCATCCATGTGATATGTTAGTTGTGTTTTCCCACACTACTTGAAATGAGGATGAATGGTAATGTACTTGTTCTGATTTTTGCAAGAGACGCTTTATTGCTTTTGAGAAGTAAATAAAGGGGACGTTTTCTCCAAGAAACAGAATGGAAATAACCAAGCTGCCTCATGGCCCCGTGCGCCTGCAGCAACCATTTCTGGTAGTTTTTCACACTGCACTTCATGTTACAGGAATATTTGGACAGAATATACAGAGGGATCCTTTTCAGCTTGCCGAGCCCATAGGAGAGGGCTGCAATCTATAGGGCCAAGGAATCCCATGGTGAGCCTGGAGGGATGGGGACAGTTCTGCTGGCTGGTTTCCATCAGTCACGTTGTGCAAGGGCTGGCTGGGAACAGGACCACAGCTTTTTTCCTGTGTCACTGGCAAAATCCGATGTCATGGCAACTGCTTCAAAAACCTTGAGAAAAATCATTTGGATATTAAGAGGTTTTTGATCCGCCCCCCTTGGTAACTTTGGAGAAATGAAGGTTTGAAACCCTGGAGTGAATGATTATAGCTGATCTGCCTCATCTTTCCTTTTTCCCACCCCCTCACCTCCTCCCACCTCTGTTTAGTGCCCTTCCAGCCCAAATTCTCTTCAATAAGAGAACCAGACACGTTCTCATTTTCCATCCCAAACCAGAAGTGGCAAGGACAATGTTTGTGAGATGATGATGAGTTTCTCTTTCATATCCAAAAGACTCATTTGGCCAGAAGGGCAGGAGTTCTCACTGGCACAAGCTGAACTCAGAAACCAAATTATTCTTTTTTTTTTTTTTTTTTGTTATTCTTGACAGCCTTTTATCATGTCTCTCCCCCAATCTCTCTGGTGCTGTGCGACAGATCCCCATGCTCCACCCCACAGAAATTCAGAATTCCTGCACTAGAGACCCGCATATTCACTGCTCAGTAACAAACGCCACGGTAGCTAATGTCATTTAGACAAATCCACACCGTCAGACTCCAGCGGCTGGAGAAGCACCACCTTTGTTCGTACAGCAGAGATGTGAGAATGGCAGGGAGGACAGGCCGGTCCCCAGAAAGCGGAGCACCATCTCACCGCAGGGCATGGTCCCTCCTGACCTGAGGGACCACAAGTGGGAGAGTCACCTCCTGGAGACTACCCAGCTTCACCGCAGGGTTGCAGACTGATGATTAAGCTTGCCCAAAGCCTGCCATGGTTTGGTGCTCAGCTATCTGCCCCTGTGGCCACAGCGGCCTTTCGGCAGCGGGTGGCTGTGGTTGTCCTCTGGGACAGATGTGGAGAAAATCACCAAGACACGCTCCAACACTGTCCCGTTGCTTCTGCAGCAGTGCTCAGAGCTGGAGAGACCATCGCTGCCCCGAGCACTGCAAAGCACCTGCACAGATGGAGACTTTTTGCAAAGATGCTCACCCTGTCCTGCTCAGCACTCCTGCCACTTTCTCCACGTGCTGCCTGGTTGTGTCTCAAACCATCAAACAGCTTCATTCCTGCTCTGCCCTCCCTCTGTCCCACGTCTTCCAGGGAAGAACCTCCTTCCATGGAGGGGAGTGCTTCATTTTGGGACAGTTTTGTTTGGGAAGTTTCTGTTTGCTTTATTAATTTCTGCTATGTGAACTATGGACAAGAATAGTTACATGGTTAGACGTTAGCAAAACAGTGTCTACATGGATATTACTATGAAGCATCCTTCGTGAGAGCAACAGCTTTATTTACTGAGACAATACTTGGTTTTGGCTTCCAAACATGTTCCCATTGACAGCTTATTTACCTCCTTTTCACTTCAGGAAAATAAAAAGGGTTAGGCATTTATGCGTCTTGGTTTAAGATCTGTGCACTCAGTACTTCTAACTTAATTCTGCATGGCTAGAACTGGCTGTTCTTTTCTCTTTGACATGAAGTTTTCAGTGTTTGGCAACACTAGAGAGAAAGAATCACTTTCGGTGGGAACGAAGGGCAAGACAGTTTGTCTTGGCCCTTTCTGCATGTTTGAGTCTGTCCCAGATAATGAGCTGAAACGCAGGTATTGTCAGGAATGATCTGTACTTGAATCACCGCTGGATCGTTTCCCGTTGGCACCTTGGGACTGTATTCCAGCAAAGTACTCCATGAACACTAGCCCTGGCCTTAGCTTTTTCTGTTTTGCCTCTTTGTTTTAGTTGCCCTACCCATAACATGGGGAAAATAAAATGCACATATCTTTAAAAGGGTTTACGTGGATTCCACTGCTGATGTTTGAAAAGCGATGTGTGTGTCACCATGTAAGGGTGCTTTGCCATGGCCAAAAAGTAGCTCAACCTCTGCCTGTGGTGGTATGTGCTGAGCCTGTAGGACCTGCACCTCCCTCTCTCCATCCCTTTCCCAGCCCTCTCTCCCCAAAGTTTTGCCATGGAAGAACTTTCATCTTCCGAAGCACACGAAGAAGAGCGAGGCACCGCTTTTGCACTAAAAGTCTTGGCAGGGATGTGTGCATTTTTCTTGGGGTGCAAAGATCTAAAGATGCACTCTATTTTACCCAAAATTCAGTGGTGAAATCTAAGCAGTGTTTCCAGGGAGCTGCAGCTATATCTTACCTTCAGATCTAGTTGGCAAGCGCAGAGCAGCACTTTCACCCTGGAGCCACATCTACACTTGGGGCAAAAAATTGACTTTATGTTTAAATGTTTAGCATTTTAAAAATTCAGGGTTCTGTTTTTAAAAGGAAGAAAAATCTAGTGAAAAGGTTTTTTTTCATTGTTGCTCTGACCAGTGTTTCCTAAATGTTTGTGATCCTCGTGTTTGCTCCTACAGCATTTACCCTTGTGCTGCCTCCAGGGTATAGCAGCTCAAGGTGCGGAAGGGAGCACCACCACCTTCCTGGGCTGTGTCGCTGGTTTGACTTTCACGGCCTCAGCCCCCGCAGCAGGTCCCAGATGACTGTCGTTGCTGCTGAAAGTTCACACAGGCATTATAAAAACAGACAGTTTCCTCTGCGCGTGGAACACTCAGGCAGGAGTGCGATTCCCTGTCCCTCCGCATCGTCTGCCCAAGGACTTCAGCCAAACAGAGGTAAGGACATCTGAAGGGTCATTGCACTTCCATGTCAGCCTTGCTTCATTGTTGATGTTTTTATTTTGAGTGGGTCGTTTTCCACTCAGATTTTGTGATAAAAGGTAGCTTTGGTTCACTGCTGGCTTGCTTATCTATCGTTGTGCATTCCTGCAGCTGTTTCACACTCTCCATCCATCCATCCATCCATCCATCCATCCATCCATCCATCCGTCCATCCGTCTGTCTGTCTGTCCACCCATCCACCCATCCAATCCCTCCATCCATCCACCCATCCCTCCATCCATCCATCCCTCCATCCATCCATCCATCCCTCCATCCATCCATCCATCCCTCCATCCATCCATCCCTCCATCCATCCATCCATCCATCCATCCACCCATCCATCCACCCATCCATCCATCCATCCATCCATCCATCCATCTGTCTCTTTCTGCTGTGGTTTAACCCCACAGATGTTCAGCGAATGCCCCCCCTTCCTCCTTCCCCCAGTTTTTATTGATAAGCCTGATGTCATATGGTACGGAATATCCCTTTGGTCAGCTGCGGCCCTGGTTGTGTCCCTTCCCAAGTGCTTGTGTACCCCCAGCCTGCTCGCTGGTGGGGCAGGGAGAGAAACAGGAAAGGCCTTGATGCTGTGTAAGCACCGTTCAGAAATAAATAAACTGTCAGTTTTTTCTCAACACTGCTTTGGTCATAAATCCAAACCATGAAGGAAATTAACTCTATCCCAGCCAAAATCAGTGCATCCTCCAAGCCCATCCCCTCGACAGCCAGGCAGCTATTGCCAGCACACCCCTTGGCTGCCTATTTATCTGTCCATCTATCCGCATACATCTTCATCATCTATCATACATCTTCATCATCTGTCCCTAGTTATCCCCACCCCACTGTCTTTTCTCAGTGTTTTCCACAGCCCGGGTGCCTCTTGCTGCAACCCAGTGACACTGCAGGGATGCAGCCGCTGATATTTGGAGCAGGGAGTGGACATTTCTATAGAGAGCAACATCCAGTGTTACAACAGCACAATTCAGGTAGGATTTAAAGCCCTGAAGGCAAGTTTTAACAACCGTTTTTCCACGGGATCTTTCACAAAACACAGATTATGCCGCATCTGCTGATGGGACAATGTTTTGCTCCAGTCTCTGAAGTGGCTGGTGCTGAGCACACTTGGAGGTGGCAAACCAGTTCCTCTGGTCCTTACTGAGCGAGATCCTGATGGATGGTGCCATGAAGCAGGACGGAGCAAGGATTACGCTCTGTCTACAGGCTCCGTGTTCATCCTCGTGAGCAGAAGCTGAGCATCCACTGGAGCAGAGTGCCCACCAACCCCCCCGCCATGGCACAGCACCCGGCTGGGCTGTGGGAATTCATCCTCTCCCTGGGTGCAGACACAGTGCTTACGTGTCTTGAAAGGAGGAAAATAAAAGGAGGATGGGAGGAGCAGGAGAGGAATATTCTTTCTTCAGCCCCACGGTGGGGCAATCGAGGTGAACAGCTTCATGGAGGTACACGGGGGGGGCAGGAGAGCGATCCTCTGGGGCAGCCCCATGGGTGGAGGACGGGACTTTTCCCAGTTTCATGAATACTTACCCAGGCCAGAACAGTCGATGATGCACAGAGTGAACAAAGCAATCGTTTTCTTTTTGTGGGACATCCAAAGCACATTTACGGATGGTGGGGATGAGGTACATGTTCAAGTCCGTACACCCAGATTCAAATACTTAAATCTGTATTTTCATGTTGAAGATAATTGGAGCACTCTGGAAAGCTGTCTGCTAATTCGACTTATCCAGCTAATTATTTAGCTGGCGAAGTAAAGAACTGAGGCACAGATGTCTGGAGCTTTGTCTGAGAAGTGGGGCAGTTGGAAATAGACTAATTCCATTTTTCATGGCACACTAATGAGTGTAGCCACATGCCCTCCAATTAAACAATGCCATGTTCCCTGTTTACATAGACAGATGGAGTGTGAATTCCTTGAGTGCTGAGGGCTGGAAAAGTTTAACTTCTTCCACAGCAGCCACTGCAGCCCCTGAAAAGAGGAGCAAAGTCAGGCAAAGAATTAGCGTAGGTTAGAGGAGCGTTTTATAACCTCTTTTTTTTTTTTTTAATCTACAATCCCAAAGGGTACCATCCCTGCATTCAAAGCTTAAGCCCTTTAAGCGTAGCTTTCCTTTCATGATTTGTATTTCACATAACACTGTATTTCCCTGAGGTATCCGGGGGCTGTGGGTTGGAAGCCTGTGGTTGACAGTTCTGTAGGAGAAATGAGAGCTGGGTTTGTGTACGCATTGCTTAATTGTACCCATAACCGTTAGCTGTAATAACAACATTTCTGCTAAGAAGTATAGTTGCTGTGTATGTTACTAACACATGTATCGACTGAAATACCTGTCACTTTGGATAGCTTGATGGGCTATCAGTAAGAACTGTGGTAATGGCAACAACGATTAGAATAGTAAATAATCTCTGAAGTGAAGGGAAACGATGACGTTCTAAATTTATCAATGCCTTACCAAATTTACACTTGCAGGAGCGACCGTGTCCCCTCGGGGGTCAGAGTGGGTGACAGATAAATGTCAGTAATTGCTTCTGTTCCTGCAGCTCCCGGGGACCCTTGTCAAGGAGCACAGTCCCACGGTGCCGGCTGCTGTACAGACATGAAACAGGGAGAAAACGGCAGCCTTTTACCCTTTCCCTTCTGCTGAAGGGAAGGTTTAGTGATAGCAAAGGGTGCAGGTGGAGGACAGGAGGATGAGCAGGACCATATCTACTGAGAGACAAGCCGTGGTCCAAACTCAGCAGCCGGGCGATGGGCAGTGGCGGTGGTGAACATCATGAAGTTCCACCAGGCCGAGTGCAAGGTCCTGCACCTGGGTCATGGCAATCCCAGGCGCAAATACAGGCTGGGCGGAGGATGGCTTGAAAGCAGCCCTGAGGAGAAGGACTTGGGGGGGCTGGTGGACAAGAAGCTCAACATGAGCCGCCAATGCGCACTTGCAGCCCAGAAACCTCCCGCATCCTGGGCTGCATCAAACGAAGCGTGGCCAGCAGGTCGAGGGAGGTGATTCTGCCCCTCTGGTGAGACCCCACCTGGAGTACTGCATCGAGCTCTGGAGTTCTCAGCGTAAGAAGGACATGGACCTGTTGGAACGGGTCCAGAGGAGGGCCACAAAGATGATCAAAGGGCTGGAGCACCTCTGCTGGGAGGACAGGCTGAGAGAGTTGGGGTTGTTCAGCCTGGAGAAGAGAAGGCTTCGCGGAGACCTTATAGCCCCTTCCAGTCCCTAAAGGGGGCCTACAGGAAGGATCAGGGATTGTAATGATAGGACCCGGGGTAAGGGTTTCAAGCTGAAAGAGGGTAGATTCAGATTGGCTCTCAGGAAGAAATTCTTTACTGTAAGGGTGGTGAGGCACTGGCACAGGTTGCCCAGGGAAATTGTCGATGCCCCATCCCTGGAAGTGTTCAAGGCCAGGCTGGATGAGGCTTTGAGCAGCCTGGTCTAGTGGGAGGTGTCCCTGCCCAGGGCAGCGGGGGTGGAACTAGATGATCTTTAAGGTCCCTTCCAACCTGAACCATTCTGTGATTCTATGGTTTGCGGAGCGGCAGACAGGGCATCCTGCATGGGGTGAAAAGATGAAAATCTGAAAATCCAGGAAGCAAAGTGAGGGAGCTGGTTGGGCAGGCTGGTACCTGCAAGCGAGGACTGACAATGGGCTGCGCTCCCCAGTTCCAGAAGGACAGGGAACTGCTGGAGAGGGGACAGCAGAGAGCTACCAAGATGATGAGGGAACTGGAACACCTCTCTGATGAAGAAAGACTGAGGGACTTGGGTCTCTTCAGTCTGGAAAAAAGAAGACTGAGGGGGGATCTTATCAACACTTAGAAATACTTAAAGGGTGGGTGTCAGGAGGATGGGGCCAGGCTCTTTTCAGTGGTGCCCAGTGACAGGACAAGAGGTAACGGGCACAAACTTGAGCATAGGAAGTTCCACCTAAACATGAGGAGGAACTTCTTTCCTGTGAGGGTGGCAGAGCCCTGGCACAGGCTGCCCAGAGAGGTGGTGGAGTCTCCGTCTCTGGAGACATTCCAAACCCACCTGGACGCGTTCCTGTGCGACCTGCTGTGGGTGACCCTGCTCTGGCAGAGGGTTGGACTGGATGATCTCCAGAAGTCCCTTCCAACCCCTGCCATTCTGCGATTCTGTGATTCTGTGATTCTGTGAGGTGGATCCTCCTGTCCAATGCTGCCTGGGCACACATCTGCTGGTGTCCTGAAGCCCACGCAGGGAAAATCTAATGCTTCCTCGATATGCTCAGCCGTCTAGCCTCCAGTGCATCAGCATAGACCTGCATATGTGCAATAGCTGTTCATTCAAGCTTTTTACACCTGCAGCCAGACTTGCTAAGGCTCTGAAGTGTCTAAGGACCTGGGCATGTAGCAAAGCCCTCTTGTTCCAGCCAGGTGACATTTCCAGCAAGAACAAGGCATGTCCAAAAGCTGTGATTCGTGCTGCTGGAGCTGAAAGTCACCATACTTGAGACACTGGCACAGGTTGCCCAGAGAGGTGGTGGAGGTCCCCATCCCTGGAGACATTCAAGGCCAGGCTTGATGAGGCTCTGAGCAACCTGATCTAGTTGAAGATGTCCCTGCTTACTGCAGGGGGGTGGGACTAGATGGCATTTAAAGGTCCTTTCCAACCCAACTATGATTAGTCATGATCTCCTCCTCGTTCTGGCAGAAGCTGTAGGTCCAGCTGACACAGTGCTGTGGAGAAGGTGGGAACCCTTAACCCCACGCCTCCGCTGCTGTGCCCTCCTTGTCTAAAAAGAGGAGCCATTAGCTTAGGAACCCCAGGCAGTTACAGCTCCTGCATTACTGACCAGGCATCTATAGAGGGCTGTAGATTCTGCAACACTCCTTTATACAGCAAAGAAACTGCTGTGGGCGTAGAAACAGGGTACGCTTCATCTGCTGCATAGAAAGAGTTTAAAAGTTCAGGATTCTCAGCAGCCAAACGGATGACAGGATGGGGTAGAGAGATCTAAATTGTTATTCACTAGCTGCTCTACCATATGCAAAACCTCTTGGGCCTCCTGTGTCCTACATCGGTGTCTTCTTGGAACGAGAAGTTTGTGCATCCCCCTGCAGGTCTGTTTGGTTTTCACACTGTAAATAATGGGGTTAAGTGCAGGGGGTACAAGAGGGTTGATAGCCATGAGGATGTGAATCAGAGGAGAACCATGTTTCCCAAACCTGTACACCATGGACGACCCAATCATTGGGATATAATAAACTGAAACAGCACAGATACTAGAGATGCAGGTGTTCAGGGCCTTGAGATGCTCTTCCTTGGATGTGATACTCAGCACAGTCGTAATGATCATGACATAGACGGGATGATAGACAGCAAGCCTTGTCCAAAGGTGGCCGGGGCGACTAATAAGCCATACCTGCTGTTCACCTTGACATCTGCACAGGGCAGCTGGAGTAAGTTGGGGTGGGCACAGGAGGAGTGCGCCAGCACATGGGACCTGCAGAACGACAGCTTCTTCAGTATTGGCAAGGGGAGCAAGAGGCTAATGCTCCTCACCATGAGCCCCAGCCCAGTGACACCTGTCCTGGGGTTGGACAGGACAGCTGCAAACTGCAGGGGGTTGTAGATGGCCACAAAGTGGTCAAAGGCCATGGCCCCCAGAGTCCAGGATGGAGAAGCAGTGAATGGAGAACATCTGGGGATGGCAGGCATCAAATCTATCATGCCATAAGGCAAAGTTTTCTTCATGTCTCTCTCCCTGCAGTGATGGAGATCCAGAATTCTGAGTTTGCTGAGACAGCAAGAGGATGATTTACCTTTGTGATTGGTTCTCGGCATGGAGAACTACAGCTCCCACAAGTCAGAAGGCTTATGGAGTTCGAGAGACACAGCACCTAGTTGGTGGTTGAATTATGGCCTTCTCTATGCCGGGACACAGAGATCTGTTTAGGAGATTGCCAGACGTGATACTGTATTGACTGTGTTGCACCAGAGAGCAAAAAGTCTTAAGAGGTGGCATCTGGACGAAGAGTGAAAGCAGACTTGTATCTCACGCAGAAAGCCTGTCTCGGGACTTGGGAGTTACGGAGGGAGTTCACCAGCCCTTGCTCTGGCTTTTCCTCGTCCTTCTCTAGAAAAGCAAGAGAAGGAGCACCAGGCAGGTACCTAGATGTGCTCTGACATTGCCAGGTGACACCCGCCCTCCCCCCCCGCCCCCCACTCAGATATCTGAGTGTGGTTTCTAGCGCTTTATGAATGAGATTCCCATAGCCCTGCTGTGCAGATGTCACAGAGACCTCTTCTCTGCTGGCTGTGAGCTTCATCCTCATTTTAGATATTTCTTTTTCTTTTTCTTTTTCTTTTTCTTTTTCTTTTTCTTTTTCTTTTTCTTTTTCTTTTTCTTTTTCTTTTTCTTTTTCTTTTTCTTTTTCTTTTTCTTTTTCTTTTTCTTTTTCTTTTTCTTTTTCTTTTTCTTTTTCTTTTTCTTTTTTTTAAAATTCTTTGCCCCTCCGTTTTCTTTCTTTCTGTGAATGAGTATCAGACTTGGTGATCTTTCTTTTTCCTAAAAATAACCTTGGCAGCAAAGACCTGATATAAGTGCCTTTGCACCAAGTGGTTTCTGCATCTTTGAGAGCTGTGCACAGCTGAGAACCCAGATAGTGCAGCAACATTTTGCAGGATCCAGCCAACAAGCACTCACCATCGTGCTGCCAAAAAGCACCACTGTGAACATCTCCTAGCGCAAGAGCGAAAGATTTTGGACTTGGATGTTCTCCACTTGTACAAGTGCAAGTGCTGGTTTCCAGTAGAAATGAAGTAAACAATAACCAAATCACCCTCTCACAGGGAGGAGAGCTCTGGCAACACCCTGTAGTTTGCAGGAACCGCTTCTGCATCCTACTCGCCCACCTTCCCAAGCTGTAACACAGGCAAGGGTTGTCATTCCTTGCAGGTCATTGTCCCCTCACCTGGGTGCAGGTGACTGCTGTGTAGGTATCAGCATCTCAGATGGTTGTCTGGACCCCACCAGTCACGCTGGGGAACAGGGACCACGAGAAAGCAGGTTGTCTCACCCTGGTGTCTACCCAGGTCAGACGAATGGTGTGTACAGTCCTCATTGATAAGAACAGGGTCTGAGGGTAACAAGCTCTTCATTAAGTGTTCAAGGCCAGGCTGGATGGGGCTTTGAACAACGTGGTCTAGCGGGAGGTGTCCCTGCCCAGGGCAGGGGAGTTGGAACTAGATGGTCTTGAAGGTCCCTTCCAACCCGAACCATTCTGTGATTCTGTGATTCTATGATTACATGTGCATCCTCCCTCTAAAACTAATAATCACTTTAACACTAATACTACAGTACTACTGCCAAAGTTATCTGAGATTGTCTAACATCTGACATGTGAAAGGCAGTCCTGAAAAAGCAGATCACTTTGCCTTACATATGGAGCAATACCCAAATATGAGCTGCCTGAACATCTCGCCTCCAGGCTGCCAGTGAACGCATCCATCCTTGTATCGCCACTCCACAAAATACCCCAGGACGCCCAGGCTCACTGGGGACTTCTCTTTTTTTTTTTTTTTTATTGATCGATCCACTATCTCAAAGGAGATGGTAAAAATGTCGTGACACCGGTGTCAAGTCGGGGGGCTACTGTGGAAGTGCCTTAGGTCAGCACCAGGAGCTAAGTAGGACTAGAAACTAGGTGTAAAGTCAAAGCAGGTCTTGAATGTGGTGTTGGCTTCTGGGTTCAAAGAGGAGACGTCAGACAGGAGGAAACTTTCCCTCCGCAGAGACGAGAAGGAGAGATGTGAACCTAATGAGAGGAGAGAGCGATGGTGGCAAGATCTCCCTTTCCTGGCAGCTGTGGCCTCAAGCACCACTGTCAGGAGATGACACTCCTGAAATCACTGGGCTACCCATCAAAACATTCAGCTTTGGCTTTTTTCAGCAACGGGACCATTTGTTGCCTTTAGGTTTCAAAGCACCACCCCAGAGTTTTACACCTGCCCCATGAAAGTGTGCTTGTGTCCCTGGTCTGGGTACAGACCTCCTCGGCTTTCCCACTGCTTTCTCCAGGCAGGTCACATGCAGCGTTAGCAGTGACTGGAGGGACCTGCTGACCCCCTCCCACCACAGCAACCATCCCCATCCATACTGTGCGGTGATCCAGATGTCACAGCCAGCCTTATTTACTTACAGAGAAGGGAATCTTGAATCACGAAATCACGGAATCACGGAATCTTCAGAGTTGGAAGGGACCTCTAGAGATCATCTAGTCCAACTCCCCTGCTAAAGCAGGATTGCCTAAACCACATCCCTCAGGGCTGCATCCAGGCGGGTCTTGAAAATCTCCAGAGAAGGGGACTCCACCACCTGCCTGGGCAGCCTGTTCCAGTGCTCTGTCACCCTCACTGTAAAGAAGTTTTTCCGTGTATTTGAACGGAACTTCCTATGTTCTAGCTTGTGCCCATTGCCCCTTGTCCTGTCGCTGGGAACCATTGAAAAGAGCCTGGCTCCGTCCTCCTTAAACCCACCCTTTAGGTACTTGTAAACATTAATCAGGTCCCCCCTCAACCTTCTCTTCTCCAGGCTAAAGAGTCCCAGCTCTTTCAGCCTTTCCTCATAAGGGAGATGCTCCAGTCCCACAATCATCTTGGTTGCCCTTTGCTGGACTCGCTCCAGTAGTTCCCTGTCCCTCTTGAACTGGGGAGCCCAAAACTGGACACAGTACTCCAGTTGTGGCCTCCCCAGTGCAGAGTAGAGGGGGAGAATGACCTCCCTCGACCTACTGGCCACACTCTTCCCTATGCAGCCCAGGATGCCATTGGCCTTCTTGGCGACAAGGGCACACTGCTGGCTCATGGATAATTTGCTGTCTACCAGGACCCCCAGGTCCTTCTCCTCAGAGCTGCTTGAAGTAGGAGCCCAAGCTGTTGGTGCTGAGTATCTGATATTACATGGTGGTGATGGCTTGTATGCACACATCTCACAGGTCACAAGGAGCTATATGAGTCAGAGAGTCACCTTTACACGTATCTGACCAGCAACGATCCCCTGCTGTCATTTCTCCCCTAAAAAAGCCATTTCAGAAGACCTCTCCCATTGCCACCGGAGGAGACAGTGTGGTGGGGTGGATGGACCTTGGTCATGAGGGCAGCTCCCATGTTGTTAATGAAAATGAAAACAACATTTTTGTGGACTCTGCAGGAAAATGGGGGTTCTACGTCACCAGTGCATCAGTCCACGAGATATGGTGGAGCCCTTCTTTAGGAGCAATGGTGGTGGAAGTGGGTGCTCTGAGGCCAGCTCTTTGACAAACTGGAATTGTATCTCTCCTCCTTCGGCTTCCCCTGCCGCTCGTCTGCGGTCCGTGAAAAGATGCTTCTCTCTTATCTGAAGAAAAAGGATGAACTGAGTTGAAATTTAAGTATTCTGCTGAAATGGTGCCAAAAAATATTCATTTCCCATTTTGTCTGCAGCCTAACATCTGCCTCGCTTCAGCAGAAGTGCATGTTCTTTTCCTGCCCCACCACCCCCCACCCCCCGCCTCCTGCTTCCCCGCTGGTATCCATCCAGCTCACGGAGAGATAGCAGAACCCGGAGCCTCCTCGTAGGCGGCCACGATAGTCAGGGCTGCTCAGGAAGACAGAGAGCTCCAAGAAATGCCAGGCCAGGTTAGAGATCCCCTCTCCATCCGTTAGTGCTCTTCACCTTGCGCTAAACATAGAGCGAAGGTCCGTAGCGTGTTTGAGTCTCGTAACTTGAATTTGGGTCGTCTGAGCTTCATCTCTTTCTGCTTCCTACCTTTTTCAGATATAGAGCAGTGATTCTGTAAAACATGTCTGCCTGTTTATTGGGATAGTTGGCTTATATTAGTAGAGTGCCATCCTGTTAGCAATGATCTCCCTGTGATAGGTCACTCCAAATAATTGCATCAGTGAGGACTTCTGATGTTTTTGAAAGGGTTTATGTTTACATAGGACTTTTGGAATTGCTACCATAGGATTATTGTATGTTTTGCCTTCTTCACAAAAAAAAAAAAGGATAACGCTTACAATTGAATTCTACCTACTTCCTTCTACAAGGACAGTCACCATTCCCATCCGAGCACCTTCCCATCACACAGTCCAGGGACACTCTTCATATAATGAGAGCTGCTGCAGGAAGATCTTTTGGGGGTATTCAGCCTTATAGTGTAAATATTTTAATAATGATGGGATAGTTTTTCTAATAGTGAAAGAATTTTAACAGTGAGGAATCTAACTTCTGGGAGGGGTGACCTCTCCATCTCCCACTGGTGGTAGGAGCCAGACTGAATGTCTTTATGCCAGGTTTCATCACACAATGGATGAAATGTCCTGGATGGTGATAACAGAAGAGACAATACAGTGATTTCTGCAAGAATGCATTGCTTAAGCTCCAGGCATTGAGGAAGGGTTCCTCCCTGAACAAATAGCCACAGCGTTAACTCTCGTTAAATTTACCAGCGTTATCAGTAAATTATGAGCACAGTTTGAGGCACATACATGTGGGTCAGTTTCCCTTCTGCTGGAAGAGGAGGACCACCCTGTCCCAGAGCTTCTTGGTTCTCACCCCATAAACAATGGGGTTTAACACGGGGGGCACCAGCAGGTAGAGATTGGCCACCATTATATGGACCGGGGGAGGGATGCTCTGCCCAAACCGGTGGGTGAGGAATGTGAAGAGGGCAGGGACATAAAAGGCAAGAATGACACAGACATGGGATGCACAAGTGCTGAAGGCCTTGAGTCGTGCCTCTGCAGATGACAGCCTCATTACCACCCGCAGGATCATGGTGTAGGACACAGATATCAGGATCATGTCAGACCCTATCACTATGAAAGCCACGAAGAGGCCGTAAATGACATTGACTCTGGTGTCCCCGCACACCAGCTTCACCACGGCCATGTGCTCGCAGTAGGAGTGGGAGATGACGTGATGCTGGCAAAAGGGCATCCTGTGGAGGAGGAAGCAGAGGGGACTCACCAGGAGGACCCCACGCACCAGCACCAGGCTCTCGAGGGCCACCACCACCGGCACAGAGAGAATGCTGGAGTGCCGCAATGGGTGGCAAATAGCGATATAGCGATCCAAGGCCATGGCCATGAGCACGCCCGACTCCACCGATGAGAAGGTGTGGATGAAGAACAACTGAGCAAGGCAGCAGAGAAACCCAATCTCCCCGTAGCCCAGCCAGAAGATGCCAAGCATTTTGGGTAGTGTGGATGTCGATAGGACCAGGTCAGTGAAGGCCAGCATGGCCAGGAAGAGGTACATGGGCTCGTGCAGGCTCGGCTCTGCCATTATAATGAGGAGAAGGGCGATGTTCCCCAGCACAGCAATGGCATACATGATGCAGAAGGGGAAGGCAATCCAGAACTGCTCCTTCTCCAGCCCAGGGATGCCAATGAGTAGAAGAAAAGGAGGGTGGGAGAAGGCAGTAGAGTTCAGAGACATGAAACCCTTCTTGACTATTGCCTACACTGAAGACTCTTGTGTCCTGTAAAAAGAAACATCAAACACCCTCGACCTGATCTGGTCAGTGGCAACCAGAGATTGGCATGAGGTATGGTCTAGAAGCTCAAATTCCCCACACATCCATCCATCCCAGTGACAGCTGCTTGCACTGGTTCAAGAGAGCACTTTTGAAGCGAGTGTCCTGCCGGTTTCCACTGCAAGTGCTCTGTCCCACCTGGTGGAGCGGTCCTGGAGCAGGCAGACCGAATTCCTCCGGGATCAAACAGAAGAGGAAGACTGCCCGAGGTGCACACCTGATACTTCTCCAGTGTCCGAAGGGTGTCCAGCCTAGGAGACCAGATGAAAGCTGGCCTAAAGTAAACCTTCTTGAAATGTGCGCAGTGGGGATACGAGGTCATTAACACCAGCCCTACAGCTTTCCTTCTTGCCAGTGTAAACGGAGGCAACAAGTGCTTGCTTCAGTTAAGAAACATTTAATTTCAGGGCAAAAAACTGATCCAGTGCCACAGTATTTGACACCTGCCCCCCCCCCCCCGAAATGCAGTGCTCCAGTGATGTCCATTCTCCCCCCAAAAAAGGCTGCAGCTCGCTCAAGCCCCTGCACGTTGCTCAATTCGTGTTTTTTTTCCCTAATACCTGGTGAAAAGGATTCCTTGAAGACCCCTGCAGCACAGATTAGGTCAATGTTCCTGACCTGATAAGACCCTTCAGAAACCTTCCTGCGGCCGACCGCACTTGTGCTGGGGAGCTGCAGGGAGCAGAGAGATGGAGGAGACGATAGCAGCTTCCCAGGAGGGAGCTGGGCTTTTCCTCCCTCAGGTGTCGGTGCTGAGCTGTCTCCGGCAACGGGCTCCGCTTCCCCTCTATCCGGAGCCAGATTTCACACCACAACCACTGCATCCCAGCCCAGGCCACCAGTCATCAGCTGGACCTGGGCTGTTGGGGATGCGCTTGAAACCATACAAATACGTACGGCTCGGGGTCACCTGCACTCTGGGAGAGATTTCCTCGTTGTTGGGGTTTTTTTCGCATGTGGCAGTAAACATCCTAGCGGTGGAAATTCCTGATATTTTTCTTTCCTCCTTCCTCCCAGCTGCCTCTGTTGGTGCTGCTTTGCCTAAAACTTCATTCTTCCACGGAGAACACCAGGATAGAGAATGCAATTCCCAGCCAAGGCAATGTGAGACACAGGACCGTGCCTGCAACATCCACCGACTGGGGGCTGTTCAACACTTTCTGCTGCTGCCCAGGAGGAGTCATGGCATAAAAGGCCTTATTGTAGAGCAGCAAATTGCTGCCTGAACCCTAAATACTCACCTGCCTCCTGCAGGTTTCCAGGCAGGGACTCTGCACTGCAGAGACCAGGAGATATTTATCTGTCTGACAGATAAATCCCAGCAGGGTGCTCTGTAGTTCTCCTGATACTTAACTTGTAATTAGAGAGAGAAACAGACAGTTTTTAACCCCCTCAACGCTGACAATCTCATAAACACACCTGCCTTTTGCCCATGTTTGTATCTGTTTTCTTGCAGCATGTTTATTTGGAGGAGACTTAAGAGTGATGAGGTAGCTCAAAATTAAATCACAGGACTGAATTCAGACTAGAAACTTTTTACAATGAGGGTGGTGAGACTCTGGCCCTGGTTGCCCAGAGAGGCGGTCAGTGCCCCATCCCTGGAGGTGTTCAAGGCCAGGTTGGACGGGGCTTTGAGCAACCTGGTCTAGTTGAAGATGCCCCTGCTCGTGGCAGGGAGTTGGACTAGATGGTCCCTTCCAACACAAATCACTCCATGATTCCACGATTCTATGATTCTGTGATTCTGTGACTGGGTTTGTAACTAAAACTGCAGCAGCATAAATTATGAAGTACTTTCCAAACAACTGCGATCTATCCTCTCTCTGCTATGCTTCATCCATAGCTCTAACACAGGCTTAGAGAAGGAAATCAGTAACACCATCCCCGTTACATAGATGGAGAATGGTGAAATAACAAGAGGCACATTTGAGAGCCCTCTGCATGTTTGTTAAGTAACTCTCAGTGCTGTGTGGCACGCTGCACCTCCCTGTGCTGTTTTTGTGGAGTTCACGCAATACTGCATTCTCTGCCGAAACTTTGGCAATGCCAATTTCAATTAAAAAGCAAGTCATGCAAATAAACCCCCCTTCCATTAGGGGGGAACCATCTCAAACCCCAAGGCAGCCTACTGAGAGAGTCTGGGACAGCAGAAATGCCGGAGCATGGAAAGATGTTGGATCCCCAGGCCCAGTCTCAGGAGAGAGAAGAGAAGAGAAGAGAAGAGAAGAGAAGAGAAGAGAAGAGAAGAGAAGAGAAGAGAAGAGAAGAGAAGAGAAGAGAAGAGAAGAGAAGAGAAGAGAGAATACTTGAAGATCCTCCAGGAGATCTCCAACAACTGCTCCAGCTCCATGCAACTCCTCATTGCCTTCATTGCCACATCCAGGCCTGTGTGACTCCCTGTCCTCCACAACCACTGTTGTGCAAACACATCTCCATCTTGTCCTTCCCTCCCTCTCTCTCCTTGTCCCATCCCTTCTCTTTTCAGTCCCTTTTGCAACTGAACCAGGCTCTTTCCTCACCTTCCTGGAGCCAGCTGGGCCCCAGCTAAGTTGATCCAACCCCACCTCTGGCTCTTGGCCCTGCTCATGGAGGAGAAGTGGGTTCAGATGCCCCATGCTCTGGTTGAGGCTTTTCTTCTGTTGCTGGGGCCTCAGCAATGGACATTTCAGATGGAAAGGGTTGCCATAGTCATCAGCAAAGACACACTTTGAGGAAGAAGTCATATTCCCTCCCTTCCCCAGCAAAGCAACGCTCTGTAACTAAAGTTTGGAAAACAAGATTGAAAGCGAGAATCCCACACAGTTTTCATTCGTACCCAGGAGAAATTAATTTTGCCTCCCTGCTCTGAGGCTCTACTAACTGTTTTTTCTGATAAATAGACGGCTAGGAAGTATAATACAGAAGTTTCAGGATGATTCATTCATTTTTCTTTATTAATTTTTCTTTCAGCACAAAAGGAAAAAAAAATAAGGAACATACAGAGAAGGAGCAGGAACGTTTCTCAATGCCACAGGCATCTGAAAAGAATTTAGAGCCATAGCGCACCTCTGAAAAATTCATTCACACTTCCGAAATCACATCAGGCAGGTACAGATTGTTTTCATTTTTATAAAATTTTGTAACCCTTCTGAGCTCTAATAAAACAGACTATGACCAAAATGACAGGGGGCAAAATTGCCTTTAGTTCCCACATGGCAACTACTTGTAATTCACTTAAATGAAAGTATTTGTTTTGAAATAAAATGTGCTTTAATTTAGCAGAAAAGGCTATAACAAGACGTGTTTCATGGAGACTGAAACTATACAAGCACAGACTACAAAAAGGGCACCCGTTTTACTCTCGGTGTTAGCTGGCAATTGGAAGAATCTGCACCAAACTCCCCCAAATGTTGCTGCCATTTGAAGGCCCTGATGCAAGACAGCGTGTGTCTTTGGTAAGGTACCTCTTTTACCACACCTAGAAGTTATGGATGAGATGCAAGAACCCCTGAGTGCAGCATTTAGACCTATCTCCCTGATGGAACTGCCTGCTTTCCACGTTTCCCTGTTTTTCTCAAATTATTTCTTTTTCACAGCTAAACGTGCTTATATTACGCCAGCGTGTAAGGGGGAAACAGGAGCACATGCCAAGCAAAGGAAGGTTGCTCGGAGGGGTTGTGCTGCCTCCATCCTTGAAGGTTTTTAGGACCCAACTGGATAAAACCCTGAGCAAACTGGCCTAACGCTAAATGAAACTTCTCCCTGCAAATCTTAGACCATCAAGCATCCTTCCACTTGCATGGTATGAATCAGTGCAGATTTACATGCTCTATAATTTTTGTTTTTCTCTTTCCTCCTTCTCTAGCAGTTCTTCCTGATATTCGTTGTTTTGGGCTCTGGGCTCTCTGATCTGCCGTGCCCCGAAAGCACTATCCCACAGTCTACTCGTCACTTGCTAAACTAACGAAGTGGAGTGAGTTCAGCTGATGGCTCCCAGGGTGGCTGGGGTTGGAGCAATGCTCCATGAGGAGAAGCTTAGGGAAATGGGCTTGTTCGGTCTGCAAAATAAAAGATTTTGGGAAGACCCAACAGCAGAAGAGCAGCCTTCCTCTACCCTTATCAAGATGATGAAGCCAAGCTTCTCACAATGTGGCATGCAGGAGGATGAGAGAAAGCAAGCAAAAGATAAAACAAGAGACATTCAAACTGGATATAAAGAGAAGCTTTTTCACAGTATGGACAACCAAGCACTGTAATAGAGACCCAAAGAGGTTGTGCAACATCCATCCTTGGAAGCTTTCGACATCGAACCGGATAAAGCCCTGACCAATCTTGCCTGACCCTAGAGTTGCCCCTGCTTTGAGCAGGAGGTTGGATTAGAGATGTCCTGAGGTGACTTCCAACCTGAATTACCTTGTGATGGAGACATCAGTGTTCAAGAGCACCTGGGCCTCCTGATGGAGTGTAGATCAATCTTCTTAATAGTACCTGGTGCTGCTCTAGCGTTCTGTGAAGGGTCCTGATGTGCAAGGTTTTGTGCACTACTGATTTATGTTCTGTTACTCCTTGTGTAGTGAAAGCCAGCGTGTTCGAATTAGAGATCACGCAACCCTGGCACCTCTCACTGGAGGAATCCCAGGGGCTGTTGAAGTGGGAACAACAAACACATCTCTGTGCGTGGCAATGCAGCCACTTCAAGGACGAAGACCACAATTCATGATAACCAACAACAAGGTAAGAGTTTAAACTGAGGGGAAAAAGAGAGATTGCTTGTTTCTTACTACTTTTAAAGAAACAAATTTATTTCTAAAAAGGCAAAGAATATTAGGAAAAAACCTAGAAGTGAGGCCTCTTCAAATCTGTATGTTTCTTGGTAAAATCCTACTGTACAACATTCTTTCCCAGGGTCTCTAACCTTTTTTCCAACGTATGAAGTGGTGTCTCCATCCTTAGAGCCATTCAAAAGCTGCCTGAGCACAATCCTGGGCAACCAGCTCTAGGTGGCCCTGCTGGAGCTCGAGGGCAGGACAAGATGACCTTCAGAGGTGCCTCCAACCTCAACCACTTCGTGATTCTGTGATGGTGCGAAAACAAATGCACTTTGCTTTCAGACCTTCTTCATTGGCCCTAAGGCTTTTGTCGTCCATCATATTAAAAGAGTTTTGAGTAGTGTCCCACTGGTAGAAGAGTAATGAGAATAAAGACAGAAAAGGCTGTCAGGTACTCTGCTTTATGGGGAGTACCTAGGAAGCACGAAAAAAGCTTGAAAGCTGAAGATCTTGAACCTAATCCATAACATTTTAGGTATTCCAAGCATGTATGAAGTCAAAGGTATGAAACACATTTGATTTAGAAAGACCACTTCCTTCAGCTTGGAAGTATCACATTTGTATTTATTTTTTTCTCTTGAGAGGTTGTAATATTATTGAATATAATTATTAATTGAAATTATTTGTACAGTTTTACCACTAACCCTGGCTCTGAAATTTTTCCAGAGCATCCGCTACAAGGAGGTTGAGCTGTCTTGACTGGACACCCAATAGGTCACAACAAGACCACAGAGGTGGAGGATTTCTTCTGAAGTGCAGTTCCGCATCTATAATGTCACCTGCTGTAATTATTTTACTTAGAGATTGTTGCTACAGCCAAAGTTTCTGACAAAACTTTTGCTAACACGCTTTTGGAAAGTGAATGTGCCACAAGTGGAAACCATGAATTAACCAAATAATTCAAAAAACCACAGTAGCATTCACTCCACTCTGCCACTGTTACGGGTAAGATGGGAGCAAAGAAGTGCAATGTCAAGGCATCTTTATTAGTTTGCTGAGCCATTTTTCTTTCCCATTGCGCTACCTGCTGGATCAGGGTTGGATTTGGATCATTGTAGTAGACGCACTCCAAGTCTGGTGAGGATAAAACGCTCTGGGAAGGAGTTTACAATTGCTATTTACTTTTTGCCTTGTGGTAGCACCTCAGAGTCTCCTACCACGTGCCGGGTGCCACACAGAGGACAGTCCTACACCGAAGAATCTAAGTGTAAAACAAGATGAGCTGGTGTGAGAATACAGGAGACAGCAGCCAAGAACAGCTCACTGAAGAGTTCTGTTGTTGTATATGTGAATTAAATTCAGGATCCTCTTCTGTATCTGCTTGGTCCTCACCCCGTAGATAATGGGGTTGAGCACAGCGGGCACCAGGATGTAGATGTTCCCCATGGTGATATGCACCAGTGGAGCCAGGTCCTTCCCAAACCTGTGCACCACGGACAGCCCAATCAGGGGCACGTAGAAGGCCAGGACCACGCAGATATGGGCAACACAGGTGCTGAACGCCTTGAGCCTCTCCTTCCACAATGCCAGCCGCAAGACAGCCTTGAGGATCAGGATGTAGGAGAGGCAGATGAGGACGGCGTCCAACCCCATGACCAGCAGGATGGCGGTGAGGCCATACACCACACTGGGGGTGGTGTTGGCGCAGGCCAGGTTCATCACATCCTGGTGCAGGCAGAAGGAGTGTGACAGCAGCCGGGAGCTGCAGAAGGGAAGGGGCAGGAGGAGCAAAGGCAAAGGCAAGAAGAAGACGACTCCCCTGGCCATGGCTGCCAGCCCTATTTTCGCCGTTGCAGAGTTGGTGAGGATGGCGGCGTGTCTCAGTGGGTGGCAGATGGCCACATACCGGTCCACGGCCATGGCCAGGAGGACAGTGGACTCAATGGCTGAGAGGGTGTGTATAAGGAACATCTGGACAAGGCAGGCGCCAAAGCTGATCTCCTTGGTGTTGAACCAGTAGAAGGAGAGGACGCGTGGCACCGTGGATGTGGACAAGGCCAGGTCGATGGCAGCCAGCATGCAGAGGAAGAAATACATGGGAGCGTGCAGGCTGGGCTCCGTCTTGACGATGAACAGCACCGCGCAGTTGCCTGTGACCGCCACGATGTACACGGAGCACAGAAAGATCGCCATCCAGAAATGGGCAGCCTCCAGCCCCGGGATGCTGGCCAAGATGAAGGAGGATGGGCTGAGGTCAGAGCTGTTGGGGGAGGGCATGGCATGTGGGGTGAAGAGCAGTCATCCTATGCCATGGCACTTCCCCTGCTGCAAGGGAAAGAGAAACAGCAGCTTTATAAATCCTTTCCCATGACTGTGAGTCCCATGGGGCTGTGCCTGTGAAATGCAAAGGAATCTTATAGTTGCCGTACCGATACCATGAGGTCCTCTCTTGTTTCTTTAGCCATCATGGGTAAATACAACAACATACACGGCCACAAAATGGTGGCATTTGAACTTGAACAAGAATTGCATGAATTCTCTTAAATGCAGAACACTATAAAATCAACATTTTAAACTATAAGCCCAGCAGCTGAACTTGTTTTCTTTTACTTTTAAAGGCAAAATTAAAAAAAAACCCAAACAAAACACCAAAACAAATAACAAAACAAAACCGATTTTTAGTGCTTCCTGTGAAACTTCCGTTCTGCTTGAGCTTTTCCATATGTGCTGGGCTGCTGTCAGAAATGTACTGTGTGAAACTGTCTGCGCTGCCTCCCATGGTCCACCACTCCCAAGTACTGCAGACACACACAGTGAGACACCCATGTTTATGTGTTTGCACACCCAAATAGGATTTTCATCCTTTCTGCCTGGAAACGTATATGGCAATATCGGAATATCTGTAGAGAAAAAAACAATAAATCTGATGGTTATTCACCTTATTCTGTGTCTGTAAAGCTTCACGGAGGGCTGTGATCCAAGGAGAATAGCCAAGAAGACAAGCCTTTACTTTCGGTGCCTTTCTGTTCTCAGGGATCTGATTTTTTTAAAATTTTGGGATTTTAAAAAGTGCTGAGATGGAGCACCAAAGGCAGTGTTGGAGCCCCAGCGCTGCCCAGCCCAGCCTGCTGTGGGAGGGCTGGGGACAGGGGCGTGTGGACAGCCCATCACTGCTGTCCACAACATTACCGAGCTTTCCAATTATGGATTATTTCTTTCATGCTCTATCCATGTAAAACAAGGATGCAAGATGTTTTTACAACAAGCTGTGCAGGGTATTAATACAACTATTTTAAACCTAACACTTGGTTGTGAAAATGTGGGTTTTTTAATGCACATCTGTGGTGAAGCCATTATCCTGAAATAGCAATCATGATTTATTTCCCTGATGTGGGGTTTTTCCATTTGGAATCTATAACAAGAAAGACTCATACTCTTGCTTTTGAAACTCAATTTACAAACAGCGTAGGCGGACTGTTACTGTCAAGTTGCCTAAAAGCTCTTCTAGTGATGGAATTCTCAGCAAACCACTCACGTTAAGATGCAAGCTGAATGAACAAAGTGCTTCCGTAATTGCCGACAAGTGTTTGAGCCAACTTACCTGCCAGCCCCCGAAGTGTAATTACAGCGTGAGTCTCATTGTAAAATATCTGCCATCCTATCCACCCCTTTTGAGAGAACGGGACTGTGAGAGACAAACACACAAAGTAAATAATCCCTGGATGTTTCAGTTCATCTTTAGTTCTTTGGCATTGATAAATGCACCGACATCTTCAGGAGTGACTAATGATTTTGGATTGGATGATTGGATGATTGCAGTACCTGGATGAAGACCAGGTACTGCAAGGAGCTCGCTTTCTGTAGAGATGAAAACTGGACCTGTAGCTTTAAAAGCACCAGTAAATACAAATTTATTTTCCTAGGGTGATGCTCCCGCCAGCAAGCCCCTGTAACTGCATTTAACAAGAGGTAAATACATTCAGACAGTAAAACCTTCCAAGCCAGAGGACCACTAGCAGCAGCCACAGCAGCTGATTCCAGTAAATGCTCATAAACATTGACCAGACTCGTCCCATGGAGCCAAAATTGGTCTGAGACCAACTTCCCAGGATGGAGCAGGCAATGGGACTGTCTTCACCATCTGAATCCCTCTCTCCACTGCTCCCTCCTGTGATGTGGCTGTGAGAGGAGAATACATATACCCCCTCAAAAGCCCCTCTGAGACATTTTGAATACGTGGCCATTTTCCGTACCGTCTCACCAGAGAAAAAAAAAAAAAAGTATAGATCAAGCCAAAATATTGTTTCAGAGGGAAAGGAGAAAATAAATATTAAAAACATAAGACATCACTCAAATACAAAGCCTTTTTGAACCAAAATTAAAATTCATCTTAACTGGTGGTTTTATCAAACGTGGGGGGGTTTTGCTGTTTTGTTTTTTTTTTTCCCTGGCTGTTTGTCGTCACTTGTAAGCAGAAAAGCTGTACCTGCTTGTAGCCCTGCTATTTGCTCTGGACATATTTTATCAGTATGTCCAGGTCCTGGCTAAAGCTGGTCATGCTGGGCAACCACTTGCTGTATTTGGAGTCATACAAGCTATGCTGGTACTAAAGTGAGCAGGACATGGCTGGAGCCTCATCCCACCATCACCCACACCGTTAACCCATTCCTCGCCCCCCAGGACATCCCTGGCTGCTGCCCGCTATCCCTGCCCCAGGTGTGAATGAGGGGGTAGGACCAGCCGGGGAATAATGTCCACTGGGCTGTGGAGTAAAGCCAACCCGGTTAGAGAAGGAAGAAAGATGGAGATGTGGCCAAGAAGCACCAGGTGTCTCCAGGACAGAGAACTGTCCTTATCCCTCTTTTAATTACAGCGTGGACAAAGCCACAGAGAGCAGCAGGGACTGCAGCCTGGCTCCGTGTGAATGAGGTAACGTGAGAGTTTGAGGGCAGGGGAGATGTTCAGCTCAGGGCTCGGAGAGGGCGCGGGATGGGAGGACTGGCAGTGGGAACCAAATGGAGGGGGCAGGAATGGCCTTTCTCCTTCTCCTTCTCCTTCTCCTTCTCCTTCTCCTTCTCCCTCTTTCCCTTCCCTTCCCTCCCTTCCCTTCCCTTCCCTTTCCACAGAAGCACAGAATGGTCAGGGTTGGAAGGGACCTCTGGGGACCCTCCAGTCCAACCCCCTGCCAGAGCGGGGTCACCCAGAGCAGGTGGCACAGGAACGCGTCCAGGCAGATTTGGAAGGTCTCCAGAGATGGAGACTCCACCACCTCTCTGGGCAGCCTGTGCCAGGGCTCTGCCACCCTCACAGGAAAGAAGTTCCTCCTCATGTTTGGGTGGAACTTCCTATGTTCAGCTTTGTACCTGTTACCTCTTGTCCTGTTGTTCCACTCCCTTTTCCTTCCCTTCCCTCTATCTCTATCCCTCTATCCTCCTCCTCTCCTCTCCTCTCCTCTCCTCTCCTCTCCTCTCCTCTCCAGAGATCCCTCTGATATGTCTCACATTGCTCTTCCTGTGCCCCATAAGACATAAATCCATTGGCAAGTACTGTAAGTGATCCCATGGTACAAAGCAAGAGCTCAGGGTATTACAGAATAGGAATTAGCAGCGTTAAGTGGTTCATCTATCTCTTTTTTCTCTCACACAGATGTTGAACCACAATTAAGTTTCCCATTCCCAGAGGCAGCCACAAACATTTTTGAACATATGTTCCTAAAAAACAGTACCTTAGATAGAGGTTCCCAAATCTTGAGTGTCTGCTCGGTGCCCTACAGCTACACAGGCTGGGAAGCAAACGGGGCGGCAGATGAAGCTCTGCTGAACTGGGTGATGGAGATGCACCAAACGCACCACAAGCCTCACTCCACCGCGGCCTCCAGCTCTGCTAATAAATGCGCTAATAACTCTCCCCGCCACGTTTCCTCCTCGGCTGTCTTCCCCGAGCATTTGCTTTCTGTGGCAGAGGCTCCTTGGGCTTTTGCTGTTTTGCAGAACGGCTGCAGCCGGGAAGCATGGACATCCAGGGGGAAACTCTGGAAGTTTTCAGAATGGGAGTAGAGGGGTGTGAGGATCCTGCAAGCTCAGCATCTTTTCAGCAAAGCGCTTTTCTAGGCTTTTCTGCTCAAAGTTGTGTTTGTTCCCTTATGGTCATCTTTCTTCTGATAATAGCTGGCTGCAAGCACCAGGCTAGACTGATATTTTGAGCAAAGAGTGCTCCCTTTGGGTGCTATCTCACTGCAAATGGGACCTCCACCCCGAGACCTGCTGTGCCAATGCTCAGGCAGAGGTTCTGCTGTTCTGCTGTTCTGCTGAACAGTATTTCACCCTGTGCCCACTGGGATCCCCAGCAAAATAACCAGCACACCACAAAACAAACAGTGCCCTGGGAATCCTCCCCTTGGCAATCTTCCCTTCTCCCTTTCCATTTTTTTTTAAGGAGGTCTTCCCTTATTATTCTTTTTTTCTCTGTTCCAGGTACTGTGATGTGTAGAAAAAAGACACTAATTGTGGGTTAGTCTGAATTGTGAAGTGGCAGCAGGCAGAAACAGGCCAGTTCTGGAGTGTAATCCTGTCCTGATACCTTCTCCTGCTTCACCCTTCCGAGGTGAACACTGACCATTTCTCCTTATTCACCTCCACGGTCCAAACTGGCCAAAATATGGCTTAAGACCAATGAAAACACAGCTCCACAATTTGGAGGCGTGAAAGATTTTGGGTAATTTTATTCTGTGGGAGGAAGCAAGCCAGGAGGATCATGAAAGCTTCCTGCCTGCCTGGCTGAGACCCATCCGACAGCAGAGCAATGAGATGCTAGGAGACACTGTCGTCTCCCATCTGTGAACTGCCCCTGGAGATCTCCTCCTCCCATCCCTCAGTACCTGGCAGATCTCAGGTGGATGATTGTAGTACATGGTCCAAGAAGTTTAGCCATTCCTATTATATTTTTAAACCCCTTTTTTCAGCAAGTGAGCTAGCCACACCAGAGCCCCAAGCACCATCCTGATGCATCCCTACTTCATACAATCCTACGCTCATCTACAGCAAATCAAGATTTTAAACAACTCCAACCTAATATCTCTAATATAAACAGAAAAAAAATAGCTTCATCGAGTCTTTTGACCTTTTACAACAAACAGATTTCTTTTATTGAAGATATTGCACACACGCATTACATTCAGTGCAAAACAATGGATGTAACATCAGACTTGGCAAGATGGTAGGGCTCGATGACATCAAAAAGAGATGCAAAGGCAGCACTGTTTCCATCACTGTAGATGTGTATGGCACTTTAGACACACAGATGAAGATGAAGGCTAAGCCATTTTTTGGGGAGGACTGAGAGTGCTGCGGGCCCACTTAACAGGACCTAATCTTCAGAAAATGCTCTGTGCTCAGCCTCTCGAGCTGACCTCTGTCTCGTGGGGTGTTTCCAGTTGAACAACTAATGACTGGGATATTCGGAGTGGCTCCTGTTGGTCCAAGCCCTGTCCTGTTGAGCTTGCTGCCGGGGTTAGCTATGCTGTAACATGCAGTGAGGGAACCATGGCCCCGTGCAAGGGAGCCTGAGTGAAGCTTAGGGTTATCTGCCTACGAGAGTTTGCATGACATGCGTTGCAGAGGCTCCTTGATCCACCCCAATGCACAACCTGAAAAGAGTTTCCATCTGTATGTATCACTGGTATTACTGCTCGGGGTGTTCGCAGGCTGCTGGAAGGGATGGAAGCATCATGCTAGGACAGAACTTGAAAGATCACAGCTCTGGGTTGAGGGACAACGTCTGAGAGGATCTGCAGTTCTTTCATCTGGCAGTGACCCGCATGGATGGAATACCAAGAAACCAGTCCTCTAGCTCTGACCAAGAAACCAGTCCACTAGCACTTTCTGGCAGAACTGATGGAGGAAGCTACCACTCAGATTCAGTCTTCCTGCGCAGTGCCCTGAGCAAAGCCTCACGGATGTGGCTGGATTTTATGCTGTAGATAATGGGGTTGAGAGCAGGGGGAATTATAAGGTAGGTGTAGGCCACCAATGTGTTAACCAGAGGTGGAACGTTCTTTCCAAAGCGATGGATCATGGACAGTCCGATCATTGGGACGAAGAACACTAGAACAGCACAGATGTGGGAGACACACGTATTCAGAGCCTTGAGACATTCCTCCTTGGTTGCAAGGCCGATAACAGTTTTAATGATCAGGATGTAGGACAGCACAATGAAGATGAAGTCCATCCCCACCGTTGATAAAAGAATAATCATACCGTAGAAGACATTGACTTTTATGTCTGCACATGCTAGGTTCATAATATCAGGATGGAAGCAAAAAGAATGAGAAAGCTCAGTCTTCCTGCAGTAAGTTAGTCTCTTGAGCAAGAAGGGTATGGGAAGGAGGGAGACCATACCTCTCAATATAATTACCAGACCTATTTTCATGACAGTTGTCTTGGTCAGTATGGATGGGTGTCTCAGTGGGTGGGAGATGGCAATGAAGCGGTCAAATGCCATTGCCAGGAGCACAGAGGATTCGATGAAGGACAGTATGTGGATGAAGTACATCTGAGTGAGGCAAGCATCAAACCCAATCCTTCGCATATTAAACCAAAAAATGCCCAGAGTAGTAGGCAGCGTACATAGAACCAAGCCCAGGTCAGTGACTGCCAGCATGGAGAGGAAGTAGTACATTGGTTCGTGAAGACTTTGGGTTGTCTTTATGATGAATAGGATCATGCAGTTTCCCAAGAGAGCGATAAGGTACAGTGCACAGAAAGGGATGGAGATCCAGTGGTGAAGGGCTTCCAGGCCTGGGATGCCCATCATGAGGAAAGCTGAAGGCTGATAGAAGGAGCCATTGAATTCCCAGGTGGTATGTGAGTCATGCTCCATCCCAGCTCAGCTCTCACATAACCTATACCTAAAACAAATCAACAACAGAAACTCCACGTAGTTGGACTCTCCACTGAATACAGAACTGGGTAATAACAAGCGCCACCTCCCTCCACCTCCCCAGCAACCTGTGCGGATGCCCCCATGCTGTTTAGGACACTGTTACAATTACCACAGTGTCACATATGACTACACTCTTGTTTATCCATTAAACTATAAAAAGAAGGAAAAGGATAGATGCTTTTTCTTAAAAAAGAAAAACATTTTTTTCTTAAAATGAAAGTGAAAACCTTCCTGGTGAGTGCTACTCTTCTGCAGTTGTCTCCAAACTCCACAGGTTGAGATGCTCTATTGAGTGAGCAAATGCTTTCTCTACGGTCATCCCAACCAAGACTAAGCTGCTAGGCAGCTGGCTTCTTTTTGATGCTAACTGGAGATCAAAGGACATGAAAATGGTGAAGGTTTAACTCTGACTTCTTAATTAAGAAATCAACACTAGAAAAAAATGCAAAATATAACAGAGCACCAGACACTTAGATGCTACTGATTTCAGCTTAGAAGATGGCCACCGGGTAAGGTGGATTTTCAGTGGCTCTCACAACCAAGTTGCTGCTCATTTCATCATCTGCCTTACTTTCAGGTGAAGGGAAATAAATGAGCAAAACCCCACTTGTGTGGTGCCCGTGAGTTTTATTAATAACAGGCAAACGCAAGCCAAAGCACAAGAAACTGCAGGTTCAGAAGCACTGGGGAGGCATCCATGGAAAGTCTCTGGTCCTGAATCAGAAGGGAGGGACACAGGGAACATGGTGGGGTTTCTACACAGGGATCAAGAGTATGAGTAAAGTGAGGCCTTTACAGAAAGCTAGCAATTGTCTACTCTAGTGGGTTCATCAAGAAGGCCACTGAGATGGATGGGGTTGGAGCAATGCCCCGGGACAAAAGACCAAGAAAAGAAGCCAGCAGAAGGACACTGAAACAGATGGGGGTTGGAGCAATGCCCCAGGATAAGAAACCAAGGAAAGAGGCTTGTTCAGCCTGGAGAAGAGAAGGCTTTGCATGGACCCAACAGCAGCCTTCCCCTACCTATGGTGAGGCTATCAAGAAGGCCAAGCCAGGCTCTTCACAACAGTGCATGATGGAAGGATGAGAGACAACAGGTATAAGTTGAAACAAGAGAGGTTTAGACTCGATATAATGAGAAATGTTTCCCCATGATGACTGTCAAGCATCGGAGCAGGTTGCCCAGAGAGGCTGTGTGATGTCCATCATTGGAAGTTTTCAAGACTCAACTGGATAAAGCCATGAGTGGCCTCGTCTGACCTCGTAGCTGGCCCTGCTTAGAGCAGGATGTTGAACCAGAGGTATTCTGAAGTCTCTCCAACCGGAATGATCCAATGGATCTACAAGTCTGTGATCTTACCAAAGGTTTCAGTCCTCCTGGAGGATTCAGCCACCTCAGCACAATTCAGGTCCCTACACTGCACGTGACAATGTACCCTAGCAGAGATGCTGGAGAGGCTGACGGGGTCCCCAAGGCCTCTCTGTGCCTTCTGTGACAGAATGACTGGCTGGGTGGATGGGGGAAAGCAGTGAATGTGCAAAACAAGAGGTAATTAAAGGAAAAAAATTATTTTTGGCTTCCATCTTAACGTACGTTCTCTGGGATACAAAACAAGCAGGTCAAAGAGTGCCTGAATTATGAACAAGAGGGTTTCTTGTAACACAGTTCATTTTTTAATAAGCACACATATCTTCCATGATGTATTTATTATGTTCCTAACATGATTTTGCTCCATTAGAGTCTCAGCTTTCTTGAGACTCTAATGTGGCAATAAATCCCAGGGCTTAGCAACGATTAACAGTTTCCTGCTCCAGGGCAAAAGCAACGTGTAACTGATGGGAACTGGGGAAGACCCAGTGTAATTTCATTTCCTTCACTTTATCTTCACTGCAAAGTTACACGTTAGTGTCAGGGATCGCCTTGGCCAGCATGTAGCCCCCGCTGTGTCAGTTGCCGAAGGGACGAGTCACAGCCCGTCTTCAGGAGGGCCTCGTCAGAGCACGAGGCAGCACAGAGGTGGATGAAGCTGCCTTCCAAAGGGCAGCCAGCGTTTTCCCTACGGCATCAACAGTGGTCTACGTTGGCAAAAGGAAACTGTCCAGAGGTATCACCCGAGTGGCAGCTTGGAGCTCCCCAAAGGTAAGAGCCATCCCTTTCTGCCAACCCAACAGCATCCGAGCAGCGAGAACTGACCTGCAGACTCCTGCAATTTGGTCTCGTCTGGAGGCTGGGTTAAAAAAACTAAAAAAAAAAATCAAGTATGTGCATGCGTGTGTGTCTGTCTTGCGTCTCGCAAGATGCACAGACAGCATCATGCAGATATCCAGAACTCTCAAAGACATTGAGATTTAAGGGATTTCCAGGAATATAGGGGTGGCTAAAGAGGAGAGAATATTAGAGCACAGTTGGAAAGAAAGGACTGGTGAGAACCCACTGGGGTCTGTAAAAGATGCTCCCCCTGCAAGAAAACCTTTATGCAAACTCGATTTCGTTAGACGCTGGCAACTCCTATCACGCCATACAAAGTTACGCAGAAACGGGCTCTGCCCCTCTCTGAGCTACTCTGGTTTCTTATGTGCTCCTACACGTTACAGATACGGATCCCACGCCAAGCCGGTTTTTTCCCTTCTGTTTTCATGTGTGTGTATAACTATATATATGTGTGACTATAAATAATATATATAAAAATAGATAAAATACCTATAATATATAAATGTATAAGCACGCATGCTTATTTATGTTTATGTACATTCATATGTGTGTATATAACATATAGCACACATATATATGTTGCACCTCCTGCCTGACTGTCATGGGACAGCAATTGGACCTTTCACTCCGCAGCCAAGCCCTGACGAGGAAACAAACCTCCGGTTAGTGGAGGATCTCAATTTAGCAGTGAATGGCAGCACCTGGGCAGTGTTTGCTGCTGGCCTGGAACGGCATCCCACCACAGAGGGAAAACTGTGCCCTTGCTCAGCACCAGGAGCTGCTCCAGCCCGCCCGGGGGAAGGGGTCGGGCTCTCATGCAGATGCCTCTTGGAGGACACGGTGCTGTCCCTCCTTCTCCACCCCTCAAAAGCCGCCTCCTGATTTCTTGCCTGTCTCTGGCTTTGATTTTCACCAATAATCTAAGCAAAGTACTGGTGCTTTAAGGACTTCTTCTCAGCACGGGCAAGAGCAGGGGCTTGGGAAGGAT
Organism: Rissa tridactyla; assembly: GCF_028500815.1. Lineage (NCBI taxonomy): Eukaryota > Metazoa > Chordata > Aves > Charadriiformes > Laridae > Rissa > Rissa tridactyla. The sequence continues at coordinate 11,954,382 of NC_071466.1, read as the reverse complement.
GAGACCAAGAGATCAGCTTTTTTCCCAAGAGGAAACTTTGCTATTTTCACAACTGCATCGCTGCCAGCTCAAGCATCCAAGCGAGGGCTCAGCTGCTCAGCGAAGGGAGGTTTTAGTGAAGGGACTCTGGGGACGCAGCACCCACAGAGCCAAATTTCTGATGACTTTACAGGTGAGGACAGGAACGTGCCATTCCCACCGGCTGAGCCGGGCCACCAGATGGTGGAAGAGCGGTTTGACTCTTGCACAAAGCCCACAGCAGGAGAGTGAGCAGCACCGTGATGGTCAGACCTTCCCTGGCAGTACTGGGGTATTACAGCCACCCACTTTCCCCTGAACACCCAACCCAGCAGGTCCCGTGGAGCAGCGTGGACCTCCCGAGCAGCGCTTTGGAGACGCACCTCCCCACCCGTGTTGGTGTCCAGCCCCACAAACCGCAGCCACCGCACCAGTAAATGAGGAGTGCGATGATGGGGAGGCTGCTAATTGCCCAGGCTACTTACCGAGTGCAGCAGTGGGGGCTTCACGACCTCTATGGGCAGCTCAACCCCGTCGTGATGCAGAGGAAGAACTTGCATCCGCGTCCTGGCGTCGGGAGGGCAGAGCTTATAACGCACCCCAAGGACTGACCCCGTCCAATCACCCGGGAGCCGCACAGAGCCTGAGCTCCCCGTGCGTAAACAGCGTGAGGCGCACCAGTGAAAATAGTGTGTGAAGTAAATGATCTTTTCCATTTATGATGCTCTCCCAGCAGGCATGATTTTCTCCTGATAGTTTATTGGGTGACGTGTTTATGGCTCCCTGTGATTTATGGCTGGCAATGCTGCAGCGTGCTGGCAATGCACCTAATTTTTATTGTGAGAATGGATCTGTAATGCAAATAATAATAAATCTTGCAAGAAGAGCACTTGCAGCATCTCTCCGAGGGAATAAGAGGGGTGAAGTTCTAGCTGTCCCCTCCGTGACCAGTGAGACACAAAACGTTTAATTAAAATCATAGTATATTGCACAATAAAAACTAACTAAATATTAGAAAGCCAAACACAGGCACATTAGAGGATATCCTCTCCGATGGCCCAGAAGTCTCTCGTATCCAGATGTCTCATGGCAGGAAGTTTATCTTTGCCACTTCAGCTGTGAGTTGGAAATTGCTGTTAACCCCTATTTCTGTGGCTGCCAAACCAAGACACGGGAGAGCTGATGGCTTTGCTCACTCTCCTGTGAGGTGTCTGTAGTAAATACAGCCACTGGACCTAAGAGATACTTCTGTAGCTGTAAACCTGGCTGTGCTGGGGCACTGCCCACCATGGACACCAGTAAATTGTTGTCACGGTCCCTGTCATGCTGCTGACCTGAGCCAACCGGCGCGGCAGCAGCTCCCAGGCAGGGGCTCAGGAGTCTGCGTGGTGTGGCCACATCATTTTAGAGGCTAAAGGATTTGTTGGCATCATCCTGGACCGCCTGGTGCCAGGTGGCCCCAGTGCCAAAGAACAATTAATTTACAAGCATTAATTTTAAGTAAGACAGTTGTCTGCCCCTGCCTGGTGGTTAAACCTTATGGCCAGGCTTATGTGCCTCACTGTGCCTTCATGGTGACACTCACCCGAGTGGTGCTGGCACAGGTTTGTTACCTCTAGATGTGTCAGATGTGGAAAAAAAAACAGGAAAAAGAACTATTGAAGCCAGCAAATGTCCTGGAGCAACTGTGCTCGGGGGCATGGAATGGAATGGCACGGAATGGCACGGAATAGCATGGAATAGAATAGAATAGAATAGAATAGAATAGAATAGAATAGAATAGTTCTGTTGGAAGGGACCTACAATGATCATCTAGTCCAACAGCCTGACCACTTCAAGGAAGCTCCTGTAGAAGTGGAGATTATCAGAAAAGGACTTCAGCCTCGAGAAAAGACAATAAAGCAATACAGAAAAGGTCTGTGAGATAATGAACAGGGAGGAGAAGATACATATGGGGTGATGATTCATCTTTTATCACACTACATGAACTAGGAGGGGAAGAACACACCCCAAAAATACCAGGCAGAAGATTTAAAACAAATAAAAAATTACTTCTTTTAAAGAGCTCATAATGAATTTATGGAACTCATCACTGCTGGATGTTATGGGAGTCCAAAGTATATATAGGTTCAAAAAGGTATTAGACAAATAAATGAGTGAGAGATTCATTGATTTCTATTAAATATGATGGCCGAGGTGCTGCCTCCTGTTCAGAAAGCCTCTAAATTGATTGCTAGATGCTGGGACATGTTCCAAGGGAAGGATAAACTGTACATTATCTTCCTAAATGGCCATTAATAGCCATTCTTCAAGGCAGGATGACAGGATGGAGGGACCTTTAGTTTCATCTAGCAGAGCAGTTCTTACGGTCTTCAGAGCAAATAAGCTTTAGACAGAGAACAACATCTTTACTTTGGAAAGGGAAAGGAGGGTCACAGCTGACCATAGCGAGAATAAAACTCCGAGATGTTGTGAGGGGTTCAGAGGGCTGAGGTGCCGCAGAGCAGAGCCAAAGCAGGAGATAAGGTGGGAGGCAGCAGGGAGAGGAAAGTGTCCTGCAGCAAAGCAAAGAGATGCTGCAGAGAGATGGGAATAACCAGGCTGCGGGGCTAAGAAAAAGTGTCGTGGGCTGCACTGGAGGGAAGGAAACCTGAGGTTAGGCAAGGGGTTGAGGGTGAAACTGGGGAGCAGGTTGGCATGGGCATTGAGTCACCTCCACCGATGGTTTTCCTGAACGTCTCTCAGTAACAGCTTCAGCTCAGCTGATCCTGTCTCAGGGCAAAGGAGATACCCTCTCCAGGCCCCTTCCAGACCTGTTTTTTCACAGTTCTCCAGAAAAAGTATAACCTTGAATCTTTTTGGACTGGGGAAATGATATGGTTTCTTTTTCCCTGCCCTACTCACAGCCCAGCTGTAAGCACACGCTCATCTTTCACACACCCTGGCACATTTAATTTCTTTCCCTCGGGACGCTCCGCCACCATTTTACTCTGCGTATCACCATTTTACTCTACATATCAGGCAGTTTCCAGCGTTGCTCGTTCAGCCTCCCGCACTGGGAGGCTGCAGACAAGCTGCACTGAGCAGACCCGTGTCTGTGCAGCTGGAAGCAAGGATCTGGTTTGCAAACTGCAGCATCACCCCTAGGAACTGCCGGAGAGAAATCTCCCCCTCGTTTACCTATCTTGCGTGTGCCGGAATACTAATCTATTTCTCTAGAAATATTTATTTTTCTCAAGACCCACGTGCCAAGCAGCCTGGTTGTGTGCATGGCACAGAGAGAGGGGTTGCACAGGGTCTGCTGGGACGAGGGGATGGCTCTGGGATGGAAATGTCTGCTCAGGGTTACCCAGCAGACCTGCGGCTGAATGAGAAAAAGGACTCAGGCTTCCAGCAGCCGCTATAAAATGCCCAATGCTGATCTTGCTTGAATCACCCCCATACCTACTGTGTGCCGTAAGATAATTTCTTCTCATACCAGATATGCTCGAAATCTTACGATTCCCTCTGATTTTCATTTCAAGGCTCACCCCCAGGCACCCAGCTTCCCGCAGCGATGTTTGCACACTGTGCTCCCACCAAGTCATTCTTGCTGGTTTTCTGCCTAATCCCTTTTCCCAGAAGCATGGGTATTGCATGTGTATAAGGAGGGGTATGAGGATCTGTTCATCTATTTTCCCATCTCAAAAAAACCCTTGTTTTCCCAGAACAACAGCTGAAGGGGAACACAGCCACCGCTTGGCACACATCAGTCTGTTTGCTGGAAATGTTTATAATTTCAGCCTAAGCCAGTCCTAATCATATTTACTGTACAGAGTTCAGTGTATGAGTACTGATAGGAGTGTGAGAAGGGATGGCGAGGAGGGAAGGGAAAGGTGGGGGCTTGGTCCTCCCATGTAAAAACATTTACAAGACTCTGTTCAAAACGAGCGTGCTCAAAATAATTAGGAAGGTAACGCTGATTGCCGATGCACGAATAATGAATAGGAAAGGGTTTGGGAAGATCCAGGAGAACAGGAGCACCATTGCTACCCGAAATCACCACATTTTCACCAATTCTGGCTTCTGTCTTTTCTGCTAGTGAGGGATTCCACCACCTGCATGTCCACACAAAGGTCTGAACTGAAAGGTGAGACTCAAAGGCTGCTGCTGTGGAGGTTTCACTTCCCACCAGCCCATCAGTGTCCTTCAAGGTTGCTCCAGACTTTGCAGATCCAGGGCAGGGGAGGAAGGATGCATGTCACCCATCCTTCTCTGCTTCGGAAAGTTTCAAAAATAAAAAGACTGTTTGATCATATGTGGTTTTCTTTGGCTGCAGTGGCTGTGTTGAGCTCGACAAAAATATCCCAGCTGCCTGGAAGGAGAGATTGCAGCCCAGAAGGGATGTCTTCTCCTTGGCAGGCTGTCCCTCCCGCTTGCCACCAAAGGAGCAGCTGACTGCGTTGGCACCAGCAGCTCCAACGTCACCAGCCGTGACGCAACGTCTTTCCAAGTCAGCCATCTACTGAGGCTCAAAAATAGCACCGAGGAAAAGAACTCGGCAAGACCTGGACACAGACCAACTGCTCTAATGACGGATTCCCCAAAGGACTGTATAACCCCCGGGTAGCTCTCCTGCTTTGGGACTTCCCTTGGGCCTTAGCGTTAGGGGGAATCCCTCTCCTGCTGAGCTCCAGGGATGAGCTAACCACCCAGGGCAGGTGTGATACCTAAGATCCTAGATACCTAAGATCCAGCAGTTCCTTTGCAGCTGGCAGTCATTGCTGGTCCCTGCTCTGTGTGTGTGTTGAGGGTTGAAGTGGTGGAACTGGTGGGGTTGGGACTACATTCCTGGCCTGAAAGGTGTGGGTAGATGCTGGAGAAGCATGCCATGGGGCTGGCCATAGAATCATAGAATCATCTAGGTTGGAAAAGACCCTTAAGATCATCAAGTCCAACTGTTCACCCAACACTACCAAGTTCACCACTAAACCATGTCCCTAAGTCCTGGGGAAGGATGGAGAAGGGAGGATGGAGAAGGGAGGCTTTGGTTGGCTCCAGTTTGGAGTTGCAGTAAGTGCATGAGGGACTTACCCGGGGCAGGACTCAGGTCAGGGGCAGCTGTACATGTGCATGGGAGAGGTGAGGATAGACGAGTCCCCTGGATCAGGATCTGGACCTGGAAACAGGGTTGCTGCAGACACTTCGTCTGCACAAGCCTCTGCAAAGGTCACCACTTCAATCCTGGAAGTTTAAATGGTGTTGAAAGGGGACAGGAGGTCCCTCCCTTCTGCTCATGCCCTCGCTGTTGTGCCTGGTGTCAACGCCTGCACTCTGTGTTTGAGATACCTAAGCTGGCAGCAAGACTTTTTGTAGTCTGAACTGTGAAGGCAGGAGCAAGAGAAGGTGAAGCCCAAATGTGGCTCTGTTCAGGTATTTCTGTGCAGGGTTTCTGGGCAACTTCCGAAACTGCAGAACCCTCCACTGGCTCTGGCCCTGTGCTGCGTGCCCTGCCAGGAAAGCACCGTGCTGTAGCTGTCAGTAAACGCCCCCTGCCCCAAACTCTTAGAAGTTCTGTAGTACAGCTGCAACAGGCTGCCCAGGGAAGTGACGGAGTCGCCATCCCTGGAGATATTTGAAAGACAGGTAGACATAGTGCTTAAAGAGAGGGTTTAGTGATGGTTTTGGTCAGTGTTGGGTTGATGGTTGGACTCAATGATCTGAAAGGTCCCTTCCAACCTGGGTGATTCTGTGATTCTATGATCACCTTGCTGCTCAAGTGAAAACCCTCATTCAGGGGTTGCTAATACAAGTTAGTATTCTGCTAGAGCACCACAGCCTCCAGCTCTATTATCCATCCTAAAGCTGGCCCGCTGAAACTTCATCACCTTATGAACAACGGAGTGACCTCAGCACAGAGCTTGGAAAAAATTATAGAGGCAAATAATGCCTCTGCAGCAGGGTCTTCTACAGGGAGCACAGCAGTTAAACCTGTATGGAGCACTTTTAAGCCTGTACAACTACAACTCCTTCAGAGGCCAAGCCACCTGGACTGTTTCAGCAGAAAAATAGTGTCTTTAATTGAAATCATCACAAAAAAACACCTGGGTGAAGTGGTGTCAATCAATTTCCTGTGCTGCCATGAGTGACACGCAGGAGATCCTCGGTCACCAGCGCTCCATCCTGCAGAAGTGAACGAGCTCTTGTACGGGCAAACATTGACATATTTAACGCTTGACTTGGTACATCAGGCAAATAATACAACGGAGGGATTCAGAAAATGCAGAAAGGACAGGGAGTGCTATCACAAAGGCAGCAGACTCTCTGCTTTTAGTGTGCTGGGTGGAAAATCAAACAAACCCAGAGAAATCTGCAAACATTGCAAAGCCCTGTATTTCATCTCCCTGTATTAAGCGAAGCTGGTAGATAGAGGCGATTCAGAGGCAACTGAGAGGTGAACGCAGGTCAACACGACCTGCATATAATTTACTAAAATACAAACTCAAAGCAGCACCGTGTACGGCATGTCCCAAACCTCCAGCAGCAGGATAACATTGTCTGAAGGTTGTAAATAACAGCTGGGATGCAATAAATTTACCCTGATGGAGAAGGAATGTTCAGGCAAAGCTGTGAAACTCGCTGCCGGTGTGTGATCTCAGAGAGCAGTGCCTGTCCCCGAAACTCAGCAGTGCGTGCCACAGCTTGTGGACAAGCGTCATTCCTTAGGGACTTCCTTACAAGCATGGTTTCCGCCTCCTCTGCTGGCCATCTGCAGCAGAGCTCTGCCAGGAATGGCCAGCAGAAGGAGAGGGCACAGCATTAGCTGTAGAGAGACCACTGTTTTGCCAAAAACAACCAAAAAAAATTGTGGACGGAAAGCATGTTTCACTTCTAGGTGCATCCACAAGTGCCTAAAATGGGGTCAAATGGATCCAGGTGCTTGCCATGGTCTGCTCTGAGGGAGGGTTTTCTTCTTAGAAGGAAAAAGAAGACTGGTGCCAATTAATTAATCCAAAAGGTTTCCAGGTTGCCTGGCCCCATCTGGACCGAGGTGGCCAGATCACGGTGCGATCGTGCGGCAGGAATTTCACATTTGTCTTCACCTCATTTGGCAAAGTTTAAAGAGACCGAAATTCCAGAATGTCATTTTGAAAAGGTTGAAAAGACTTTGGCTTCTGATGTCACCGACATATTTCATATTCTGTAGGTTGAAGCAGTTTCATCCTGATAAGGCCAAACGTTTCCATTCACCTTTTTCAGTCTGCTGTAACGTCTGTGTGTTATAGACCAGAGCGCTGGGCTGCCCCACAGTATTGTCCCTGCTAAATTATACACATTCGGGAGCTAAATGATCACAACCACCCATCTCCAGCCTTTATTACTGCCTGTCGGCGCCTGTGTTGATGGGGAGGCTGTGCCTGGTGAGATGGGTCAACACCGTCTCAAACAGCAGAGCAGCTGTTGGATTTACGTCATGATTTTAAGACGATATCGCAATGGGCATCTCAGGAACAGCAGCAGGGAAATGGGAGCAAAGGTGTGAGAAGAGACAGTAACAGGGTTACGTTGCTAATCCGCAGTGATTCCTTCAAAATAAATCACTGTGAGATCATTGAACGTGTTGAAATCCAATCTGGCAATTGAGAAAATGTGATCAGATGACTCTGCTTTCAAAAGGGAGCCGGGGGAGAACGACGGGGATTTGATCATTGACAGATGAGTGGCTCTGACTTTGAGTGAAGTCGGGATCTGGTTGCCGCTCCGGCACACACAATGTTTTATTTGTTTGTTTCACAGCTGGGTTGTATATCTGAAATGGTTTCTCGGAGAGACGGGGTGGGAGCAGAGCAGACAGCCAAAGCAAAAATACCAGAGTAACTAGAGATGCAATGCAAAGGATTGCAGGGAAAATTTCCATCAGAATTTGTGCTCATAAATCTTCCACTTCCTTCGAGAACAACTTCCCCTCGGGAAGAGATTTTGTGACCAAAATTCTGGTTTTTGGACAGAATGATATGCAGATGTCCTGCAGAGCTGGCTGGTGTTCCTGCTGGCCACCCTGGGCACACGGAGGTGCTTCCCTGGTCCCTGCAGGAGACGGGGAAGCGGGGAATCAGGGAAGACTGATGGGAGAGGTGCTGGTTTCAGGGCTCTAAGATGCTTGTCCTGGGATGTCCAGCACCATCACAAGGGTCAGAAGATGAGACACCACAAGAACTGAATGGCCAGCCACAGGTACCATACTCGGGTCCCACAGGTTATTGGCCTTTATGTCTAGAGAGACCATCTTCACTGCCCTCGGGGTTTTAAAAGAGAATTTAACAAAGTCAGAGCCTGAGAGGACAATGCAGGTATCTCTGTATAAAGTCATCACTCCTACTTTGTCCATTAAAAAGATTAGGAGGAATGAGACATTTCTCCGAGGTCATTAATCTGGTTAATTCACTGAAGAGCACTGCGATAGGGACACACAGCTAACCTAACCTCATTGAGGAAAAAGATGTGGGGAGTGCAGTGGGGAATTTCCATGGAATTAGACCAAATCAGGCTCAGTGTGACTGGCAGTATCAGAAAAGGTAGGACTGGATCTGTGAGGACTTGCACAAAACGCAAAATCTATCTGAGTGCTTCTCTTCACCTTTGCAGTACAGAGGACGCAGAGTTTCTAGCGAGCCTAAGACTAGAGCACAGAGGCTGGACAGAAATGTCGCTGCCGTCCATCAGGGTGGATGTCTGATGATTAAAGATGCTGCTGTTGCTGGGCAATAGTTTCTGAATGCCGTCTGGAAATTCCCGGAGTCACTAATGCAGTACCCTGCAATAGAAGCAGAGATGAATACCTAACCAAGTGCCCTGAGGACCATCAGAGCCACGATGCTACAGTTTTGTGTTGTCTGTTCTGTGCTAATCCTAGAAATCATAAACAATTTGGTCAAAAGGGACTTGAAGAGGTCATCTGGTCCATCCCTCACACTGTAGTGGGTTCACGGGTTTCTAAATGAGGCTGGATAAACTGCCCCCCTCTGCAAGAAGAGACACAACGGTGGCGCCAAGAGCCACAAGACTCACCACACTTAACCGAGGTGCCAAGAGGAAGAGGAGAAAGAGGAGGAGAAGGAGAAGGAGGAAGAGGAAGAGGAGGAGGAGGACGTGGAAGAGCCAAGCCCTGGTGAGAGTGGGCAGCAGCTCCCAGGCATGGGTTGACCCGGTCCCGGTGTGATCCAGTGAGGTCAGCCTCAGCAGCCACCACGTCTCATTTTCTCCTACAGCTGGAGACAAGGATTATCCTGCAAATCCTGAAACCCACACAACATAACCCACCTTGAGCTTCTTGAAGGACACTTGTGGGGTTTATTCATGCATGACCTACAGAGCTATAAACACCTCCAGGGTGTCACACCTACCAGGTGATATTTAAGATGGAGAGTTCATTACCCTGGATGTGGTTTTGGGGGTGGGATTTAGTTTGAAATTTCCTTGTCTGAACCTGCAGAGCATCTCAGCTCACCTTAGAGCAAATGTGCTCCACGGCTCCACGGACTGCATGGACCCGCCACCTCTGACTGTCATGGGAGCTTGGACCCCTGGCCCACATCTAGTCCCAAACTTGGGACACTGAATGCAGAGCTGAATCTAGGGAAACTCAGAAGCTGGATTTTTGGAGTTATTCCTCAGCACTTTGAAAACCATTATGCCCTTTTATGGAGGCCCAGTTGGTGTACTTAAAACATCCAATTAATTTTGGCCTCAACCATGATCTACTTCATTCTCAAGGTTGAGATTAATGTATGAAAATCGTTTACTTGGAGCTGCTCTGTCTGGCCATGTGCAAACATATGGGTATGGAGGCATAAACAGAGGATTTTGTGGTCTTAAACTAGGTCAAAACATTAGTCCATGTCCAATTCCAAAGATAAAACAAACTTTCCCAATGAACATGTAATCCTTCTCAGGATCAGCTCATTCATGTTGATTTACTGCAAAGTTCCCTGGAACTTAACAGGACCTCATAATGGTGAAATCCCCAGATGCATAAGCAGAGGAATTGTATGGTTCCTACCAAAAATAATAAAAAGAAAAACCCCTCAAATATCTCAGTGGTATGCAGCAGAGTATCCCAGATCTGACCCAGTTCTGTAGACTCCTTTAACTTCATAGCTAGGGCCCGGTTTTTATGTCTGCAGAGCAGATGAGGTTTTACCAGTAAGAAAGCTGTGCTGCTGCAGCCAGCCTTCCCCCTTTCTTGGAAGAAAACTCCTGTGAAATCTGTTAATAAAAAACCAGCTAAATCCGTTGCAAGGCCTGAGCATGGTTGGCTATTTCAGCAGGAAATATGAGATTGGTACAAAACACAAATGTTGACTAGAATAAGAAGCAAGTGAGGCAGTGTCTGGACATCCTTTATTTTCGCATCCCTGCGTAGCATCATCAGAATTACTGCACTTACCAGGCTGTGAAGGTGCTGGTGTGAAGGACAAGTTGACAACTGTTTGCTGGCAACAGGGAATTTTGTGGCGGCAAATGTAGTATGTAGGTACAGGGCTGAGCAAATGCGGATAAGGGAAAGGGATGGACAGGTGGAAAGCACTTGTAGAAAAATTGGTATGTACATTACTGCTTTTGGCGCCATCAACGGAAAGTCAAACATAGAAAAGCAAACAGCAAACGTTAGGAAGACGCGTGGTCCTGTCAATTATTAAATGAAGCCGGCAAATCGCTGTGACTCAGAGAGAGCTGGAGAGCAGCCGGGTTCAGGGGGAGCTGCGGGTACAGAGAACACCTGCGAGCCTCAGTGCAGCACAGTTCATGTCGGAAACATAAATCACCAGGCAGCGAGGTACCCGGCCATGTTACTCCATAAAGGGGGTGAGAAGTTTTTAGGATAAATGCAAACTAAAATTACTACGAATCTCATTACGCAGCATCACACAGGCCTTTCAGGACTGCAATGCATTAGCTGCGCCCTGTTCTTGGGTGAAAGACCGCCTCCAGGAGGGCTGGGAAGCCCCGTGAGCACCAGATGGACCAACGGTCACATCTTGATTGTCCGTGGAAGGAGATGCATGGGCTGTTTGGTGCTGGGTGGCTCAGAGCCGCGGTGCCAATTGGCACTGCCTGGCTGAAATGTGTGAAATTCTTGTGTTTTAACCCAGCAGTGGCTTTCACCTGTGAGGCAACTGGTTCAAAACAGCCAATTTGTGGGCAGGTGACATGCACCAGTTGCGTTCACCTCCAAGGGAGGTTGACCTCAGGGAGCTGCTCTCTGTTGTCCACCAGCTGATGACAGCAATGCTGGCTCTTCCCAAGGCTTGCCCAGTCTGACGCACTGGGTTTAGCAAAATGTTCAAGCACGAGAGAAACGGCTCCTTCAGGTGCTCGCCCAACAACGTGCCTGTGGTTATTGCACAGCGTGACACCGCTGAGCGCTCAGGTCCCTGTCGTTAGGTCCCCGGTTCTGACCTCTTGTTGGCAGTTCAGAGTCGATTCACAATTTCAGCAGGATGTGCACAAATTCCCTGTCTGCAGACTTCTACTTTACAGACCCTTGGAAAAATACAGGAGACACTTCTGGCAGCTTCCCAGAGTCTGCACGTTCACCCTTGATGAAAAAAAAAAAAATACCCAGACACCATTTTCCCATAACTCTCATGCTTGCCAAAAAAAAAAAATGCACCTAACTCCCTTTCACACACTGACCATTTGGATTCTCCACAGCAGCACCTAGGAAAGCCGGGAGAAGCTCTTAGTACATTTTCCAAAGCAGCTTTTGGAGCTGTAGGAGAGGGTGGCAGGGGGAAGGTGGGAAGCAAATAAAAATCTAAAGAGAAACACCAATTTGTTTCTCCCTACCAAAGCTCTCCAGCACATCCCTGCAGCATGCAGCATCTCCCAGTTTGCTGGACCTGCTAACAGACGGGTAGGGCATCCCGAGGTCCAGTCCCGGTCCTCACCTTGTAGCTCTTCTTTGCATGGCTGGACACCCACCCTGCCAAGTGCCTGCTCTGAAATCGGGGGTTTCCTCTGCCTTCATCCCTCCCCAGCACAAACGCTGGTCGCAGCATCACTGCAGCACACTCTCTCCCATGAGACAGGGGGCTGCTGCCCCTTCACCTGCACGGTCGTGGTTTCTCTTTCTCCTCCTTTTCACCCTGCTCCCTCTTCCTTGAGCATTCAGCTGCTGGGATGAGGCGAAGGCTGGGTGGGCTGAGACAGCCCAGAGGAGGAGACCAGCCCATGAGGAAGACTGAGGGCACTGATTTGGGGTCAGAAAGGAGCAAATGACCCTGCAGACATGACAGCGACAGGGATTTGGCTTGCAGGGAGGATTATTTTAGGCAATGACAAGGGTGGTTACTTGGGAGGTAGATTGCCTTGAGACGGGGTGGAGGCTCCTCTAATGACATCCTGATGCTCTGGAAGGGGCAGCTCAGCCAGCCCCAGTATGCAGAATGTCACTTATACATCGCATGTGTCCCTAAGGAAACGGGGCAACACAGAAATAGTGTCGCAGGATATGTTTGGATTGCGTTGCATGCCCATTGCACCCTATACCTCCGTGCCAGACCGACCTACCCTCGCTTGAATCCAAACCTGGGAGGTGGGGAAAGATTTTTGTGATGTTCCCATCAGTTAGAGGCAGAGCAGATGGTATCATGAGACAGTAAAAACCATACACTCCCCTTGCAGACCCTGAGACTGCGCTCAGTTTTCTGGGTTTGTGTCCTTAGGTTACAGTCCACAAGCCGTTAGTTCCTGTCTCCATACCTATAAAGATGTGAATCATAATATTTTTACAATGAAAGTGGAGGAGCGTGATGTGGTCACATAACTCTGGGGACTGACAGCTCCATATAATGGACCAATATAGGGATATTGTAACTAAAAGCACAAGTCTGGCAACACTGTTTGCACTTCATCAGAGATCAAAACTGCTGTTAGCAGTGAAACCCTTGACGAAAGCCCGCTCTCAGCAGCCTTGTCTCTCCCCACCTGCAGGGAGGACAACTTAATCACACGGCCACACCAGCTCTGCCCTCTTGCAGACTTTCTGAGAACTGGCGCAACCCAAATTGAGAGGTGGAATAATGTGAATTGCCATAATCTATCCCTCCATGGAGAGTAAAAAAGCTGTATTGCAGAAGAGGTGACACGTTTCTCCTGGAAATTGAAGGAGCATGAGTGATTTTCCCCAGGAGACGACATTGCCCATAAGCAACCAGTCTGGAGAGGAAAGGAAGGAGGAGGCTGGCTCTGGGGCACTGCCACTCTGGGACTAGACCTGCTGCTGGGGCACTTTCCGGCAGAGCAGGATGAGGATCCGCCTGCGGATCTGCTTGGTTTTCCAGCTGTACACCAGCGGGTTCAGGACAGGGGGCACCAGGAGGTAGGCATCAGCCAGGAGTGTGTGAGCGAGGGGGGGCAGGTGCTTCCCAAACCTGTGGATGATGGACAAGCCAATAAGCGGGATGTAAAAGATCAGGATGGCACAGAGGTGGGAGATGCATGTGCTAAAGGCTTTGGCTTGTGTTTCCTGGGATACGATGTTCAAGATAGTCCTGATGATCATCGTGTAAGACAGGAGGATGGTCAGGGAGTCCAGCCCCTTGGTGAGTATCACCGCGGTCAGCCCGTACAAGCTGTTAACCTTGACATCCCCACAAACCAGCCTCAACATGTCCTGGTGCAGGCAGAAGGAGTGAGACAGGACATGGGACCTGCAAAAAGGCATCTTCTTAATAAGGACAACAACGGGTAGCACCACACAGATGCCCCGCATGAAGATCACCCCCCCTGCCTTCATTATCAGGGAGCTTGTCAGGACAGAGTTGTAGTGCAAAGGGTAGCAAATAGCAACAAAGCGGTCAAAAGCCATGGCCACCAGCACCCCAGACTCGATGGCAGAGAAGGAATGGATGAAGTACATCTGGATGATGCACGCCTCAAAACAGAGGGAGGTGGACCCGAACCAGAAAATGGCCAGCATGGTGGGCAGGGTGGAGAGAGACAAGCCCAGGTCTGCCAAGGACAGCATGGAGAGGAAATAGTACATCGGTGTATGGAGGCTGTGGTCTGTCTTTATCATCCAGAGCAAGGTACAGTTCCCCAGGAGCATGAGGAGGTACAGGCAGCAGAGAGGCAACGCCATCCAATAGCTGCTCATCAGCAGACCAGGAATGCCGGTGAGGATGAAGGTCAGGGGACTGGACCCAGTCCTATTGGAAGATGACATCTCACACACTGATGGTCCGAGGGTCTGGAAATAATAGTGTCTTGGAATAAAAGCCCTGCTATAAGACCCCACACAACCCAGATACAACGGTAGCTCTTGAGAGCTGAGAAACCCCTGTACATAGCTGCCCTCATGCATATCCATCACATCAACCAAGGAATGATGATGATAGGACGAGGGGGGAAGGGTTTTCCACTGCAAGAGGGGAGATTGAGCTGAGATCTCGGGCAGAAATTCTTGGCTGTGAGGGCGGTGAGCCCCTGGCCCAGGTTGCCCAGAGAAGCTGTGGCTGCCCCATCCCTGGAGGGGTTCAAGGCCAGGTTGGCCGGGGCTTGGAGCGACCTGGTCTAGTGGGAGGTGTCCCTGCCCAGGGCAGGGGGGTGGAATGAGATGATCTTTAAGGTGCCTTCCAACTCTAACCATTCTGTGATTCTATGATTCTATGAAAAGCCACAGTGGACCAGTCCCGGGGTCACTCTCTAGGCTGTACATAGCAGCAGAGAACGAGGAAAGAGCAGTGCACCATTTAGTCCCCCCTAGTTGTAGACCCCAACATTTAATTACCCAGATTTTCGGGACATTTGGTGCTCAGCCCTTTGGGAGGTGCCTGAAAGCTTCTCAGTCTCACAGGCAGGACAAGAGCTTGGGGACAGAGTGCTCCTGCTTGGGTGAGGAGGAAAAGTGGGATGGAGACCTGGAAACCAGCCCTGGGAACAGCAAGAGAAGCAGCACTGGCCGTGCCGGTGCCACCAAGGCTGAAGCACCTGGATGGGAGAGGGAAGTAGGGATGGAGAGGGTGAGAGACAAAGGCAGAGAAAGGTCAATGTTTGTGCCGGGCTGAGTGTGGTCAGACCACAAGAGATAACGTCTCACTCTGAGGTGAGAAATAGCCCCATTATATGTGATTCTGTATCGATTTATTTCTTCCCTTTCTGTTTAAGTATGGCAAAATGTGTAACGTTTTAGGGAGCTTTATCAGCTAAACCTGCAGGTCAATTAACCAAACTAACCCTGACGGAAGGAAAATAGATTTGTCCTTTACAGCTGCCAAAAAGGTTAAATGGAAAGGAAGAAATTCGGAGGCTCAAATAAGATCGAGCACCTGAAGTGGTGGTTCGTCTGCCCGAGGCCATTAGAAAACCCAACAGCAAACACCAGGTCTCCATTTAAGCACTCTGGAAGCCGCCTGCTTTGCTGGGCAGCCTCACCACCCCGGGAGCACGAGCCGTCAGCTGCGACACTCAGCAACGGGGGGCTGGGGCACGTCGGGGAGACTTCCAGAGAAACATTCCAAACGGGCTTCTCTGCAAAACACGGTTGAATTTAGTGCATCTTAAAAGCACCAGCTGAGCCGCGGTCACAGCAGCGCGTCCTCGCCTCTTGCCGCAGCGGATCAGGGAAAAAGTGCATGTCTCTGTTCAGCTGGAAATGAATACGTTTTGCGTAACTGAGGAGCACAAATTGGTTGAGGTTTGTCCCAGAATCTGTCTGCACGCGCACGCGCCCTCAGACTCCTATCTGCTATCAGAAAAAAAAAAAGAAAAAAAAAATCAAGTTTTCACATGGCTAAAGGGTCAGGCCTGAAAGACAGTGGGAGAAAAGAACTGGGATGGTGAAAGAGGTAAAGGAGGATGTACAGAACCTATAGCTGAGGAGCTGAAGAACCCCCTTGGCTCCTGTGGGGAGCAAAGTCATTATAGAAATAAACTTATATGTCCTATTCATGTAGCACTTGAGAGAATGAGGAAATTTTTTAATTATTGATCAAGGTCAATTTTTAGGGTGGCTTTTCATATCACAGCATCATAGAATCACAGAATGGTTTGGGTGGGAAGGGACCTTAAAGATCATCCAGTGCCACCCCCTGCCCTGGGCAGGGACACCTCCCACCAGCCCAGCTTGCTCCAAGCCCCGGCCAACCTGGCCTTGAACCCCTCCAGGGATGGGGCAGCCACAGCTTCTCTGGGCAACCTGGGCCAGGGGCTCACCGCCCTCACAGCCAAGAATTTCTGCCCGAGATCTCAGCTCAGTCTCCCCTCTTGCAGTGGAAAACCCTTCCCCCTCGTCCCATGGCTCCCCTCCCTCATCCAGAGTCCCTCCCCAGCTTTCTTGTAGGCCCCCTCTGTATCAAGCCCGTTGTATATATCAGATGGAAATTAATATTTAACAGAGCAATTTGCCATCTTAGCACTTTTCTAATATGCTGGTTTGTTCTTTTTGCCAGAGACTTCTATAAATTCTCGTTTTAACGCAAGCCCTCAAACAAATTGTCCTTGCAGGGGGAGAACATCTCAATCCTGTCATCTTCAGGCAGCCCACCCTGTACTTACCCCCGGAGACAGCAGAGGACAGGGCTGGGGACTAGGACCAGCCCTGGCTGTGCACAGTGCTGCAGGCAGCACCGGGCAAAGAGCTGGAACGACGTATTTAATCAGCCAGAGCAAACCCCATGGGTCTCACCCAGGGAGTCACAGCTGATTTCTTTGCTCTTCACGGGGTGTGAGCCCCATGGGACTGTACACAAGTAGGCTTTCCTGTCTCTGAAAAGATGGCAGAGTGCAAAAATGGGGGTGAAGGCAGCTTTGGGGCACTGGCTGTAAAAAAAAAAAAATTTACAAAAAGTGTGTATTCAGAAAATTCCACACTTTTGCCCTGCTCTGTGAAACTTTTGCATTCTGTAAAGTGAAGACACCCAACCCTTGTGCCTTCTATGTCTTCTACCCCCCACCCCAGGGTGCCTCCGTGCAGCTCCCCCCTTTATACATAGGTACCTTTTATATATGTATATTTGTATGTGCATATATCATATTTAGATAGATAGATAGATAGATAGATAGAAAGAAAGAAAGAAAGAAAGAAAGAAAGAAAGAAAGAAAGAATACAAGGAAACAAGGACAATAAGAAAAATCCCCCAAAGTTTCCCAAAACCAGCCCAAGCCAAAAGAACCAGCCAAGGGATTCATAATCAGAAACTTTATTTTGAGAATTTTTTTGATTCTGTGATGAATTTCACATGGAGATGGGTGGTGGTGGGATACAGAGATGGTGGGTGGTGTGATGCTCCCTATGTCCATGGCAGTGGGGAGCTTCCAGCTGCCCGTAGGACCATCATGGGGTACAGAGGTGGTGGGTAGTGCAGAGATCCCTTTGTCCGTGACTGTGGGGAGCCTCGGGCTGTGTGCGTTTCCTTACCCTTTGGTCAACATCCTTGTAGAAAGCTGTGACACTCTCTGGCTGGTGGCAAGGAGGGAGGGGACAAGAACTTGCCATGGTCTGATGGTGTCCATGTGGATCAGAGGATCAGAGGAACTCCTTGCTGAAGGTTGCTGTGGATTCAAATTATTTACTTGAGTTCGAAAGGAAATTGGGAGAGTCTTGAAGAGGGATTGCTGAGGGCTGCCTAAAGCAGACCGGACCCCTCCTGAAATGAAAACAGCAGGAGGCTGGAGGAGAATTAAGGGGCATGGTCAGCCACCCCTGGTTTTGTTCCATCTGCAGACTTGCTGAGGGTGCACTCTGCCCCATCAGCTGGGTCAATAATGAAGAAATTAAACAGTACTGGTCCCAGTATTGACTCACTAGTCACACTAGTGACTGGCCTCCCACTGATGACGACCCTTCGAGCCGGGCAGCTCAGCCGCTTTTCTCTCCTGGGCCTCAAGGAGCCTGTCCAGGAGGTGAATGTTTTGGTGAGGTGGGGAGAAAACCAAGAATCACTTCATGGTGCAGAGCTGCGTGCACAGGCAAAATCACCTGGAGCAGCTGGGTTCTTCCAGCAACGGTGCTCTGCCCCCAGGACAGGCAAGGGTGTCCTATAAAACAGGGCAGCCTGTGGCTTGTCCCTTGTCGGCAGCACTGAGCCTGGCTGGGACACATCCCTGGAGGGATTTAAAAGTTGGGCAGACGTGGTGCTGAGGGACATGGGTTAGTGGTGGGTTTGTCAGTGTTGGGTTGATGGTTGGACTCAATGATCTGAAATGTCCCTTCCAACCATAGAACCAACTTTCTATGATTTTATGATTCTAACTGACTTAAGCCTAATACACAATGAATGGAAGGAATCTGTCTGAACTGTTCTGCAGTGGGAAGTGCAGGTCTGTGGGTGCCTTGGGAAGCCCTTGGGTTTTGTCTCCAGGATCTCCTCCATCGTTGATGCGTGACTTCTCTGTTATCCTACAGTCTGGTTTTATCTGAGGTTCCCTCTGCCATCTGCAGCACTGCACTTTTTGTGATTGTCAGGATTTGCCCCGGCCTTACCCCAAACTGTCGCCAAATACCAGGAGCCTGAGCTCAGATGCTGAGTTGCTGCAGCGTAACGAGCTGTGGGCGTCAGACGAGCACGGTCACTCCTCGGGGCTGTGTTCCCTTCCAGACATGATGTAGTTCAGCTCACAGTGAGCAAAGCTGAAGCCAAGCAGAAGTTCCCAGCATTTTCTGGGGGTTAGAGCGGTCCCTCTGACACTTTCTGTAGCTCAGATGATGCAAAATACCCTGAGAAAGGCTCTGACTGCTTTGCTTGTCAGGCAGGTCTTTGTCAGGACTGTGGGAGGAAAGAAACTATTCCCAGATGGCATTTTGTGAATATATTTACCAGCTTGAAATTTCCCTGTTGTTGCCATAGCATACCTTGTGCCCCCGCTGAGAGCGTGGGGTTGGGAGATGCCCAAATTGACAAACTATACTACGAACACAGAAACTACAGGATTTAGACTAAGCAGAAACATGCTCACTTTGGACTTGGCAAGGCAGTTTTTTACCATTACCTTCGAGACTTCTGCTCAGTGTAAGATAACGTGTGTGCTTGCAACGGGACAAAGCATTTGCCACCACCTCCTTCCTCCACAAACACCATGTGTCCATGTCCGTGACGGACCCCATCAGGAGACCTTCAGGCCTGCAGATGGTTTCAGCTGTGGCAACAGTTCAGCGCCCAGCACAAAGGGGTGTGAGTCTGTGAATGCTATTGCAGGTGGTAATAGTGTAAGCTGGTCCAGGATTGTGCTGGGAATTTGAAATACAGCAGCGCTTCTCCTTTCCTGCTAGAGTCAGTGCAAATATTCCACTGACTTCAGAGAGGCAGGGCTGAGCCTGAGCCGGGAATTCAAAGCAGGATACACTGATGCTTCTCTGTGCTTCATTCTTGCTTCTAAATTCTTGTTGCCGACTATAATAGCATAGGTGATAAATATCATTCTTCAGCTCAAGGCTTAGGAGCTCAAGCAAATCTGCATGGAGGTCATGTCAACATTCAAGAACATCAACTTTAGTTAGCGTTTTTCCCCCAACAGGTTTCCCAGGGTTGGAAACTTCTCGAAACTCTGTCTGTCTCCCTGTGAGTCATGGCAACGCCTCCTCATCTTCTGTGCAGTGAGACAGGACCAAAGCCCATGTACTATTTCTTGGCGATGTTGTCCATTGTTCTGTCTGTCTGTCTTCAGGATATATAGTGCTGGGCATACTCTGGTTTAAGCACCGGGAAGTCATCTGCAATGCTTGTTTCCCTCAAACTTTCTCATCCACTTAGTCTTGCTCATGGAGATATCTGTGTTGCTGATGACGGTCGTCAGTAGCTTTGTGTCAAACCACAACCCCCTGCAGCGCAATCCAGTCTTAATCACTTGAGGGATGACCATGGTGGGACGGGTGTTCGTGTCCTTGTTGTGTCAGGCGGGAAAGTGACAGTGTGTCCTGGGCTGGATGCTTGGAGGACTGCAAAGAGGCAAACCCACAGAAACTGGGACGTAGGTTGTTATTTTTTAAAATTATCTATTTTAGCATCGGCCCCTTATTGTGTCCCACTGTGATGTGCATTGGTGAAGTACAGAGCAATTCTCTGGAGGTCTGTCCTTAGCCTGGGCCACAGACCCAGCCTGGTTGGGACACCAGGGGAAGGTGGACATGGAGGATGCTCTGCATGGGGCAGGGCAGGGTGTAATGGCAGAGAGGTGTTTGGGGCTTAGAGGCGTGGAAGAGTGAGGATTTGGGAGATGGCTTACTGTGTAAAAGGGATGAAGGAGGAATAGCATCTTCAGAGGGTTTGTGACGTTTGATCTGCGGTTGAAAGCAGGATGGTTGAGGGAAGTCTAGATGAATCACCCCCTCACCATTGCAGGGCAATGGCACAGGACAGAAAAGCAGAAGGGAGGATTTTGCCAAACGTAGAAATTGCTCAGGTGGGTTACAGGGAGCAGGTCACCATTAGTACCTAGGTGATGTCTCATTAAGGGCAATTATTTTAAAAAATAATTATTTTTCAGCAGTGAGGACCCAACTCTGCGCCCCAAACAGCAGTTCAGGAGGGTACAGCAAAGGGGATGACTAGTACATGAAGTAGTCCTGCTGACCAACTCATCCCAGTTGCTTCAAAAGTAGACGATAAATCACCCGCAGAATGCTCGCCTGCTGCTGGTCCTGTGGGCTGTATCAACACTGTACCAAGAGTTACGAGTCCAACTATTGGTCTCTTTGAGTCTTAAGCTGCTTAAGGGAGGGATTGTCCCTGTTGAGGGAGTATTTCCCTTGGCAAAGAGATTCTGTGCGTGGGTGTGCCTTCTTAATGTGTATGATACCTGGTGGGATGGAGTCATGACGACAAAGACAAATTCTTCTCAGTGGTATCCAGTGAAAGAACAAGAGGCAATGGGCAAAAACTAGAAAAAAACAGGAGATTCCAATTAAACAGAACAATTTTTTTATTTTTTTTTTATGATGAGGTTAATCAAACACTGGCACAGGTTGCCCAGAGAAGCTGTAGGGTCTCCATCCTTGGAAAAATATAAAACCAAGGTGTACACGGTCCTGGACAACCTACTCCGTGTGACCCAGCCTGAGCAGGGAGGTTGGACAGGACGATCTCCAGAGGTCCCTGCCAGCCTCAGTGACTGTGACTCTGGATAGCACGTACAGTCATTTCACACTGTAAAAGCATTGCTCTGGTGGCACTACAGTGCAGCTCTCATGTTAGTGATGTATTTTCAGTATAAAAAATAAACACACTTAATGTTCCAAGACTGACAGAGCACCACCTGGTTCCAGAGGAGAAGCAGAACCAAGTCCTACTCTGCCCCTTCCCTTCTGCAGTCACACTCCTGCCTGCACCAGGACGTGATGAACCTGGCCTGCGCCAACACCACCCCCAGTGTGGTGTACGGCCTCACCGCCATCCTGCTGGTCATGGGGTTGGATGCCGTCCTCATCTGCCTCTCCTACATCCTGATCCTCAAGGCTGTCTTGTGGCTGGCATTGTGGAAGGAGAGGCTCAAGGCGTTCAGCACCTGCGTTGCCCATATCTGCGTGGTCCTGGCCTTCTACATGCCCCTGATTGGGCTGTCCGTGGTGCACAGGTTTGGGAAGGACCTGGCTCCACTGGTGCATATCACCATGGGGAACATCTACATCCTGGTGCCCGCTGTGCTCAACCCCATGATCTACGGGGTGAGGACCAAGCAGATAACAGAGGAGGATCCTGATTTCAATTAAAATTTCTGATGACAGAACTGCCCATTGAACTGCACCCAGCTCTTGACTTTTCTTGACTTGGATTGGTAGCTTTGGGGATGGGGAATGTGCTCCTTCGCTTTGACCCTGCAGCAAGCTGCCTTAGCCCGTGGCAGGCTCTCAGTCACTATCACAGCACAAATAACAATAATTTATGACTGCAAACTGATGAGCAAATATAATTTGTGCAACAAGCACTAGTACTGTAATAAAAGGTTACACAAGCTCAGGAGGTTGATGGCTTTATGGATGCAGTCAGGGCCCTTCAGGAGCTAAGATTTATCTGGGACTTGTTCCTTTCCTTGCAGTGCATCCCAGAATGGCGGTGAGTGAGACAGACAGAGAGACACTACAAAACATTTTCATCTACTATTAACTTTTTCACTGGTCGTCTTCTTCTTGCATTTATTCACTGCCTGTAATTTAGAAAATTATTTTTGGAAGGAACAGATAAATACCGCTTTGTGGAAGCATAAATTTCTAGCACAAATCTGATTAAGAGCTTCATTTTCTGAATTTGGAACAAATTAATTCATTGTCCACACAGCACAAAGCAAGCCAATATTTGTAAATTGCTGCTCAAGATATTTTTCGGGAGGCGTACTGGGTGTAGGTGGTAAGATCTGGGTGGCGGAGGGGGGTCCGGGGGTGCCCAGGAGGGAGGTGCGGGGCTGTCCTGCGCTGGACACAGATGGTTCCAGCTGGATCAGCATTAGACAGTGCACCGAAGCTGAGCCAGCCAGGGGAGTTTGTGCTGCCTCTGTGAAAACATGTTTAGGAAAGGTCAGAAAATGTCTGACTGAGAAGGGAGAAGTGAACAAAAAGAGTGAGGAACAGCAAGGGGAACTTCAAGGTCAGAGCAGTAGAGGTGCTTCGTGGTGGTAGAAGAACTCCCACTGAAGGGACTGTGGGCTGTGGAGGACCCACACTGGAGCAGGTACAGCCCCAAAGGGACTGCACCCGTGAAGAAGCCCATGACAGGTAGACCCTGAAGGGGTTGCAGCCTGTGAAGGACCCACACTGGAGCAGGTACAGCCCCAAAGAGACTGTAACCATGAAGAAGCCCATGACAGACAGACCCTAAAGGGGTTGCCATCCATGAAGGACCCACACTGGAGCAGGTACAGACCTAAAGAGACTGCAGCTGTGGGTCAGACGATGATGGAGAATTGGAAATGAGTGAGAAGGAAGGAGTGACGGAGAGAAACTGCTGTGTACTGACCCTGACCTGCACCAGTCATCGCCTTGCTGAGGGGACTGAGCAAAACCCGCGGTGATGACAAGGAGAGGAGGGGAGTCTGGAGTGAAGAATTGACTGGGTACCACTCTGATGCTTTCAAGGACTCACCAGTCATAACTCCAAGATGCCCATTTCTGAGTGGGAACGGGCAGCTCATAGCACAACATCGTCTATGCAAAAACAAGGATGTGCTTTGCCAGAGCACTGCAGTTTTAATGAAACTGTACTGAATTTTACTGTCTCGTTTATCACTATGAAGAATTACAAAAGTTCTCCCATAATCTCTCATCTCTGCTACCCTGGGTATAGTGGTTTCATAAAAAGCTTTGTAATATCCCAAATCACACCCTTCCTTAGATCTCTTATCAGTGGAAGAAGAACTGCTGAGGACAGCTTGGGGGAAGCAAACAGAGACCCCACAAGACCCTGTGACCCTCATGGCAGTGGGGGTGACGAGCCACCACGTACAACGTGAGCTTGCTGGACATGGAGGTTTCTTACCCGCTGGGCTGCGATGGCAAAAGCTGGGTCAGGGATGCAACAGCTATAGATATACCAGTAAAATAGGCCAGACTCTGTTCTTGTGACACATAAATTCATTAGACACTGTGAACAGGAATCTCCTTTTGTAATAGTCCAGATTTATAAATATGCCAGCTATGCAGAAAAACACATTTCTTATTCTAAGACTTGGAGAAAATAAAAGAAGTAGATACATTAATTCAGTAGAAATATTATGGATTTCATTCTTTTTTTTGTGCTCTATTTGCAGCACAGATCTATGAATCAGATTTACAGCAGCCTAGCACATCAATAAATAACTCAGGCAATAGAAATCACGTCTAAGTCATATGAGGACAATCACAACTGAAAAGAGAGCTAAAAAACCAGTGCTCACAAGTGTCTGTGCTCCTCCCCGTGACCCTGGGAGCTGGTCCCCTGAGCCCCCCACTGCAAACAGGGGTGGAGGAAGGGGGCAGTGCTCTGCCTTTGCTGTTGAGGGGGGATAGGGTGCATGCGGAAGGTTTAACCTTACCCTTACTGAGACTGTCCTCAGAGCTCACGCTGGAAAATGTGAGCAACCATCCGCTGGGCAGACACATCATCGGCCATTGCGTTCCAGCCGAAAGGCTGGGATAAGGCGCGGGGCTCCGGGCTGCTGTGCCAGTGCCATGTGCCCGAGGAGCGGACATCACCCACCACCCGTCCCCTCTCCTGGCAGCGAGGGCTAGCATCTTGACCCTCACCCCTCTCCCAGCTGCCTGCCAACCCAAGATGGTTTGGCCCCTCTTTCCCCCACCCACCGCAGTTAGATGGTCCAGCAGCATCCACAGCTCTTTGGAGAGAACCTGCAGGCCATCGGCTCATTTCCTTAGCACACAAAAAGAGAAGAAATGCAGCCTGGGGAGCTCAAACAAGAAGGTTATTTACCTCTGGCTCACTATCAGCCCAAGCCCAGCTTGACGTCAAAGCCAAACTCTCCGAAAATTTTCAAGTTCTGCGTAGGCTGACCTCTGGATGTAGCACCCTCCTCAATCTGCCAAGCAGGCTTTGCTGCTTGCTGCAGGCAGTGATGAGCTGAAATGCTACCGTTTTCAGCACATATGTACAATCCTCTCACAATGCTCAAGCGTCAAACTTGGAAAGATTCAGGAGAAGAGGTGGGTGTTGTTTTAAGTGGATCACACACTTGCTGCAGAGTTATGTGTCCAGGGTTAATTTCTGTGTCCCATCGTAGGCTGCAATTTGCATGTGCAGTTGTATGAATATCCGTACAGGCTCCTGTAGATGGGATATGTGAGAATTTATATTCTCTTGAGAGAAAAATGCAATGAGCACCCGGTCATGGATCTGCTTGTTTTTGACACCATACACCGTGGGGGAGGAAGGGACGTAGAAATTAGCCATAAAGGTGCGCATGTGAGAGGCAATGTGGCAACCAAACCTGTGGATGACTGATGAGGGAACCACAGGGGTGTAGAAGACCAGGATGACACAGATGTGGGAGAGGCAGGTCCCAAATACCTTCAGTCTGTCCTCCTTCAACGCCAAGCTCAAGATGGTCCTCAAGGTCCTGAGGTAGGAAAGCCCGATGAACAACAGCTTCAATTCCAGAATGAAGAGAACCACGATGATGTTACTGACCATGGTGTTGGCACAGGCCAGTTCCACCACCACCACCGTGTGTTTGCAGTAGCAGTGGGAAATGATGTGGGAGCAGCAGTATGGCAGGAGACAGGAGAAAAGGCAGAGGCAACATGAGCCCAGCTGTCCTCTTTAGAGCCAGCAGCCCATTCTTGAGTACCAGGGAGATGATCAGGATGGACTTGTAGCTCAGGGGGTTGCAGATGGCAACATACTTGTTGAAAGCCATGGCCAGCAGCTCCACTGACTCCATGATTGAGAAAATGTGAAGAAAAACATCTGCACAAGGCAGGCACTGAAGGTGATCTCCTGGGCACTGAACCAGAAGACGCTCAGCATTTTGGCCACAGTGGTCAGGGAGACCACCAAGTCAATGACAGCCAGCATGGACAGGAAATAAAACATGGACTTGTGGAGAGATGGCTCTGTCTTCATCATGTACAAGAGGGTGCTGCTCCCAAAGAGGGCTATGGTGAACACTGCTGAATGGGTGGAAATCCAGGGCTGCGTATCTTCCAGCCCAAGGATGCCAGTCAAGAAAACCATGGACGGGGTCATGCTGTTGTAAGCAGAGAGTTTGACGTTGAGAGGCATCCTTTCCAAACTACACATAAAAGTGTCTCTTTTCGATAAAACATAACAGAAAGCATCATTAAACTTTGCAAAACATACCCAGATTGTGCCACTTTCACTGCAACTCCTTATAACGTAGTAAAGTTGATTTTTTATTTTGCTTGTTACTAAAACGTGGCAAGATCAGTTTGTGGGGTTTGTCAAAAAGAGTGTGAAGTGATAACAAGTCAAGAGCATGATCACCATTGTTCAGATATGAAATTCTTCGGTGCTTATTTGATTCAAGACATGTCTCCTTCCCTGGAGCAGGTGGAGGAGGCAGCAGGAGGGCTCCCAGCGCCATGAGTCTGGCGCAGTCCTGGCAGCCTCCTCCAAGGCTGTCTCTGATTCTCCCGGACCCCCTGAGGGCTCTTCTGGGGGGCTCTGCCAGCTGTGCAGAGAGGCACAACCACAGCTGGAGAGCGGATCCCAGGTGAGGAAGACTTCTGGTTTGACCCAGCACAGGCGCTCTTATGAGTTCTCAGGTTAAACTAACTAAAAATCATGCATCATCAGAAATCAAGCTAGGTTTCCATCCCTCAGCAGATCGGGATTTACATCAGGGCTTGGTTCAGACCTTTGCTTTCTTCCCCCCTCGCACAACTCCTGCAGCAGACTCCCTGGGATGACTCACCAGATTCCTGACCAAGCTGTTAGTAAGCAACAGCTCCTCTTCTCCAAGGACCTCTGGCTCTCCAGCCTGCTGAACAGACTTCAGAAGCTGCCCTGCAGCTGGGGGATTTGTAGCCAAGTTGTGTCCTGGGAGGTTTCACAAACCAGTGGGCAATCTTGTGTCATTCTCCCTCTCTCATCTTCAGCTTCAGAAGACCAGGATTAACTCTTGCCTCTCAGAGCTGGAGGAAACCCTCACTGCAGAAGAAGGAAGGCAGGGAATGATTTACGTTCTACCTAAGCTGCTGGCCAGTGTCCCAGCAGACTTTCCCTGTCTCTTTTTACAAAACTCAAGCAATTAATTACTGCCAGCATCTCTGGGAGGCCCATCCAACCACCCCAAGTACCTGGCATTCCCTGAAATTTCTTCTCTAGCTCTACCAGAGGTCTCATCCTGCTGGGTGTGCTTCCCCCACCTTCTGCTCTCAGTCACAGCACTGCGAGCGAGGTGCAGAGACCCCAAGTAGGGTAAAGGATGCAGTAATCACAAAGCAGTGTTCAGAGGGCAAGGTGCTTCACTGGTTCACCTCTGCGTTATCAAAAGCAAGCCTCCACTCAGGTCTTCTTGTTCCTTTTTGCACTGTGATGATGACGAGAGGCCTCAGAGCAGAAAAGCCACCCCATTTCAGGCACACAGATGCGATA
Source organism: Rissa tridactyla (assembly GCF_028500815.1). Lineage (NCBI taxonomy): Eukaryota > Metazoa > Chordata > Aves > Charadriiformes > Laridae > Rissa > Rissa tridactyla. Next base: position 11,927,344 of record NC_071466.1, on the reverse strand, counting down.
TCTTTGCTTGCAAAGGATGGGAACCATCTGTTGGATTATGCAATGGGACTGTGTCCGGAGCACCAGGCTGCCTGGCAGGTCCACGTCTGGCTCACATGCTGAGGGAGTCCTGGTGTGAGACTGCAGCTAGGCAGGGCTTTCTGAAGAGGTCCTTTTGAAATGGATGCTGGGTGCCCACCCCAGGTGCTCCCCATCTGTTCTGGCCTCTCCCCATCTCTGCAGTAAGATGTCCCTCGTCCCTTGATGGCCAGGTCAGACTTCGGAGTGGGAGAGAAGCTATCACTTGGCTGTGGAGACCCTGAGACAGGACCCTGTTTGTGGTAGGGCAGGACCCAGAGACGGCTTCCCACCACACCAATGTCTCACCAATGTCTCCATTCCCTCTGATGCTGCAAGAGCTGCTGAAATGATTCTGTGATATCACACATCAAGGCAGCCCCGCGTGCCACATTAGAAGCAGGCTGAAAATAAGTTGAATGCCCAAAGCCGCCTTTGAACCATATGTTGAGAAACATGGGTGCAGGGAAAGCCCAACTGGTGGAAATCCACATCTGAAAGCAAAACATGTCTCCACGGGTGCATGGCCAGGAACAGCACATGCAAGAAGCGGGGACCAAAAAACAGACCGAGGAAGCAAGGAGTTTCTATGGGGAGCAAAACAGTTTTGACCTGGGGATTTTCACCTAATTTAATTTATGACCAACTAACATACACTTTTGATAATTAATTCATGCAATATGGAGAAAAAAATAATTTAAAAAACATTTAGGGAAACGCCATTCCTCCCTCTGCCCCTGATTTTTCATCACTCCAACATCTCTTCTCCTCTGTCCTAGTCTCATGTTGTCCCCATGCATTGCACTCCAGCCCTCCCAGCCCCTTTGGTGGGGTGGCAATGGAGCAGGAGGTCTGGATCAGTGCATGGTGGTTTCCTTCTGCTGGTCCTTTGTCCTTACTTGCTCTCTCTGCACCAGCTGTGGATCACCCATGACCCCTTAGGGCTGTCCCTCCCCCTGCTTGGGTCACCTCCTTCTAAGAACATCTCCAGCCATGCCATCTATTTGTCTGCAGCCAAAATCCCAGCAGAAGCTACAAGACTCCTTAAACTGGGCTTCTCTTTCTCTCCTTGTCTTCCATTCTCTGCAGATTTCTACTAGTTTGGTTGCTTTCTTTTGAAGGACTGGTAGCCCGAGGGGCCAGCACACCTGTAAGTCATTGCTCTTTGTGGCATGTTTGTAGTCGCCAGACTGAAACAGCTGAAAAACTGACATTGATGCCAGCTGCGGGGATTCTCTGAATGGCTTCCTGCCCTCCTTCCCCAGCACTCCTCTCCCTAAATACCATACTGATGGCCTGTGGTTCACGCATGACCTCCACCCTCAGAGACTGCAAGGACAGGGAATACCTAAATTAGGTCCAAAGCATCAACACTCATTTACAAAGCATTCACTGAAGTTCATGGAAGCTTCAGGATCCTCGGGTGAAAGGTGACTTTAAAATTGTACAGCCCCAAGAATCCCGGCTGTTCCCTTGTGCCCCAGAAGGATTGCTGTAACACTGGATCCAGATCCAAAGCCACTTTTACACTGACAGGATTAAGCCTGAAGGACACATGCACTGTTGTGTGTGTACCAGGAGAAGACCTAGTCATGTCCAGAGGGATATTTGCCCACCCAGCGATAAAATCTTCCTGCTTTGTGGATCAAAGATCTGTTTGGCACTGCTTAATGCTGAGACAGACATAACTCATGCAGTGGGAAAGAGGAGTGTTTAAACTTTTAAACTTTTAAACTTGTTTAAAAGACGTTGTTATTCCTGGTTATTCCCAGGCAGCAACTTCTCCTCCATGATGATTAGTGTCTCTGAAGTCCCAGCAGTGACTGATTAGGGTGATCGGGTTCCTCAAGGCATATAGATCGTTCCATGCAGGTCCTTTTGGTAGGTTGAGGAGTTGCTTGGCTGTGTGAGAGCGAAGCAGTACTTGCAGGTGATGTAGGTACAGCCAGGGTCACATCCAAATCCTCCAGGTGAGCTGGGTAGATGTTTGGGGTTTTTTTTTTTATTCGATCTGGTTTTATGCCAGTATTTTTAAGCATAGTGCCAAGGCCTGAGCCAAGTTCAAATCTTAGCCAAAATGAAGTGAATATAAACCAATCTATCCAGAAAAGCTTCTATGCAGATATGCCAAGTGGACTTTTTCTCTTATTGAGTTAATGAGCTACTTCATTACTGCCAGATATCCCACATTAAGTGAATATTGTGGTAGAGAACTGCTAGTCATAGACCTGCAACCTCATGCTTCCTTGCATAAGTTAATTACAACAGTGCTAATTACTTGGCTGCAAGCTGCTCCTTGGTTAAATCAACTTCAAACCAGCTGTAGAGACATAGGTGTAACGTCTGCTAACCCGGTCATCTGGGAAGACCTGCAAGTACCTGGTCATAGCTCTAGTCTTCTCCTTTTTGCTTGCTCAAACCTGAAGAGGATGGCAAACACCGCGAGGAAGGTAATCATTTGTTCTTTATGGAAAGGACAGAAGTCATGAGCTCCAGTGAGATACAGGCTTGGTGCTAGGAAAATGCTCTGAAACGGGTGATTTGGGGAAAGTTTCTGCAACAGGAGATCAGGTCGTGCATGTATCTATCAGAGATTACTTTTGATCTTATACTGGGGAAGGGGTATGGACTGGATCACTGCTCTAGCCCTCTTAAAACCCCAAATTCAAGGGATCTTTGTTTCGGGCTGACCAGGAGTGCTGGGAGGCCATTAGCACAGTCAGATCGGCGTGTGGTTGCAAAAGAAGTTGACTAAATGTTTTTCACAGGCTCAGACTGCGTGGCTGGTAGATTTACAACGTCCGAGAATGATACAAAATATTAAGTGCGTCAAATCTGGTAAATTTAACTATTATTGCTTAGCAGCAGAGAGGCAGAGCTGACACGAATGAGTGAGGAATGAGTTAAAATCTCGGCTTCAAGTACCAGGATCTATTCGCTCCTCACAAAGTCAGGGAAGCATTGCCGGTATGCTAGCAATCAAAGATTTCAACTCCTTTTGCGTTTCGTTCAATACTGAGCATCTCATCCTCTGAGGGTATTTTAATCTGTTTCACTGATTAGAAGTAAATTACAATAAGTTTGCAATAAATCTAATGGGGTACAGCAAGCCAGGTCAAGGTGCCTGGTAATGTCCCCCATTTCTAGAAAAACTTCCGGATTTTGACTGCTGCAATGAGCAAAACTAGCCGCTTTACAAGTTACTAAACTACTTAATTGCAGACAATAAAATTCTATCAGCTTTTCATGCCAAGGAAACACGAAGAAAATGCTCAGAAATTTGTCAACAGACCTGACAGTGCTGCTCCGCGTGAGCAGCAAGAAGTCTGAAAGTGCTGCTCCCATCCCTGTTCTTGCATGTACAACGCAAAAATAGCCAAAATAAGAGCAACATCTTCCTAGCGTGGCATTTGCATGTAGGCTGCCACTGCAGTCGTTCTTGGGGGGTTGGCGGTAGAAGCCAGAGGTCCACGCAGGGCTGGGCTGGAGCGGGTGAGATGAAGGAACAGCTCGTCCAGGTGCGATGCTCCTTGCAGGGCTGGGACCTGGCACTCGACGTCTGTCCCCCTCTGTGTGTTCAGGGTCCGGAGGCAACTATGCATGAAATGTAGAGGACAGCAGGTGTAACGTGGATGAAGCCAAAGTACAGTGGGGACCCTTTGCGTGACCCAAATGGGCTGGTCAGAGAGACTGAGCTAAAGAGGTTTCTTCCTTGGCATTTCACGTGTTTACGAGCACCCAAGAAATCAGCCCCTGCTGAGGGAACTGAACCGGCACGGCCCTGTGAACAGACATGAAAAGGACCCAGGAAAAACTGAGTCTGATGCTTGTTGAATAGCATTAACAATCTTGATAGCTTTATTACCCAAGATGAAGTACAGGTAACACTGCCCAGAACAGTACATGGGATTTGTAGATCAATTACCTCTGACAGAGAGGAGGGAGAGATGGAGGGAGTATCTGCTTTTTTTTTCCAGGCACAGGGTTACAGGATCGCAGATGTGTTTGCCCTTTCCAGATAAATAATTCTGGCACGAGACGCATTTCCTGCTGGACTGGCTTGTGCCAGCTGTGGCTCTGCCTCCCTGAATTTATAGCCGAGGTAGCTGACTATACTGCAAACAGGGTCCTCTTTGCAATAAACTATTATAAATAACGTTGTCTTGGCAGCCTTTTCACAATATTGGCTTTGCAGCATTTGGCCTTACATTACAAATAGCAGTCAGTGAGTAGAAACAGCCTGAAATGCCTGTTGGTTTCTGTCACGTGGAGGACTCGGAGGAGTTTGAGGAGAGATGAAACTATTTAGAGGTCAAGGAAGTCAAATGTCTGGAAAGCCAAGGAGATGAAGTTTTGCCCTTTGGTATGTTGGGGAAAACAGAGGGTAGGAGTGCCTGAGAAACATGCATCTAATTCCCATATTGCCAGCGGGCTAATTTAACCCTTCTGTGCCTCTTTTTCCCCTGGTAAAACAGGGGTGTGCCCCATCTCACCCTGGTAAAACAGGGACAACTCACAGGACTTCTTTCTTTTGGCAAGGGCTTGAGGATAAGGAGGTACAGGCTCTGTGGGAGGGTCAGCGCTGGAAGGGACCAGCGCTGCAGCCTCAGGACGGTTTTGGCCATGACACTGGATTTCCTTCCTAATGCGGGAGTCAGGGATCCTGTAGGTGGGATGCCCGTTCAGAGAGGGACTCCAGCAAGATGGTTTGGGTATATGGTCCAGCAGGGACAGCCCCACAGCTGACAGCGCTGGCCTGAAGCAGGGCACGCAGCTGTGGGATGCACGGGGTCAGTGCTCTGCTTTCCTGGGCATCGTTTCTCACAGCAAAAATGCTCTGGGCAACAAACGTCGATGTTGCAAATATACGTTTGCTGCAGTCTCCCAAGGTGAGAATCAGATGGGGCGCACCAGCCCGGGAGAGGTTGTGTTTTACACCTGCAGAGGTGTGTGGGTGACCAGAATCCTGCTGAGCTGCATCCTCAAAGTATTCTGGATCTTTTCCCTTCTCCCATCTCAGATTTTTGTACTGATGGCAACTAAATGTACTCAACTTCTAGTTTGTAACTCCCAAACTATGGCGTGGAGGGGTGGGGACAACAGCCAGAGGACAGCCCAGCATGGGAGGAGAAGTAAGATAACTCCCATATGTTTGGACTAAGACCATGCATGTTTGCATCTTGCCAATGATGGGACTTGAGTGTACCTGGATAAGAGGCAGAAGGACCTGAGCACAGGTCTGTGTGCCTGAGAAGTGGATGGAGTCCATTGCAGTGCTTGCTACAGCTCTTTCTCCTCCCTGTCTATGCCACCTGTTCCTGTGGCTTCCCTTCCAGCCCTGCAGCAGTGCCTCATGTCCTACACGAATCACTCCAGTCCTTTGTCCTTCATCCTGACAGGCATCCCTGGGCTGGAGGATGCTCAGTTCTGGATTGCCTTCCCATTCTGCACCATGTACTTCATGGCAGTGCTGGGGAAGATCACACTCCTCCTAGTGAATAGAATGGACCCAAGCCTGCACTTGCCCATGTTTTACTTCCTCTCCATGCTGGCTGCCATTGACCTTGTGCTCACCACTTCCACCGTGCCCAAACTCCCGAGCATCTTCTGGTTCCAATCCCATGAGATCGTCTTTGAGGGTTGTGTGGCCCAGATGATCTTCATCTATGGCCTCTACACAGTGGAGTCGGGGGTCCTGCTCACCATGGCCTTCAACCGATACTTGGCTGTCTGCAAGCCCCTGCACTGCTCCACCATCCTGACTGGCCCCACCATTGCCAAGCTGGGTTTGGCTGCTGTGGTGCATGGCATGGCCATCATCACCCCTCTGATGTACATGGTGACCAGCCTGTCCTACTGCGGCATCTGTGTCATGCACCATTCCTACTGCGAGCACATGTCAGTGGTGAAGCTGGCCTGTTGGGACACCTGGCCCAACAGCACCTACAGCATCACGGCTGCCACCACCATGGTGGGCTTAGACTCCATCCTCATCGCTGTCTCCTATGTGCTGATCCTGAGGGAGGTCATAGGCCTCTCCTCCAGAGAGGCTCGTCTGAAGACCTATGGCACTTGTGGCTCCCACGTCGGTGTCATCCTGCCCTTCTACACGCCTGGGCTCTTCTCCTTTTACAGTCAGTGCTGGGGACAGAGGATCCCTGCACATCTCCACATCCTGAGAGCTGACCTCTACCTGCTGGTCCCTCCCATGCTCAACCCACTCATCTACAGGATAAGGATCAAGCCGGTCCAGGAGCGGGTGCTGAGCCTGTTCTGTCAGAAAGGGATCCAGCCCAAGTCCTGACCCCAGCCTATTGCTAATGCCAGGGGGAAGGAATAGCGTTTGGACCAGAAAACAATGGCAGCATGTTTGGTGAGCAAAGAAAAAGCTTTAAAAGCTGTCTCCTGGAAAAGTGGGATGATATCTTCATCGTCTTGGATGAACCCTGAAAGTTGGAGGCACCATGGAAAATTTGACTGGTGAAACATTATTTTTAGAAAGTGAATTCTGCATTCCTTTTCAGAGTGGAAAAATAAATTGTGTTTAATTGTATCTGTATCTGTGGTCACCCTCAGATCTGTATCCCCTCATGACTCTCCTCTTCATCTCAGCTCTTGATAAAAGACTGCTACCACTTTCGAAATGCAATTCTGTTCGTGGATTCGTCCTCCCTATGTATCTTTTCCATCCAATCCGTAACTCTCCATTTATTCACTTACTAGTTTTTAGCAGTTGCCTGATTTTGGTGCTTGGCTATGAGGGGAGAGTGTGGGCTGTCTGTATGCACATTTACGCGTGCACACTCATCCAGATGTTGGCCTAAATAGGTTTTGTTTTCCTTCCAATCCTGTCTTGAAACCTTACCGAAGTATTTGCAGCAATCATAAAAACCCTGCTCACTTGAGAACAGGGTCTACAGGTCACACCGAAACACTCCCGTGTCGCACAAGGATTTGTTCCTTTCGTATTAGACACACCAGCCGTGAAATGTTCTACAAAAATTTTTTCCAATATTTTAATGAGACTTCCTAACTTTCTGTGTTGTGGTGTCTCTTCCCTAAGCATATAGACACCTGTAAGGGGATTTTGAGAAGCTCCAGTTTTCCATAAATCTTCACTTGTCTCTGAACTCCTGTGAGATCCTGCTCCTGGGGTTTGGGCATTTTAGCAAACTGGCTCTTCTCTTTGGAAACCGTGTAATTCTACACGTGTTGCACTGCGTGGGGGTAACACATCGCTGCTTCCCCTGAACTATCGCTCGGGTGCAGCGTTGTGTTTAGGGAGAGCAGGAGTTGTTTGCAATGGGCTGCACGGAGCAGTTGGAGAGTGCAATGGCACGAGTCTCCTTCACTTTCTGCAGATCTCCTTATGCAAAGGACAGGGTGTAAACTAAAAAAAAAAAAAAAGCCTGCGGGGCTGTTGTAGGATGGTCACCTCTGAGCACTGGAGGCAGTGAGCGGGAGTGTGGATTAAAGTAGGGGAGCAGAGAACGGGGACTAAGCTCCTCTGGTTCTCTTCAGCAAACCTGACCTGACTTTAACTATGATGAAAACTCATCTCCTAACATCACATACTGACCTACCATCCCAGCTCTCCTTGTGCCTTCATCCCATGGAAATCAGGGCACAGGAATTCCCTGAGTCTGGTCTCTAAAGGAGACCTCTAAAGGTCCTGCGTGGATCCTGCCCTGAACAAGAGAGGAAAGGAGAGCACTGCAAAGAGCTGTGGTGACCACCGAACTCAAATTGGTGGGTATAAACTCAATTCTTTTGGTGTCTACTGACACTGCTGCCTTTGGGTGCCCTCTGGATTACACAGTCGTATCCCCCACCACGACGACCTCCTTTGGGAACAGTACAGTCTACACAATGACCAACAATTAAAAAACAGCACAGATCCTCCTGCCTGACTCGAAGACCAGACTCTTCCAACCTGGATCTTGTAGTCATGGTTCAAGTTGGGGCTGGAAATTGCCAGTGCTCAGTGCACTGCCTGGAGCCTGCCAGGCAGCAGATTTATTCCCCAGTTACAGTGTGTGCCTCCACTGCCGTTGCCTGATGCTGCCCAGGTAGGACGCGGTGCTCCCAGTATCACCCAACCTTCCCCTTCCCGGGGGTCACCCAGCCAAGCTTGGTGCGGCTCTTCTCATCCCCTTCAGGGAAGCAACCCACTGCTTTCAGCAGCCACTCAGTGCCAGCCCTCTTTGGTCAAGGGGGTTTCAACAGCAAACCCTGGGTTTGCAAATGAAGGAGACTTAGGCAAAATTAGGTCAAAGTGGCCAGAATTGGTCTGCCCCATGATTTCTATCTAGCTGTGCTCTTTCTGCTGTTGCCTTAGAGGATGCAAAGCACAAGTGTGGGATGGGACATCCCTCTCCTGACTGTGGCCTCTGAGAGCATGGAGATAGCCAGGAGCTCCATCTCATGGTCATGCAGTCATGGAAGGAGACCCAGACCTCATTCACATCTGGAAAGATTCAGCATCTGGAAAAGAGGGAGCTGGCAATGCCAAGCTCAGGGACCTGTGTTTGGAAGGGTGGAGGGTCAATGGATGAGGAAGGGTTCAGGCTACTGCAAGGGTTATAAGCACTCTAGGGGATTGGCAACATCATCTTCTCAATTAAACAAACCGAATTAGGAGAGTAGTCAGTAAATGAGCAGGTCATCTGCACACGGGCGTGTGTATTGACTCATTTCTTGAGCCATGAGACAGACACACCAGGGATTCCTCTCAGCAAACTTATAAATGCTTCCACCGCTGAAAGGTGCTGTGTCAGAGAAGGAAGCGACATATCTGGTTGGGAGCAGGGCTGGGCAGTGTCACTCTGGCAGGGGCTGGGTGAGTTGGGTCACCGGTTGGCTTCTCTTGACAAGTCTGCGGCAGCAAGGCAGGTAGGCCATCCATGGGTGCACGGATTTTAAATAGAAGCAGCACAAGAGGATTTGCTGCTGCAGCCTTTTCTTTATAAACTTAAAAAATATATCTATTACAAAAGAGGGGGGGAAAAAAAGAAAAAAAGAAAAAGAAAAAGTGAAGAGTCTGGAAAAGGCCTCATGACCCTCTCTGGTCCCATGGTGCTTGACCACATCCTCCACCAAAAAAAAGCACCATGAATTTTGAAAAAAATCTTAGGCAACCTTGGCTTCCTGCAACAGAAAATTCTCAGACCAGCTTGCACATTGCCATCTCGGGGAGTTTGCTTTACAACTGAATAAATTTAAGGGTAGGCTTTATCCCCAGGCACATAGGTTTTACTCGCCTCCATTCTGTTTGCTTGTTTTCAGGAATGGGAACGTGTGGGCAGGGGGAGTGGGGAGGGAATGCGTGTGTTTGGTTTTTGAAGTTGTTTCTGCAGTCACTCCATGGACCACCTTCGGAAGTCTTACAGAACAGATATGAACAAAACCTGATCCCATCTGGCAGCCTTGTCAATACAAGGTGGCTGTACCAGGGCCATCCCTAACAGATAGTTGTCCTGCTTGGTCTTCTGCAAAAATGGAGTGTCAGTCTCCGTGGGCACTGCAGCTCTATTTTCATAAGTGCATTGCTATCTTTACCATCGGAGAAATTTTCTTTAAGCCTAGACTGAATTTCTCCTACTCTTGCTGGGATTTAGATGCCTGACTTGGCCTTTCCCAGGACATGTAGGACAATTATTCCCTTCCACTTCACTGTAGCCTTTAATGTGCTTCAAGGCTCTTCTCAAGATCATTCCCCAGCTGAGACAGTCCCCTCAGCTCTCCAGCTAAGCTTCATCCTTATTTCTGAACTCCCTCTGCCATTATTTTCACTAAAGTGCCTGCCACAGTGCATTTCAGTCTGCAGACCTCCAGCTGAGTCCTTCACCCCTGCCTTTCATGGTCATCCTACCTGAGGGTGTTCCACTGAACAAGCAATTCTGAGAGTATGATTTGCTGAGAAACTTCACTTTGATCTGCTAACATGTTTTATAAATGACAAGAAAGCAAGCAAAGATTTTTTCCTGGGAAGATCTACCCTTGATAACGTGATGCTTTCTGGACATGTCACACTCTGCAAGGTTCTGCTGGAAAATAGCAATTAATCTGGCTGAGAGAGGGGCTGCATCCCTGGGAAAGAGAAGCCCCAATGCTTCTCTTTCCCGAGGTGAAGGTGGTGTGGGCAACTGGACCTCCCAAGTGTGGGAGTATTGAAGCCACACATGAAGTGGAGCTCTTTTAAGAGTGGTCTTGGGCAAACTGGTGCATCACCCAAGACGCCTTTGTGAGACCTCCACTGTGTGACTCTAACCAGGCACGGGCAAGAAAGATGCTTTAAAGGAAGGTGTAAAGAGGAAAACTGTGTGGGTGAGTAGGAGCAGCGCTCTGGTCTTGTGTAAGGGGACAAAGGAGCAGAGACTCTTTTGCTTAGCAAACAAATCCAGCCTGAGCTGAGTTGTGTGGCTTTATAGATACACTGGGCTGCAAATGCCAGGGAGGGAAAAGCATAATCAGATTTAATTTCAGAGGTGGTAGAAACTGGAGGGGAACACACTGGCAGAGAAAAGCAGAGGTAATTTCCCAGCTGTTGCAGCAGGGTGGACAGTTGGAGCTGTTTTCCAGAGGATGCACGAAAGCAAAATACACTAGGATGTTGACTATCTGTTCTCCTGGGTAAGATAAGCTGTCACACCTAAAGCAATGGGCACTCGGCTCTGTGATCCAGAAAGTCCTTTTCAGCTTCATCATTCTAGATACAGAGCAAGACAAATGGGAGATGCAGATGGGAAATCAAATAGTCAGTGTTGATGAAGGCGTTAAAAAATTCTCCTGCAGAATTTCCATCAACTGAGGTTTACTCACTTCCACGTCTCATGGTGGCATGTGGGGGAAGAACAAGGATTTGACTAACTCTTCTCTGCCTGTTTTGGTATAGGAACTATGGGTCCTCAGATGACACTAGCAAATGTTAGGTTCATGAGAAAGGGAAGGGGTTATTTCACAAAAGGTGCTGTTAGTTTGTGAAACTCCTTGCTAAAAGACTGTGTGGGTGCTAAGATTTTGCAAGGAAGAGGCTAGATGGGTTTCTGGGGTGGGGTTAATTAAAATGGAAAAACCACATCCAGTCCAGGATGTCCCTGAGCTTCAAATTGTTGGTAGCTGGGAAAGCAGTAGCAGAAGTGTCATGGTACATTTCCTTTCTCATATTCTTCCCTAGGGGTTTGCTTTTGATGCTGGACATAGGATCGGAGGCTGGATGGACCTTTGGTGTGGCCCAGGGTATGGCTGTCCTTGTGTGCCTGGGCTCTCCTCACTCAGGCTCCTGCAGTGACCACCATGCCCCTCTCATGTCCCACCAACATCTCGCTGTCGGAGCTGCACCTGACAGGCATCCCGGGGCTGCAACACCTGCACCACTGGATCTCCATCCCCTTCTGCATCATGTACCTCATCACGCTGGCTGGGAACATCATCCTCCTGTGCTTGATAAAGGCTGATCCCAGCCTGCACCTGCCCATGTTCCTCTTCCTGTCCATGCTGGCTGTCATTGACCTGGTGATGTCCACCTCCATCACCCCCAAAATGCTGAGCATCTTCTGGTTTCATTCCACTGCCATCAGCCTGGATGCTTGTCTTACCCAGATGTACTTTGTTCACGCTTTCTCTGTGATGGAGTCGGGGTTGCTGGTGGCGATGGCCTTTGACCGCTACGTGGCCATTTGCAATCCACTGCGGTACTTGTCCATCCTCACCAGCCCCGTTGTGGCTGCCATTGGCTTGGCTACCTTATTCAGGGCTGTGGTTTTCATGAGCCCCCTCACCTTCCAGATCCGCCACCTGCCTCTTTGCATCCCGGCAGTCGTGGACCACTCGTACTGCGAGCACATGGCCGTGCTCAAACTGGCCTGTGGGGACGCTGCCTTCAGCAACACCTACAGCCTCTCTGTCTCCACCTACGTGGGCAGCTTTGACTCACTGCTCATCGCCCTCTCGTACCTGCTCATCCTCCGAGCTGTGCTCAGTCTCTCCTCCCCACAAGCCCGCAAAAAAGCCTTTAGCACCTGCAGCTCCCACCTCTGCGTCATGGCCCTCTTCTACATCCCTGGGCTGCTCTCCATGTACATGGAAAGCTACCACCAGGAGCTCCCACCCCACGTCCAGGTCCTGTTGGCTAATATCTACCTCCTCATCCCACCGGCATTCAACCCCCTGATCTACGGCATCAGGACGAAGCAGATTCGTGATGGAGCACGCAGGGCCATCTCCCGGAGGAGACCCATAGCAGGAGGGGTTGGGCCTGGCCTTCAGGGCACAGGGCTGAGAGTCAAGTCCATTCCCTAGAATGGCCAAAAGATGTGCTGGATCTTGGCGTGGCTCTCAGCGTACTTTCAAAGCTGCAGGTGCCCCAGGAAATGTTGGCACCCACTGAACTCGGGTCAGCACCAAGGGCTTCAGCTGGTTGTTCTCCTGGCTGTCCCTAGCACAAGGCAGTGACGTTGGCACAGCACCTCTGGGTGCTCCAGTTCCCTCAGATCTCCCAGTATAAATGAGGATTGCAGCCACCACCTGACCTTGTTCTGGCAAAATGCCCTAGTGCAGCTGAACCACAGGAAATAGCTGTTTCCTTAACATATCACTTTATGTGCAGGGGAGCTGTGCCAAGAGAGATAAGGGACATGGGGTCACAAGACTGTGGGATAACTCAGGCTGCAAGGGACCTCAAGAGGTCTCTAGTGCAACCTCCTGCTCAAAGCAGGGTCACCTATGAGATTGCTGAGAACATCCCCTCCCTCTCAGTGGAGGTCTGTCAGCCCTGGGGAGCAGGTACCCACACACGGTCACCACCATCCTGAGTGCACAAACACAGCACACACTTTATCTGTCTCTCACCACACTCAATCACCTGAACACCTCTCTGGCTCTCCCCTCCCTCTGTCCCCCACCCCTACAGCGGGGCTACACCAGAGCATCCATTCAGTAGCATCCGGTTGCCGTCTCCTTGATGACTTCTTCATGCTGTAACAGGTGAAGTCGCCCCAGTGGAAGTGGCAGTCGGTCCCTCTGCGCAGGAGAAGTGCGGTGGAGGCCAGCACAGACAGCTGAGGTGCCCGCTGGCCTCTGGGCATTGCTGCACCTCTGCCCTGCGCAGGGGCATTTCTCCACCAGCCCTCTCCATGCACCGTGGAACTGGTTTTACCTGGGACAGAGTTAATTTTCATCATTGTACAGGGCTATATTTTGGACTTGTGATGAAAGCAGTGTTGATGGTAACACACTGATGTTTTAGCCACTGCTGAGCAGGGCTTGCACAGCATCAAGATCTTTCCTGCTCCTCATTCTTCCCCACCAGTGAGTAGCTTTGGGGTGCACAAGGAGCTGGGAGGGATCACAGCCAGGACAACTGACCCCGACTGACTGAAAGGATGTCCCAGACCATATGGCATCACGCTTAGCAATAAAAAATGGGAGGGAGGTTTTCCAGGGCTGACATTGCTGGGGGACTGGCTGGAAATTGGTTGGCTGGTGCAGAGCAATTAGATTTTTTTGCATCGCTTCTTTTTCTGGGTTTTATTTTCCTTTGTTGTTGTTGGCTTTTGTTTGGGTTTTTTTTCCTTTTTAATTATTAAACTATCTTTATCACAATTCATGAGTTTTCACAGTTTTATTCTTCTGATTCTCTCCCCCACCCCACTGTGGAGGGGATGGGGGTGAGCGAGCAGCTGTGTGGGGCTGAGCTGCCCACAGGGGCTAAACCAGGACAGCCGTGGATGCCATCCTCCTGCAGGGACCTGGCGCCGAGGCTGTTGGGTTGTGTGATTAAAGATTCGCCTCCATAAACCCAAAGGATCAGAGGAATGTGGCAGGCAGGGGAACCCCAAAATCCCCCTCAGAGGCAGCGGAGCCCCCAGCCCGGCTGCTCCTCAGAAGGAAGCTCAGCCCATAGTCAGGTGTGAGACCTCCAAGTTGGGAGGGGGTAGTGGGTCCAATGGCAGTGGGTCTCCCTCCGTACAAACTGACACGGGGTACTGCCTATAGTGGGGCGGGGGGCACAATCGGGGCGCTTTGGGACTTTGCAATTCTCATGATGGGACATTTCCAGGAGGAACCAAATGCTGTGAATGGGAGGGATCAGGGTGGATTGGGGGCAGACAAGTGTGGGAAAACAGAGGGATAAGGGGATGAAAGGGTCCGGTCACATGTAAATAAGCTGTTGGTCAACATGACAGTCTGTGCATGCTTCTGTCTTCTCATTAAACTCCATTTCTAACAACAACCCTGGGTGAGGGCCCCCTAACCTGTGTGAGCACCGAGGGCTGAGCACCAGCCGCTGGAGTGGAGACCATGGACCATAGGGGCCCACAAATCCAGGGCGCCAGCAGCTGGAGAGGCTGGGGTGGGTACGTACATCAGCGCGCAATCACACACGGAATCACAGAATAATAGGGGTTGGAAGGGACGTCTGGAGATCAACCATCAAACATCAAGCAGGACCACGCTGTGAGTAAGCTGAGGTTTGGGAGTCAGGTGTCAGCGAGGCTGTAGGTCTGGGCTGGATGCTGGAGAGCCCAGAGGGTTTGAGCTGCTGCTGGAGGCACCAGGGAGGTCTGAGCTACACTGCTGCAGAGTCCATGGGGTTGGCTACTGGTGATGCCATAGGACTCAGCCAGCTCCTGGAGAGGGCTGTTCGCCTCTGTGTATGTGGATGAGGCAACTGGGGAGACCAGGGACCCAGGGCCAGCTACTGGGTAGACTGAGGGTCTAAGCACAGCTGCCAGAGGGACCCACGTCGTACATATGTACATACAATTTCCTCTAAAAGCATTTATCCTAATCAGCCAGAGAGGAGAACAGGATCAGGCCATTGATGCTGTTTGTGTTTGTGTGTGTGTTTTCAGTCTGTGTTGTCCTGTGTGGCTGACTGGTCTCCGCTTGCAGACAACCTGGGGCAAGGTCTGTGTTTGCACCCTCTGGTCCAGATCAGCAGCCAGGAATCTCCTGGGCGCAAAAGCAATAAACACACTGACACGCTATGACGTGACAGGCTCCAAAGTGTGTGAAGAGTATGGGGGACCTTCCCTTGGGAAGAAAGGCTTGCTTTGGGCGTACTGAAACCTCCTGATCTGCCATTGAGACATATCAACCAGAGAAGTGGACTTGAAGAAAAACAGCCTAAATCTAAGAGTTTTTCTTGAAAGCATGTTCCCTACCTGCAATCTAACACAGTATCCCTGCCTGGGCACATGACCTGACCACTGAAGACATTCCCTCTCCTTGACAGGACACAGTGCCATTTTGTGTGTCTGGAAAGGAGAAACTGCAAGGCATCATTGCCATCCAACACATAGAGATCCCTGCAGGATGGAGGGGCATTTCTGGCTGTCTGGGTTTGTTCAGGTGTGGAGAAGACATGGGTCCCTGGAGGGAGAAGAGGCCAAGAAAATAATGTGCGTAAGACCATGGCACTAGAGATAACATTGAGCCCACATGGAGCTGAGTGATGGATGGTAGAAATGCCTTGTCCTGAACAGGCTCTGAGCTGTAGCCCCTATGGGCTGCTTTGAGGCAGAAGCTCTGACAGACTGAAGCATCCCAAATGTCAGAGCTGATGCACCCATCCTACATCAGGTCATAGAATCATAGAATCACAGAATGGTTTGGGTGGGAAGGGACCTTAAAAGCCACACAGTGCCACCCCCTGCCCTGGGCAGCGACACCTCCCACCAGCCCAGCTTGCTCCAAGCCCTGGCCAACCTGGTCTTGAACCCCTCCAGGGATGGGGCAGCCACAGCTTCTCTGGGCAACCTGGGCCAGGGGCTCACCGCCCTCACAGCCAAGAATTTCTGCCCGAGATCTCAGCTCAGTCTCCCCTCTTGCAGTGGAAACCCCTTCCCCCTCATCCCATGGCTCCCCTCCCTCATCCAGAGTCCCTCCCCATCTCTCCTGTAGGCCCTCTTCAGGTACTGGAGGGCTGTTATGGCCGTTATGGGGTGAGGCAGTCCCAGATGTGATCCCAGGCTCTCCAGGGCAGCCAGACGGTCGGAGTAGAGTTCATGGGACAAGACATCTCACATGGGAACAGAGGTTGCCTTGGAGGCTGCATCTCCATCTCACACCCCAAGTGTACACTCCCATTCCTCTGGGAAAGTGCTGGGTTGGAGAAAGGACACAGGGGCTGTGAAGAAAGTGCTCTTAGGGCAGGGAATGCATCTGCAGAACAAAAACCCCCTTTCTGACAAAATCTCTAGGAATGACATTCCCTGCACATCACAAATGACCACGTCTTCATCTCCTCCCTCACCTCGCATGTTCAGACCCTGAGCTGAACAAATCCTGTGCTGTTGACCGAGATTTTAGGGTGGCAGGAAGCATTGAGGGTGGAAACAGAATAGACAGGACAAGGCAGAAGAGGGTGTTGGTGGGACAGAGCTAGGATGGAAGCTCTCCGAGGCAGTCCCACCTCTCCTCTCAGTGCTGTGCTTGCATGGCCCTGACACAGCCCAGTCACCGCAGTATAACGACCTGCTTGACTTGTATTAGGTCGGATAATTTTGTATGGATGACAGGAAAATAAAGGACAAACTCCGCTTCAGTATGGCATTCCTCTGGCACTGTGCTTCTGCTCACACGCAGGTTCTCGTCTGCACTTGCCTCAGAACCTTTTTTTGGAAAATAAACTGAAAAATTAGGGAAAATTAGGGATTTATTCCCTAATGAGCTGGCATTCTGTTAATGATCATTAAAGGCAGGCCTTACACCTGCTGGAGGCTTGCCATCGTGTGTGGTTTCCTTATGCATGACCAGTAGGCATCGTTCCTCAGCTGAATGCTGCGTGATCAGCCAAGGCTCGGGACCTGCTGCGAGATCACGGAATTTTTCAGAGCTGGAAGGGACCTCTAGAGTTCATCTATCCAACTCCCCCGCTAAAGCAGCATTGCCCACAGCACATTACTCAAGACTGCAGCCAGGCAGGTCTTGAAAGTCTCCAGAGAAGGAGACTCCACAACCTCCCTGGGCAGCCTCTTCCAGTGCTCTCTCACCCTCACCGTAAACAAGTTTTTCCTCATGTTTGATCGGAAATGCCTACCTCCCGGCGTGGATTCTTGCACAAACTCCTTTCAGGGAGACATAAAAGTTTGCTGTAATTGTTCTGAGTGGAGATAAGAGTGGAAACCCCGAGTTTCGAAACCATCTTGCTCTCTCTGGCAAAACCAAAGGGATTTTTCTCCACTTCAGACGGACTTAGTTTACATTTTGTGCGTTGGTCTCACGGGCACCCGTCAGGCTCTGGAGACTGCCAGACCCTGAGACCCCAACGGTATGACACTACGAGGGAGAACTAATGAAAGAAGCTGAAGCAGCCTTGAAAATTTCCATCTGCTCATAGAAGAGACAACCTGATCTCTGCGTCCTCCACCTGTTGTCCCTTCGGGGATTTCCAGAGGATGGATTAATACCCCAGCGTTGCTGCACGTAGAGACACACAGAGGTGTTCTGCTGCAGCCCTGCAGGTGAGACAAATGCCTGTGCTTATCCTTCTTGGCAGACCGGGATGAGAAACCTTTGCTTAGGCTGCAAATCTCATCTGTGCTACGTTTTTCCATCTCCCAGGCTGAGAAGTCCCAGTGATCGGGGTTCTTCAGTACTGCTGCAATACTGACAATAATATCGTGCCAGGCACTAGCTGCAGAACTGAACTTCTGGAAGCAGATATACTTTTGCCTTGGATGTAGGCACCTGTGGACGCTGCTCTGGATTCAGACACACGTAAGTGCCTGGAGGTAGTTGTCCACACATGCTTGTGTGCTGGGTGCTTGGTGCCTAAGCACTTAGTACTGCCGGTGGAGATCCAGCTTCTATGATCCTGGAGAGCAACCCAGCTCACCCAGGGCAGACACATAATTTAGGGAGTCATTTACTCCGTGGGCTCCGTGCTCGAGCTCTTCTCTGTCTGCAACAGGGTCTCAGACCCTCAGGGTGTCATTCCACTGCCTCTTGGATGTCTACAGCCACTTGAGTTGCCTCCAGGTACCCAAGGCATCCATGTGAGAGAGGCAGACCATCACCCAGGGTTTGCAGGGACCTGCACCCTGCTGGCTGTAAAGGAAGTAGAGGCCAAGTGGGACACACCTGGAGGTCTCAGATGGCTCTTGGCACCCGTGTTTAGGCAGCTGAACCGTGCCCTGAGTCTTTGTGGGGAGAGCGTCATGTAGACCCTGAGATCTGCTGTGCTAAAGTGGGGCTTGCACCATCCCAGGATGCACAGCCCTGTTTTGCAGCAGGGGTTGGTCCAAAAGGCTGGTCCATGTCACAGGCAGTTTGTGGGTCCACTCGGGAGCATGGGTCGGTGGAAGCGGCCACGGCTTAACCTCGCTGCTCGAATCTGGAGTCCCACCTGACTCCTGCAGCTTCTGGTCACCTGGGTGCAGAGGGTCAGTGCAGTGCAATTATAAGCGGTAATTAAAAAAGGCATTTTGATCCTGTTACAGCCTCTAAAATGTCCCGATTTGCAGACTTGTGGGCCAGAAGGTAAGCGCTTCTGTCCTGACCAGTGTTTTTAGCCAGCAGCTCCTGCAGCAACCCCAAACCTGGGGCTAAGCCATAGTTCTCTATTTTAAAACTTCAAGTGCTGTGTTTCCTTAGTGACTCCCGGTATCTTCTTTATTTCTATTCTGTACTTGTCTAGCTTCTGCTTCTCACTACTGCCACACTGGCCATGTCTAATGTTAAATTTTAGCCTAAATGATCCTGTAGCATGACCGTACATAGGTGAATTTTACTCCACATTGTCACGAATACGGGCATTGCCAGCCAGGAGCCACCCCCCAGCCTGCTGCTTGCTAAAAAGCTGCTGATGGATGATCATCCAGGCAATTTCTTTTGACAGGCAGGGATCTGGTGTGGTCCTCACCTGCCTGGTCTTTGCCACTGTGTGGGGAGAAGCAGCAGAAGCAGCAGCAGAGTTTTGTCACAAATGAATGCACAGATTCTGACCACCATACTCAGACTCTTCCTCCTGTCTCTCCAGGATTGTTCTCTGGAGTTTCCGTATTACCTTCAAGCTTCTCCCATCAGAAAACCTCAGAAATTAATCTTTTCCTTTGACTATCACATAGTTTTGCTGGCTTTTCTTACAGGTGAATGACAGAATGAAGACAGAGCAGTAAAAGGCATTTTCATGATCATGCTTAACGTCCCAGAACACTTTCTGAGACCCCTTTTTGCCCTACAAATTTGGGGAACCTCCTATGTTGAGCCATTGCAGGGAAGCCAGGACTGCTCAGGCAGAAACGCTGTCTGAGGGAAGCTGGATGCTGACATTTTTCTCTCCTCTTGCAGCTTATTTCAAGATGTCAACTGAGCGGTGGTGAGCAACCAATAAAGAAATAAGCCTTTCACAAGCAACGGACTGTAAAAGCTCTTTGGTTGTCCCTGGTGGCACAACTTGAAACATGAACCTCTTCACCTTGTAGGAACTTTCAAACCATAGCACCCCCATTTATTCATTTATTCATTTATTCATTCATCTCCATTTATTCATTTATTCATTTTTTCTGATCTGTTCCCCTTACCTGGTCATGTTACGGTGTTGCGCTCCCATCTCACACATCGTAATAACAATGTGGATTCCTGATTTGGCTCGTGCACTGATGCAGAGTCCCCACCTTATCCCCCTTAGTTCTGGACATCTCAGGGCTCAAAATTAGTCTCCTTTTGTTAAGCACAAAAGGAAGATTCTCCTGCATGGCTTCTGAACCCTTCAACCGCCCCAACAGCAGCTCCTCCTCTTTCACCCTTGTGGGTGTCCCCAGCTCGGAATCTTTCCCCACCTGCTGGGGCATCCTTTTCTGCTCAGGCTACATCATCACCTTGGTAGGAAATGGTGTCGTTTTGCTTGTCATTGGGCTGAACAACTCCCTGCGGGACTCCATCCATTTGTTCCTGGCCATGCTGGCCATCGTCGATGTGGTGATGGTGACATCCATCGTCCCCAAGATGCTGAGCATATTCTGGCTGAAGTCTACAGAGATTGGTTACATGGCCTGTTTTGTTCAGATGCTCCTTGTTCACTCCACAACATCAGTGGAGTCGGGAGTGCTCCTGGCCATGGCTGTTGACCGCTACGTTGCAATTTGTCACCCCCTCAGGTACCAAGCCATCCTGAATCGCCAAACAATTGCGCAAATAGGCCTAGCCATTGTGGTGAGAGCTCTCCTTTTCATCGTTCCCTTGACAAGGATGGTGACCAATCTCCCCTATTGCCGTTCCCGTGTGGTTCCCCATTCATACTGCGAGCACATGGCTGTGGCGAAGCTGGCGTGTGCGGACCCCAGACCCAGCAGGCTTTACAGTGTAGCTGGGTCCTCTCTTATAGTAGGGATGGACATGGCGTTCATTGCTGTGTCCTACAGGATGATCCTTAAAACTGCCCTGAGGAAAAAATCATGCTGGAAGGCCTTCAGCACCTGCGGATGTCATCTCTGCGTGCTGCTGCTGTATTACGTCCCAGGGATAGTCTCCATATACGCACAGCAGTTTGGCAGCGGCATCTCCGTGCATGCACAGGTTCTGCTGGCTGATCTCTACCTGACACTCCCCACCATGCTGAACCCCATTGTTTACAGCATCAGGACCAAGCAAATCCGGCAGGCAGTGCTCGAATTGCTATTTTCCAGGAAGATTCATGCCTGACACAGTAGTCAGTGGTTTTCCAGATGTTTTCATCTATGCAAAGACAGCACGAATTTCATTCCTGTTGAATGCATGTGGTGAACAGAAGCAATGAGAGGACAGGGGAGGACTCGTTGTCTCAGATGACCACATGAGACCCCGCTTGGTGATGAGAGCTACTTGGGACTGGGGTCATCAGCAAATACCAGAGTCTTATTTCCCTTCCTTCTTTCCAGGTGACACAGAGAAGTAAGCAACCGCCTTTGAGTTTTGAGATGTTCCCAATGACATGAACATCCCTGTGATAACTTAAAGCAACATTTCAGGGCTCTGGATATATTTGCGTAAACGGTGAAAAATCTTCTAATCCAAATGGGGAAATTTCTTCAATGTTGTCTCTAGTCCCTGCTGGACCATCAGGGCTAGCAATAGGAGACTGTCGCACATTGTAGGTGCTCGAGCCACAGAGGGTCTCCTCTCTGGGCCTCCCTTGCACAAAAGGCTGACCTCACTGAGCACAGACCAGCTTTTGCAGGTTTCTGGCTGATGATGGAAACCCAACATCTTTGAAACTGAGCTCCTCAAAGCATTCTGTCCACCCGACAGTTCACACCAGCTGGGTGAGGAAACCAAAGTTGGGGAGATGCACAATGGTGTTTAGGGGCCCACACCTTGTAGTGGTGGAAATAAACACTGAATCTGCTTGGGAATACTTATCAGTCCTGTGTTTGCTTGTTGTCATGACCACAAGTCCATGAATAACTAGATCTAGAGTGTCTTGAAGGCCTGAAGGACGGCATGCCATTGGCCAGAGTGTCTCAGACCTGAGTGCCTGGACAACTCTTGCTACCAGTAGACCAGTTACATCCCAGACTTTTCTGAGCCCTCTCTGAGCCAGCCAACGATGTCCAACCAGGATTCACAGGCTCTGTCTGGGGGTTGCAGCACCCAACCATGCTGAGATTTCCCCAGGTCCAAGAGCCCTCCTGTTCTGGAAGCTGGGATCCAGGCGGGAACAACCCAGACAAGTCAGGTCCCCCAGCAATGACAGGTTTTATCTGGAAGCTGCAGGCACAAGGAGATGCTCTGAGGGTCTACAGCTTAGCATCATCAGGTGGAAAGCCCAGCTCTGACCTGGGATAAGGAGATACTCTGCAGGCATTATTTTGAACTGCTACTGGAGGCTCACTGGGAGACGTGCAATTCCTGTGAACATGATGATACGTGTCAACAACAACTATCCAAAGTACCAACACCAACAGCTCAAATCCCTATAGCTTGGTTTTTTTCAATACTAAGAGGTTCAGCAGGTTCAGAGGCTCAGCCACCCACAAGAGTTCCTGCTCCTCAGAAACAGAGGGTGCTCCAGTGACAGCCCTCTGCAGGGATGCTGCTCCTGGGGCTGGAGCCTTCTGAGACTCAGTAACACCTACAGTACAAAGAGTCCATGTTTTGGAACAAAAGCAGCAGGCTGGTAAGCGTTTGCCTGGGGTGTGCCCATTGCACAAGGGCAATGTGTCGTTGTGGCCAAGAAGGCCAATGGTCTCCTCTGGGGCATTGAAAAAAGCGTGGCCAGCAGGTGGAGGGAGGTCATCCTCCCCCTCTGCCCTGCCCTGGGGAGGCCACAGCTGGAGCACTGGGTCCAGTTCTGGGCTCCCCAGTTCCAGAAGGACAGGGAACTGCTGGAGACAGTCCAGCGGAGGCTGCGGAGATGCGGAGGGGCTGGAGCATCTCTGTGCTGAGGAAAGGCTGAGAGCCCTGGGGCTGTTCAGCCTGGAGAAGAGCAGACTGAGAGGGGATCTCATCAATGCTCAGCAAGAGCTAAAGGGCGGGGGGCAAGAGGATGGGGCCAGACTCTTCTCAGTGGTGCCAGGGGACAGGAGAAGGGGTAACGGTCACAAACTGGAACACGGGAAATTCCATTTGAACATGAGGAAAAACTTCTTTCCTGTGGGGGTGGCAGAGCCCTGGCACAGGCTGCCCAGAGAGGTGGTGGAGTCTCCGTCTCTGGAGACATTCTAAATCTGCCTGGACACGTTCCTGTGCAACCTGCTCTGGGTGACCCTGCTGTGGCAGGGGGTTGGACTGGATGGTCTCCAGAGGTCCCTTCCAACCCCGGCCATTCTGTGATTCTGTGTTTTGCCAGGGTTATGTGACAGCTCCCATTAGGACATTTAAGATATGGGAGTGATGCAATAGAGAGAATTCAGTAGAGGTCAATGGCTGTGTCTCAGAGCTGCTCATGGTCCTCTGTTTGTGGGGGTGGGAGTTTCATCCAGAGAGAGGAGCCACAACCCCACTTGGGCCTGAGGGTGGAGCAGGAGCAGAGGGTTGACGTTGGGGAACTGAATCGATTAACACAAGGACTCAGAAGAAAAGCCTAGAGGGAGGGCATGTTTCCTCCAACAGTAGGGGAGTGGGACAACTCTCATCCTTCTCAGACACGTTCAGGGCAGAGGTCCACATGGTCACCATCATCTCCCTTACAGTCATGGCAATGAAAGAGGCAGGTGAAGCATAATTCCTCTGACGTACTTCAGATATCAGCTTTAGGTTGGGATGAATACTGCCCTAAAATCGCCGCTTGTCTCGCTGGATATGAAGGCAATCTGGAGGACTAGCTCCAGCCATAGACTGACACCTTGTCTTCAGCTGTCACCTGTGTTTGTTCAGATGAATCCTGCATAAAATGTTCTGTTTAGTCCTCACTTCTACATCAATTTAAAAGTTAAACTCAGTGAAATACGTTCAATTTCAAAACTGTTTGAATGTGTCATTCCCCACATCAGAAACATTTTCTCCTGTCTTTATGATGTTTATCCAACTTTCTGCTGCACATTCCCCTGACATCTCGAAAAAAAACCCAAACAGTTGACAATGTTTCTGCTATCCTGAATTTGCATTTTTTGCTATGCTGAATTTGCACATTTCAGCCTTATGCTGCCTGGGGCCTGGGGAGGGGGTTTGGTGGGGGCAAGGACAGCTCGTGCCATGGCACAGCCCTTTGTGCTGAGAGCCAGGAGAGGCTTCCAAGTACTGGTTCAGCAGAGCCAGAAGTGAAGCTGCGCTTGCATTGCCCCAGGAGAAAGACAAAGGTCTTTCATTCTGCTGGAAACAACTATTCCTGTCCAGCTTGGTCACCTCCTAGCATGTGTCATTTGTAAAAGAAATTAAGTGAGAGAGAATTGACCTGGGACTAAGGCTGTTAACATCCATCCCCTCACTGGGGTTGTTACAGAAGATGCCTGGAGAGGACTCAGGCCCTTGGGAACCTCCATCCAGGAGACTCCCGTCGGCTTTGCCTGGGGTGATTTATGCACAGTCCCACAGCCCTGCCCTCACGCACAGGAGACGTTTCTTTCTCATCGCGAGCGTCCCTGAGGGTGGCAACTGTCTGCAAGCAGAGAGCAAGGTGGGTGGCTGTACGGTGGGTCCAGCATGTGTCAGGGCATGGCAGGAGGCTCCTGGCTCCCAAGGATGGGAGGCTGGTGGGACTTCAGCATCTCAGGTTGCCCAGAGAAGCTGTTTCTGCCCCATCCCTGGAAGTGTTAAAGACCAGGCTGAATGGGGCTTTGAGCAACCTGGTCTGGTGGGAGGTGTCTCTGCCCATGGAAGGGATTTGGACCAGATGGACTTTAAGGTCCCTTCCCACCCAAACCGTTCCGTGATTCTACGATTCTATGATCTGGTCTGTGTGCACTCATAATGTCAGTCAGTTAGAAAAAAAAGGCTATTGCTGTAAAATCTTCTTTTAAAAGTAATTTTTTCAAAATTTTAAAGTTTCTTATCAAATGAAACTGCAGACCCAAGGCTGCAGAATTCCAATTCTTTAAGTATTTTTACGCTAAAAATAGGACTTGAGTTTAAAAAGTAAAAAAATAAATACCAATACTTTTAACCAAAACCGGAAACTGCTTGCTGCAAAAGAGTCTCCTTGTTTCTGTTTGTATAAATTAATCAATAATTAGCTAAATACACATTTTTCTGTAAAACAAACTAAATTTCCAACCACAGATAATGTTCTTAATCCCTTGCATACAACAGCAGGTGTCTGAATAGAAAGCCATGGGCACGCAGCCGGCGCAGGCAGCACTCACCTTTGTGTCCCCTCCTGAAATAACCTTGTTTCAGGAGAGATGGGGAGAGACTCTGGATGAGGGAGGGGAGCCATGGGACGAGGGGGAAGGGGTTTCCACTGCAAGAGGGGAGACTGAGCTGAGATCTCGGGCAGAAATTCTTGGCTGTGAGGGCGGTGAGCCCCTGGCCCAGGTTGCCCAGAGAAGCTGTGGCTGCCCCATCCCTGGAGGGGTTCAAGGCCAGGTTGGCCGGGGCTTGGAGCAAGCTGGGCTGGTGGGAGGTGTCCCTGCCCAGGGCAGGGGGTGGCACTGGGTGGCCTTTAAGGTCCCTTCCACCAAAATCATTCTATAATTCCACAACTCTATGACCTCCATAGGAAAGTAAGTTTGACACATGTGCTACACTGCAGTGGGCAATGCCCCACTGCCACCGAGGTGTCTGTGGCAAGAAGGAAAGTGGTGCAAGGGGTGGGGAGAGCTCAGTCTGGAAGATGTGGCAAAGCAGGCATAAAATGTGACAGGAGAGCGCAGGGCCCATTCTTTCAATTAAGGTATTCTGCATCCAGCACTAGTCAACTGTGAGGAGTAAGGAGGAATTAAAATAGAGGAAAAAAAAGATTGGTGGTGCCTAGGAACTGGTGGTGAGGATCTAAATGCATTTCAGCCTGCAGCACGGATTTTTTATTGAAGTTCCGTTTCCCCAAAGCTGAGGGAATTTAGAGGCAGAGGGAATTTAGACAAGGAAACTGCAGAGAAAGTTAGGAGATGTTTTGAACAAGTCCAGCTAATGGCCAAGCCTGCTCCCCTGCCTGCCTGCAGAAAAGGAGAGCTGTGGGAAGCGAAGGGAACACCGAGAGCCGCAGCCAAAGCCCCGTGGAGAAAGTGAGAAATGGGGACCTGGTCAGGGTCTGGTGGGAGTTAGCAGCTGTTCAGTGGAGACAGCAGACAGGAGACAAAAACATCTGCCCCTCTGCATGGCGAAGAGAGGTCCATGCCTACCCGAAAGAAAGGCAACCAGAGATTATTATCTCTGATCATTAAAATTAGAGATAAATCTGATAAAATCATTATTTTTTTAATGTAATTTAACTGATTTGGTAGCTGAAGAGGATGTTAAATAGCTTCTGCTAGGAACAGAAAACAAATACAGCAGCGGGTCCGGGTAATTTGCACGAGGGAAAAAGCATGTCTGAGTTGGCCAAGGAGGTCTTTGGCCTGTTCTGCCAAACTTTTATGAGTCCTGGCATGCCGCGGTGACTGCAGATGCTTCCTCAGGCCATTGCTTTAGCGAGAAAGTGCGATGATGTGATTAGCTGCAGATTGCTTAGCCTGACGTCAATGCCCAGCAGAGCGCCCAAGAAGTTAACAGGAGATTTGGTCAATAGAGAATTAAAGGATTGGAATCAAATTAAATTATGGCAATCAGCGTGGCTTTGCAGGAAACAGCTCTTGTCAAACAAAGCTGATTTCATTTTCTGATGAGATAGCAAGTTTAGTCAATCAATGTGTGTTTGAATACACTACACAGAGTTATCTAAAAGAAATGTGCCTCCACCGCGCTGATTTCAGATGAGGAGCTGACACAGTGCGAGACCCGCGAAGCATCAGCAAAGCGGATGAAGAACTGGATGATTAAGAGACCTCAAAATGAAGCTGTCAGAACCTTCATCACAAAAAGCTTGTGTTTCTGCAGGGATGCCACAGTGGCTGGCTCTAGACTAGAAGTTATTCTGTACGACTTTCATCGGTTGTCCCAAAATCAGCACAAATTGTGTCTCAAATAATACCGGGGAAAGGCAAGTCAGGCAGAGCAGTCTAGAGAGACTGGCAGACTTGGTCGTTCAAAGGAACTGCCTGCAATAAGGTAAATACCAGGGAAGGAGAGTCAGGCAGGTTTTCAGAGTGGAGCACTGTATCCTGGAGAACAGAGGCTCTGGAAAGCAGCTGACAGCACACTGAGAGGGTAATGCCGGCACCCAAAGGACTAGCACCATTTTGGATGCATAAGAGGGAAATGGAAAATGTTGTATTGGAGATGTGAAAAAAAAAGCCCAAACCTCTCAAGAAGACAGAGAGTGGGACAGGTGAGTGGAGGTGATGAACTCGCAGTGCTCTAGGTGTTGAGTTTCTCAAGAATAACTCCTTGGTCATGGGCAGTACGTGCCTTCATGCGGTGGAGGTGCTCTGCCGTAAAAGGCCCTCTGGCCAAGCACAGGCAGGTGGGGGAGGATGCTGCGGCCAGGAGGAGTAGACAGACGATGTCAAATGGGAAGAAAAACATGTGACTGTAACCATGAGGATGATTAGCACTCGAGGCAAAAATCAAGGGATGGAGGTTCTCCAACTCTGGAAGCCCACAAGCCTGCGCTGGTGTGATTTCTCCTGGGAAAGCATGCTCTAGCAAATCCCGTGTTATTGGGCTCCAGAGAGGAAAAAAATAGGTGTGACTCCACTGTTTCTGACAGGACAACATTCTGCAGGCTTATGGGTGCATGAGTGTGGAGGAAGGTGCCATGTTAATTGTACCCTCCTTGACCACGGCTAGCAGCTAGAGGCTGTCAATGAAGCTGTGTCCCCTGAGTGGCGGGTGACAGCTTGGAACATCATTTTTCTGGCTGCTTTCTCTCAGCCCAGTTTTGCCGTGGACACGTTGTCTAGGTGCAGCTTCTGCATGACTCAAAGTGACAACAGGCTGGGACTTGTGTGGCCTGGACCCATACAGCCAGTCCTCTCTCTGAGCGGGCCATGGGGAGGGAGGGACTTGCTCCTTGCAGCAAGTCCTTAAGCCCTCCCATTGCACTGCTCATGAAGGCTGGGCAAGGACCAAAGAGCCTGGGGTCATTATGGCCCACTTCTGCCCACTGATAGTGGCAATAGTGGTTGGAAGCCACAACAGGACAGGACACCATGGTGCCAGCCTTTAGACAGAGACACGTATGGCAAAAGCTAGAGGTAAATCAGAGGGACTGGAAGGAGAAGCAGAAGGGAAGGTGGCCCCACATGAGCCAGGACTCTCCAGTGAGGTGTCCTCTGGAAAGCCCTGACCACAGTATCAGTTTAAAAGCCTGACTGTAGATAACACATTCTGAAAGTTTTTCCCCAAATAAATACAAGAAAATTGTGTCATGCTTGAGAACTGCAGTGTGCACAGTTTTATGATCAAACTGATGGCAGCAAAATCCCAACCTTTCTGTCACTGTTACAGGGAACTAAAGTCGGGAACAAACATGTGGCTTGGCCCACCTGCGCCATGTCAACCACCAACCATTCCTACACCAACTCTTTGCCTTTCCTCCTGATGGGCATCCCTGGCCTGGAAGCTCTCCACATGTGGATTTCCATCCCAGTCTGCTTTACATACATCATGACCTTGCTGGGAAATAGCATGGTCCTTCTCGCTGTGAGGCTGGACAAAAGCGTCCATGAGCCTATGTACTATTTCATTTCCATGTTGGCTGTCATTGACCTCACTTTCTCAACTGCTGTAGTTCCCAAAATGCTGGGTGTGTTCTGGTTGGATTCAAGAGAGATTGGTTTTGAGGCCTGCTTCATCCAGATGTTCTTCATCCACACGTTCACTGCAGTGGAGTCAGGATTGCTCCTGGCAATGTCTTTTGACCGGTATACAGCCATCTGCAACCCCCTGAGATACACCACCATCCTAACAAGCTCAAGGACCATCCAGATAGGACTGCTGTCTCTGGCCAGGGGAGCTGGTGTCATGACACCTTTAATGTACCTCCTCACCAGCTTACCCTACTGCAAAACCAGAGTCATCCCTCATTCCTACTGTGAGCACATGGCCGTGGTGGAGCTGGCCTGCGCCAACCCGTCTATCAGCGATCTCTACAGCCTTATCGTGGCAACGCTATTGGTGGGGGCAGACTCTGTCTTTATCACCTTCTCCTATGGTATGATCCTCAGGTCTGTGATGAGGCTGCCATCCCAAGAGGCTCGTCTCAAGGCCCTCAGGACCTGTGGGTCCCATGTTTCCATCATCCTGCTGTTTTACATAGGAGGCCTACTCTCCATGTACTTGCAGATGTTCTCTTTTGGCTTGGCACCTCATGTCCAAGTCCTGGTGGCTGATTTCTATTTGACGGTCCCTCCCATGCTTAACCCCATCATTTACGGCATAAAGGTGAAGCAGATCCAAGAAGGGATCTTCAAACTGCTGCGGCAGTTGGCAGGACGCAGTATCTCACAAGCTGATAAAGACAGGTCAGATGCTGAGAGAGGGAGGCACCAGCAGAAAATAATTTATCCCATCCTAAAGCAGGTGTGAAGTGCAATGAATTATCCCCTAGAAATGTCCGTCTCCCTCCAGTGCCTAGAAAGGAAACCTAGACCAGGTGCTTAACTCACAGAATCACAGAATCACAGAATCACAGAATCTTAGTGGTTGGAAAGGACCTCTGAGATCATCGAGTCCAACCACAAAAAAACAAAAAAAAAAAAAAAAAAAAGAGCACCCACCTACTAAACTCCACACCCACAACCCCACACACAACACCCCACCACAAACAATAATCTTGGGCACTAGAGCATGCCCTGAAGAGCCATGTCTACACGTTTCTTGAATACCTCCAGGGATGGTGACTCCACCACCTCCCTGGGCAGGCTGTTCCAGTGCCTGACCACTCTTTCAGTGAAGTAATTCTTCCTAATATCTAATCTAAACCTCCCCTGCCGCAGCTTCAGACCATTTCCTCTGGTCCTGTCGTTATTCCCTTGGGAGAAGAGGCCAACCCCTGCCTCTCTACAGTTTCATTTCAGGTAGTTGTAAAGGGCAATGAGGTCTCCCCTCAGCCTTCTCTTCTCCAAACTAAACATGCCCAGCTCCCTCAGCCTCTCCTCATAGGACTTGTTCTCCAGACCCCTCACCAGCTTGGTAGCTCTCCTCTGGACACGCTGCAGCACTTCAAGGTCCCTCTTGTACAGAGGGGCCCAGAACTGAACACAGTACTCCAGGTGAGGCCTCACCAGTGCCGAGTACAGAGGCACGATCCCTTCCCTACTCCTGCTGGCCACGCTATTCCTGATACAAGCCAGAATGCTGTTGGCCTTCTTGGCCACCTGGGCACGCTGCTGGCTCATGTTAAGCCGGCTGTCCACTAACACTCCCAGGTCCTTTTCTGCGGGGCAGCTTTCCAGCCACTCTTCCCCAAGCCTGTAGCGTTGCCCGGGGTTGTTGTGACCAAAATGCAGGACCCGGCACTTGGCCTTATTAAACCCCATACAGTTGGCCTTGGCCCATTGATCCAACCTGTCTAGATCCCTCTGTAAATCCTTCCGACCCTCAAGCAGATCAACACTCCCACCTAGTTTGGTGTCATCCGCAAACTTACTGAGGGTTCATTGACATGCCAATAGCTTGCATGCATTAACTCTGACATGCCAATAGCTTATTCACATAAAACCAATGGGCCAGTCCTGACGGGTGCTGGGCGACTGTCCCTTTGGCCAATGTACTCCCGTTTTCCAAGATATCACTTGGAAATGTTACATCATGCTAGCTCTTTGATGTCACTAGCAGCGTTTCAGCCCCTGTGGCACAGGGCTGAATTGCCCCACAGACTGAAGTGCATCAGCCAGAGAAGACAGATCAGCCCACCAAGCACCAGAGAGGTGATACAGTGCTTCAGGTCCCCTGTAGAGGGGAGGAGGGGATGCCCCCACCCTTTCCTTGCTCACAAGGGATGGAAACGGCTCCCCCTGCATCTCCCCCACTCATCCATGCGAGAGGAGTCTGCTCTCCACTTCTAATCAGGAGTCAGACCAGTGCATCTGAGAAACCTCGTGGCTTCCAGGCTCTCCAAGGATAAGAGTCTGCTTTAATCATAAATCATAGAATGGTTAGAGTTGGAAGGGACCTTGAAGATCATCTAGTTCCAACTCCTTGGCCATGGGCAGGGACACCTCCCACTAGACCAGGTTTCTCAAAGCCCTGTCCAACCTGGCCTTGAACACTTCCAGGGATGGGGCAACCACAACTCCTCTGGGCAACCTGGCAACCTCATCCCCATCTCCAACCCCATGCCCATGTCCATCCCCATCCTCATCTCCATCTCAATCGAAATCTACAAAGGCTATCTAATCAAAGGCTAGAGTGGGACATTCACTGCGGCAGTCTCAGCCATCACTTCCCATGCCTCTTTGTGCATCTCCGCTGTAAACCTTGACCGCGATCACATGCACATCGATGCAGAGGCGACGTGGTGAGGTGAAGTGTCATAGGTCCTCCTACAGGTGTTTGCAAATCCAGCAAAGCCAATGCAAGGAACCATGAGCCGACCCAAGCACCAGAGCAGCAGGAATCAGCTGGAAAGGAGGAACCCAGGATGGGGACGGTGCTCTGCATAGAAGCAATTGCTGCTGCGTACCCTGACCTCAGGAAATCACTCACAAATCTAAAGCAAAGGCTGTTTCCTATTCCTGACATAACCTACAGTTACAGGTGCCAGGAATGCTCACAGATCACTCTAGGAGGAAGAGTCGCTTCATAATTCTGCAGAGAGGGAATACAGATTTATCACCTGCTTTGGAGAGAGGGTTGTCTACTCAAGAAATACGGAAAAGAAAATGTTTCCTGTAAAATGTCATGCGTCCATCTGTCTTTGCTTCGTTCCTTCGTTCCTCCCTTTATAGATCATCCAAAGCTCTCTCAAAACTGACATAAACCATCAGAATCCCCCTGATATGCATCAGCTGGCAAACTTGCATATTAATCTTGGCTATGAATGTTTAGGTTAGACATATTTTTTAAAAAAAAAATCTACCAGGAAGGTGTTCAGGACAGGTTGCTTGGAAAGGAGGCAATCCACCACCGGAGAACCTTAGACAAGTGTCTTGCTGATCCTGCTGCAGGGCAGGAGAAAGGGCTGGGTGACCTCCCCAGGCACTGGGCATTGACAGGGATTAGACAAACCCTCAGGGAGTCGATGTTTAGTGTGAGGCTGAAACTGCGAGTATTTTGCTGCCCAGAAAAGGACAGAGCGCAGGGTGGTCCCAGCTTGTATGAAGAAGCTTCCATGTATTTCCTTACAAACTCCGGCTCCGTTTCTCATCGCTTCCTCAGTCAAAAGGCAAAGGGAGTGTTTCTCACCGCTCAGTACCAGCACCGCTGCTGGTGATGATGTCGTACGGGGTGCTCCCTGCCACCAGTGCCGTAAGAGATGCTTCTGCCTTCATTGAACACTGCCCAAGCTGAGCGCACGACTCTGGACGGGGGCACTCTGAGAGAGCAAAGGACTGAAAATTACATGTGATCTTTTCTGTCTCTGCTTCCTGCTCTCTGCATCAAGATCTCTGCATGGGTTTTCCACAAATAAAAATTTAAAAATCTCAATAGCCGAGTTCCAACAGAAGCCGCTGGTAAGCTCTCAGCCTGCCACCTCCCACCCGCAGAAACGCTCAAGCGGTGTGAGCGATGGCAAACCCCACCCCCGTGCCCAGCCATGCCCCATTGCCAGCACCCACCTGAGCCACCCAAATATCTAAATGGAAAAAAATCTCATCATAAAATCATAGAATCATTTAGGTTGGAAAGGACATTTAAGATCACCGAGTCCAACCATAAACCCAACACTGACAAACCCACCACTAACCCATGTCCCTCAGCACCACGTCTGCCCGGCTTTTTAATCCCTCCAGGGATGGCGACTTCACCACTGCCCTGGGTAGCCTCTTCCAATGCTTGACAACCCTTTTCCTGTGTAAAATTTTTTCCTAATATCCAACCAAAAACTCCCCTGGCACAACTTGAGGCCATTTCCTCTCATCCTAACCATACTATGAGCTTGATCCAGAGCCACTGGCATGGGGCACCACCGGAAAGAACCTGGGTCCAGCCTCTTTGCACCCTTCGTCCGGGTATTTATATACATGAATAAGATCCTCCTGAGCTGTCTCTGCTCCAGGCTGAGCAGTCCCAGCTCTCTCAGCCTTTCCTCATAGCAGAGATGCTACAGCCCCTGCAGCATCTTCGTGGCCCTTGGCTGGACACTCTCCAGTATGCCCATGTCTCTCATACTGGAGAGCCCAGCATTGGACCCAGCACTCCAGGAGT
The DNA here is from genome assembly GCF_028500815.1 of Rissa tridactyla. NCBI lineage: Eukaryota > Metazoa > Chordata > Aves > Charadriiformes > Laridae > Rissa > Rissa tridactyla. Next base: position 11,894,515 of record NC_071466.1, on the reverse strand, counting down.
AGCCACCCCAGTGCTGAGCAGAGGGAAAGGACCATCTCCCTCAACCTGCAGGCAATGCTCCTCCTAATACAGCCCAAGACATCCTTGGCCACCTTTGCTCGTCATCAACTTGGTGTCCACCAGGACCCCGAGGTCCTTCTCTGCCCATCTGCTTTCCAACCAGGTGGCCCCAGCCGGTGCTTGTTTCTCACCTGCACCACTTGTTCAACTTCATGAGGCTCCTGTTCATGAGACCCATTTCTCCAGCCCACCCAGGTCGCTCTGGACACCACCATACCCATCAGGTCAACCAGCCACTCCTCTGTGTATTTTGTAAGTACAAGCACGGAAAGGTTGGTCCTGGCTGCACAGACGTCCTACCAGCAGGGGTGAGGACGTGCCCCCCAGTAGCTGTGATTTCACTGAGAAAAACCCCACTGACTTGACTGTGAGCAGGACTGGGCTTTGTGAGGTGAGGAATCTGCCCACTGTAGCCATAAAACCAGCGATGAAACAGCGCTGGTGGTGCAAGCCCCAACTAGTCAGGGGGTCCTGGCTGTTGGCAAGTTTGGGGGAAAACATTTGCCCCAGCAGTGTTGAGAAGGTGGCCAAGGAGAGGGTGCCCCTTTGCTAACGTAGCAGAAGCTTTGGTCTGCCCTCAGCACAAGGGGTGGGCTGAATCCATCCTGGTTTGTCCACCGCTAATGACAGGAGCCCCAAGGAAAGAGGCACTTTCCCTTGTTTACCTGCAAAGTAGCCGCCAGCAGCAACTGATAGATGCAGCCGAGTAATTAGCCTCAGGACACTTCCAGCTATTAGCCATAGCTCGCTTGCTTATTTTTAATCTCTCCTTCGGGTGCAGTGTCCAACGCAAACAACAGCTTAACCCTGTGAGTGCCGGGCCGTAGGTGCCCTGGGCAGAGCTGTTTGGAGGTGGGCAGAGGGGGACACGGAGCCCTGCGCTGCCCCCGCACCCCTGCAGAGGCCGGGGGCTTTGGCCCTTTGTTTGTTTGTGGAGGTGTCTGCAGGGTGGCATGAAAGAGCTGGACGAGCATGGACGTGGCCAAGAACGCTCTTGATGCAACCAAATCAAAAGCCCACCCCATGCCTCCCCCTCCGGCATCACCAGCCCATCAGAAGGAAGAGCTTTTGTGCATCCCGTAGCATCTGCCACAGCAGCCTTAAAGCAACGAGCTTTGCATCAGCTTGAGCCTCTCGTTTGTAGTCTTTTTCACTTCGGGCTTTTTTTTTCGTCCTCATCATAATAATTATAAATATAATACTACACGCTTGTTTGAAGAGGTGATACGTGGGTAAAAGGAAAAAAAAAAAGGCACATTATTCACTAGAGAGGTAGGACTTTCATTGAACCAGGTCTTGGTACTCTTGCAAAAATCTGGTTTGATTAGGGTGATCTATTTTATAATTTAATACTATATTTTTTTTTAGTTCCTTTTGGTTGGGGGGGACATACAGCCCCTTGCGAGTCCAGCACCGGTTCGAGGGGCCCCAGGCTGAGCAGAGACCCCCGATCCACCGTTCACCTCCTGCCTGCGCCATCCCTTCCCACCACAGCCCGTGCCCAGGCCACTCTCTGAATGAGGGCACGTTTTAAAACCAGCTAAACTGACGCTCTTCAGCAGCGCTTCCTTACACGGCTGCAGTGCACAACCCGTCCTGGGAGCTGCAGCACAAAGGCTCCCTTTCAGAAACACCGCCCGAACTCCCGCTCCCGGCGCTGGGTGCTGGAGGTGCCCTGGAACAGCTTTTCTCGTTTGACCGTGGCATTTTCAGCCCCTAAAAGCGTCCTGGGGATGGGTTTTAGGGGGCTGGGGGCGGGGGGGTGGCTCTGTTTTTTACAGACCTCCAAAAAGTTTGGATTTTGCTGCTGGTTTTCGTAGCCGGCGGCTGCCCCGTGGACCCAGGGGACCTGCACAATATCTGCAGCCATCCCGTGCGTGGGGACTGGAGCAAATCCCCCCCCGGCATTGGGATGGGGATTGGGGGGTCCCCACGGAACCCCCCAGGAGGGTCCCTGCCTGGCCGCAGCGGGCACCAGGGGACAGCGAGGCACAGCTGCCCCAACCCGCCTCCCTCTGCAGAGGGGACAGACCCCCATGGGGACAGAGGGGTCCCAGTGCCACCAGTGCCCCCGGGCAGAGAGAGAGGAGCATTGGAAAGGAGTTAATTGGGGGGGAGGAGGGTCTGGAAAGAGGGATGGGGGGGTGGGTCCTGCGAACAGGTCTGTCCCTGCAGTGTGATGACCGAGGGGACGCAGGGACAGTCACACACACACACACACCCCGGTGCCACCAGCCTTGGCTCCAGCAAAGAAACTGGTGCAAAAGCCCCAGCGAAGTGTCACCGGTTGCAAACCCGCTAATTGGCCCCGTGGCAACAAGCCAGAGGGGACCTGGGGCCGCGCCAGCCCGGCCACCAGCGAGCAATCCTCCTGTGACCCCGTGCGGTAATTACCTTCCAGCTCGTTAGCACTAATTGGACTACTCCCAGGAAGGGAGACTGATGGAAAAAAAAAAAACCGAAGTTCAGTTGCTTTTAACTTTGACTTGTTGGAAAGCCCAGGAAAGAAAATAAGTCAGAGGGCCTGAGACACTTGGAGGGACGCTCCTGTCTCGTGTCACCCAGCCCGAAACCTCTGTCCGTGGCAAGGGGACGGTGCAGGACAGCATGTGCCTTCCTGCGGGCAGGATGGTGCTCAGTCCCCAGGGTATGCTCAGATCACCACCAACGCAGCCATGATCCGTCACAAACACCCTGCCCGGCCCCGCTGCGGGGGGTGCTGGGGGTGGTCCTGCGCCCACAACGGCTCTTCCCCAACCCAGCAGCCTGGTTCCGCGTCGGGTGCCAGGGACCACGCCATGCTCCAGCCTCCGCTTCCCAAGGCCACCTCTGACCCAGCGCGAAATGCCAGGGGTGCCCCGACATTTGTCCCTTGTTTTGGGGGTGCTTGTGACCTACGGCCATGCCGGCGACTCGGGGCAGTGCTGGGGGGGTGCGCCGGAGCCCCCATCTCAGGCCACGCAGCATGGCCAGGCGTGTGACAGGGCTGGGGGGGGGACAGGCTCGGTGACTCTCCCACTGCACGGGGCTTTGGGGGGGGTCTCCAGTGCTGCCCCAAAAGAAGCTCCCCAACAAACCAAGCACCCTGTTCCTCCTAAAACCAGAGTCCCCTCCCCACCATGACAGCACTGCCCTGGGGATGGATGCTGCTGGGCATCCTTGTGGGGTGTTAACCACCCTGCACCGTGTACTGTGCACCCTGCACCATCCACCCTGCACAGCACACCCTGCACCCTGCTCCGCCGGGGTCTGCTGCCCTGGAGATCCTTCAGGAGCATAGTCACAGAATGACGGATTTGTCCAGGTTGGAAGGGACCTGTCAGATCATGGAGTCCAACCATCAACCCAACACTGACAAACCCACCACTACCCCACGTCCCTCAGCACCACGTCTGCCCGGCTTGTAAATCCCTCCAGGGATGGCGACTCCATCACTGCCCTGGGCAGCCTCTTCCAATGCTTGACAACCCTTTCGGAGAAGACATTTTTCCTGATATCCATCCTAAACCTCCCCTGGCACAACTTGAGGCTGTTTCCTCTTGTCCCACGGCCTGTTCCTTGGGAGAAGAGACCGACCCCCCCTGGCTACCCCCTCCTTTCAGGGAGTTGCAGAGAGTGAGAAGGTCTCCCCTCAGCCTCCTTTTCTCCAGGCTGAACACCCCCAGCTCCCTCAGCCGCTCCTCACAAGACTTGTGCTCCAGACCCCTCACCAGCTCCGATGCCCTTCTCTGGACACGCTCCAGCACCTCCCTGTCTTTCCTGTAGTGAGTCAGAAGACAACCTTCCAAACTGGGATGGATGGGGTGGGATGGGATGGGATGGGATGGGGTGGGGAGGTCTCCCAGCCACCCTGTCCCCAGCGCTGAGCAGCCAGCTGCCATTGCATGGGCTCCAGTGTCACCAGGTCTTGGCTGAGCTGGTTCAAGGTGAGGTCCCAGCAGAAAGCAAGCTGTGGAGCAGGCCAGGGTGGGCTTCTTCAGGGCCATGGAGGCGGCAGCAGGAGTTGAGCATGTTGGTGACAGGTGCCTTGGCCACTGCTCCCTCCTGCTCCCATCCCAGATGGTGGACTGGGACAAGCCCCAGCAGGTCCAGGCAGCTGAAAGGTGGCCAAGGGGACAGGACTGGTGTGGCAGTGGCCAGGGAGAGAGTCTGGATTGCAAAACATCCCCTTCTCCTGCATCCCCCTGTGCAGGCACAACCCCAAAGCCAAATACCCTGGAATGGGGTTTCCTGGGTTCCCCAAGAGTATTTTATCCTGGGGGGAGAAGAGGGGTGAGACAGGAGGGTGGTCTGAGCCTGCGAACGGCCGCGGCGGGGCTGCGGGGAGCTGCTGGGCTGAGCCCCACCACAGCACACACAGGGCAGTTTGAGGTGACCTTCCCCAAGCTGCCCTGTTGTGCTGCACCCACCAGAGCCACACAAGCCCAGGAGGTGATGCCTGGCTGGGGGTGGGGGGGGCGGTGTTGCTGGTGAACCCGTTTGGCAATGGGCAGTATAAGGGATGGTGAGCATCCTCCGGGCCACGGCTGGCCCCCAGCCCCCAGAGTCCTGCACACCCAACCCATGGCTGCTGGGGTGACAGCGGCCCTGGGATGTGTTGGAGCCACCTGCGCTGCTGGGATAGTGCCCTGAAGGCCCTTCCAGGCTTGGATGGTGGAGAACATGGAGGGACAATGTCACACCCCCCCACACACACTGTGTCAGACCCTCTTGCAGAGGGGCAGGGGTCCCACCCTGGGCACTGAGCCCTCCTCAGCCCCACAGTGGGGCTGGGCAGAGCCAAGATCCTGGAGAAGATTTCCTCCCTGCCCTGCGATTTCATAGAATCATAGAATCACAGAATGGTTTGGGTTGGAAAGGACCTTAAAGGCCACCCAGTGCCACCCCCTGCCCTGGGCAGGGACACCTCCCACCAGCCCAGCTTGCTCCAAGCCCCGGCCAACCTGGCCTTGAACCCCTCCAGGGATGGGGCAGCCACAGCTTCTCTGGGCAACCTGGGCCAGGGGCTCACCGCCCTCACAGCCAAGAATTTCTGCCCGAGATCTCAGCTCAGTCTCCCCTCTTGCAGTGGAAACCCCTTCCCCCTCGTCCCATGGCTCCCCTCCCTCATCCAGAGTCCCTCCCCAGCTTTCCTGGAGCCCCTTGAGGGACTGGAAGGGGCTCCAAGGTCTCCACGGAGCCTTCTCTTCTCCAGGCTGAACCCCCCCAACTCTCTCAGCCCGTCCTCCCAGCAGAGGGGCTCCAGCCCTCCCAGCATCCGATCGTTTGCACCACTGGAAGGTGAGCGGGGAGGATGGTGGTGTTTGCACCACTGGAGGACGATCTGGGAGGATGCAGCAGCAGGAGCTCATGCCCTCTCCTGGGGCTGCAGAGGCAGCGAGAGGAGCCCAAACCCGCCAGGTCCGACCCAGCGGCTCAGCGAGGGCCATGGCTGCCGTTTGAGGTGCACAGGGCGATGCCCTGCACATCTCCGGCACCTCCCTGGTGAGACGTGGCCCTGCCAAGCTGCCGGCACCTCTGCAAGGGTGGCAATGGCTCTGCTGACCGGGCACCGCAAACCCGGGGAGGGCGGCTCTTCCCCGCTGCCGCCGCCGCCGCTCGCACTGCCAGGAGACCTGGGAGGGGACCGAAATAAACGAACGCGTCTGCAAACCTCTTCCCTCTGCTCTGGGCGAGCAGCAAGCGGGTGGCCCTGGGGACACCGCTGTGGCACCGGGCACGGCTCCCAGCGTGGAGCGCGGGAGGCACCTCCTGGCCAGAAGGCAGCACTGCCACCCCCTGCACCGCCAGCCCCTGCACTGCCACCCCCTGCCACCTCCCTGCACTGCCACCCCCTGCACTGCCACCACCTCCCTGCCACCTCCCTGCACTGCCACCCCCTGCACTGCCACCCCCTGCCACCTCCCTGCACTGCCACCCCCTGCACTACCACCACCTCCCTGCCACCCCCTGCAACCCCCTGCACTGCCACCTCCCTGCACTGCCACCCCCTGCCACCTCCCTGCACTGCCACCCCCTGCCCTGCCACCCCCTGCCACCTCCCTGCACTGCCACCCCCTGCACTGCCACCCCCTGCCACCTCCCTGCACTGCCACCCCCTGCACTACCACCACCTCCCTGCCACCCCCTGCAACCCCCTGCACTGCCACCTCCCTGCACTGCCACCCCCTGCCACCTCCCTGCACTGCCACCCCCTGCCCTGCCACCACCTCCCTGCCATCCCCTGCCACCTCCCTGCACTGCCACCCCCTGCCCTGCCACACCCTGCCACCTCCCTGCACTGCCACCCCCTGCACTGCCACCCCCTGCCACCTCCCTGCACTGCCACCCCCTGCACTACCACCACCTCCCTGCCACCCCCTGCAACCCCCTGCACTGCCACCTCCCTGCACTGCCACCCCCTGCCACCTCCCTGCACTGCCACCCCCTGCCCTGCCACCACCTCCCTGCCATCCCCTGCCACCTCCCTGCACTGCCACCCCCTGCCCTGCCACCCCCTGCCACCTCCCTGCACTGCCACCCCCTGCACTGCCACCCCCTGCCACCTCCCTGCACTGCCACCCCCTGCACTACCACCACCTCCCTGCCACCCCCTGCAACCCCCTGCACTGCCACCTCCCTGCACTGCCACCCCCTGCCACCTCCCTGCACTGCCACCCCCTGCCCTGCCACCACCTCCCTGCCATCCCCTGCCACCTCCCTGCACTGCCACCCCCTGCCCTGCCACCCCCTGCCACCTCCCTGCACTGCCACCCCCTGCCCTGCCACCCCCTGCCACCTCCCTGCACTGCCACCCCCTGCACTGCCACCACCTCCCTGCCACCTCCCTGCACTGCCACCTCCCTGCACTGCCACCACCTCCCTGCCACCCCCTGCACTGCCACCTCCTGCCACCTCCCTGCACTGCCACCCACTGCCACCTGCCTGTACTGCCACCCCCTGCACTGCCACCTCCTGCACTGCCACTACCTCCCTGCCACCCCCTGCACTGCCACCTCCTGCCACCTGCCTGCACTGCCACCCTCTGCACTGCCACCACCTCCCTGTCACCCTCTTCCACCCCTCCCCACTGCCTTCTCCCTGCACTGCCACCACCTCCCTGCCACCCCCTGCACTGCCACCACCCCCTGCCACCCCCTGTCCCTGCCACCTCCCCAGTGCTGGGGCTGCCCACGCTGTGCACGTCCAGTGCCACCCCCGGCCCTGGCTTGCCGGACAGGCAGGACGGCTGTGCCACCTTCCCTGCACACGTGCAGCCCCCGCTCTGGTTTGGGACCGCAGCTGCGAACCGGGGTCCTGTTTGCCCAGGAGCTTTTAAACACTCCAACGGTCATTTTGGCTTGGTCCCTCTGGCCCAGGTCTGGGTGCGGGCGCAAGAGCTGCAGCCGGAGGTGAAGGCTGGGTGCCATGGCCAGGGACAGAGGGGCAGGCGGTGGCAGAGGACAGCACCAGCCTGCCCTTGTCCCTGCAGCACCCCATGGCCCGACGGGGCAGCCTGGGAGAGGCCCAGCAAGGGATGGGGCTCTGTGCCTGCCAGGCTGGTGGGGAACGGCAGAGAGCAGAGCCCCGACAGCCCCACAGCCATCCCCGTCCGGTGCCACCGCCGTCCCCAGCACCCTCTGCCCCTCTTCCCCAGGAGAAGGGATGGCTGCCCCATCGCAGCCTCTTCACTCCCACCCGTGTTCAAGTCTCTCCCCCACCCCATTTCTTACCCGTCCTTCCTCTGCCTCAGCCTGCGAAGCACTGCAGGCTGAGGCCACTGCAGGGACAGTCCTCCTCTTCCTGGACCGCAGCCCAGCAGGGTGGGGGGACAGAGTGCCCCCAGCCCCTGCCCACGGAGGCGTCCCCCCTGGCGCAAAGCAGCATCAGCCTCAGCTGAAAGCATAAAACTCCAGTGCATCCACCTGGTCCTCCCCGAGACCATCACAGCTGGGCAGAGCAGAGCCCCAGGTGCCGCCACGTCACCGGTGCGTGGGCAGCACCATGAGCATCCATCAGGCACCAGCACGGGGGGCTTCAGATGGGCTTTGCGACTAGGAATTGTCTACGGACAGCTGTGACGCCGCTCTAACACCACCTTTCCTGAGCTGTCCTCCAATCCAAGTCCACGCGTTAAACTCTCTTGGCCTTCAGAACAGGAGGGTTGTGTCTAACCCGCCCGTGGCAACAGCCCCTGGCCCCTGGTACCGTGGCGGGGACCTGGCGGCGGGATGCTCATCGCACGCAAACCTCCAACAGCCTGTAGGGCAGGACGAGCCATCCCAGCGCCGTCCCTGGTGCTGTTTGGCAGATTCTGCTCCCAGGTTTTGATGGGTCTGGCCAGGATCAGCCCAAGGAGGCCCTGGCTGTGACCGGGGCGTTAGGTGCTCCCACCATCCGGTGACGATGGCATTGCAATGGACCCCATCACCACGGGTAGACCCTGAATAAGGTGCTTCATGTTGTCCTTCTCCTACCTGCCCTGTTGCCGAGGCTCTTATTGATTCTGCGTGCTGCAGCGCGCAGGGTTACATGCAAACGGTGTGAGAGGCGATGCAAAGCAAGAGGCCGCAGGAACAGCCTCAGCTTCCATGGAAACCCAGAGCCAGCTCGAAGGGCTGAGATTTCAAGTGCCAAATTGTGACCCGTTCCTGAAAGGTGACAGAGTGGGCCGCATCAGGCGACCGGAGCAAGGAAACCTGCACAGCATCGCCCCGTCCCACTCAGAGGTGCTGGCGGGAGCGGGGCGTCCACCCCCAGCAAAGGGGCAAAGACAAAGGTTGTGGAGGAAAGTCACGAGGACTGGGGAGGTAACGGGGTTGAAGGGCACCTGAGCCAGGCACCCAGACCGGGAGACGCTGCCAAAGTCCAACAAGAAGCTGAACTGTAGTTTTGGAGGGTGCTGCCAAGGCGCAGAGGAGGAAGAGCACAGAACAACAGATCCGTGGGCCGAGGCGTCCCTCCTCCACCCGACCGTCCCCAGGCGGTAGTGGACCTGGTGGTCCTGGTGGACCTGGATCCTCCAGGAGGATGCAGCGAGAGGGAACAGCCTCTGTTGGCTCTTTCATTTTGATTCCTTCTCTCGGGGGGCTGTGACACCGCAGCTCTCAGACCCGGAAAACAAAGCGAATGGACAAATTTACACAATTGGGATTTGTGAAAGTGCTTTCTGGATGGCTTTGATGTAACGTGCTTGGCCTTTCCCTGTGCACCCTCCTGCCCCCTCTCCTGCCAGCCTGTTCCCATGAATCCTGCCGGGATTTCACCCATTTGAGGCTGCTCCTCTCCACCGCGCTGCCAGGGGAGGGGGTCGGCAGCAGCAGGATCACGAAGACGTTGCTTTCCCTGGAACAGAGCCAGAGCCACGGCCACGGGGTTGATCCCACCCACCTGTGGCAGTCTGGAGCTGCACACCCTGGGGCCGGCGAGGTGAGGGATGGGATGCGTGACGGAGGAGCATCGTGTTGGTTGCCCGCTGTCCCGTCCCGCCAGCCGGGATGCTGATGGAGCTCTGCAGAGCTGGTCCGCGGCCAGGATCGCTTCACCCCGGCCATCACAGAGATCGAGGGAGCAGTATTCATTACTCTCTTGAAACCCTCAGCGGAGAGCTAACAGTTATGGCTGCCTCAGAGGGAGCCGGAGCAGAAATGGCTGATGTCTTGTTCTTCCCGCAGCCTCCGGGGCAGCAGGGTGAGGACGGGCAGGGTCCCTGCCTGGGGAGGGTGTCCCAGTGCAGGGAACCCCGGTGCCCACTCCTCCAGGGCCAGGAGGGGTCCCAGGTCCCAAGCCTTGCTTGCAGGACTGCAAGTGGAACAGGCTGCCCAGAGAGGTGGTGGAGTCTCCGTCTCTGGAGACATTCCAAACCCACCTGGACGCGTTCCTGTGCCACCTGCTCTGGGTGACCCTGCTCTGGCAGGGGGTTGGACTGGAGGGTCTCCAGAGGTCCCTTCCAACCCCTGCCATTCTGTGATTCTGTGACTGCCGGCACACGTCCCAACAACTGGGCTGGAGCAACCCCGGGGGGGCACTGGGACAGTCCCTCGTCCCCAGCACTCAGCCAGCGGCACTGACATCACACCTGATGGGCTTTAGCCTGCTCCTTACAAACTTTGCAGGTGTTTTGAGGTGATCCCACCTCTTTGGCCTCTATCTCTCCTTGCTGTCAAAAGCTTTTCCTGCTCCCTCGGCATTAGCTTAAGTGTGTGACGACCAGTTTTGTGCCTTACCTCAGTCTTCTCTGTACTGAATGTCACCAGATCCTTCACCTTTCCTCATGACTTTTATCCCTCTCCCGGCTCACACAGCTCCGTGGGGATCCCGCGATGCCAATCTTCTCCTGAGATCCCACCTGGACGCTGCTGGCGCTGCCACTGCAGATCCAGCCCACGGGGCGGGCAGCTGGGTGAGGACATGTCCCCGCACCATGCGGCATCTGAACAGGCGCCTTTCCCAAATTTTGGAGTTTGTTTAACACAACGCACTCGCCAGGTAGCCACGCCGACTGGCAGCGATGACCTTCTGGTCTTTGCCGTGATGGCACTCGCTTGCCAGGGAGGGAAACCCAGTGACCTGGGACTGGTGAAACACCAGCGTGTCCCAGCATCCAGATTTTGGGCCAGACCCCTCTCACCCAATTCAAGTACGAAGACACAGTTGGAAGACACAGAGAAGGCAGAGTCACTGAATGCCTTCTTTTCTTCGGTCTTCACTGATAAAGCCGTCCCTCACGCATCCCATACCCTGGAGGCAAGGGGGAAGGTCTGGAGAGAGGAAGATTTTCCCTTAGTTGAGGAGGACCGGGTCAGAGACCACTTGGCCAAGCTGGACATTCATAAATCCATGGGCCCTGACGGGATGCACCCGCGAGTGCTGAGAGAGCTGGCAGATGTTATCGCTAGACCACTCTCCATCGTCTTTGAAAGGTCCTGGGGAACAGGAGAGGTGCCTGAGGACTGGAGGAAGGCTGACATCACTCCAATCTTCAAAAAAGGCAAGAAGGAGGACCCAGGGAACTACAGGCCGGTTAGTCTCACCTCTGTCCGTGGGAAGGTAATGGAGCGACTCATTCTGGATGTCGTCTCCAAACACATAGAGGAACAGGAAGTTATTGGAAGTGGTCAGCATGGATTTACCAAGGGCAAATCATGCCTGACCAATCTGATAGCTTTCTATGATGTTATAACGGGTTGGCTGGATGAGGGGAGAGCCGTAGATGTCATCTACCTTGACCTTAGCAAGGCTTTTGACACTGTCCCCCATAACATCCTCATTAGGAAGCTGAGGAAGTATGGGCTAGACGAGGTGACAGTGAGGTGGATCGAGAGCTGGCTGAGTGACAGAACTCAGAGGGTTGTGATCAGCGGCACAGAGTCCAGTTGGAGGCCTGTAACGGGTGGTGTCCCTCAGGGGTCAATACTTGGTCCAATTTTGTTCAATATATTCATTAATGACCTAGATGAGGGGACAGAGTGTATCCTCAGCAAGTTTGCTGATGATACCAAGCTGGGAGGGGTGGCCGACACTCCAGAGGGCCGTGCTGCCATCCAGCGTGACCTGGGCAGGCTGGAGAGCTGGGCAGAGAAGAACCTAATGAGGTTCAACAAAAGCAAGTGTAGGGTCCTGCACCTGGGGAGGAAGAATGCCAAACACCAGTATATGTTAGGGGCGGACATGCTGGGAAGCAGCTCTGAGGAGAAGGACCTGGGGGTCCTGGTAGACAGCAAATTATCCATGAGCCAGCAGTGTGCCCTTGTCGCCAAGAAGGCCAATGGCATCCTGGGCTGCATAGGGAAGACTGTGGCCAGTAGGTCGAGGGAGGTCATTCTCCCCCTCTACTCTGCACTGGGGAGGCCACAACTGGAGTACTGTGTCCAGTTTTGGGCTCCCCAGTTCAAGAGGGACAGGGAACTACTGGAGCGAGTCCAGCGTAGGGCAACCAAGATGATTATGGGACTGGAGCACCTCCCTTATGAGGAAAGGCTGAAAGAGCTGGGACTCTTTAGCCTGGAGAAGAGAAGGTTGAGGGGGGACCTGATCAATGTTTACAAGTACCTAAAGGGTGGGTTTAAGGAGGACGGAGCCAGGCTCTTTTCAATGGTTCCCAGCGACAGGACAAGGGGCAATGGGCACAAGCTGGAACATAGGAAGTTCCATTCAAATACACGGAAAAACTTCTTTACAGTGAGGGTGAGAGAGCACTGGAACAGGCTGCCCAGGCAGGTGGTGGAGTCCCCTTCTCTGGAGATTTTCAAGACCCGCCTGGATGCAGCCCTGAGGGATGTGCTTTAGGCAATCCTGCTCTAGCAGGGGAGTTGGACTAGATGATCTCTAGAGGTCCCTTCCAACTCTGAAGATTCCGTGATTCCGTGAAGAGAAGTCGGACAGTGCGTTCAAAACCGTCACCTGCGTTGGCTGATGAGACATTTTGTCCCCAAAGGATCTGAAGGAGTTGCTTCTGCTCTGATGCTGGGGCAACGGCGGCTTTTCTTCAAACGCGGCGCTCCACCAAACACCTCCCTTCTCTCTGCAGCATTACCAGCAATTTTACCACATCCATCACTTAGTGAGAGTCTTTGCTTTGCTTGATATTAATTTAAATATATTTTCGCAACGTGTTTGGTTTGGTTTGTGGGGTTTTTTTCCCCTCAGCCTTCACCCTGCAGTCAGGAATCTTGCCTGCAGACTTTGGTGCTTTTTTTTTCCTAATTTTATTAATGTCATAATTAGCATTCATGCTGACTGCTCCCAAACTATCCTCTAGTGTGTGTGGGGGGCGCACTTATAAATCCCCTGCCAAACCAGGATTTGATTTGTGCCCCAGCGCTGCTCCTCTGGGACTCATCCAGTAACGGATTGCCAGCTGGAAAAGGAGAATAACTAGACTTGAGTGGAAATGGGATAAGACACATCAAGGGAAGGGGTGTGTCAGACCCTCTGATGCTGAGACCTCCTGGCCATGGGACCAGGCCAGCCGGGACCCTGGTAAAGCAGCAGATGCCCCCAGGACGGATCAGGAGAAGAAGACGGTGACCAGACAAGGACTTAGCAGGACCAGGAGAGACAATATCAAGGAAGCTCCGCCAAGGGACGTCCCAGCTCTGGGGAACTCAGGAGTGGCATCTCAGGACTCATCTGATGTTGTCAGTATGGAGCTTCTCGCAGACTGCAGGGGCTGATTAGAGCCACAGACTGGTGGGGGTTGGAAGGGACCTCTGTAGACCATCCCGTCCAACCCCCTGCCACAGCAGGGTCACCCGGAGCAGGTTGCACAGGAACGCATCCAGGTGGGTTTGGAATGTCTCCAGAGATGGAGACTCCACCACCTCTCTGGGCAGCCTGTGCCAGGGCTCTGCCACCCCCACAGGAAAGAAGTTCCTCCTCATGTTCAGATGGAATTTCCCGTGTTCCAGTTTGTGACCTCTGCCCCTTCTCCTGTCCCCGGGCACCACTGAGAAGAGTCTGGCCCCATCCTCTTGCACCCCGCCCTTTAGCTCTTGCTGAGCATTGATGAGATCCCCTCTCAGTCTGCTCTTCTCCAGGCTGAACAGCCCCAGGGCTCTCAGCCTTTGGTCAGCACAGAGATGCTCCAGCCCCTCCGCATCTCCGCAGCCTCCGCTGGACTCTCTCCAGCAGTTCCCTGTCCTTCTGGAACTGAGGAGTCCAGAACTGGACCCAGTGCTCCAGCTGTGGCCTCCCCAGGGCAGGGCAGAGGGGGAGGATGACCTCCCTCCACCTGCTGGCCCCACCCTTCTTGATGCCCCCCAAGATGCCATTGGCCTTCTTGGCCACAATGGCACATGGCTGGCTCATGGTCATCCTGTTGCCCACCAGGACTCCCAGGTCTCTTTCCACAGAGTTGCTCTCCAGCAGGTCAGCCCCCAACCTGGACTGGTGCAGGGGGTTATTCCTCCCCAGGTGCTGCACCCTACACTTGCCCTTGTTGAATTTCATTAGGGTCCTAACTCACGATCTTCAGATCATGAGACTGATGAGACCTGCTGACAGCCCGAGGCTGGGAGGCTTCATCCAGGGAGGACGGGGATTTATCACAGGAGACCTGGAGGAGGAAAGTTTCCAGACCTCATACCGATGTCCAGATTGCCAACAAGAGCTGTAAGAGAAGCGGAGGCAGAAGCAATTGCTGGAAGTCCTTGCCTTGAGGCCTCCCAATTAATAATGTTGCCTTGAGCACCGCGAGTGACTCATGAGCCTCTGTGTCCTCCAGTGCTCCCCGCGCATCCCTCAGAGCCAGGTTTGTAGCTGTTGCTACTCTGTCAGAAACCGCGGAGAAATCCACCTGCGGTGGAGCCCATGCACTTTGCTGGGGGAACATACATTCCTGCAGGAAAAACCAGTCCATTTCCTTGCCAGAAACCTGCCTCCGGTGAAACCAAGCTGACGGGCATGAACTCTGTCTTTAGCCTCTGGCTGTGCATTGGCAGAGACCCCAATTATAACTGCTCCCTCCCTGTTTTTGGGGAGCACCCCGGGGCTCCGGGATGTGGCCGTGTCCAAGCGGAGGTCCCAGGCTGGTAGGGGGATGGGTTTGGGTCTAAATCCTAAATCCTGGAGCCACCTCTCTCATTGCCCATCATTTTTCCTCTTCCCTTGCCTCTTCCCTGCTGTATATATTCATCATCTCCTCCTCCATGTGTTTTCTCCTCCTTCACCTTTTCTGCATGTTTTTGACAGGGATGGCTTTTTGTTCCAGCACCCATGGTGGTGCGGGGTTGGGGCCCGTGAAGGTAATCCTCAAGTAGCTCCCGGTCTGCACCATCACCTCCCATTTCAGACAGATGTGCCCGTGTCGGACCCCCAGCCCTGGGACACCTGCCTGCTCCTCTCCCAAGGGAACTCACCACGACGTTCCTCTCCCATCGGGTGTTTTGGTGGCTGCACGCTGTCGATGAGTCAGTTTGTTGACGTTCACAACTCTCAGCATATGTTTAAAATGAGCCTTTCTGGGTCAAAGCTGCAGGGAAGCTGCAGGGAGACTTGAAGCACGTTTCCCCGCCTGAGTCATGTCTTAAAAACCAGGCTCCCCTGGGATGCGCGGTGCCCACAGAGACCCCTGAGCACCGTCTCAGGAGCGGCCGTGAACAGCTTTGCCAGGGGTGAAACTGTTGGTTCCCTGTCATGGTGTGGGAATGCCTCGGTGCTGCCGTGCCTCAGTCCTGGCAAGTACCTTTGCATGCAAGAAAGTGGCCACCAAGTGACCCTGCACTACAGGACATCCCCGAGGAGAAAGTGCCTCCTCCATTGGGCACAACCATGGGCAAAGAGCAAGAAATAGAGCCCTTTGCTGGGAGACGGCGCTGGCAGAGCTTGGTGGCTCCGGCCAAAGGACAGCAGGAGAGGGCTGGCGTGATCACAGGATCACAGACTGGCCGGGGTGGGAAGGGACCTCTGGAGATCATCCAGTCCAACCCCCTGCCAGAGCAGGGTCACCCAGAGCAGGTGGCACAGGAACACGTCCAGGCGGGTTTGGAATGTCTCCAGAGACGGAGACTCCACCACCTCTCTGGGCAGCCTGTGCCAGGGCTCTGCCACCCTCACAGGAAAGAAGTTCCTCCTCATGGTGAGATGGAACTTCCTCTGTTCAAGTTTGTGCCCGTGATGTAAAACCAAGGTTGCTGTCAAGCCCAGGACAGCGAGCTAGAACCCAAGCCGAGTGCTAGGCTGAAGGAAGGCTGGGGCTCCTGGTCCGAGCTATGGGATGCAGAAGGAGAAAACAACCAAACTGGGCTCCAGGAGGCATTTGGAGTGCTGCATTCAGGGGTTATACACCACAATGCTGGTGACAGCAGGGGTCTGTGGTGGTCCGCGACCTTCCCTCAGCTCCCACACTGCCATGCTGCAGGGACCCTGGGGTGGAGGGGGCCCAGGCACCAGTCCCTGCTCCCGTCCCTTCTCAGAAAGGAGACTTTGGCCAGTTCTGGGACAGGACCGGATCTCAGCTCATGGTAAGAAAGCAGAGATTTATATTTTCATCAAGGAAACAGCAGAGTGGAAGAGATTTGCTGATATAAGCACCCAGAAGCTGGGGTGCTTCTGTCAACCCTACATCAATTTAATCTCCATCTCCCCGCTCTGAAACGGCTTGTGTTGGTAATCGCGCTCAGTAATTCTGTGCCAACACTAAGACAGACTTTCACCCTTCTGGAGCAAAGAGAAACACACATCTCGCAGCAAAGGCTCCCCGCTACGCACACACCACCCCCCCTGCCCCGCCAGCTCCCTCCGGGCACCAGCAGCATCCCCATCCGCCAGCCCTGGTGGAGGGGTGTTTGCAGGGACAGAGCTCCCCGCTCCAGGGAGAGACGGAGGGAGAAGGGTTCCCTGGGCAACACACGTGTGTGTATTGTATACTGGTGACTCCCGAGGAAGGCAGGAGGAAGTTAGGACGAACTTCTTTCCTGTGAGGGTGGCAGAGCCCTGGCACAGGCTGCCCAGAGAGGTGGGGGAGTCTCCGTCTCTGGAGACATTCCAAACCTGCGTGGACGCGTTCCTGTGCCATCTGCTCTGGGTGACCCTGCTGTGGCAGGGTGGGTTGGACTGGATGATCTCCAGAGGTCCCTTCCAACCCTATGATTCTATAAGACCTGCAGGACACGGAGGACTGGCTGGCTCAGGACCCCAGTCTCAGCTCTCATCCCAGCAGATAATCCCCTCCATAAAATAATGGAGATTCCCAAAGCATCCTAGCGCTGGCAAGGCCAAAAAATACAGTGGGAATATTTCCTTTTGCACTGCTGTAGCTGCGGGCTTGCATCCTTACTCTGAACAAAAGATGTGCCTGAGTCACGGCATCGGAAGGCAAAGCATCGAGAGCTGAGCGCCCAGAAAACCTTAAGGGACAGAAACCAGGGGTTTCTCTTCAACCTTAGACCGTGGCAGTGGGAAGGATAGAATCATAGATTCATTTAGGTTGGAAAAGACCCTTGGGATCATCGAGTCCAACCATCATCTCCACTCTACAAAGTTCTCCCTTGCACCATATGCCTTAATACCACATCTAAACAAGTCTTAAAGACATCCAGGGATGGTGACTCCACCAGCTCCCTGGGCAGCCTGTTCCAGTGTCTAACCACTCTTTCCATGACGAATTTTTTCCTAATGTCCAGCCTAAACCTACCCTGCTGCAGCTTGAACCCATTCCCTCTTGTTCTATCGCTAATTACCTGTGAGAAGAGACCAGCACCAACCTCTCTACAATGATGACCAAATAGGGTTCACCGAGCACCAGCCACCAGTGCACGGGCGGAAAAAATATGAGGGGTTTGTAGCTTGCACCCAGTCTGAATGTCTAATGCTGTCTCTGGATCACGTGGAAGGAGGAGCGCTGCCTGGGTCCCCTCCGGGGGGACCCATCCCTTTCGGAGCCCACCGACCACCACCAGCATGGAGGACTGCGCTCCCACGTGCCTGGCTTGTCTTCGGTGCTGCCCACATCTCAGCGGCATCATTTCACCTGCCCAGCGCTGCTGCCCAAAACAAACCAAAGGGGCTCACGGCCACTGCATCAAAGGACGTCGACATTCAGATCTTCTCCGGAATCGCGCTGACTTCTCTCCACACCGATACGGATCAGCCAAATGGTACCGGGCACCCTTCTGTGGCCCCACGGCCAACTGGCACACATGTGCTATGCCCCCACGCTAAAAATCTGCCGGACTCAGAAACGAGATAGCCACACCAAAACTGCCCCTGAAAAGCCCCAAAACACTCTCAGGAATTGTCTGGAGTAGTCATCCTTTCTCTAAACCATACCAGTGTCCACAGCAGCAATTTAACAGCGTGGACAGACAAGCTGTACCATCCAGGACCTGGCCCTGCTTTATTTTTCTGGTACTTAACGCAGCTTTTCAGCCCCTGCTGGCCCCAGCTACTCAAGGAGAGCCGAGAGAGCACGGAAAATCGGGTTGAGGGTGCTTCAGCGCACGCCAAAACCTCGCAGGGAAGTCACCCACTTGGTTTCCTCCTGAGAAAGGCGCTCTGAGCGTCACCCAGGTGGGAGAGGCGGATGGTTTAGTGGCAAGGGTGGGATGGAGGGGACCTGGCTTAGCCTTTGGCGGGGCTCGTGACTTCAAGCACGTCACTTCATTCCTCCATCCCGTTTCTCTCCTCCCAGTCTTGCTCCACAGCGGGCAAACTTGCTGGCAGGGCAGCGCCGGACCCACTTCAGTGAATCCTGGAGTGTGCAGGTGCCTCTTTAATAGAAATAATCATACTTTTGGCTCATTTTTCAAGCCTTTTGCTGCCTTCCACTTGCTAAAGGAACTAAAGGAAGAGAAAACACAGGCAGCGGAGGTTAGTGCTGCCCTTGCGGTGAGAGCGCAGCCTCTCACCGGCCTTCTCTCTTTCTCACCGCTTGTAGTTCAGAGGTTCCACGGGCCTGCCCAGCGTAAAAAGCGTTTCATCGTAGTGAGAAGAGATCTGCATTCGCAGCAGGAGAAACTGCTTTCTCCTTTCAGGCCGAGGGAAGCAGAGCCCTTCCAGCAGGTGGGAATCAGACAGGGTCATCCAGCACATCCCAGTATATACATGTATATATATACACGTCTCACTGTATACATATATTCTGGAGTCATTCACAACACGTCCCAGTATTCCTCCTGGTAGGATTCCCTGGTGTCCACGAGCCCGGATTGCTCCTCTTCATCCCTGCTTTCTGCCTGTACCTGATCACCACGGCAAACTCCCTCCACACCTACACCATGGAATTCCTCCATTCTCCCGTTTGCTCACTGATGGCTCTGCTCCTGCTGACAGTCAGGCTCTGCAGCTCCAGCACATCTGTGCCCAAGATGCTGCTGGGTTTCCTCTTTCATCTCAGCCACATCTTTCCAGGGGGCTGAGGGGCCCAAATCTTCTTCCCATAGTTCTTCATCACGTTGGATTTCCAACACCCTCCTTCTCACGGCCACAGGTACGTGGCCATTTGCAACCCACTGCGCTACGCAGATATAACGAGCAGAAAATACCCATCCCGGTTATCCGTGGCTGCAGTGGTGAGGAACATCACTTCTGCCAGCCCCAGGGTGATCCTGGCATCCAAGGTCCATTGCCTTGGATGCCAAGGTCCATGCCGCTCTAACATCATCAAGCACTTTGTGAGCACGTGGTCCTGGTGAACCTGTCCCGTGGGGGCATCTCCAGGAACAAGATGGTAGGACTGGCCACGACAGCCATCACAATCGTCTTCGATTTAGGCTTCCTCCTGGCATCCTACTGCAGGACAATCCTAACAGCCCTGAGAATTATTCCCGGGAAAGTGCAGCACGAAGCTTGCCACACGTGCTACTCACCTCATGGTCATCCTGGTGACTTACTTGTCCAGCCTCTGCTCCTCGATAGCCTACTGCATGGGGAACCTGTCTCTGAAGACACGCACAACCTGATCGGTGGGACATGCCATGTGGCATCAACCCTGTCATTTATGGTGTGAGGACCAAAAAGACCCGGGAGCGCCTCCTAAAACTCCTGAAAAAAGAGGTTTGATGTCAATCCCCTTTAAGGCAGCAGCCACAAGTGGAGGTAACACCTCTTTGCGCAGACACACAACCTCCTGCGCATGCCCATGGAAATGGAGCTCTGAGCAGCCTCTGTCAGGCAGGAGAAGAGAGTCTGATGACAGGTGACAAGAGTTAATCACCAGGGCAGGTCAAAGGAAAAGGAAAGCATTAAGAAGGGACTGTATGTGCCCAAACCAGCAATTTCCAGCTTCTCTGGACCAGCCACGCGCTGTCAAGCCTCAGAATTTCCCCTCCAGGCTCCTACGAGCAGCCAACGGTCATCGTTACCTGTAGCAAACCAGATTAGGATGCTGGATTCAGGGCTGGCAAACCGCAGGGTCCCTTCACAGACCACAGGGACAAGAGGATAGGGTCTGGAATGAGCTCCCTGCAATCAGCCTGAGAGACGTGCCACGGCACCTGGGAACCGCAGCCTTCGGATGCTGCGTGTCTTGCAGCTTTTCTCTGTCCCAGCGCTCAGCACTAGTTAACAAGTCCACGCTGCAACTAAACTAACCCGCCTTTTCCCAATTATCCCTACCGGAGATCTTGCCAGTTGACCGCGGCATGTGAGAGGTCTGCAAGACCCAACGGGTCTCTTGGCTGACACATCACGGGAGAGCGAGTTAACAGTCCCGGACAGGCCAGTGCTTCGGGATACGGTTCGGCCGTTGTCCCTGCCGGGTCCCACCTTGCTCCAGCAGTCCCGGCCCTGCAGGGCAAGGGGCGCCGCAGTCAGCGGCAGGATCTGGCCATGGACACACCGAGCTTTTTCTTTGAATTGTGAAAACCTTTGAATTCCTGGTGTGCGTTGTGGGTTGTTTTTTAAAATTTAAAAAAAAAAAAAAAAAAAAAGCTTTAGTATTTTCATCTAAAAAACTTTTAAAAAAAAAAAATAAAATCAATCTCGATCCGCAGCCCAATAGCTATTCGATGTGAACGGCGAGAAGATAAAGCTACTGTCAGACCCAGCCATCTCGGCGCTACTTCTCTGCAAAGCTGCTCCTCGCTTCGCGGTCACGGTGTCGTGGGGCAGCACTTTGGCTGCGGAGGCAAACGTCCCCCGGTCCCCGCGGGGCTGCTGGGCCAGGGCACAGGGGGCTGCGAAGCCAGGCAGGGACCCTCCAACACCAGACGCACACTCTGGACCTCCCGTGCTCCAGGAACCTCGGGCTCTGCTCTTCCTCCCTTTCTTTGCGCCCGTGCCCAGCGGTTATCCATGCGACGGGGGTGGGGGAAAGCCTGGGCTCCCCCATGGGTGTTCCAGCTCCACTTCCCTCTGCCCCAAATACTGCCCGATTCTTGCTCCCAGCACTTGGTTCTCATCCCGCTGCCTGGCACAGATGCTGCTCGCTTGCTCATCTGATGCTCATCCCGGTTTCCTCCATCCTGCACCGGATGGGGATGGGGCAATCTGCAAGCCACCAGACCACCAGCCATCATGCCCACACAGCCCCCCGGCTTGTCTAACCTCAGTAGTCTTGACCCGCGGCTGGTTCCACAGCCTCCAAACTCCCCCTGCCACTCCAGTGCCATCCAGCTTCGTGCCGGTGAGCACACAGCCCCGGCACGCCCGGCCCACGGCAGCACATCCCAGAAGAGCACCGTGGCATGGCGCTGGGGGCTTTCTTCATCACACTGGAGGTCACCTGCATCCCCGTCCTGTACCCCGGCTCCAGCAGCCCGGCCAGCAAAGCTCCCCACACCTGTAGCCCCCAGCAGCTGGTAGTTCTCACTACACATGGACTCCCAGAATGGTTTGGGTGGGAAGGGACCTTTAAAGGACATCCAGTCCCTGAAGGACCCCTGACATCTTCAACTAGACCAGGTTGCTCAGAGCCCCATCCAACCTGGCCTTGAACGTCTCCAGGGATGGGGCATCTCCCACCTTTCTGGGAAACCTGGGCCAGCGTCTCACCACCCTCAGCACAGAAGAAAATCTTTCTCATACCTCCTTCCTTTCCTTCTCCATCATGTACAGCACTGGCCGGGCAGTCTCACAGGACACACACCGAGGGCCAGCTATCCCTTCCACCCACCCTCAACCCTACCTTTTACATGGCATAGACCAAGGAGATTGGGCAGCGTGTCCCGAGATCCCTGTGGAGACAGCGAGGAGCCCATGGACTCCTTGAAACCCAGGCTCTGCTCACCGCTGCCAAGGGAGGCCCAGCTTAGGCTTTAGGAAGAGCTTTCCAGCAGTGAGAGAGCCTTGGAGTCCTGCGCTTGGGGAACCAGTGCCACCAGAGGGTTTCAGATCAGGTCAGACTGGCACCCGTCTGACACTGCTTGTCATGAGATGATCCGGCCTCGGGGAGCGGACGGACAAGCTGGTCTCTCCCGGTTCCTTCCAGTCCTATTTCCTGCAAGTCCCGGATCCAGAACCGGAAAGTCTCACCCAGCCCCTGTGGCGTCCCCTTCCAGTGGGCACAGCTTTGGGTGAGGACCCAGTCAGGTCCCAGCCCCCAGCCAGGTGCTCTCCTCCCGCCGGCTCACACCGCTGGACCCGGGCTTTGGCATGCACTGGAGGCTGGGGTGAAATCTTTAACGTCTCTCAGATGTCAAAGCAATTCACATACCTTTAACGTCTATTATTGCATTCACACGGCAGCCCGGGTTTGTCGAGGTACTCACAAAGAGCCCAGGAACAACCCAAAGGGCGGACACTGCGCCCACGGCTCCTGTTTCTCCCCCCTTCCCCCCAGCTATCCCAGTCTCATAACAGCTATTACAAACCCTCCCAGCATTTTATTTTTTCTAGGCATCTAAAGCGGGGCTGAAATTAATGAGAAGGCAGATGTCTGAACACCTGCACGGCATTGCTACGCTGCGGGGACGAGGCTTGTACGGGAAGCAACAGAGAACAGGAGCCGACTGAGCTGCAAAATGAATATTAAACAGAAATAGCCGCACAGCAATATTTTATGCTTGTTACTGAGTTTGACTTCAATGCTGGGGGAAAAAAAAAAAAAAAAATCCAGGCAACGCAAGAACTCCAGGGAATCAGCATCCTCCCCCAGTATAAATGCCTCATTTTTTTATGGAGCACAAATGAGTTCTGGGCAGCCGGGGTAGGCTGCGAGTACCTCTCCCTGTTTGCCATCTGATTATTCCTCAACAGCGTCTGCAAAAAGTTCGGAGGACACTTTCTACAGCAAGAAAGTGATACATTAAAAATTGTAATTTTTAAAACAGGAAAACAGATAGGAAAGAGCCCGGGGGGGGGGGAGGGATGGGGGGGAGGGCAGGGGGAGACAAGCTCCTTGTTTTCCTGCTGCATTGCGGCTGCAGAGTTAAGAATCTCAGTTACGCTTTACTGCCATAAATTAAGAAGCATCAGCTCAAACACACGCAGAGGCAAAAAGAAAAGGGAGAAAAGTGGGAGCTCTTACAGCTCCGCATGGCTCAGGGTGGGAGCTCCCACAGCCTTCCCCAGCTGAGCCCAAACCGACCCGAGTGACAGAGTCAAACCCGGGGCCAGGAACCAGCCCAGGAGGGCTGCACCCGCCCCAGCGACGGGACGGGATGGCAGGGGACCTCCACCGTGGGACAGAGCCCAAACTCCAGCACGTGACACGCACCCAAAACCAGGGGAAAGTGCCCCATTTCACGGGGAAAACCAGAGCGTGGTTTCCAGAGCCGGAATTCCCTGGGTAAGCAGCGGGGTGGTGAGGAGGGAGCTGGACTTGGGGCAGACCGTAACCCCCCCGAGCCAGCAATACAGTGCCAGTACCAGAAAAAAAAAAAAAAAAAAATGTTTAATTGTGAAGTTCAATAGCAGCAGCGTCACACACAAATCAACGGGTGTAATTATTCGGCTCTGCTGGATACCCTCAGCCAAGTGCCGCACCGCTGTCTCACGGACAGAAATGGAAAGAATCCATATGAACCAGATCAATACGAAAATAATGACACAAAAAAAAAAAAAAAAAAAAAAGAGAGACTGGGTTTGCTGTCTTGAATAAACAGGGAGCTGGAAGGGGTAAACACGCCGCTGTTGTCAGGAAGTAAATGCCTGTTCTAAAGCGCGGGGATTTGCTTCTCTCCGTGACTACCAAAGGCGGGATGAGGAGCTTAGTGTGCAGCATCGATAATTCAGCTGGGAATCAGGGGAGCTCTGAGTGACAGTAATGAACCTTGCTAGAAGCAAGGAAGTCACGGAGCATCCCTCACCAGAGGCTTTGAGGAGCAGGTTAAATGAGCAGCTCTCAGAAATCACCTGGGTCCTGGCTCCGAGCACACATTCCTGCAGCCCCGCCACGCTGTGACAGCGAGCAGTGCCCTGCCACAGCTCGGCACACACCGCTGGCCACGGGCACGCGCCGGCTGTCACCGAGCAGCGCGAGTGGCTTCTGCACGCCCGGCTGCGCTCGGCTCTTCCGCGTAACACACCACACCGCAAAACCCCATCCAGGAGACGGGAATCAAAACCCCGTGGGACAATCACAGAATCATAGAATGGTCGAGGTCGGAAGGGACCTGTCGGATCATCGAATCCAACCATCAACCCAACACTGACAAACCCACCACTACCCCATGTCCCTCAGCACCACATCTGCCCGGCTTTTAAATCCCTCCAGGGATGGCAACTCCACCCCTCCCCTGGGCAGCCTCTTCCAATGCTTGACAACCCTTTCAGGGAAGACATTTTTCCTAATCGTACACAAAATCACAGCATGGCAGGGGTGGGAAGGGACCTCTGGAGATCATCCAGCCCAACCCCCCCTGCCGCAGCAGGGTCACCCAGAGCAGGTGGCACAGGAACGCGTCCAGGCGGGTTTGGAATGTCTCCAGAGACAGAGACTCCACCACCTCTCTGGGCAGCCTGTGCCAGGGCTCTGCCACCCTCACAGGAAAGAAGTTCCTCCTCATGGTGAGATGGAACTTCCTATGCTCAAGTTTGTGCCCGTACACAGTGAGAGACACTGTTGGGAGCAGCAGAGACGAACGAAGATGCTCAATGCTACAGCCTTTAGGGAAAAACACCTGAGAAAGTCTCTCCAGCCGCTGTGGTGAAGAAGCCAGGGTTCAAAATATGAATGCTAGAGTCTTTCTGCAGGAGGCGGCTGGAGAGAACACAGAAACACCTCGGAGGAGGAATGGGGGTGGTGAGGGCAGCAGCCTGGTGTGACTCTGATGCACGACCACAGGCAAGGCCACAGCCGTGGCCTCAGAATCAGCTTCAGCCAGTCCAGAGTCCTGCTGTCACGGAAGGAAGGTCCATTTCTCGGCTGCTCCCACCCACCACCTCCCATCTGTTGGCACGAGCAGATGCAAGGCGGCACAGCCCACAGCAATAAAAGCAATTCCTTCTCGGACTGAGAAGCAGCACAGCTGGATGACGGCTCCAGCAACACAGGGACGGCAGCGTGACGGCCCTCTTAAATCAGCGAACATCACCCTCCTGAACTGAAACAGATGAAGTCCCAGCAACAGAGCTGCTGGGGAAGTTTCTGACCAAGGAAGCTCTGCACAGGCCTGGACTTTGCTAAATCAAGAGCTCACGGGCAGCCACCCGAGACCCAGTACCCCAGAGAAGCACCGATCCTGACCGTGCTTGCAGGACGGGCTCAGCACCCACAGCCAGAGCCACCTGCACCCCCAGCACGTCAGAGGTGCTGCCGCTGTGAGGGGGCAGCTGGGCACGCAGAAATTATCATGGGGGTGGCAGGTCTCGGTGCTACGCTCAGCCAGATGTGATGAAGTTGAAGCCTACGCCTCCCGCGAGCGTGTCCCACACGGCTGGGGATGGGATAACTCCCACCTGAGGTGGGGCCGGGCCGCTGCTGCAGCCTTCATGGAGATCAGCCGCCCACCAGCCTGAGGAAGAACATGTCCGGCTTCAGTGCCGCTGTCTGGGATTGGGCTGGAAGCAGGGAGAGCTGCTTGTGTGCTCAAGGGCTGTTAGATAAAAAGCAGCCAGGAGCAGAGCCCAGGCTACCTCTTCCAGGCAGCTGCTGTCCTCGCTGCCCTCAGGCTGACTTTTGGTCTGACTCACATTTAACCTTTTGGTTGCGCTGTCCCGTTATCAGCAAGAGGCACGCTCCCCTGCCAGGCTACCTCTGTGTGGACACGGACAGGCGCTCCACAGGAGCGCTTTGGGCCAAGGCAGGCGTTGATCCCTGGCTCATGGCCCCAGGGAAACACGTAGGTGGTCTCACTACTTCCACTTCAGCAGGACAAAAGGGCAGCGAGTGCTGGCTGGCTGGAGAAGACGCTGGCTATGGAGTACACGAGGCTGAAGGGAAGGGCCTCAGGCTGTCTCTTTGCTCAGGATCTAACTATCAGGCAGCCCACGCTCAGCACGGTACCACCATGAACCCCTTCGCTTCTCCCATTCTCGCCCTGCTCCAGGAATCACACACAGGCAAGCTGCCACCAGTCTGGGTCTCCAGCATTTAAATCCCCCCCACACCCTTTTTCTTTTTTCCCCCCTCTCTGTAGCTCAGAGCTATTTCCTAGAGAGCAGCAGCACCTTGCTGCCAAGCGGGGAGATGTTCAAGAGGGAAACAGTCCGTTCATCACTGCTTTAGCCCAGCCACAGCAGAGGCAACAGAAACCTATTTCAGAAAAGGAACTGAGCAAAACTGACCCCGCTCAAGCAATGATCGCCCGCTTCCCTGGCTAGCGATAGCAGTTGGGGGATTAAGGGAATAGCGACAGGAAAATCTGGCTGGTCTTTAAGGGAATACCAGTGTTTGTCAGAACAGCGCAGGCAGCAGGAGGCAGCACAAAGGCCAGGCAAGCAGTAGCCAGGGCAGTGGTTAAGGACGAGAGAGGTGGTGGCTCCCGAGGCCTCCCCCACCCCAAAAAGGAGCATCAGCATTCAGCGCAACCCTCGTCCCCACTCCAGCGCCTCTAACCGCCTCTCCTCTCTGTCTAGCAGGAAGCACAAGCCCTCTTCACTCTTCCCCCAGGGGATGAGATCAGGCAGGAGTGCCAATTTCAACAGCACTCATGTTCAGGAGTGCCTCAGAGTGGCAGCAGCAAAACCACAAGAACAAGGAGAGTCTAGACTGCGGGGTCCTGTGGGAGCTACTCCTCTTTACACAGGGATACATTAAGGGTGCGTTACCCAGTTACACCCAACCCCAAAAACTCTTCGTGATGCTCGAGAAGCAGCGCCTTGTTTGATCGAGTGACAGCTCACTGCTGGCCTGGCCGCAGAAGACGCACTGCGCAGCCCTGCCCTCGGCTGCAGCAGATCCCACTGGTCCCCCAGCAGCCGCAGAGGGGAATGGGCCCCATCCGTCCCACTGCAGCTCTCCAGCAAACAAGCGAGGACAGACCGGCACAAGCATCTTCACAACTTCACTAAACCCATCCATCACGGTCCAACCAGCAGCTCCTCAGCAGATTTCTACCTCTAGCCCATACTTTCCACACGCCTGTCGACAGCCTAACACACGGCTTTTCAATTCTTACTAAACTCTTTCTCTGCCCCATCCAACCGGTGAGGCTGACACGTTCTGCAAGAGCGATTCTGCTTCCCCATCAGCCCTGCTCCAGCCCTCGCAACTTCTGGACCTTCCCAAACTCACTCGGAAGAGGATTTTTGTAGTCAAAATGAATCTTTTTGGTGAAATCTCCCGAGAGGCACAGCTGCCACGGGTGGGGACAAGACACAACTATCTTCCCTTGGAAGCAGAGAACGCCACTTCCCAAGGCATTTGCAGTGATGCCTTATAGGAGAAACCAGAAGCAGAAGAAACAGGGCAAGTGCTGGACTAAAAACCAAGATGCAAGAGTTCAGGCCTTGCCTCTAGCACAGTCCCAGATTCTCCCGGTGAACTCAGCATTCCTCCTTTGCACAGTACTGAAACACAGACCTGGCCTTACTTCAGCCCCTTCCTCCTCTTTACCTCAAGCCCAAATCTTCAAAAACAACACACAGAAACAGGCACCCTACCGAGTAAAGCCCAAATGCCCCAGCAAATGCAGGGTTCTGCTGCTGTGCCTTATTTTACACAAGAGCCTTCAGACAGTTCTCTGGGAGGAACCGTGTACACGAGGTGCAGGGTTCACAAACCAGGTCTCAGCTGCTACAATTCACTTTCAATCAAAGAAAGTGTTCCCAAGGATACCACTTGCTCATTCCTTTGACATTCCACGTTTTATTGAGTTTGGCTGGATTAAAGGGTTAGTTGTATGGTACATGAATTCAATAAATATTTAAGAACTGGATGATGAAGCCCCATCACATTAGAGCAGGGAGTTAAGCACATGGATAAGTAAAAATGTATGATTTTTCAAATAACTAGCTGGGGTGGATAAATGCAACTCTTGGGGAAAAAAAAAAACACAAACAAAAAAAGATGGTTGTGTGCACTTCAGAAGGGCTTTCTGGCCAAGGACAGCACGGAAGCCCATTACCAGCAAACTGACTGATAAATTAGAGTGGGTTCTTAATACAGAATAAAATGCACTGCAGGAGTTCTGCCATTTCCTGGTCAGAACTGAAAAGGAACATTTACCAAGAGCAATGTTCTGCCCTCCCAGGCTGGATGGAGAAGATGAACTCTCCAGGTAGCAACACACCTACCGCCAGCCTGCACCTTTAAAAAGCTTTTTGGAAAGGGAAGAGGAAGGGACAAGGAGAGGTAGCAATGGTGGGAGAAGGGTCTCACCTGCAGGTGTGCACACACTCCAGCTTTCTAAGCTTGACAGAAGCTGCTCCTTTGCCATGACAGACAGCACAGCAAGCGCACAACACACCCTGCCTAGGGATGTTTTCCTGCTGTCTTATCACAGCAAAGGAGAAGACAGCAGTCAGGTCCGCTTCTTTCCCTGAAGACATGAGTAACAGTCTTTAGTAAATGAAAAGAATTGCCTGAAGTCCCCTGGACAGATCTTTAAGGTAAGCGGCACTAGCGCTTTCCCTGTCTGTTCAGGAGAAGTCCTGCCTGTGGGGTTCAACGTGAGACCATGCAAGAGCACTTGAGTTTTGGGGAAGCCCAGCTACTAAAGCAATATACAAACTTCTTATGCACCCTATCCATACCTGTGCACCAACCCCCGATCGGGTGGGGAAGCTACAACACACTACTGCGATCACCCCTCCTGCCACAGTTCCAGCAAGCCTCTACACCCTGAAGTAACACTAGTTATAACTTCATATATAGTTATAGCAGGACACCAGCAAGGTGGAATGGCTTGGCTGGCACTGCAGAGCAGGTCCATTAGGAGCCACACATCATACATTCATCTCGGTTCTCCAGGGAGCACACCATGGCTGCTTTATTCCTCTCCTTCTCTTCTTCTTCCTTGGAGGCCTTCTCCCGCTCTCTGAGTTTCTCTTTGTTCAGGGTGAACTGGATGGGGTTCGCAGCTGGTTTTGTCCGTAGATAGTACATGCCAGTCTTCAGACCCTGCAGAGCGAAAGCATGAGTCGAAGAGCTAGAATCAGCTAGAGGTCGGGCAAGCGATACAGCCAGCCTCTGAAGCGCCAGCCTCCCTTAGCCCATATCACTGTACCAGCCTCACAGCCATGGCTAGTAGTAGTCAGGATTAACGGGAGCAACGCTGCGAGCATCTGCAGCTTTATTGCTCACGAGAAATGTTGCACTACTAACACCAGATTCTTGGAAGGAAACAGCCGTTGACCCTTCTAAGAATCAGCGAGACCAACTTTTCATGACAGAACTTATCAGCCCCCATTTCGCTGCCTGTTCTGAACCCCGCCCCTCCCAGATACCTGCTTCCACCCGTAGAAGTGCATGCTGGTGAGTTTGCCGTAGTTGGGTTCCGCAATGTGGATGTTGAGAGACTGGCTCTGATCAATGAAAGCGCCTCTGTCTGCTGCCATCTTGAGGACAGTTTTCTGGGAGATCTCCCACACCGTCTTATAGAGCTGCTTCAAGTCATCAGGAATCTCAGGTATATTCTAAAAGGGACAGGAAGAGTTCGCCAATGCGGTTTAACCAGTGACTGCCCAAATGTTCATATTTATAAAATCAAATTCTTCACCAACTGCTGAGACTTCAGCAATCCTAACTTTAACTGAGGCTTTTTGCAGCTGAACTCTATCACTGGATCCAAGGATTCTCTATCTGAAAGCATCCAAGCATAAAGAAACCTTACTTGCCGAAACAGGACAGCTTCTAGGTTATTTGAGAGAAAAAGCTGTTTGCAAACAGACCATTACTGTTGCGTCCTAAATAGCTGGGAGGTCTTACAAAAAGCAATCCAGCAGCTAGTGCCCCTCCAAACTTCCTGACAAGTGGGATGCACTTCGTTAGCATGCACGACTGCAAGCACAAGAGTCACAGCAGCATTTCAAACTCCACAGCATAAATGATTCATCCCACACAGACTCTTCGACACGTACCTCCTGGATCTGGATGTCATATACTCAGTTCCTGTCTCAAGCCTACTCCCTACTATGAAATTACCCCTTTATAATCTTTATGATAACGGGAATCCAAACATTTGCAGAACCTGCATAAAGTAGGGCAGCCTGACTCGGTATTTGTTCTAGCAATAATTACCAGTTCATTTCCATCGGGCTTCTCCACGACATGAGCAGGCTCCAGCAGGAACAAATTACCACCGAGATCAGACACATCCCCTCGTATTTCCTAATGGAAATGCTGCCCTTTACAGCTTTTCCTCCCCAGCCTGGCCGAGTCACACATACACGGCAGACCTCAAAAGCACTGTGTGGCAAGACAGCCCCCAGCCAGCACTGCCCAGATGAATGGGAATCCCTGCACCGTTCCTCCTGGTTTCTCACGCGTACCTGGATAGAGCCATTGTGGGCAATGATTTGGTTTTTCATCTCCTCATTCCACAGGCCCCTCTCTGTGAGATCTTTCAACAAGTGCGGATTCACAACCTGTAAAAGGCAAAGGCCAGAGAATGAAAGCACTGCATATTCCGCTAAGCTGCTGCAACACCCTGCTGCAACAACCCACCTTCCAATCCTGCCCAGTTCCCCGCTGTTCGCTGGGGCAGGAATTTGTGTAAACAGACTGAGTTTGTTAGAAGTGACTGTCGATTTTAATTGCTCAAACTGACACACAGGGGGAGCCATGATTCAGAAATTGTCACTAAGCCCTTTCTCACCACAGATACACTTTCCTAGAGAACGTGCGCAGGTTTTTAAATGGTTAAACAAGACCTTGGTACAGTACCGACAAACTTTCGCTCTTCAGTCAGCATTGCGGTCTGCGCAGACGGCCAGACTAGGCTCAAGGTTAAACCATCAGGGTAACAAATATGAGATGCCGCTGGCCACTGCAGAACACAGCAGGCTGGCTGCAACGCCTGGCTGACACCAGCCTGGCGCTGAACTACTCGGACAGTAACAGGAGAAGTTACCAGACGTTACAAATCAGAAAGGGGACTGTATGGAATTCTCCTGCATGAGGAATGCCAAAAGATGTGAAAGGGAGAGATCTTGGTTTACCAGGGCCACTGACCACAACCTGAATAACTAAATAAGGATATAAACAATCCTTAAGACTGAGGGTCAGAAGGGGAGAGAAAAACAGAGGTGCAGGCTGTTTATCTGGGAGGAAAAAACAGCGAACTTTTGCTTGCTAGGACTGGGGGTACCTGTCCAGCAGCCTGCACCTGACCTACACAGAGAAGCAGGTTAATAAACCTGTTGTTCTGACCTCACCACACCTGTCTGAATTGATCTTGCAGTCAGGAGGAAATGGAGTGCTCTCCCTAACGTCGATGAGGGGACAGACCAGGCCTCCCTAAGTTAGATATTCCCCTGTCTTACACGGAAGTCTTTGCTAACTCCAGAACTCTAATTGTTTCATACTCTGTCCCAAATGTCCTGTTGCCTGACAAATTTCTCTGCATCTGTAAAGCTTTTGCATTACTTCTTCAGATCTGTTCAGTGCTTTACATACAGCTCTTTCCTCAGGACTGCGCAAAGCAGCACTGTGGTCCGAGTTACTCTTCCCACAGCACACCTGTCCCTTCAATAATTTCACTAATCATTCATTTAGCACGTATTTCCTGCAGGCCCTCTTGAGGCCTCATAAAGGTTTTTTCCAGACAAAAGCAGCACTTCTTTACAATTTTGCATATTCCACAATGACTGTTGTGGAATATGCAAAACTGTACCATAGCACATGGCAGGTGTTCCCCCTGGGGCTTCTGGCCTTCGACAGAAACATCAACCAAATTTTGTTAGCAAGTGTGTGGCCTCCACCTTGTCTTTCTTAGCACTGAAAGTCATCAAAGAGATGGAAACAGAAAAGCTCTTTCCCACAGCTGTCTTGCTTACCTGAAACTCTCCTGAGAGGACTCTGCGTGTGTAGATGTTACTGGTGTAGGGCTCGATGGATTCGTTATTGCCCAAGATCTGCGCAGTAGAAGCAGTTGGCATGGGAGAAAGGAGAAGGCTATTTCTGACACCGTATCTAGGAACAACAGTCAAGAGTTAGAAAGCTTCAACCAAGGGAGACAAGACAGAGAAGACCCAAAACAACAGAGTCTGCCTGCAAAGAGCTGTAGAGGGCAGAGGGCCAGTACCAGGAACCCCCAGCTCACGCTCAGAAATCTCACCACCTCAGGGTAACACGCAAACCCTGCAGTAAAAAAAGGGAAGCTCTACTAAAGTTGTACCATGGGTAAACGTGGAACCACAACTAAAGTTTTTACTACTTTCATCTTTAATAAGAGGGTTTCCCAAATTATTTAGTGATCAGAAACGGTGCATAGAAAAAAGATCTGTCAGGCACTCCACAACTCCACAGCACTCAGGCAAAACCAAAACAAACAGCCCATGAAGAGCCTGAGACTTGTCCATAAAGGAGACAGTAGACAGATTTACTAAGTTTAAAAATTAGACCCACACAAACTGAATACATTCATTACAGGCACTTCACACTTTAACAATTGCTGTCTTCACAGTGTTCAAGACTCAGCTGCTTTTCCCTGTCCGTTGGGAAAGAGTTCCCAAGCCCAGCTGACTCCGTCTCACTACATTTGTTGAACAGGAAACACAAACCATCCTGCTGATGCATCCAAGACAAGAGCTCAGCCAGATCAGCCTAGG
This sequence comes from Rissa tridactyla, assembly GCF_028500815.1. Classification (NCBI taxonomy): domain Eukaryota; kingdom Metazoa; phylum Chordata; class Aves; order Charadriiformes; family Laridae; genus Rissa; species Rissa tridactyla. Next base: position 11,861,944 of record NC_071466.1, on the reverse strand, counting down.
GGGTGCGCGCTCTCTGGCTTGTAAGAACAAAAATGAAATAAAACCATCCACAAAACAGTCCTGAAGAAAGATCTACTGCAGCAGGGGGGAAACACATAGGACCATTTTTACACCTGCACGTTTTCCTTTGGTTTCAGTCAGTCAGAACATATCGAACATATTTTACATTTAATACAAACTGTGCCAGACTACTCACTTCGCAATCTTCTCCTTCAAAGCCTTCCAGTCCCAAAGATCAGACGGGGTGACATTCCACATGTCATACTGAAGAATCTGAAGAACACAGGTGTAGTCCAAATAAGACAGGGTGCTCTTTTCTCCGTGCTTTATAAATCACATTGTAAACTGACGTGTTGTTCCTATTAACTATTCTCTGCAATTCAGCCTCAGCGAAGCTCCTGTATCGTGATCTTACAAATGTTCAATCTTTTAATTGCGCTAAAGGGAACGGCCAGCACAGGCCGAGTCTTGCTTTTCTTTTCTTGCTCTGCACATCAGTTTAACTTCCGCATTTCTTACTGCACTTAAGAAGCCAAACTGATGGAGAAAAACTCAAGTAGCATTTGTACTGTTGCAGTATTATCAGCCTACGGTGTTTCAGTCATACATCTTCTGTACCAAAGACCAGGCACAGTCACATTATCTGCTTTTCATAGCTTTGGCCCTGACACAGGACAGTTTCCGGTACTTACTCCTTTGCTGACAGGAGAACCCTCATATGTTTCATACGGTCCTTGCTCCTTGGCAAGTTCACAGCTGGCTTCCAAAGCACCATAATAAATGGTCTCAAAAATCTGCTGGTTCAGGCGCTGGGCCTCGGGGCTTTCAAAGGGGTACCTCATCAAGATGAAAGCATCTGCCAGGCCCTGCACACCAATGCCAATGGGACGATGGCGTCTGTTGGAGCGTTCAGCCTATGTGGTATTCAAGCACAGAGAATAACTGCCTTTAGCAGAACTACAGAAAATCATAGAATCAATATAGTTGGAAAAGACCTCCGAGAGGAATTTTCATCCATACCATCGCCTTAGCTTTTATGGGCCATCCATTCTGCTGCAACAACCCACCTTCCAATTCTGCCAGTTCCCCACTGTTTGCTGTTTGGTGGGGCAGGAATTTGAAGACCCAGACTAAGTTTGTTAGAAGTGATCACTGATTTTAATTGCTCAAACTGACACACAGAGGGAGCCATGATTCAGAAGTGAACACTAAGCACTTTCTGGAAAAAAAAACCCAGGCCTGTGAAGACTTTTAAACTCATGCAATCAAATTGTACATGCTAGAAAAATCATCTTCATCAGGTTTGGCTTCACACTTTGGGTATTTGCTTATTTCCTCCTCCAATGCCCAGCTCTGATGCTTGACTTTCTATGTCCTTGCAATGCAACAGACCCTGCTCCCATTTCTCTTCAACAATCACCAACCCTCTCTCCACTTTCCTTCCAGAAAGCTGTCTATGCACCCTCCCAAAAATGCATAAAAACAAAAAAATCAAGATGGAGTTACACCTTAGAATCATAGAGTTGTCTAGGTTGTGAGGGATCTTTAAGATCATCGAGTCCAACCATTGACCTAACTCTGACAAAAAACATCACTAACCCATGTCCCTCAGCACCACATTTGCCCGGCTTTTAAATCCCTCCAGGGATGATGATTCCACTGCTTCCCTGGGCAGCCTCGTCCAATGCTTGATAACTCTTTCAGTGAAGAATTTTTTTCTAATATCCATCCTAAACCTCCCCTGGCACAACTTGAGGCCACTTCCTCTTGTCCTGTTGCCCCCTGGCTACCCCCTCCTTTCAGGGAGTTGCAGAGAGTGAGAAGGTCTCCCCTCAGCCTCCTTTTCTCCAGGCTGAACACCCCCAGCTCCCTCAGCCGCTCCTCACAAGACTTGTGCTCCAGACCCCTCACCAGCTCCAGTGCCCTTCTCTGGACACGCTCCAGCACCTCAACGTCTGTTCTGTGGTGAGGGGCCCAAAACCGGACACAGCACTCGAGGTGGGGCCTCACCAGTGCCCAGTACAGGGGGACGATTGCTTCCCTAGTCCTACTCACCACACTGTTCCTGACACAGGCCAGGATGCTCTTGGCCTTCTTGGCCACCTGGGCACACTGCTGGCTCGTATTCAGCCGTCAGCTGACCAACACCTTCTCAGGATCTTTCCAGGATCCTTCTCTCTGATCCACTTTCCACTCTATGCCTAGTGCTGTTCTGTGCTTTATGGAGATCCACACACACAAAAAAAATTCCAACGGCATCTCAAGGGGAGGCTTTTTCTACAACTGCTTCACTAAGGAAGTGTTCTGGGTTGAAGCTTAAGAAGTCACTAACAACAAGTCACATCTGCAAACAGGTAGTTAATGGAACTCCCAACTATTAGCCAAAACAGGTTTACAAATTCCCTCGCTGGTTCCTTCTGCCCAGGACTGAACTGGGATTGCTACAGAACAACAGGCCCTTTGTCACCAGACTCTGGGAATGCCTTCAGCCCGTACCAGCTCAGCACAGCACTCACCTCTGGCACGGGGTAGTAGTTGATATCAATGATTTTGTTCAAGTTTCGGACAATAACTTTAGTGACGTCAGCTAGCTTCTTGAAATCATACGTGTGCTCTGAAGTGACGTACATGTTCAGGGCTATAGAGGCCAAATTACAAACCGCAACCTGTGGGGAAAACACAGCGAGAACGGGCACGTCAGCCAGCACCCTGTGCAAAAACCAACATCAGTCCCCAGAGCGTGGTCCCTATCCAAGCTACGTGGAAACAAAGAACCAAGCAACATATAAGGCTAGAAAATGCACTCCTCATTTCTTTGCTATCTTGTGAGTTGCAAAAAGGGTAACAACAATTCAAAAAGTTTAGTAAATATCAGTATCACCATAAAAATTCAATTCTCTGGCTTGGTCAATCTTGTTGCCTGTAAGCCATTCTTCCAGAAACTAAATCTAACATTTTCGTGTGTTGCCAGAACCAGCAGCTGACCTCAATGAGATCCAGACTATATTAGGGCATTTTTTTGAAAAATTTTTAACACTAATATTATTTCCAACCCCAGGAGAATTGAAACAAGTAAGCTGAAATTTCTTGTGCAGTGCAGGCAGGCAAGACGGCTCTCCATCTCTTCTAGGCTACTCAGGATTTTATGAATATGCCAAAGAGAGTGAGCTAAAGAACAACTGGTGGCTGCTCAGGCAAGAGAAGGTGACACTTTCAGTTAGTTACAACATCCTCAAGAGCTTTACTGCACTAGAAATTGCCCGTGCTGCATTAGCACTAACTCAATATCCTTCCTTCACTTTTGTTAGCAATCTTGCAGTCCAAACATAGCACATCCATAGTGCACCAAGATTAGGGTGGTAGACAGGGAACTCAGGGGAATTGATAATGAAATATAAGCCTTGGCGTAGGAGAGGTATGGTTTTACTAAATCATTAGCTGTGGCCAGCAGGTCGAGGGAGGTGATTCTCCCCCTCTACTCCACTCTCGTGAGACCCCACCTGGAGTACTGCATCCAATTCTGGAGCCCCTACTACAAGAGAGATATGGACACGTTGGAACATGTCCAGAGAAGAGCCACGAGGATGATCAGAGGGCTGGAGCACCTCTCCTGTGAGGACAGACTGAGAGAGTTGGGGTTGTTCAGTCTGGAGAAAAGAAGGCTCCGAGGAGACCTTCTAGTGGCCTACCAGTATCTTAAGGGGGCCTACAAGAAAGCTGGGGAGGGACTTTTTAGGATGTCAGGGAATGGCAGGACTAGAGGGAATGGATTAAAACTAGAGATGGGTCGATTCAGACTGGACGTTAGGAAGAAGTTCTTCACCATGACGGTGGTGAGACACTGGCACAGGTTGCCCAGAGAGGTGGTGGAAGCCCCATCCCTGGAAGTTTTTAAGGCCAGGCTGGATGGGGCTCTGAGCAACCTGATCTAGTGGGAGGTGTCCCTGCCCATGGTGGGGGGGTTGGAACTAGATGATCTTTAAGGTCCCTTCCAACCCTAACAATTCTATGATTCTAAGAGATGCTTACATCAGCTACCAGCTACCAAACAGTGTTCAGAGGTTCACTTTGATGGGTATCTTGTTTTATACTGTTTGTTATATTTGCTCCAACTCCATGGGAGTTGGAAGCAGGGGCGAACCCACACACAGAGTCAGTGCAAGAGCTGAAATACTCGAGTCAGAACTTCCCCAGAATTTCCTTAGCTACCTGTTCCCTTCCCCAACCAATAGTCAGACATATTCTAGAAAGCTGCAATAGGAGCAGTCACAGCTTTCCTAAATGCTACAAGTTCCTGTTCTCCACTTACTTCATCTTTGCTGGTGTACTCCACTATTTCTGTACACAGATTGCTACATTTGATGGTGCCCAAGTTCTGCTGGTTGCTCTTTCGATTGCAAGAGTCTTTGTACAGCATGTACGGCGTGCCGGTCTCCGTCTGAGACTCAATGATAGCATACCAGAGCTGCTGGGCCTTCACCACTCTGCGGACACGGCCTTGCTTCTCGTAACTGCAACAAGGGCACACGTTGCTTAATAATTCCCAGGCTCTCCAAAAACAGCAGCGAAAGACAACCATTTTTAACACAACATCAGGTTTAGGCAGGCAAGACCCCACTCACTTCTGAACCGTGTGAACTCGGAACTGTCCTTGTTTAAAGAAAATAGCAGCATCCTACACAACTCATTCAAAACAAAGCCGTGGACTGCTTTAAGCAGGGATCACTTCAGAATTTCCCTCTAACAAGCTAAATCAACCACTCATACATAGTTCCATCTTGAACAGGTGACAGTTTGAAGCAAAACCCTATGTAGGCATTCCCCATCTTTGTCCTTTTATCAATCTGATAACGGAACTCACTGAGCACTCAATAAGCCAACACCACAAACCTGTGCTATGGCTCCCAGCCACCACACAGCAAGGGCAGTTCTGTGAATGGGTGACTACTGCTTAAAAATCTATTCCCTTTTCTTACCTTTCATATAGTTTCTCAAATTCCTCTCCCCAAACCTCATCTAGGCCAGGACACTCATTCGGACACATTAAGGACCAGTCCTGTAAGGAGGAAAAGATTTTCTCTTGAATATTTTTAGGCATCCTGTTAATTAAAGGCACTCAACTTCATCAGCAGATCCTGCTATAAACCGGAACATGCAAACTACACTGCCCATCCTGAAAAACTACAAACCAACTCTGCCGGCAGACATGGGGAAGATGTTTATCACACTAGTCAGATTTATTTAAAAGTTAATTATATGAACGTTTATGACCAAACCACATTTTTAGTCTTGAAATGACTGGTTCTTAAGCTGTAGCCCTTTTTAAACAAATACAAGCAGTCGTATGAAGATCAATTTACTGAGATTTTGCCGCTTTAAGGAAACTCCAGAGTAAAAATTTACCATAATACTATCAATACATAAGTCACAGGCTGCAAGATTAAGCACTGAAGGAAAGTGTCCCACTGGAGCTCTCCAACTCCCTTCTCTACCTGCACAGCCTAGTTCTCAAATAAGGTGCAGCAGATCTTTCAGAAAGTTCCTTTGCTGCACAGAAGGCAGCTCTGCAGCCCTTCCCGAACTCCATCCCAGGGCTGATTACCCGTTTCTCCGTTAACTGACCTATTCTGCCCCAATCAAGCTTCTTACCTGGTTGGTTTCGACTCGCTTCATGAAGAGATCGGGAATCCAGAGGGCAAAGAAAAGGTCTCTGGCTCGCTGCTCCTCTTTCCCAGTGTTCTTCTTTAAGTCAAGAAACTCAAAGATGTCCAAATGCCATGGCTCCAAGTAGATGGCAAAAGCCCCAGGTCTCTGATACATAAAATATAGTCAAGATCATTACAAATTGCCCTTGAAAATAAAATCTCCTGCACTGCTCCCAAGTGCACATAATACCCTAAACTAACTAGAGCTTAGTTTTATAGTCTCCTCAAGGCTTTTTTGTGTTAATGTTGCTCTTGCTTATTGGAACGAGGCCATGTTACCAGTTCCAGATTCTCCATAAAAATGATTTAGTACCAAAAATATATTTCCTCTGTGTAAACATGAGCTTGACAAACCTTAGATTTACTTATTGTGTCATGCCTCCATTGACTGGACTACGTGAAGACAAAAGATACAGATCAAGAAGCTTTCTACAGTCTTACACCTTAATTCACTATTGGGCACGCAAGGAGTGACCAAAAACCGGTGCAAGAAGCTGATCTAACACGTGTGTATCACACAGCAGATGTACCAAAAGATATACCTGCATGACAAAATGCATAGTGAAAGGGGAATGCCAGAATATCAACGAGAAGGGGAGAAAATGCCCTATTTTAATTGTGTCACCTACAGCCACTTCATCAGCTCACTGATGTTACTGGGGCAGTCTTTCACAGATGTGGAACCTCTCCCTCTGACCTGAGGTCCCCTTATTGACCCCAGTTTTAACAGAAAGCCAGTACCTTGTTTCCACCTTGATCCACGTAACGGGCAGTGTTGTTGTAGACCCTCAGCATTGGAACAAGACCGTTGGAATTTCCATTTGTCTGCAGAGGCACAGGAAAACCAACAATACTGAAAAGGAGCTGCCCGAAGAGATGGGCCTACAATTTGTGTACGTCTTTCAGCAATCTGCAAAAATGTTTTGCTGAAAGCTAGGAACTGACCACCCCAATCAGTTATTTGGTAGCCCCTTCCCCCCCCCCTTTTTTTTTTTAAATAGACAAAAATGTATATATCAGCTACTGGTCCCAGAGTTAACAAAATGTACCTCCTAATTTCTTTCCTCTACGTTATCTAATTTAAAGGCTTGCAGAGGTTACATCCACTGTGACAAAAAAACAAACGCACATCCACAGATTATCTTAAACAGTCAGACATACAAAAAGGACAAGGGCTAATGCAGGAGTCTCTGAGCATACTCCTAGGTTGCTAACACGTAACTAACTTGGAGTTGCCTGATCAAACAGTGGAATAAGATCCTCTTTTTGGAAGGACTTCTATTAGGAAGCCAAAATTCCAAGGAAAACCAACCTTTTTGCCTTTGAGCATTCTGAAAAGGGAAGGACTACTGAGCTAGTGTGACTAGCTGTGTTAAACTGACTCGGTAGAAGCAGCACTGATTTGGCAACTGAAATACAGACATTTCCTGAACTGAGAAGGTTAATCTCTGCTGGGAACACCATCTGTACACTTACCCCGGCAATATAGCTGCCCGTGGCTCGGATGCAGCTCACAGCAACGCCAATCCCACCAGCTGACTTTGAGATGAGTGCACACTGCTTGAGAGTGTCATAGATCCCCTCGATGCTGTCATCCTTCATGCACAGCAGGAAACAGCTAATGAAAACAAACAGCTTTAGCACACAAAGATTAAAACAGAAAAAGTCAAGAAGTATTTCACCAGGGCTGCACAAAAACAAGCGTAAATGCTGAACCTTTAACATGCTATGCAAAGCAAATAAATGAAGCAAAGCCAGAGGTTGCAAAGTGGAATGAAGGACAGTTTTAGAAAACATCACAAGCAATACTTGTATTATTGATATCTGCATTAGCAAAGCAAAACATTGTTAAAATCCTATCAATTATGCTTGTTAATTTTAGCATATTTTAGAAAACAATTACCAGGACTAATTTTGTCATCTACAGAAGATTGTGGATATAAGTAACTTTTAAATAAAATATAGACATGTAAACATTTCCATTAGCTTTTGAAGCTTACAGAAACCTGGGTATTTTTCCCCCAAAGACTATACTAGAGATCAAGTCAAATTTGACAACAGCTTCTTAAAGCTTCATAAAACAATTACAGAAATACAGCTACTATTTTTAGAAGTTGTGAAATCATTTCATTTGAACAGATCTGATCTCCAAAACTTTTACCTTCGTCCAGTTATGCATAAAGCGAACTTGAAAGCCAAAGGTACCTGGAAAGCTGAGGCCGGTTGGTGCCTGCGTTGAATAGCGTGGGGGATGCGTGGGTAAACCACCGCTCAGACAGAAGATTGTACGTTTCAATTGCAGCATCAATGTCATTTTTGTGGATCCCCACCGATACCCTCATCAACATATGTTGGGGACGCTCAGCAACTGAACAGAAAAAGCAAAGGGGGGAGAAAGAATGTCAGCGTGACATTTACAACTAGTACAGACAGATCTAGAGGTCACAGCAATAAGCTACAAACAACGTGCAGTGAGCCACTCGACAGACGTAGTTTTCACAGAATCACAGAATAAATCAGGTTGGAAAGAATCTCAGGAGGTCTCTAGTCCAATCTCCTGCTCAGGGAAGAGTGAGCTACGAGAATCAGACCAGTCTGCTCAGGACTTTATCCAGTCAGGTTTTGAAAAACTCAAGGACAGAGACTGCATAACCCCTCCCAACAACCTGCTACAATACTTGACTGTCCTCATGGGGGAAAAAAAAAAAACCCACACCTCTACTAACAGTTAAAATCCAAGAAATATCCAATCCAGCATCCAATTGCTCTCTAGGTTTATTATATTACAATTAAACTCTCACCGTTCTAGTGTCCTGCAATAACTGTCACTGATACCACAGTAGCTCTTTTAACTTAAGTTTATTAAAAAGTGCTCAGCATTACGAAACAAGTTATCAGCTGGACAGGAAGTGCTTCATCTTCTAAATCCTAAATAGCATGCAGCTTTCGAAGCATTAGGGTCCTTAAAACAGATAGGTAAAGCACAGTTGTTCAGGTCACACTACCAGTATGTAAACTTGCCACAGTACTGCTCTTTAATGATCAACTCTTTTTCAGGCAAGCTTACCACTGCCATAGATGCTGGATTTTTAGCCTAAGAAAAGAATTTGCACACGCCCAGAGAACACTTACTACAAATGTGTTGCTATTTTTTTAAACCAGTACTTACTGCTTTCACTGGAATCATAGAATGGTTTGAGTTGGAAGAGAACTTAAAGTTCATCTACTTCCAACCCCCTGCCTCCCACCAGCCCAGCTTGCTCCAAGCCCCGGCCAACCTGGCCTTGAACCCCTCCAGGGATGGGGCAGCCACAGCTTCTCTGGGCAACCTGGGCCAGGGGCTCACCACCCTCACAGCCAAGAATTTCTGCCCGAGATCTCAGCCCAATCTCCCCTCTTGCAGTGGAAAACCCTTCCCCCTCGTCCCATGGCTCCCCTCCCTCATCCAGAGTCCCTCCCCAGCTTTCCTGGAGACCCTTGAGGGACTGGAAGGGGCTCCAAGGTCTCCGTGGAGCCTTCTCTTCTCCAGGCTGAACCCCCCCAACTCTCTCAGCCTGTCCTCCCAGCAGAGGGGCTCCAGCCCTCCCAGTATCTCCGGGGCCTCCTCTGGCCCCGCTCCAACAGCTCCGTGTCTCTCCTGTGCTGAGGCCCCAGAGCTGGAGGCAGCACTGCAGGGGGGTCTCCCCCGAGCGGAGCAGAGGCGGGGTTTCTGCCAGCATACAGAAAGCTATGAGGTGGCCTATTTGCCTCCCCAACCCCTGCTCTGAGCCTTAGTCTTGACTTTTAAATAATACTTCAAGCTGATAGAGACAGTTCTTACCTTTTGAGTTGATTTTCAGCAAGTAGGAGCGTTCTAGAGTCTTTAAAAAGAGAGAATGCATTTTAGTAGACATGCAGATTTCAGTTAAAAAAAATCCTATTAACTCCAGACTCAGGCATCTTCATGTTCCTTAATCCAGGCTTCAACAGAAGCACCAACCCTGCACTCCACTCCCCCTGTTATTAAAGGCATAGAATATTAGGTAACTAATGACTATAAAAACATCGGAAGTCCACTGTACGATTCCACCACTGAGGACCCTATGCTTTGGATTATGGAGTGGTGGTGGAGCACGCAGTCACAAGGTTCAATTCTGCCACGGTGAATTAAGGCTAGAAGACAATGGAGTGCTGCTTCTCCACAACCCCATCCCTCCTTAAAATACTGTTAGTTATACTACGATAATGCTTTCCAGACAACCTGTATCACAATCTGCAGTGATGGGTGTTGAACACACAAAGCGACAAATATGGTAAACCCACAACTATAGCAGATGCGTTTTAAGCTGTGCCTAATGGATTACAGCAGTAATTACAGGAGGGGATGTCAGGAATTCCATATCTATACACACATAGAAACACGCACGCCCCTTCAAGGTCCCCTCTTTCCATCCTTGCCTATGCTGTTCCTGCAGCCGCTCCGCTCTTCACACACTCTAGTTGTCTCCTCCCGGCAAACTACTTCCCCAAACCAGAAGGCCCCACATCAGGTGTGTTGATGTAAACTCTCGGCAAAGACCCTGCAGTTCTTACAGAGATTGACAAGAACTATCTGAAGTACCCAGTGCTATGGCAAAGCCAAATGCTCTCCAGCTAACCCTCCGGAGAGCCCACTGCATTGTACCCTAAAACAATTCAGCAAAGAACAAACAGCATGTTACGAGGGGAGCAGGAGGAGCAGATGGTGGGGGCACAGTAACTGGACTAGCTGTGGGGGAGACGTTCCAGCAGCCTGGAAGACGACAAATGCGTGGGATGACACACTGAGAACAACTGTTACACAAAACAATGGGAAAAACCAAAAATGCCTTTTTTGGTTTATTAAGAATCAGATTATTTTCTCGAGGAATGCCATGAGCTGGGAAGCCTTCAACAACATTCAGTGCTATCTGCCGCGAAACAGTTAGAGCCCAACGTTTAAAATATTACAGCAGCCAAAGTACACAATGAAGCCGAGAAGAAAGTACATGATTCATCCAGTTAGAGAACTGCTTTGTGCAGGTACTCTTCATATTTTTACAAACTCACTAATGACCCACCTACTCCAGTGCCCTCCTTGCCCAAATCTATATGATTCTGCAAGTATTCCCACCCTTCCCAAAAGACTCAGCTCCAGAACAGTATCAAAACAGCAGCCCTCGTTATCGTGAGTAATGTGCTTTTTACCTTAAAACCAAAATAGTTGTAGGAGAAGTCTCTGTCATAGATAATGGCAGAATTCAGGCGCTGAGAGGAAATAATACAGAGAAAAATTTACATTCGCAATCAGATTTTTTGTGCCTCACATTAAGGTAGAACAATACTATCACTGTTTGGAATTTCTGGCCTCAAAAGTGTAGTGAAACAGATATCAGATCAGAGGGAATAAAGTAGGGAAAAGCACTCGGCTTGAAAAAACAAATGCACAGTTTTAACAGTTTTTTTCCAAGTACAATGCACAATGGTTGGCTACGTTTTACTACAGTTAGATACCAAGAAACAGAAGATACAATCAAAATACAAACGTGACTGCCCCGTAAGAACACGAGCTGGAACAACTGGAAATCAGAATCCAAACCTCATCTCTCCCTTCTGCACGCACAAAACTGATTGCTACATCAAAAAGGTACTTTTTCTCAAATTAATTAGTTATGCTAATCACAACTATGAGGACACCCAAGAAAATAGATTCTACTACAGAAACATCCTTATATGAAGGAAATTCCTACATTGCCTCTTTTAAACTCTGCAGAACAGAGCAGTTGTCACCTGCACTGGTTTCTGCATTGGCTTTTTGTCCTAAACCAGACATGGCTTACTTAAAAATAAGAAATATAAGTTATCTGAACTAGTTCACTCAATTTTTAAAACTTAGAAGTGGAAAAAAAAATTACATACATCTTTGTTGGCCAGAACTATGTCTAGAGTTTCTTTGGAGATCATCGGTGAGTGCTTCCCATTGTGAGGGTTTATGTAGTTGTACAGATCATCCATCACATCTACAACAGAAAGAAGGACATCCACAGACCTACATATGCATCAGCCGTCCTCAAGGATTTAACAGGCAGGACTACCCATCCTCAAAAATACCTCCCCGCCTCCAGCTCTAAACCATACAACTTTTCTTCTATCTGCTCAGTACTATTACTGATCTGTTAACCTTAAAAATGCACTTCTCTTACAATTTTTTTTTTAGAATTTATAACACACGATAAATGGGAAAGTGGGTGCAACCTAATTTCAATCAGTTACATTTTTCATCAATCTATTTATACAGATATTTTTCACAAAACAGGCAACTTCATTTTCCTTGTGACATGCCTAAAACTCACGTTTTTCATCTCCATGGCATTTTTAGTTAGGCTGGGTCCTTAGTAACTTCTGCTTAACAAAGAGATTTCCATATTTATATCCTCTAAAACTCCTACTCCCTTTCTGACTAATTGCTATCCAAGTGTCCCCAAAGAGACTCACCACTGAATACTTTCTTAGTTTCTTTGTGCAAATTGGACACTGCGATCCTTGCTGCCAGGATGGCGTAGTCAGGGTGTTTGGTGGTCAGGGTTGCAGCCGTTTCAGCAGCCAGCGTGTCCAGTTCCACTGTTGTGACACCACTGTACAGCCCCTGAATCACTTTCATGGTGATCTGGGCCTGAAAAAGGAAAATTCCGGAGGTTAGCTACCTGTTGCTGGGGAAAAAAAAAAATACTAACGTTTCAACCATTTAAGAAGTTAAGAGAAGCTTCGCTATAAGCAGTACCATTCGGTCTGTTTGAATAGAAAAGCAAATTAAAATACCAAACACTCTTGGTGAAGTACTAACTCCTAAAATTTTAAAGTAATACTGGGGCAGAAGGGAGAGCAAGGAAAGAGTGAAGGCGGCAGAAACTGTCATTCCAGAATCATTAACATTCTTCTGCAGACACTTTCCTAAAGGCTATAACAGAGTAGCAGCACAGTTCACAGGGAGAATAGTCAGATTAAAACAGTACTTGCTTGGAAGTTTTGAAACTCCAAATGAAGCCTGACTTTATAAACGCCTGATGAGACATGGAACCGCTGTGCTTAAAATTATTTCATGATGAGCAAAAAAACCTCAACCCTGGAGGGGATACAATGGCTTAACCTAATCTTCATCTGCCAGCTGGGACCTTTTGTGGGAAAAAGACTTTTGCACCTATCATCTCTCAAGTATTTTCTGCTTGTCTTTCCAGGATTTAGCACCGACCACTGCAAGAAAGAGCATATCCTCCACTGGAGAAGAGAGGTTTGATCTAACATTTGAAGTGCCAACAGCCTCACAAAACCAGCACATGTAATTTTCAAACCTTAGTCTCTGAAAGTGAGAATGTTGGGTTAGGGATTTTTAGTATTGGTTCCTAAGGCATCTGGCACAAGAAGATCCAAGTCCAAAAGGAGAAACTCAGTTCCAGAGAGATGTCACACACTACTGCAGAATAAATAAGAATGCAGCGCTTCATATAAGATTAGCTTTGTCATTAAGACGGGGGTATTAAGAGTGAGGAGGACTAGGAATCTTGCTTCTGTCCTCATCATGAGTGCCCTATGTCATGGAGATCAAGTCCATATACTTTGTTTCAGTAACGAAGTCACTAATGCTCATTCTGCTGCTCTCTATCTGTGGCTGAAGAGCAGTACTTTTTTGTGCAGAATGAATGTCAAATATATTACACGTGTAATTTAAGACATAAAACAGATCATTAGATCTTGGAGATGGGAAGAGCCTAAGTTGGCGACTCCAAATGAACAAACTGGGTCTGCACATCTGCATAAAAATCTCACAGAGATCACTGGATCCATGAGGGAGTCATCCTCTGCACAGGCTTTGGAAGGAGAAGCTTACATGGGTGGGATCAACTTGCACTCAAAATCCTATGCAGCTGGGAAAAAACAAAATGGGGATATTATAATGACAGGGGTGTTCTGTCAAACAGAAGGGTCACCTTGTTCTATTAAGAGAGCATCAAGAGCTACTTTCCATATAGTATTCCTCAAGCTTTGCAGATTGAAATTGAGAGCAATCTACCAAAACTGAAATATGTGAGTTGGAGCAACAAACAACTCTTTTTTTTTTTTAAGCACAAGAAGCCAAACTGCTTTAACAAAGTTTGAGGAATAGGCAAACTGATTTCCCCCCCCACAGTCTCAAACTCTGTGAAGGAAAATAACTCAGAAGACAAACAGAAGAAACACATTGTGAATGCATTTGCCAAGAGTTCCTGCACAGGCTGCCGTGCTTGGCTTTTGCCAAGGAGAATAACTGGGTAACATCTGCTCACCACTGCTGGCTTTTATCAGAGAACCCCAGGGGCAGAGAAGGGGCAGCAGGAAAAACGACAGACTCACAGGATCGACAAAGTCAGCGTTGAGCCCATAGCAGAGCTTCTGGATGCGCGACGTGATCTTGTCAAACATGACACGCTCTTGGCGTCCATCTGTTGGAGAAGACATTACTGTCACAGCAGCTCCCATTACAATAAAGAACCAGCTAACACAGTATCCTCCTGCCAAGCACCTCACCCAAAGAGCCAGCCCTCTTTTGCGGGAACTTGGGGTGGGAATCACCAAGGACAAGCTGTTCAGGTTCTCTGTTCGGGCCCAAGGAGAAGGAGAGGCTATCCCCTCCACCCCAGCATGTGCTTGCTGCAGGTGATCAATACTATATGTTGGATCCCTCTCTCAGAGGCACAGACTCCGTATAGTGAAGAAAACCAGGGAGCTCTCACCATTTCAAAAGAGGCATGAGTACCCACTACAAGGCCAAGAAATTCCCACCCCACTGCACCTAAAACTCTGCATAAACCCAGTTCTCAGGACCCCCGCTGCAGAGATGGGGAACCCATCTGAGAGCCACCCCAGCGCCCCCGCCCCTCAGCTGGAGACCCCTCCTCTAGCCGAGCACTCTCCTTGGATCAAAGGTGTGGGGACTGGGGACTGTGGGGACCAAGCCCAAATCTCACTGCCATGGGGGGGCTCTCCCAAAGCAAATTAAGGGGTCTCATCCCTCACTCATGGTGTCATAGGGGGAGCTCCCTCAATCCGGAGTGCCCCCCAGTGCAGGCGGGGTGCTACCCCCTCACACTCAGAGCCATGCAGAGGAGATCCCATCCTTCCACACTCGGTGCCATTAAGGATCCCCCCCAAAACAAAAGGGGGAGGTCCCCATCTGCTCACTTTAGGTGCCATGAGAAAGACCCCCCTAAAGCAGAGGGGTCCTCATCCCCTCACACCAAGTGCCACGGCAGAGACCCCCCCAAACAGAGAGGGTCCCGTCCCCTCACACCGAGTGCCATAAGAAAGACTCCCCAAAGCAGAGGAGGTCTCATCCCCTCACACCAGGTGCCATAAGAGGGACCACTCAAACAGAGACAGTGACCCCATACCCCCCGGCTCGGTGCCATGAGAGGGACCCCGCAAGACAGAGGAGATGAGCCCACCCCTCCACAGTCGGTGCCATGAGAGGGGGCTCCCGCAGAGGAGAGCAGGGACCCCCGCAGAGGAGAGGGGGGACCCTGTCCCCTCCCCTCGGTGCTGAGGGGAGCCCCCGGGCCCGGCCAGTGCCGCCCCGCGGCGGCGGGTCCCCCCTCACCCCTCTTGACGACGTGCATGGCGGCGGTCGGCGTCCCTTAGCGCAGGTCTCCCAACGGCTCCTCAGCGCCGAGCGCGGTCTCAGCGCTTCCCGCTCCCGCCAACGGCGCTGACCCCGCTGCGCCGCCGTAGCGCTCCACCCCTCCGGCCGAGGCGGCGGGCGACATCTTGTCTCCGGGCACCGCCTCAGACTTAGCCCCCTTCCCCCAGCGCCACGACTTCAGCGCCGCTTTCCACCGTTAGCGGAGACTCGTCTCTTCCTCCATCCCCACGTCTCCCCCGTCTCCTCCCGGGAAACACCACCCCGCCGGGGAGGGCCGCGCCGCTTGCCCGCTTCCAAGATGGCGGCCGGTTGCCCGCTTCCCCCTGCGGGGAGGCGGCGGGACGGGAAAGGGCGGTTCAGGCCGGCGCGAGGGCGCGACGTACGGAGCCCGCGAAGGGACAAAACGCCCTCGTCCCGCCATCAGCAGTATAACCATTAACAATAGCCATTTTAATTGTACTGAAGCAAGGCGCAAACATAATATTTAATGCGAGCCGACAAATGAGAGGCGGTCGCACAGCTGCCTTTCTGCCCTGGCCCCACACGGAATGCCACTGCCCTGGGGCATGGTGGCCTGTGCAGCGGCATGGCGCCCAGCCCAGGATCGCCTGTGAGGGGAGTGGGCAAGGGGATGGGAGTAGAGCTGGCACCCCGTGAAAAGAAAGGGCCCCAGTGGACACACAGCCCCTGGAGGGCTCTGAAAGCTTGGGGGACACCAAGCTGCCATCCTCAGTGCTGTGCCGTAGCTGACGGTGACATGAAGGGCGCACATCCCACCTCTGGGATCTCTAAAAAGCCCATGGAATCATAGGAAGTTTGGGTGGGAAGGGACCTTAAAGGCCACCCAGTGCCACCCCCTGCCCTGGGCAGGGACACCTCCCACCAGCCCAGCTTGCTCCAAGCCCCGGCCAACCTGGCCTTGAACCCCTCCAGGGATGGGGCAGCCACAGCTTCTCTGGGCAACCTGGGCCAGGGGCTCACCGCCCTCACAGCCAAGAATTTCTGCCTCAGATCTCAGCTCAGTCTCCCCTCTTGCAGTGGAAACCCCTTCCCCCTCGTCCCATGGCTCCCCTCCCTCATCCAGAGTCCCTCCCCAGCTTTCCTGGAGCCCCTTGAGGGACTGGAAGGGGCTCCAAGGTCTCCGCGGAGCTTTCTCTTCTCCAGGCTGAACCCCCCCAACTCTCTCAGTCTGTCCTCACAGCAGAGGGGCTCCAGCCCTCCCAGCATCTCCGGGGCCTCGTCTGGCCCAGCTCCAGCAGCTCCGTGTCCTTTTTATGTTGGGGACTCCAGAGCTGGAGGCAGTACTACAGGGGGGTCTCATGGCCACCCTTACAACATCAGGACTGACAACGTCAGTGAGGGGGCACCATCCCACTGTGCTTCAAGAGGGAGAGCCCCCTCCCTGCCACCGTGGGCAACCACCGTCTCCTTCTGCAGCCCTTGCTCCTCTCAGTGGCAGGGGAAACATCTGGGAACCCAGGCAGGGCTCATGAGCAGCAGCACCCAGAGCTCTGCTGAGGTTTATGTGCATAACGCAACCCAAAACATCAGCAGTTCCTCTGCTAACCTGCTCTGAATGTCTTGGAAACCGGCAGCTGACAAGCAGCTTCTGAGTCTGAAATGGCGTGATAATATCTTGCATTTATGATTTACAGCATCTTCCTTTTCTGCACAGGGCCTGTGAAGTGCCGCTTCCCCCCAAGAAGCACACCCGCCCACAGGGGACGACGCTGAGCAGATTCGCACCGTGCTGCCGCGAGTGGGAAACGGGAAGCTGAGGCGAATACAGCACCGCAACGGAAACTTCAGGGTTTGCACCCTGAGAGTGTGATCATCCAGTGTGCAAGTTACCCTTCGTCTGAGGCTAAACCTGTGAGTCTCAGAAAGAGATCCCAGGAACTTTGGTGGCACAAAGTGGCTGGAAGTTCGGTTACTTTATTCTTCTGGACCACTGTGTCACTTCCCCCATGAAGGTGTTGAATCACAGAATCATAGAATCATGGAATTGCCTAAGTTGGAAGGGCCCTTTCAGATCATCGAGTCCAACCATCAACCGAACACTGACAAAAACCATCACTAAACTATATCGCTAAGCACCACGTCTGCCCAGCTTTTAAATCCCTCCAGGGATGGCGACTCCACCACTGCCCTGGGCAGTCTGGTCCAATGCTTGATAGCCCTTTCAGTGAAGACATTTTTCCTAACATCCATCCTAAACCTCCTCTGGCACAACTTGAGGCCGTTTCCTCTTGTCCCATGGCCTGTCCCTTGGCAGAAGAGACTGACCCCCCCTGGCTACCCCCTCCTTTCAGGGAGTTGCAGAGAGTGAGAAGGTCTCCCCTCAGCCTCCTTTTCTCCAGGCTGAACACCCCCAGCTCCCTCAGCCGCTCCTCACAAGATTTCTTCTCTAGACCCCTCCATTCAGACTCCGAGCAAAAATGGCCATTACCGATTCCTCAGCACCAAGGTTTGCTTGGAAGGTGGCCCGGGCACTGCCACCAGTGCCTGATCCCACTCGGCTGGAGCAGGAGCACTGCACAGAGGCTGGCCGCCCAAATAGCTCCTGTCTCAAAGATGTGACACAGGGAGTTTTTGGGACTGATCAGGAAATGGGAATAAATTCAGAGTAGTTTCTCTATTTTATTGGAAAAAGGCCGACGAAAGGAAAAAGCGTGGCATTCGGATCCGTTTGAAGCCTGAGCTGTGCTCATGGATCTTTACTCTCGAGTTCTTCTTGTGTTTTATTCGCTCTTTTATGAAAAAACAGTAATAGGTGGAGCAGTTGTTTCATTTTATGAGGACGTGACTGCATGTCGTGGGTTAAACTGCTGCAGAGGAAGACCAGCCTCCTCCCCTCCCCTGTGGCTGTGGCTAGATCAGAATGACCAAGATAAACCCAATTTTTAGAGAGGTGAGTTTTGAAAGGAAACGTAGCAACGAAAAACAAACTTCCTGAGGCTGCGCAATACTTTACCTCCACCCAGCCCTGAGACAGCTGCGGCTGGAGCGGAGCATCTGTGCTAACAGGTTCCTGTTGTTGCTCCTTTGCTGATTTCCACAGTGAAAGTTCCTCTGTCTGAAAAGGCTGCTTCATTCAAACTACCAGGGCATTGATAAGCTTTGATAAAGGCATTGAGCCTTTCCCAGCCAGGAAACAGGCGCTGAGCTGGGACAAAGCACTCAAAACCGAACCAAGGTTGCTTCAGTACTTTATATTCTCACACTGTGGAGCCACAAAACAAAGGATCTGATCCTGCCATGGATCAAGGGGACAGACATACCAAGGAAACTGTGGCTCCTACTTCTTCCCCATGGGCTCCTATCTTACCTTGTGTGAAGGGAGCTGGGAGCCTATGTGTGAGTCCACCGTCCTGGCATGCTCTGCAGGTAACCCAGGATGCTGGAGCAGCAGAGAGCTGCAGAGATTTGCGTCTTATCTCACTCCAGAGCTGACATGCTATGTGATGTCCTGATGCCAACCCCTCTTCTGGACCAAGGGAGGTCCAACCTCACTTTTAGGAGGGAACAGAGTTCAGGCCTCTCTTCCAAAGCAGCCATTTATGATGCTGATGATGTATCTGACGACATAGCTGGTAAAACTGGACAAGTCTTGAGTTCGCATTTCCCCTTTGAAGGAGAGGATTCACATTTGTGGTCCCCATCACCCAAGAAGCACTGTCCCTGACAGGCTGCAAGTGTCCTCAGCATGGAAGCTCTCTCCGGTTCTCCTGATGAAGATCTCCTGGTTTTCCAAGTCCTGCTGGCTTGTGCTTGTAGGTCACCTACTGAACTGGGCCCTGAGAAGACTCAGCCTGAAGATCTTGACAGTGCTGCAGTGCCAGGCTGCCCCGCTGGCAGCACTCTTAATGCAAGTGGAGAGCTGTCGGGCTTGGGGAGTATTTCTGGCCAAAGCAGGGAAACCATGAGAGTGAGGAGAAGGCCTTGAATCATGGACGGAGGTATCTTAATCCTACCAGGGACAAAGGCCTGGGCTGCTCTTTGACTCTGGGTCTGAGGGCCTCTAGGCTACAGTCGAAGTTGTGAGCATTTTAGGTATCTTGGGAGTTTCTTACAGGATACAGTCTGTGAGGAGAAATTACAGATGGAAGAGTCTAATCCTCCACCTCCTGGTTGTTTGGTGCATCATATCGCGCTATGCTAATTCCCCAGCTCTAATTGCTGGTCTCTCAGTTGCTCTGGGGCAACTGTTTGCAAAGCTGTACCATAACGGTCTGCAAAGCTCTACCAAAACAAGACCACCAGAATTACCCAAGTTAAAAACAACTCTTCCATTTTCTTCTTTCGGGTGGAATTGCAGTTAATTCCTTGACCCAGAAACTTCTGTAGAAATGCTGTTGGTTTGAAGAGACTGTGTGGTTCTAATTGTCTCTCTTGCAAGCTCCAGGACTTGCAGTGCTCCGGGAGCACAGCGGCACTCTGGCAGATGGCGTGAGATGAAGGCGACCACAGCCACCAAGCAGAATGGCTCTTTCTTCCTTTGGTTTCCTCCCATGATGAGCTTCCTTTTTTGCTCCTGACTTAGGCTAGATTGCAGTCACCCCACTAAGACGACACAGTCTTTCAGAGGGGCTCACCAGCTTGGTGGATCACTGGACACTTCATGACCCATTCCCATCCTGCAAAACTGTTCTGGGTGGATAAGAGTTGATTCTGATGAATCTGTATCTGAAATCTGTCCCTTTCTCCACTCTCCCTGCTGGAGGTCGGGGGGGGGGGGGATTGTTCTGGTTCAAGGTTTATTTCCTTCTTTTGAGGCACCTGCTCCATTCAGAGGTTAGAAGCAGCTGGCTCCAGGTGCAGTGTGACAGCAATGGCCAAAGACAGGCAGGGCCAGTGCATCAGCCATGAGAAGAATGCACCTAATACTGAGAGACAGCCAGAAGCTGGTGTGCAGCAGAGGATCAGGGATCTAACCCAGCGTCCCCTGGAAGATGCAGAGAAAAGGAGGTGAAAACGCTAACAAGAGCAGAAGATGACTCAGTGGCTGGACCGGGGAACTGCGGGAGAAATACTGACTCTTTCATGGGTAGATCACAGTTTTAATTTGAGCTCTTTCAGCAGCTGCTACTACTGCTGACTCTGAGCCTGTGTGAAGGCGGCAGCAGTCTGTCTCCCAGAAAACCCAAACCGCTATTTCTGCTCCTTATTTGGCTGCCTGGTTTTCCCAGCAGACAGGCAAGGAGAGCACAGCCACTAACTGGGAAAACAGGGTGACTGTAACAGGTGTTTTGGGGGATGTGGCCATCAAAGATAACCTGGAAAGGGAGATGGAGCTGTTCCTGAAGCTGCTCCTTCCTTCTGCCTGGACACGGTTCAGCTCGGAGGGGACAGCGGACCCCTCTGCATCCCTTCTTCCCACTCCCCCCTCTTCCTCATGCCTTCATGCCCGCTGGCCTGGAGCATCGGGTGTGAGCTTGGCACCGTTGTCTGCCTCCTCACACTGCTCTGCAATGGGGTGGGGATCGACCACCTTTGCAGTGCCACGGCCCCGGTATCCTGGTGTCCCTCCTGAGCGGGGACATGGCTGGGGAAGGCACCGTGCTGCTCCTGCAGTGTGGCTTGGCCAAGGGTGTCTGGGGAGCCCGGCACAAAACCAGGTTCCAGCAGAGGCTGGGTGCTGAGAGGGACCACCCTGTGCCAAGCTCTGGGTGAGCAATGGGTGCCGTCTCACCCCGCCAAGTGCAGCCCTGTCCCCACAACTCGTATTGAGCTGGCAGTGATACCTCTGGTCCCTTCTGGCTGCAAAAAGGAGCAGGATGAACGGTTTGTGGGGGGCTGTGGGCTCTGGGGGGGTTCATGGGGACCCTGTCGCAGCGGATCCCGCACCCCGGGCCGGGACAAGCTGGGGCGGAGCTGCACCTGGCGCAGGTGAGCGGAGCGCGGCCGTCCCTCCCTCCCTCTCTCCCTCCCTCCTGCCACCCAGCAGGAAATGCCGTGCACCGGGCACCTCGACACGCCGGGGCCCCCGGCCCCCGCCACACCGCCGGAGCCCACGGTAGGACCAGGGCCCTGAGGGGACATGTTTGCCCTGTCCTGTGCTGCTCCCACTGCTGGTGACCCACAGGGCGCCGGTCACCCTCCACAGCCCTGTGGCAGCTGGCCCCACTGGGAACCCCCACAGTGAGACACGGTTGTGGTGGGAGCAGCAGCAGGGGTGTGTGGATCCTGCAGGGGTTTCCACAGATCGTTGTCCCTTAGCCACCCACGTGCCACGGTGATGGCCAGCCTTTGGGTCTCAGCCCGGCTTGGTTCCTCTTGCAATCCCTCTGCCGTGGAGCAGTGCCTTTTCTCCATCCCCGATGGGTGGACACCCCCTTGCAGTTTGCCCCGTGGCTGCAGTTTGGCAGAGCTGCCGGGATTTCTCAGGGTGCACAAAGCAGCCGGAGCCCGGTGTCCCCTTGGTCGTGGGGCAGATCTTCCACCCATCTGGAGGGCTCTGGGGAGGCTGTGCCGGGCAAAGCCGGCTCTGCTCTGAAAGGCAGATGGGGCTGATGCTCTTCAGAGCATCTCTGCGAAGGGCTGAAGGGACCGCACCGCTCTCCCTTGTGTTGGGGCTGCAGGTTGCTGCTGGGGCATGGGGTGGCCAGGGGCAAGCGGGGTCTGGGTGCAGGCTGCTGCCTGGGGGGCCTGTGCAGGCAGATTTCCTTTTGGGGTACAGAGAGTGTGGGACAGGCAAGCCGAGGGGGTCACAGCTCCAAGGTAACCCCAGACAGTGTGGAGCACATGAATGGTGGGGGAGATGGGGCTGCTCGGCCCCTGTGGTCTGCCCTCGGGGCTTCAGTGCAAGATGTGGGGGCATGGGATAAGACCGGGCTTGGTCACAATGACAGTGCTGAATGCTCTGGGCTGAGACTGGCTGGGCTAGAGCCCTGGTGTCCCGGCGGAGAGCAAGGAGTGAGCCGCGGGGCCGGGATGCTTGCACAGCCCTGCTGCCAGCTGCGCTGAAGGCTGCCGAGCACTGCTCTTCCTCAGCCCCATCCTGCGTCTCCTTCCTGAGACCCCCCATCCCGGTCACGTTTGCCAGCATTTTAGGTGGGTAAGGTGGCAGGGAGCAGGTCCTGCCAAGTCAGCAGGGCTGAACGGGCCCAGGGAATTTCCATCCACAGCTCCAGTACCAATAAAACGTGATTGGAAATGGGTGGGGCTGATAACTGCATTAATTGCCCCATGATCAGGACAAGGGTGCTGCAGGCGCCTGTGCAAGGCAGCCCTGCAGGAGAAGGGCAAGAGCAGCACCCTGGACCAGGAGAATTGCCCAGGAAGCCCTTGATCATCCTGTGGCGTGTTTCCTGCATTCCCTGGTAGCATTTTAACTCCCCGTCCACCCTCGCTGACCTCCCCAGGGAAGGTGCCGCATGTTTATCACCTCCTCCGTTCAAAGCAGCGGGGAGGCGGGCGGCGTGGCCCCTTTGTGTAAGCAGTTATGACCACTTTTCCATTGCTCTGGGCTGGCAGTGGGAAGCCCCAGGAGGTGTGGGGACAGCAGACGCTGCCAGGGGCGCAGGGCACCCATAGCACAGCTTGGCAGGCTCAGCAGGACTCGCAAGGTCTGCACTAGCCCTGCTGTGCCCGGGCTGGCTCCTGCAAACAACAGCGGGCATCCCTGCGCCATGCTTCCCGGCCAGTTCTGGGAGGACAGACAGCCTTGATGCAGTGCCAGATGCAAGGCAATGCCCACTCAGCCGATGGCATAGTTAATCTGCACCTTGTTTCAACCACCCACAGATAATCGCGAGCTGATACCTGGGACCTTGCAGGAATGCTGAGGCTCACCCTGGTTTCTGGAGTAAACAAGCTCATATGGGTGCTGGCACTGCCGGGCTGCAATCCCCTGGGATCAGGTGCCTGGAGGCAGCTGGACTGTGCCCGCGGACTTTGCACAAGAGCAGACGTCTTGGTGTCCTGGGGCTGCATGCGGCCAAAAACGGTTGCTTCTGATGAGCCCCAACATGCTGATGTCTCGGAGACCACATCAGAGCCACCCTCAGCAGTGCA
Source organism: Rissa tridactyla (assembly GCF_028500815.1). Lineage (NCBI taxonomy): Eukaryota > Metazoa > Chordata > Aves > Charadriiformes > Laridae > Rissa > Rissa tridactyla. Next base: position 11,838,553 of record NC_071466.1, on the reverse strand, counting down.
CGCTCTGCCTGCCTGCTGCAAGGCACATCTGTAGCAATAGAGTAGGGGAAGGGGTTTCCACCGCAAGAGGGGAGATTGAGCTGAGATCTCGGGCAGAAATTCCTGGCTGTGAGGGCGGTGGGCCCAGGTTGCCCAGAGAAGCTGTGGCTGCCCCATCCCTGGAGGGGTTCAAGGCCAGGTTGGCCGGGGCTTGGAGCAAGCTGGGCTGGTGGGAGGTGTCCCTGCCCAGGGCAGGGGAGTAGAACTAGAAGATCTTTAAGGTCCCTTCCCACCCAAACCATTCTGTGATTCTGTGATCTCCTGCCCGCGGCCCTGAGAGAACGGGATGGAGCTGGGGAATGTGCTGGATTTCAGGATTTCTGCACTCACTGGAGACTGTAGAGATGGAGGGGCATTTTCCAAATGGCTGGAGTTTACAGATTGCTTTCCCGATGACCCATCCCGTTGCTTAGGAAGGGGTGGTGTGAGCAGAGGAAAAAGATGCTATGCAGGAGAAGTAAATACTGGATCAGCCCCCTAAAGCCTGGGCAGGGACACTGTGTCACGGAGGGTATTTTTATTTCATTCAAAACTGGATCCTCTTCTGCAATAAACTCTCACGCTCCAGTGGGAGCGAAGCCTGGGCCACCCAGCCTTTGGCTTGTGTCACGCATGAGATCAGGTCTGATCTCAGCGGCCCCGGCCGGCTTTGCGGTCTGTGAATCATAACGCTGCTGTGTCACTGAGCAACGCTGCCCTGCCTCGAGCGGTGCTTCCCCGCGGGGTCCCGCAGGCGGGGGAAACTGAGTCACAGCAGTGCTGGCCTTGCCAGAGGCAGGGCTGGGGTGAGAGCCACACGCTCCTGAGGCCTGGAACACAGCTGGGTGGGAACAACCGTTTGCGTCTGTTGTGACACTGATACTAAAGGAAATTCCCCACGCAACAACATTCCCAAGTACCACCACGCTGCCAGACCCCCGGGCAGGGGCTGGGGGAGGTCCTCGCGCTCTCTTGCTCATCCTCGTCTCTCCTGGCAGTCCGACCTTGCTGGGTCAGGATCTGTCCCGGAGGGAACAGGAGAAGGCTGCAGCCCGGGTGGCAGAGGAGACCTCCGGGGAAGGACCGTGTGGCTGGAGCAGCCTCTGTGGGCCGATTTGGGGGATCCCTCCATCCTTCCCAGGGTGGCAGGACCTGTGCCCAGGGAGGCTGGTGCTGGTGGAAGGGATCACAACCCCAAACCCAGCCGTGACCTTGCAGCTCCCTGTGGTGCTGCCGGCCGTGTCCTGGGAGCAGAGCAGCTGTCCTGCAGCCTCTATGGGCCCCAGTGCCCCACTGAGCCCCTGGCAAAAACTTATGATAACGAATGAGGCATATGATATCGTTGTTCCTTCTCTCCCCACCACACTCATTCCCCCTTCAGCAGAGGTGCCAGCAGGGTGAGAGTATGGGGTCCAGGGCTAGTGAGAGGTATGAGCCCCCATCTCCCTGCTGGTCCCCCACCTCAGAATCACAGAATCTCAGAATTGTAGGGGTGGGAAGGGAGCTCTGGAGACCATCCAGTCCAAACCCCTGCCAGAGCAGGGTCACCCAGAGCAGGTTGCACAGGCGGGTTTTGAGTATCAATGGAGAAGGAGACTCCACACCTCTCTGGGCAGCCTGTGCCAGGGCTCTGCCACCCTCAAAATGAACTTCTCCTTATTTTCTTCATTCCAATTTGTGCCCGTTGCCCCTTGTCCTGTCCCTGGGCACCACTGAGAAGAGTCTGGCCCCATCCTCTTGCCCCCCTCCCTTTAGCTCTTGCTGAGCATTGATGAGATCCCCTCTCGGTCTGCTCTTCTCCAGCTGAACAGCCCCAGGGCTCTCAGCCTTTCCTCAGCACAGAGATGCTCCAGCCCCTCCGCATCTCCGCAGCCTCCGCTGGACTCTCTCCAGCAGTTCCCTGTCCTTCTGGAACTGGGGAGGCCAGAACTGGACCCAGTGCTCCAGCTGTGGCCTCCCCAGGGCTGGGCAGAGGGGGAGGATGACCTCCCTCCACCTCCTGGCCACACTCTCTTTAAAGCGATGGTCCACACCATGTGCACAGCACACAGCTCGGGGTCTCTCCTCCCTGCATCCAGCACCGCTTTGCCTTGGCACAGGGTGAGCTGATGGCTCCAGCCCTTGCTCCTGGGTCCCCTGTCCAGGGCAGGGGGGGGACCTGGCAGGGCAGGACCCTGGCAAAGGTGGAAGCCCGAGATGGCCCCACTGGCCTCAGAGGCACTGGGCAGGAGGGCTGTGGCCAGTGGTGCATCAAGAAGTGGCAAGCACCCCTGCACCCACCCTCATCTGCCCGGCGCAGGGCTGAGTGCTGGTGTGCCGATCCGGGCAGTCCCTGTGTTTAGATGGTCCTGGGTGCAAGAGACAGAGCAGAGATGAAACCCCATCCCTGGGGCGGGTGAATGCCAGCTGCTGACTTTCACGTTACAGGAGGATCTGCTGGATCAAGCATGCTCAGGGCGTTTGGGCTGGGGTCTGCCCCGACCTGCACAGGGCTCCTGCAGCCTGGGGACCAGCATGGAGCTCTGGGCCGGCCTGAGCCTCCCACGTCCCACAGCATGGGCCACCACAGGGTCCGCTGGGCAGTTTCAGGGAGAGCCCCAAAATCCTTTTGGGAACCAGACGCTTTTTCAGTGAGATCTTGGCCATGCCCAGCCCTGCTGAGGACCCTTGCAGGGTTTGCAGGCTGCGGCCAGCGGGTCCTGATGCTTTGCTCTCCTCTGCAGGTCAACATCTTCCATACGGAGGGTCCGCCCGCTGACCCCACCAGCCAGCCCTGGCCGGGACCCCCGCCCCAGCCTGAGATCCTGGCCCCCACCCTACCCCGGGAGACCTGGGCCAGCAAGTATGAGTTCCTGCTGTCCTGCCTGGGCTACTGTGTGGGGTTGGGCAACGTCTGGCGCTTTCCCTACCTGTGTTACCGCAATGGAGGAGGTGGGTCCCAGCCGCGGGCACACACATCCCTTCCCCGGGCACCAGGGCACTGCTCCCTTCTCCAGGATGGAGACCAGGGGCACAGGGGGCTGGGGAGGGACAGCGGGAAGGTGCATGGGGGCTGTGCTCTCCAGGAGAGCAAACATGGGGGATTCAGGGATTTAGGGTCTTGTGTTGCCCACCTGGACACCACCAGTTTAACCCCACTGTAAGGATCATGGGGAAGGATGCTTTAAGCATCTCTCCATGGGTTCACCGGGGAACTTCTCCTGCTCCTGCTGGGGCTGCCCTGTGCCTGCCTGTGGGGTGAGCCTGGAGCAGCCAGCAGCACCGTCCCGGGTGGTTTGAGCCAAAAAGAGCTGGATCCAGGCAGAGCCTGTCCACAGAGCATCTCTGCCCCTGCCCGGAGAAGCGGGGCATGGCCAGAAAGGCAGTGACCCCCCCCCGTCAGCTCTGTCAGCCCCTCCGCAGCAGCGGTAGCAAGGGGTGCTGTGCAGCTGCAGGCTGTTGTGTGTGGTGCGTGGAGGTGCCTGTCCGCTGTAAAACCCAATTCAGTTCGGCAGGAGGGCCCGGGAAGGCAGCCAAGGGGGGCAATAACCTGCCACATTTCTGGGGCAGGACAAAGTGCAGGCAGCTCAGCCTGTAGCTTGTGCCTGGTGGCAACACCCCAGGATGCAGCACCTTGTCCTTGGGCTGTGGGACGGGAGAAACCTCCCCAAAGGTCATTCCTGAGCCCCTCGGTTCTGCGGCTGCCCTGACGCTGGTCTCCCCTTGCGCCCAGCCAAAGGGCCCACCTCTCCCCGTCCGGCCCTTGCCAGCTTTGCTGTGCCTCTGACCCACACTACTCTGCCCTGTGGCATCTCCCCTTATGCCGGGCATCGCGGTCTGCACCGCTCTGCTGCCAGCTTGGGGTCCCCGATGCTCTGTGGGCTCGGAGACAGCCCAGCCCCACAGCCTGCCCTCCCCAGAACAGGATTGGGGGCTTTTATTGCACTGTTTTTTTCACATTTGGCACTTCAGGACATGCTTTGGCACTTCAGGACATGCTCTAGTGGCAGAGGTTGTAGGGGTCTGGTTTTTTGTGGTTTTTTTTTTTTTTTTTGTGTGTGTATGGTTGGACTTGATGATCTTAAAGGTCCTTTCCAACCATGAAGATTCTATGATTCTATGATTCTATGATTCTATGATTCTATGATTCTATGATTCACTTCAAACTGCCTGGTTAAATTGGTGATTTCCCCTTTGCCCCACGGATGCTTCTTAAATCACTGTAATGGAAGTAATTTGCTAATGAGCCAACCGACTTGTTTGGGCCATGGCTGGCCGGCGGGTGTGTTTGTGCGGCAGCCAGGCAGCCATGCCTGGGGCACAGGAGTGTGGGACCCTGCCTGGCACCCCGCGGCCCCCCAGACCTCTGCCCCAAGCTCCAGCCGTCCCTGACATGGCACGCTTGCCCCTACTGCCTGCCGGGGCTGGCATCCATCCCTGTGACGCCGCACGGGGCTGGGAAAGCACCGGCACCTTGGCGGGACATGCCAGGGCTGGGCTGTGCCAAGCATGTCGCCTAACCGGGGAGGAATTTGGCCCTCGGGGCAGGGTTCGCTGCTGGGTGGTGGGGCTGCCGTGCCCCGCGCTGGGGCTGGGCTGCAGGGTTGGCCGCGGATCCTCCTGGGAAGCATCTCCTCCTTCCCGAGGGGCTGCGCAGCCTGCCCTGCGTTAGCGCCAGCGTCGGGGAGGGAGCAGAGGGAGAAGGAGAAGCGGCTGCTCCCACAGGAGATGCCGCTGCCCCAGGGCACAGGGGTGTGTGGGGGGGCTCCCTGTGCCTAGCTGGCACCCTACTCCTGCGGGGATGGGAGACCGCAGTGGGGTGACCTTCTCTGGGGACAGGGAGATGCAACCGTCCCCACCCACTGTGGTGTCCCCCATCGTGGCCGCCTTTGGCACGGCTGCAGAGGACACCGGGCTTTTCCCTTGCTGCAGTGACGGCTGGCATGTGGGACACCCTGAGCTTCCCGCGCCCGGTGCTCCCACCACCACGGACCCCTCACCCCCCCAGGTCTTCTCCTGGGGCTCAGCTGCCTGCGGGCAGGGGCTGCCTGCACTGCACAGGGCCACACGTGCCCAAAGCCGGGTGCTCCCTTGGGGCTGGGAAGGGCAGGAGACGGGCTGTGCTGTGGGACACTTGCCAGGTGCATCGCCCATGGGTGAGGAACGCTCCTTATCCAATAACAACGGCTCAGGCAGTGAACGATACGAAGCACATTTTATTTGAACGTTCTTGCAAGAACGGTGGTTAGTCCTGGTTAAATGTTTGACCACCCTTCTAGACACTAATCCAATAGGAATCAGTCTGTCCTTTTGTCTGTGTGATAAGAGATGTTCTACAAGCCTTTGCTGGAGCCTCTTTGTCTCAGTCATTCCCTTATCGTGTCACCTCTGATGGAAACGGCTTTTCTCTGTTGTAAAAACAATCCCTGCCTTTCTTACACGTGGACCCCGCAGACCCCGGAGACCCCTCATCCCGGCAGGGTGAGGGTGGCTTCGGCCAGGTGCAACGATGGGTGCGCTTGCCACTGGGTGTCACTGCACCTGCCCGGCCACGCGGGGCCCACGCTGCCCGCGGGCACTGCCTGGCACCCAGCGGGGACGAGGAAGCCGCTCCCTGCCCACCCTCCGGCCAGCGTCAGCCAAAGGGGCTTGGGGCCAGCAGGAGAAATCAGTCCCCCCACAAAGTGATGGGGGGAAGGCAGTCAGGGGAGAGCATATCCCAAAGCCACGGACCTGGGGTTGTTGTGAGATTTGTCCCCGTGCGACACCTCTAGCAGAAGACCCCTGCAGTGCCAGCGGCGGCAGGATGGATTGGACCAGCAGAAACGCAGCCAGAGCCACCATTTCCCAGCACCGGGGGCAGAGCAGGGACACGAGCGCTGCCCCGCTCCCACGGCCCGGCGATGCTCAGCCGATCCCTGGCCCCGCCGCCGGTGCCTCCAGCTGCAGGGAGCCGGCAGGACTGGGGCACCGTCACCCCTCGCTCCCAGCCTCTGCCAACAGCCAAGCAGAAATTCCTGATGTCCCAATGGAGCTTTAAACCCGTGGTGGTCCCCTCCTCCCCAGGCCGAGCCCTGCAAAGCCTCTGCCAGGGCTGCCTGGTGACTCCCCTGCAGCGCTGCGCTAATGAGTGCCGGGCTAACGAGCAATCAGCCCCACATCTGGTCTGTCAGCGAGGCTGTGGGGGAGCAGGGATTGAATATGGCGTCGTGGCTGGAGAGCTGCTCCGCTGCGGGGAGCGGCAATCGCTGCGCCGGGGCTTTGCCACCGGGAGAGGATGGGCTCGGGCTGCAGCTGGCTATCAGCTGGGAAATGCCGATTTGTCCCTGGGAAAAATGTCCTTTTCCAGCACAAATTTGGCCTGGCTGAGGCTGCAAGGAGCAGGATTTCCTCTGCAGAGAAGGCAGTTGGTGAGACAAGCTGTGTAATGATGGAGATGACAGTGTATCGCCAGAGGAAACACCAGGATCTCCTGTGGGCACATCCAAGGGCCCTGAGCATCCCAGGGCCCTGAGCACCCCATGGCGCTGAGCATCCCTCAGCCCTGAGCACCACTGCAGCGCCCACAGCTGCACCCACCACCCACCCCAAGCCAGGGCCAGCGGGATCCCACCGGCTCCCAGGATGGAGCCAGCAGCCCCCAGGAGCTTTCCTTGCTCCGCTGCATCCTGCCCAGACACGTGTCCCCGCCACGAGCCTGAACCACGCACGTCTGTCCTCTGGGGGGGCCCAGGCTGGTGCCGGCCATCCCCCCAACCCGCTGCCCCCCTCCTTCTGCCCAGGCGTCTTCCTCATCCCCTACTTCATCATGCTGCTCGTCACGGGGCTGCCCCTCTTCCTGATGGAGCTGAGCCTGGGCCAGTACGGGGCTGCGGGGCCCATCACCGTCTGGAAGTGCTGCCCACTCCTGAAAGGTGGGGCTGGGGGCACCTCTCCTTCCTGCCCCCGCAGCCGCTGGGGATGGCTGGGCTGTGGGAAGGGATGCGGGGTGGGTACAGGGGCTGGGACATCCCCTTGGTCCCCGGGCAGGTCTCCTGCCACCTCTCTAGCCCCTTGGACCCATGCTGGGGGTCTGCAGGGAGTGGACGGGCCCCCGCCTGCCCTCCCTCAGCCACCCCTCTCCTCCCGCAGGCGTTGGCGTTGCTATGCTGATCGTGTCCTCCCTGGTGTCCCTCTACTACAACGTCATCATGGCCTGGGCTTTCTACTACCTGGGCTCCTCCTTCCAGAGCCCTCTGCCCTGGTCCTGCGATGCCCCCTGGAACGCGGAAATCTGCAAGGTTGGTGGCCCCCGGGCTGGCAGCATTGCAGGGTCCGGTCCCAGGGTGGGATGCTGCGGGGACAGATGCCAGATGAGGACCGGGCAGTTGGTTTCTCTTTGGAGAGGCTTTGCTGGCAGCAGGAAGGTCAGGACATGGGGGATGGTGGCGGTGGCAGTGGCCGTGGCGGTGACCTGGCGGGGCTGTGTGTTGCAGAATGCGTCGGGGACCACCGGCTGGGTCAGCGCCAGCGAGGTTTTCTGGAAGTAAGTCCCCACGTGGCAGCATGGCACGTGTCCCTCTCCCAGCCCATGTCCGCGGGTCCAGCCCTGGCTCCATCTCCCCTGATCCTGGAGGGCCAGGGCTGGGCAAGCAGCAGTCGGCTTTGAGGATGGCAGAGGGGTGGACAAGGACACTGCGGGGGTGACAAGGGTGCCCCGCATCCCCCGTTCCTCTGACCCCTGTCCCTGCGCCACAGCGAGCAGGTGCTGGGGGTGACGCACAGCTCTGGCCTCGAGGACCCCGGTCCTGTGCAGTGGCCGCTCGCCCTCTGCCTGCTGGCGGCCTGGATCCTCGTCTTCCTCTGCATGCTGAAGGGCATCCGCAGCTCGGGCAAGGTGAGGGGCAGTGCAGGGGGTCACTGGGGGGGGGCTGCCGTGCCGGCGGAGTGGGGCTGAGCCGTGCCGTGCCCTGTGCAGGTGGTGTACTTCACAGCCACCTTCCCCTACCTGGTCATCCTCATCCTCATCATCCGGGGGGCCACGCTGGAAGGCTCCCTCAACGGCGTCCGCTTCTACCTCTCCTCGGACTGGAGCAGGCTGCAGAGCGCCCAGGTAACCCCACGCCGGGGCCGGGGGGTCCCCGACAGCAGTGATCCCCCCCCAGCAGTAGTCGGCGGGGCAGGCTGGGCTGGGGAGTCCTGCAGCCCCCCCGCATCGTTGTCCCCCAGGTGTGGAGCGACGCGGCCTCACAGATCTTCTACTCCCTGGGCATCGGGTTCGGGGGGCTGATCTCCATGGCCTCCTACAACAAGTTTGACAACAACGTTATCCGGTGAGCGGGGCCGGGGTGCTGGGGCTCGGGGGCTCGGGGGGCTCGGGCTGTCGGGGCAGCCCCGGGGTTGCAGCTGGGGAGGAGCGGGGCAGTCATGCGGAGGTCTGAGCCCTGCGGGACCATGCAGGGATGCCCCCGTCTCCATCCTCACCCCATGGGTGTGGGGCTGTGACACCTTCCCCGGCAGGGACACCTTGGTCATCGCCATCGGGAACTGCTGCACCAGCTTCTTCGCCGGCTTCGCCATCTTCTCAGTGCTGGGACACATGGCCTGGAGGAAACAAGTCCCCGTGGGCAGCGTTGCTGCCTCAGGTATGGGCTCGGGGAGGGGGAACTCCTGCCGTGCCGTGCCAGGGGACGTCCCGGTGCCCTGCGCAGGGACGGGGCGGTGGAGCTGCAGCCAAGCTCACACTCCGCCTGGCTTCCAGCTTGCTGGGCTCGGCCCATCTCACCACGACGGGTCCTTTCACGCTTCCCTCTGTCTCACCCCACAGGCCCCGGGCTGGCGTTCGTGGCGTACCCTGAAGCCCTCTCCCTGCTGCCCGGCTCCCCGTTCTGGTCCATCCTCTTCTTCCTGATGCTCTTGACGCTGGGAGTGGACACTTTGGTGATTGTCACCCCCGGCAGCCCCATGTCCTGCCCTGTGCCTGGCCTTGGGGTGCCAGGTACACCCCGTCTCGGGCATGCAGAGTGCATGATATGCACGAGCCGGGAGCACGAGGATGGTGTTGGGGTAGGGGTGATGCACGGCGCCCCCCATGTGGGGCTGCACCCAGGGTGATGGGGCAGGGATGCGGCCACATCCCACCAGCACTGGGAATGGGTTTCTCCACGTGCCCGGGTGTCACAGGGATGGGGATGCACATGGGGACAAATGCAAAGTCCCCTCTGTGTCCCCTCTGTGGGGACCATCCCCTGCACCCAGGCCGGGGGAGGCAGGGACCAGGACATCCCCCCAACTGACATCCTCCATCCCTCAGTTTGGGAACATCGAGGGCATCACCACAGCCATCCTGGACGAGTTCCCAGCCCTGCGCGACTGGAGGAGGAAGACGGCGTTCCTGGCTGTGCTCTGCATCTCCTTCTACCTGCTGGGGCTCCTGCTGGTCACCCAGGTATGGGGTCCCCTGCACCCCTATCCCGCAGCACCCAGCACCCTCAGGTGATGCCAGGGTGGAGGCTGGGGAAACGGCCTCCTTCCCTCTCCAGCCTCTGGGACGGGGATGGAGGGCCATGCGTGGCCTTGGCATGGAAGATGTCTGTGGCCCGGGGTGCCCTGCACCCACCCCGCTGACCCCATCCCTCACCACCTCACAGGGAGGCATCTTCTGGTTCACCCTCATTGACACCTACAGCACCGGCTTTGGGCTGATCATCGTCACCCTCATCATGTGCCTGGGCATCGCCTTCTGCTACGGTGAGCGGAGCCGGCGGCCCTGGGGCACGCTGCAGCCAGCGCTGGGGTGTGCACTGGGGTGCGGCCAGCGCAGGGGTGTGGATTGGGATGCAGCCAGCGCCGGGGTGTGGATTGGGGTGCAGTCGGGGCTGGGGTGTGGATTGGGGTGCAGCCAGCACTGGGGTGCGGTGCTGCTGGCCCCGTAGCACTGCTGCAGGGTGTTTACGGCACAGGGTAGCCCCTGGCTCCCACTCTGCCAAGGCTTGGCATTCCTGCGGCTCACGGCAAACCGTGGCCAGGGTCTATAGGGTGCACCTGCAGCTGTGGACTGCTTGGATCTGGGGTGGGCAGGGAGATACCCCCCGTCCTGCTGCCCACGCGCAGCTCAGCCCTGCAAGGAGACGGTGCGAAGCTGGGGTGCAATTTTCCCTGTGCATGGGGGATGCGATTTCCTCTCCACCCACTGAAGCGTGGTGGATGTTCAGCACCCAGCACCGCCACCGCCGGCACGGCTCAGCCCCAGCGCGGGGCGTCGTGGGTGCCCTGGAGTGGATGCACCTGGCAGGGCCGTGCTGGGGCAGTCAGGGGCCCGGCCGTCACCCTCTCCCTGGGTGCTGCAGGCATAAACCAGTTCTGCCAGGACATCGTGGACATGATCTGCCGGTGTCCGCCCTGGTGCAGCCACATGCTGGGCTACTTCAAGGTGTGCTGGGCCTTCTTCACCCCCTGCCTGCTGCTGGTGAGCACTGAGCGCCCGCCCGGGGTTGGGGGTGGCGGGGAGAAGAGCTCCTCTCCTTCCATCTCTCCCTCCCCTCCGAGAGGAGCAGCTCTTGCCGTGGGTTTGGAGTGGGGCTGCCCCGGTCCTGGTGGCCTCCTGGGCCTCTCTGTGGCTGCTGGAGGGAGGTTGGGGTGGCCATGGGGATCCCTGTGGCAGCCAGCCCGGCCAAGACCATCGCTCCTGCCCACCCTGCCTTCCAGTTCACGCTCATCTACACCTTCCTGGACATGTATGGCGTTCCCCTGCGCTACGGCACCTACGAGTACCCCACCTGGGGCACGAGCCTGGGCGTCTGCATCGGCGTCCTCACCTGCCTGCAGATCCCGCTCTGGGCCGCCGTGGCCCTGTGCCGCGAGTCGGGGACGCTGAGTGACGTGAGTGTGCCAGGCGGGATGGGGCACGGGGACGGGGAAGGGGTCGGGGCAGAGGAGGGGCTGCCCCAGTGCTGGGGACGGGCTGGGAGGGAGCAGCAGCAGAGCCGGGGCGATGCTGACCCTTCCCCAAGGGAGAGAGAAAGGGCTGGAGCTGTGGGGCTGGGGCGGGAGGTGGGGTCTGAGCCCTCTGCATCCATACTGCTGCCAGCCCCTGCCCACGGTGATGCTGCCCTCTGCCCCACGGGGCTCAGGGCAGCCCCTGCTCACCCTCGCCCACCCCCAGCGCTTCCAGAAAGCCACCCAGCCCCTGCACTCCTGGAGGACGGCCACCGCCCGGGATGTGGCCGGAGATGTCATCGACGTGCCATTCACCATCACCCTGACCAGCAGCGACTTCACCGCGCCGCCCCACCCCAGCAACGAAGATTGATGCCGGCCCCGGGGCACCCCATGTCCTCGCTCAGAGCCCTCCAGGAAGATGGGACCCGCCAGGGTTGGGGACACCAGCCCGGGGGCTGGCTCCCCTTGTGCCATCACCGTCACCCACCCTGGCGGATGCTAACCACTGATCCCAGTGTGTATTTGAATTCTTTTTCCTAGAAACGTTCTGCCCGCTTCAAAGGTATTTCTAGGGGACTCTCCGCCAGCAGCACCGACTGTCCGGGCCGTGCTCCAGCCCTTCACCTGCCTCTGGGCAGTTGTCATGTCTCGGAGCGGTTTGGGGATGTCTGCATGCGTCCCTGGCCCTGACCCAGTGCTCTCCCGGCAGGACAGGCTGCCGGCAGCGTCCGTGCCAGCGGCAGCCGCCTCAGGCAGGGGCTAGGCTGGGCAAGCCCACCCTGGCACTGGGAATGGCGCGCTGACCCCCGGGGTGGGCTCCAGGCCCTGCCGGCTGCTCCCCAGGCGGTGCTCGAGGCCAACAGCACCGGCACGGCTGGTACCGCTGTGGCTGGGCTGGCCCCGCAGCCAAATCAAAGCCCCCAGCCCGTGGCAAGCCCCATGGCGCAGGCGAGCGGGGCCGGAGCTGCCGGGGGCCCGGTTTGTAGCCTCAGGCGGCCGCGAGTGCAGGAGTGTGTTTGCCGCGGCTGCTGCAATAAAGCTCCGTTTTCCAGCGCGATGTCGCTGCGTGCTGCTGGGGCCGAGCCCACGTGTGCTGGTGCCTGCATGGGGGCGTGTGAGCTGGCCGCCCCACTCGCCCCCACGCCCCAGGGTGCCATCACCCGCCCCGGGCTGTGCCGTGGCTGTCGGGCAGCACAAGCAGGGATGGATCCGTGCCCCGATCCCAGCGGGTGCTGCTGCTGCGCAGGGTGGTGGTGCCCCCCGGCAGGGCTGCACCGACGGCCCTGCTGACACACAGGAGCCCCGCAGGACCTGGGCGCTGGATCCTGCCGCATCCTCACCCTGCAGCAGCCTCTGGACTGACGCTCCGGTGCTGCCTGGGGGTGCAGGGGGACAATGTCCCGCTGGCTTCGGCCGCAGGAGCAGACAGGTGTGAGCAAGGAAAGGCTTTGGCAAGGGTTGGTGTTGCCCTGGGCAGGGTCAGCGGCCGGTTCCTCACCCAGGAAGCTGAGGGGGCCCCCAGAGAAGTGTTTTTAACCCCGACCCCAGCATCCGTCTGTCCTTCCTGCGAGTGTCCAGCCTGGCATTGGGGCAGCCGCGCTCTCCCCATGCTCCCGCTGGGTGATGTACGGCTCCGTGGCTGCGTTGGCGGGATGGGGCCGTCCTCCAGCAGCAGAAACAGCCCAGCACCGCTGCACCCACCCAGGCAGCACGGGGTTATTCCTGGTGCTGCGCAGAAGTGCCTGATCCAGACCCAGCAGGACTCTGCGCATCCCAGGCCAGGGATGGCAGGACACCAGGGATCCCAGGACGGGCGGCCCTGGGACAATGGGGCAGGTGGGGGACAGCCAGCGCATCCGTCTGTCCCTGCTCCCCGCTGGGTGGCCGGGGCGGCTGCTGGGGGACACGGGGCACTGCCCAGGGAGCCCCCCCGCCACCAGCAGGCACCCACTGCCCCGACCCCCCCTAGATGGGAGCCCCCCCTGCTGCAGCCTGGCAAGGGCTGGAAGAAGAGAGCAGCAGACGCCGGCTCGTAAAATAGACTACATGCTTTATTGGATTTAAAAGTTTTATGAAATGACCGAAAAAAAAAAAAATAAAATCAAGATTTGGCAGATGCGTCAACAGTTGCCGTTTGGTGGATCCCCAACCCCTTCTCCAGAAGCATCGACAGGTCTCCGCCACCACAAGCAGCGCGGCCGGGGCTCCCGGCTCCTGCCCGGGCAGCCCCCACAGCCGCCGCCAGCCCCGCTCCTGGGGGTGGCCGAGCCGCCCCGAGCTGCCCGTGGCGGCCGCCCTGACCGTGGGGGCTGAGCGCGGCGTCCCCCCTCCCCGCACCTCAGAGCAGCCGCGGGGAAATGCAGGCACTTAGTCATTTAGAGGAATTTTTCACTTATCTCAAAGCAACAGTGTAATTGTCTAACTACCACCTATGAAACAAAAAAACACCTTTATAGCCCTTCCTGTATTGTCAACATACACATATATATTACTCTGGCATAAAGCAAGGCCCCGGGGGGGGGGCTTTCAGCATCCCGCCCTGCCTCCTCTTCCTCCCTGCCAGCCGTGCATCCTCCTCTGCCGTCAGCAGCTTCAACAGCCGGGCGGCCTCGGGCAGCAGCCACCGCTGGGGACGTGCCGGAACGTGCCGGATGACGGCACGGGGTGGGGGGGGGGCTTGGGACAGAGCGGGTGGCAGGGCAGGGACCCCGAGGAGAGCCCTGGGGGCTGGTGTGGTGCCGGGGATGCGGGAGGGTGGCTGGGGGCAGCCCCAGATCTGCCGCAGACTGTGCCGGCACTGAATGGCAGCAGGGCCCGGGCCACAGGCTGGCACAGCCAGGCAGAACCCGGCCTCCGGCTGGAGTGAACGTGGCCTCGGGGCAGAGAGGACGCCCGGGTGCAGCCTCCGTCCCTGCCTGCATCCCCTCGGTGCCCGGGGAGGGCGCAGAGTCCCCAGCACCCGGCCGGAGGGCAGGCCTGCCGCAGAGGGATGGAGCCAGAAGGGGGAGGACGTTTTCAGGCTCCTGCCACCCACACACAGCCTGCGGGTCCCCAGCCAAGGAGACCCCCGCTGCCCCCCGCTCCCTCCGGGACTGGCAAACTGTGACACCGGGACAGGGGACGGGCCCTGCACCCGGAGCCCCTTCCTCTTTGTGTGGTTGTGGCGGCTGGACCCGGCTCTGCACCAACACCCCATGGAGACGGCCCTTCTCTTGGTGCTCCTCCATCACCCCGCTCCTTGAAGAGACAGGCCCCTGGGGCAGGTCTGGGTTCGGAGGAGCCCATCGCTGCTCCCCACCCCGGGCAGCTCCAGGGGCCTGGGGAGTAAGGATGGGGACAGCCGTGGGCTCCTCTGCCCCAGCATCCCACTGCAGGCAGACGCCGGAGCTGCTCCGGCAGCACCACGGCCGACCGGTCAGAGCAGCCCTGTCCCACCGTGGGATCCCAGCGGGACGCAGCCGCCCCCGGCGCAAGCGGGAAGCGGGTCAAGGGCAGAACTGCGGATGCACAAGTACCGGCAAGGGCTGAGCCCTCCCTCCGAGGGCACGTTGTCGCTCGCTCTTGCTCACCAAGAGCGCACAGAGAGGGATCTTCCCCCTCCCAACCGTCACAGCCATGGGGGCCAGGGTGGAGGAACATGATTCATGGGAGTGAGGAGAGAACGGCTGCCGTGGAGGCTCGCACCTGAGTCACCCCGAGGGGCGAGCGGGGAGCGCACTACCCACTCGGGGGAGCCGCTGGCCCCGCTCCGCGCGCTCCCACCACCCCGACCTCCCCGGACAGCCTGTGCAAAAGTTGGAAGAGGCAGAAGAACCGGAAACAAACAAACAAAACAAAAAATTAAAAATAATAATAATAATAAAAAAAAAATAAAATAAAAAAATAAAACCACATTGAAACCAAACCCAAATGCCGTGTGGCTGAGCAGAGGCAGGAGTAACTGGAAGCCATGCACAGCAAAGCCAGGGACTGCAGCAGTCGGAAGGGAGAAAGGGCGGCTCTTCTCTTTGGGGGAGCGGTTGTCGTCGCCTTTTTTTTTTCTTTTTCTGTTTTTTTTTTCTTTTTTTTTTTTTTTCTGAGAGATCAGGAAATAAATAAGTTTAAATAGCTCCTCCCGCTGCCAGTGTTGGGTGAGGTGACTGGGAGACGGAGGGTGCGGAGGGGAGGCCGGCGCCGAGCCCGCGGGGTGCGGGACGGGCGGCTGCGCTGCGTTCCCGGGGCACGGCCGCCCCCCGGCTCCCAGCAGGTCGCGCTCTGGGTGGGTGTCCTCTTCCCCCCCCCCATCTCTACTTCTTGGGCTTCTTGAAGATCTTTAGGGGGAACTTTTTCTTGCTCTGGCTGAGGTCAACCTCGTCGCCTGTCAAGCTGCTGTCCTCGTCCCCCGGGCTCTTCTTGGCAGCCAGCTGCGGGATGCGGGTGCTCTTGGCGCCGCTGGGCCGGCAGTCAGAGATGGGGGAGGGGGTGTCGGGGTCGGTGGAGCTGGGGCTGTGGGACCGGGAGGAATCCGAGTGGCTGTGCTTGCCGGCTGTCGGGTGGCTGATCTCCCCCAGGCTGGAGGACTTCTCCATGCCGTGATTCACCATCATCATCTTCTTCATCACCATGGGGCTCTCGGGCAGCCGCTCTGGCAAAGCCCCCAGGCCCGAGGCTTCCGCGTGCCGGCTGCCGCCGTTGGGGGTGGGCGCGCCGATGGCAGGGTGGCCGGGGGCAGCCTCCTCGATGGACCTGGTCAGCAGGTTGGGGCGGGCAGCCAGCAGCTTGGGCGCCGAGCTGGGGATACGCTGGTGGTCGCTCAGGTGCGGGATGGAGGACTCGGAGTCGCAGCGAGTCAAGTCTCTGGGGTGGAGAGGGCGGAGGGGAGAGAGAGGTCGTTAGCGCCGCTGGCCCGGGGACGCTGGCCCGAGCCCGCGCGCACACACGGATGCAGCAGCTGAGGGCGGCCAGCGGGGCAGGGGGGATGCAGGGGAACCCCCCCCAGGCAGCCCCGTCCTGCTGCAACCCCCTGGGCAGGCGTCCGCCCCACTCCTGCTGCCTCCCCCCTCCTGGTTCTGCTCCTCCGTAGGGCTGCGGTGGGCACCCCCGGGGAGGGGGGGCTCCTCCAGCCTGCTGCCAACCATTGGCACACGGGGCAAAGTGACCCCCCCGCTGCAGGCAGGGCCGCTCGCTGCGTCCCCCTGCAACTGCAGCCCCTCTCCCCAGCACGGGCTGCAGCTGAGCTCGCTGCCCACCCCAGCACCTGGGGGGGCTCAATGACCCACTGTACGTGGGGGCAGAACCAGAGGGATCGAGGCCCCCATCCACCAGGCAGCGGTGAGTGCTCAGCCCCAGAGCTTGTGGGTCCAAAGGCACCGGCCATAGCCATGGCTCCAGTGGCCCTGGGCTAGGCCTGGCCACCGCTGGGCTCCACTCAGAGCCGGCAGCTCCCTCCCGCTCCCCGAGGAAACAGCCTGCCAGCCCCGCTTCCTCCCCACGGACCCCAGCGGGTCCCCCAGCGCTGCACGGCGCGTCCCGGCACCCGGCACGGCTGCGGGGGCCGCTGCCGTTCCAGCTGCAGGACAGGGGGCAACGTCACCGGAGGGTTCCTCTGCTCAGCTCGCATCTGTGTGTGCGCACGGCCATTCGCCCCGCCGCGCCGCAGGGCTGCAGCCTGGCCACAGCCCCGGGAGGGGAAGCGCCGGACCGAGGGTCTCCCCCTTTTCCTGGCTCAGCTGGAGCAAACCTCTAATCCCGCAGGGAGGAATTAGAGGTTCGTCTCTCCCTGCCAAGCCATGCCCGAGCGCCCCCGGCAGCCCCTCTGCTGCACAGTGGTTTGTGCCCCAGCCTGGTGCCCACCTCTGACTGCCAAAGGCATTACGAGAGCGCTGCCGCACCAGCCCCAGGGGCTCCCCGTCCCTTTTTTGAAGCGGAGAGTGGGAGGCAGGAGGAAGGGAGGAATGGAAAGTCGCAGCTTACTGCGGGATCACCCGGGTGGGTGCAACGCTGCTGGCCCCCAGCCCAATATCCCCGCGGTCCCTGCTGGCATGCCCACACAGCCAAAGGACCGCCCTGCTCCCGCTACCACCTACTCTAAGACCTCGAGATTGGGCCCGGCAGGGCAGGGCAGGGCAGGCAGGGAAGGACAGGGGCTGCCGGGGGACCCAAGGGCTGCCGGGGGACGTGGGGGCTGCCAGGGAACCCGGCTCCTGCCTCTTAGTCAGGGTCTGCACCGGCTGGAGGCCAAGGGGTAGAGAATGGGGAAGGCGAATGGAGAGAGAAGGAGCAAAGAGGAGGAGAAGCGAAGGGGTGTGAGAAGAGACGGGAGGTGCTCAGCAGTTCCTCGGCCCCTGCTCCCGGCGCAGACCCCCCCCACGCAGCCGAGCCCCAGGCCGTGGGTGACTGTGCCCTGCCGTGCCCAGCACCGAACCCGCCCAGCACGGCATACGAAGCGCCCCGAGTGCCTCCAGACCAGTGAAAATAACATCGGAGGCTGCAAAAGAGTGAGGCAAGACGAGACCAGGCGCTGGTAGATCAGGAGGCTTCAGCCAATGCCGGGCGGATGCTCGGGAAAAGCGACTGCAGCAAGAGACCCCAAAGTCACCCAACACGACCCCACCAGCACAAGGGGGTCGTAAAGGGCAGGAAAGATTCTCCTCGGATCACTGCCCTCCCTAATGGCAACAAGGGTATTTTTTAACAAAACCCGCTGAAGAAACTCAAGCCCTCGCTCAACGGCTCCACAAGAACAGCTGGAGGAACGGGGTATTAAAACGGGGTGGATGGTCAGGATCCAGCCCAAGATCCGCTGTGTGTGCCCGGCTGTGGGGGCTGCCTCATCTCTTGTTTTAACAAGAAGAAAACAGCCCCAGGCATTGCTGGAATCGTCCCCGCCTTCGGCGCACACACCGCCGAGCCCATCTGACCCGCGAGCGATGGGGAGCCGCATCCTCAAGGTTAGCAGCAGGCAGGGGAGAACAGGAACCAAGCAGCTGGGATGGTGTGAAATCCCCAGCTATTCTGAGTGAGCATCTTGGAGGCCATCCAAGGGAGACAACTGCCATGAAACGCACCGTATGGAGCCACGGAAGCTCCCGATTCCTGGTGCCACCGGCAGATACCGCGGCTCCGCAGAAGGTCACTGTAACGGCTCGTGGCCCAGAGCTTTCACTGGGGGAACTGGGGCAGTCAGCTTCGGGAACAGCAGCATCAATAAAGCCTGATGGGGCTGAACACGGGAGTATTTCAGAGCCATCTTCCAAGAGGTGGACACCGACGGCACCCACACAACCCAGGGGGGTCAAGACCTCGGGCTGCTGCCAGTAAACGCAGAAGGAAGATGGAACTGCAATCCCAACAACTCGACTCCTCTCCCATAAGGAAGTTTGGAGTCTCAGGCTCTTCCTCAACGTTTCTTGTCCACATCGGTGCTTGACACACCTGCACAGGGGGAATTCCTGCCAGGCCACTCGTGCCACCTCTCTCAAGACAGGGTGGCAGAAGCCATTGCATGCACATGCTGAGCTGCTGTTGAGACGCCGCGAGGGTGAGCTGGTGCTGAACACGAGCTTTCAGAGGTTCATTTCCTCCACAAATACCTGGAAAGTGCCCCTTTTCCATGAAAACAAAGCAGACCTTGGCCAGATGGTTTGGAGATCGATGCCCAGAAGGGAAGGCACCGGCCGGCGTGTCCTCCCGACCGGCGCTGGGTCCTGGCACACCGGGGAGAGGGACCGAGGCTGCGGTGGCGGCTGCATCTCCCGAGCCGAGATCGGGGGAAATGGCTCCATCCAGGCTCTGCTCAGCCACCGCCGTATGGGCACGCGGTGGGGCAGCGGGGCAATGCCTTGGCCTGGGAATGCCGCTGATCTGAGCCGGGACTTTGGGCAGGCAGGAACACCTCCAGGCAGGTACACAGCGCCCGCTCCGAACTCATTCCAGCTGATCCCGTCAGGCTGGAGTGCCACTATGGATGGGTTGACCACCACTTCCCCAAGGACTATCGCTTCCCCCAAGGACTGCGGTGCAAGAGCGGAGCACCCGCTGCTGAAGTCCACCCAACGAAGCAGCTGAGCATCGTGTGGATGCAGCACACCATGGGCAGTGAAGGTTCCGACAGTAACGCCTGCTTGCTTGGAATTCAGTGTCGTAATTCCACTGAGGAATATTCTTTTCCTGGTAAAAATCAACCCAACCTTTCCACGGGCTGCCATAACCACAAAGGCATCTGGGTGGCGGTCAGTGAAAAGAAATCTTGAACACTCTGAGGTAACAGCAAATACAGCAAAAAACAAAATATTTTTTAAACCGAGGTGACTTCAAAAATGCCTTATTCATGAAGAAGGTGAGTTTTCTCCCTGCTGAGATCTGCAAGCGCCCAGTAGCTGGGAGGCCTCCCGGGGACCCTCTCCCCCTCTCTCTCAAGGTCCTGCACAGCTTTAAATCCAGAAGGGACAAAAGCAAACCCGCGGCTACGGCAGCGGGTGGAGAAAATGACGACAGCAGATGGAGAAACATCCTCTGGTCCAGGAGGATTTTCCTGCCCGGAGCGTGGACACTGGGAACCTGATCCTTGGACAGCTGGTCCCGCGCCGCGGGGGGACGGAGGCGAAGCGCTGCCCCTGGCTGATGCCACCAGCAGCTCGGAGCCGGAGCAGGTCCTCGGTGCGTATCGCAGCCACCGCGCCTCCTCCCACCACCACTCTCACCGCAACAGAGGGTCACAGAATCACAGACTGGTGGGGGTTGGAAGGGACCCCTGGAGACCATCCAGTCCCACCCCCTGCCAGAGCAGGGTCACCCGGAGCAGGTCGTACAGGAACGCGTCCAGGCGGGTTTGGAATGTCTCCAGAGATGGAGACTCTGGGCAGCCTGTGCCAGGGCTCTGCCACCCCCACAGGAAAGAAGTTCCTCCTCATGTTCAGATGGAATTTCCCGTGTTCCAGTTTGTGCACGTTGCCCCTTGTCCTGTCCCCGGGCACCACTGAGAAGAGTCTGGCCCCATCCTCTTGCCCCCCGCCCTTTAGCTCTTGCTGAGCATTGATGAGATCCCCTCTCAGTCTGCTCTTCTCCAGGCTGAACAGCCCCAGGGCTCTCAGCCTTTGCTCAGCACAGAGATGCTCCAGCCCCTCCGCATCTCCGCAGCCTCCGCTGGGCTCTCTCCAGCAGTTCCCTGTCCTTCTGGAACTGGGGAGTCCAGAAGTGGGGGTGCCTGGACATCAAGGGGTCGTTGGTCGGTTTGCGGGGTCTCCTCCCCATTGCCGGCGTGGCTGTTCCCTGGGGACGCCATGCTCCAGAGCGGATGGCCGGCACCGTGCTGGGTGCTGTGTTTGGTCCAACCTTGTTGGACCACAATTTTTTTCTCTCTGGGCTCACTGGCTGCTGTTCAGAAGGAGCTGATTGCAGGGAAAAGAGCCTAGGAACACCCCCTTTCGAAACATCCCAGGGGTGGTCAGCTAACCCATTTTATTCGTAATTTACCCAACTGCAAAACTGTGGTCCAACCCACGGCAGCCCGACGCAGGCGTGATGTTCTGGTACACGGGCAGAGCGGTCACCGCGCCAGGGACGAACCAAGGGGCTGGTTGGGCCATCGGGCCCCCCTGACAGCCGAGGTACCGGGACATTCAGGCACAGGCAGAGAGGGACCTCCCGAGTCCCTGCTGTGGCACCCACGGGCACGGACAGATTTTTCAGAACCGAACACCAGCAGCTGGAAACTTTCGCTGGGGCTTCCTACAGCCCCAAATGATCCTTTCTTGTGGTTCCCACAAGCCAGCGCACGACAGGGGAGGCGTGCGCCCATGGGGACATCGCTCCCCGGGGTGCATGCTGCCTTTGGCAGAGACAGCAAGGAGGAGAGGACACTCCTGAGCCCGGTGCTGGGACAAGTGGGGAGGAAAGAACATTGCCAGGACATTGCTGGTCATCGTGGGCGAGGCTCAGCCAAGAAGGGCTAGCACATGTCCTGCTGATTTTCCTCAGGCTCCTGAATCGGTACGGCACGTGCTCAAGAGGAAACGCTGGCTGAGGGCACAGCCAGCCTCGATGGCATCACGGAAAGGTGCCTTCAGAGAAAGCGCCTCCGCGGTGCAGCTGGAACTACCGACCGCTCACCTCTCCTGAAACCTCAGACCACCAAACCAACGTGAAAATACCTGGGGGCCTCACGTAAGACACGTTCCTCCTGTTCCTCAGTCCCAGCCGCAGCATTCACTGCGTTCTTTTCGATGGACGTGGGCACACGACCTATGAAGACCGAAGCCACCAGGGTTCACCTGCGTGAGGGTGGGATGCGCGCGCCGCTGCGGCTTCATCCGCTTCCACCTGAGCTTCCTACCGTGCCGCTCCCAGAACCCGCACTGACCGCGGTGGATGAGAGAGGGTGAGGAAATGGGAATGGGCTGACTTTGCGAACAAAAAGAAGCAGAGCGCGAAGCATGGAGTAAAGAAAGACTGGCAGCGGTGGAGAAAGCAGGGAGAGGGCAGGGGGGTGATACAGGATTTTCCCTTGGCCGGTTGAACAGCCTCTCCTGGTGCCTCCTGCACAGGGTCACAGGCTGTAGGAAAGCTCAGGAGCGGCTCAAGGGCATCTGACACTAAAGCAGGGCTTGGTCTTCCAGCCTCATCCAGACCTGGCTGCCTCTAGGACTCCCTGCCCTTCACCAAGAGCACCCGTAGCTGCGGGGCGAAGCATCATGTACCGAGCTGCAGGTGGCAGCAGGGCAGCAAAGGTTCCTCTAAGGCAGAGTCAAATCTGCTGTAGGGCTGTTACTCTGCTGCGCTCAGCGTGGCGCGGTCAGGGGCTCAGAAACAGCCTCTACAAGGCAAACCCAACAGTAATTCCTTCCCTTCCACCCTGCCAGAGTGAGTTATTCCGGATTACTGACACGCTCCTTTTGCTTTGGCTGCCACCTCCCTTCCCCGTTGGAAAAGGGCCGCCAGCGTGGGGATTTGGTCCTACGCTCCCATCTCCATCAGGTTTATCCACTTGAAGCAGGCACTGGCAGCAGAAACCTCTGTGCACGCAGCATCCTCCAGCCCCGCTCCCCCCGCCCCGGGACACCCAGTCCCCTCCAGTAACATTAAAATACACACATCAGCCTTCAAAATCAGAACAGCTCTGACCTTATTTGCACCGGATCCTCTGAAGCCAATTGCAAAAGAGAAGCAAACAGTGAGCAGTTGAGGAAAGCAATTCACCGGCCACGCGCTGGCCTTGCCTGGAGAGAAGGTCCCTACCAGGTGAACCCCCAGCAGACTTTAGCACCAGAGAGAAGTGATGCCCGAACCCTTCTCTGGGGGAACGGCTCATTTGAGACGATTTCTCTTGTGAGGTCTCGCCAACATTGGCATCTGCTGGCTGCGAGAGGGGCTAAAGCGCTCCAGCAAGCCCAAAGCGCTCAAGGTAGCGCTCTCCTCCTACTGAGGGAGCCAGCAATTTTTTTGGGTTCCGTTTTCGTCCTTGGCAATGACTCCCTGGAAGGCCTTTCTCAGCCTCGGCTTCCCCATCTGTTCCGCTCGCCTCCCTGGGAGGCTGCGGAGCGCCAGGCATGTACGTAAAGGCCTCCGAGGCTGGGTATGGAAAAGAGAAAGAGCAAGACATCGGCTTGTGCTGCGGCTTGCCTTTGGGGCAGTCTTTTTAGAGATGCATCTGAGCAGGATCTGCTAACGATGCAGTTTGACAAAAAAATTAAAAGCAACACAGTGAGAACACATTTGGGCACCCGCCTCTTCATTTCTGTTTCCTGAAATGAACAGAGCATGGATGAGCATGGATTCGGGAGTCATCTGCTATCGCGTAGCTGAAGCAAATCTCAGGCGAAAAGTTCTTACTCTGCAAAAACCCACGGCTAAATCAATTATCCTGCATCAACTGGTGCTCTTTGCTATGGGAAGAGGGAGAGAACAGCCCTGCCTTCCACCGAGGGGCGGCCAATTAGGCTCTGACAAGCTACTAAGTGCCCGTGGGGAACGAGGAGACCTCAGTTATTCTCTCCTAATGACCTCTCGGCACCATCACCTTTTCTAATTGGGATCCCAAAGTCACACCACATTTCCTTCTGCCACTCTCAGGGGAGTCGGCAGGATTGGGACTTTAATCTGGCCAGCAATTAAGTCTGTCACAGGCCTCCGCTGAAAATAAATAAATAAATAAATCATGTTTACGCGGCTATTTTTGAAACAGCCCATCAGCCCTCGAGCTGCCGGGACAGACCTCCTTTCCGCAGAGACAGGGAGGTCAATGGTAAAGGGGGACTGTGCGACGTTACCAGAACCATTCCCAGCCTTTATCGGTCAAACCGGGACAGCTGCAACTGCACTCAAATTGGCAGTAATTAATCTAAATTTTCATTAGGCTGCTTCTCGTAATCCCCAAACAAACGTTACTAAATCATCCGAGATGTTGCTCTTTAATTGCCCATCGTGGAGCAGGTGCAGTGATTTCCCGATATTCCCCAGAATCCATTACCTGCCTGGAGCTGCCGGGGCTCGGGGATGCGTCGGTGCCCTGCTTTCAGGGGGGGTAAGTTAGGAGGGGCTGAGACATCCCAAACAGAGCCCGTGTGTAACTGATGGCAGGGGAGAACCTACACCCGAGGGCAGAGATACTTGCAGATAAAGGAATAACGGCAGGATGGAGCTGTGGTGACCTGGAATGTTGTCCTGCCTGGATAAATAAACGTGGAGGGACATTGCCCCTGTCGACTTCCTCACTGAGAGACTTCCAGCCTTTTCCCAGAAATCCGTTCCCTAACGCTGGGGATAAGGAGACTATTTTTAATTTTACCAAGGAGAAAGCACAGAATGGAGAGGTGAAAGGCCTGGCCACGGTCACGGCGGCTTGCTGGCAGGGCAGGAGGACAGGACTCCCCGATGGCCCATCACAGCCCTTCCAGCGGCTGCTTCAGCGCCGACCCCTCTGCGCCGAGCATCGCCCCCAGACCAGAGCCCCCCCCCAAACCACACACCCTGCTCGCACCCCAGCCCAGGGCTTAAATGGGACACCCGAATGACATGGGCTCTTTAGCACCCAGCTGCAGCTGGGGGTGCGTCCACGTCACACGAGGGGCGAGGAACTCCAGCGGCTGCTGCCCGTGGACCTCCTTCGGAAGAAAACCACCCGGGGTCGTCCAAGGAACGCGACCCTCAGCTTGGGCTACGGAAGGGTTCTGAGCTCGGACGGCTGCTGGAGAGCCCCTCGCAGCCCCCAGTTAGACAGACAGGGTTCCTGCCTCTATGGCCCACCCAGTCCTTTGCCCAACGCCAGCGTGGTGAATCAGGAGAGGTCGGGGATGCAGGGATGTGGATGATAACCAGTTCCTTGGATCCTATCATACACAGGTCTCCAAAGAGCCATCGCTCAACAGCTGCTACTACTGAAAGGGCCCAAGCTAAAGCCAGTGATCCCGCAATAAGAAGCTCCGGCTCCCTCCTCTTCTCATTATTCAGACATTCCTTAGCCAAAACACACATATGCTTCATCCCCTACCAAAACAGAGGTAGGGAGTCACTCTGAAACACAAAATTCCTAAATCCTGCTTTTTGCCACCTCTTAAAACCAGCACAAATTTCAAACCCTCCGGCAGTGCCAACTACTGTCTCCCCAAATCTACCCCTTGTGTTTCCTTTGCAATTCGCTTGTGAAGACCCCAAATAAGTCAAGGCTTCAAATAAGGTCAGTGTTTGTTTGATTAGTTGTGTTACCTTTGTTCTCCCGGGTGCACCACCCAAGTGAACGACTGACTTATTTAGCGATAACCGAGTGCCCAGGAATCCTCATTTGCTCAGCTACAGTTAAACAACAGCACCTCCTCGGTTTGTGCACCCACTGAGTTCGCAGAAATGGGAATGGACCATGGAGCACTCCTTAGAGGGCCCACTGGCACGGGAGAGCGGGTGAAGAAACAAACGTGTGGATAAATAACGAAACAAAGGCCCAAAAGGAAAGAGCAGATGGGATCTAGGAGAAAGAGCACCCGAGCAAGCATCAGCTCTGAGACACAGCAGGCAAGGGGGAGCTAGAAAAGAAACAGCAATATACCCAGAGCTCTCAGTGCGACAGCGAACTCCAGAGGTGACATCAGGAGGGGGTAGATCGGGGATGGAGTCCATCTGAAGGAAATAAGAGGAGGTGGTGTGATGGTAATAGGCAGGGTGGACATGGCAAGCAGGAGCAGATGCAGTGGTGGTGGATGAGGAGCAAGAGGTGGAAGAGGTGGTGGCGGCAGCAGATGATGGGCTGGTGCCGGGAAGGTCAGAACTGAAAGACTGTCCGGAGGAGAGGCTGTGCATTCGACGGAGAGAGACTCTGCCCGCCCGGTAATGGGCAGCTTGGCCCGACTCATTCTGGCCTTGCACGTAACTCTCTACCAACCTCTGAGATCCGTGGGCGTGCTGTGGGTCCACCAGGCGCTGGCGAACTGTGCTGGGCAACGCCGGAGCTGTAAGGAGAGAAAGGGGAGAAGGCTGAAGGCAGCTGGAAAGAGCCCGCACATCAGAGCAGCGAGGAGGCACTGCGGTAAAGCTGCCACCCATGGCCGCAGCACCGTGCCCTCTGTCACCGGGCCACTCGCTCGGGCCACCGCAGCCACCCCACCTTGTGCTATCAGTAACGCCGGTTTTAATGCAGAAGAAGAATTAAGCTGGCACTACTGCTTAACATGCTAGATTAATGCCCAGCCCATGAAAAAATTACATTTGACATTCCTGATATAGGTGCTTTCTGAACACCTTATCTGATCATCTTGCTTGAGGCAGAAACTGGCTGAGTGATTCATCCCACCCAGCTTTACCCAGGCTCCCTTTATAGTAAACGTGAAGAAGTCAGTACTTTCAGGGCATGATTCATTTCATCCTAACGCAGACACCCAAATCGTTCAGATGCCTCATGCCCTGGCAGTTCTGTTTCCCTGCACAGCCTAAAAAAGGAGCCTCCGGTGACGAGGAGGCACCTAAAGCTGGTGAGATGAGCTCCGCTCCTGGAGCTCCGCTCTGCTCCCGCTCCCAGCATCGCCGCGCCGGCAGCTCCTGGCACAGGAGCTGGGACCGAGAGCAGGGTTGTGAATAGAGCTGCACTTGGTGTTCAGGAGCAGGAAAGCTTCTGAGGGTGCAGAAACCTCCCAGCCTTGTACCCTTCTGCAGGGCAGAACATCTGGGACACGCGGCAGGTGGGTAGTGACTATGGTATTAATTGGGCAGGCATGGGCTTTTGTCATCAATCCACGCCTGAAATTGTATTTTTATATATATCTCTCTCTCCACACCTGGTCCAAAAGTGGCATCCTCTGTTCCCAGGCTGTTTGATAATTAGCTTACTGATCAGAGAGACGCTCAATTGGAAAAATATTTTTCCCTAATTGCAAATTCCTCTTGGTTGGGAGAAAGAGCCTGGACTGCCTCCGTCAGCTGTCACCAGCTCATTAAGAGCTTTTGAAGATCGTAACGATCTTTCTGGCCACGCAGTCTTACCTGGCAGGTAACAGAGGCCAGAGAGCTGAGCTCGCTCCCTCTGCCGCACATCGCCTGCAGTCCCTCCTCTGCCCCACGCCTACGCACAGAGCCGGAGCCAGGTGGTCACCAGCAGAGACCGAGGGATTCACCTGCACAGGGATTTCTGCACATCCCTGTCCATCAGGCACATGGAAAACTAAGGATCCACTGGGCTGCATCGCCAGCAAATGACCAGACTGGTCGTGTTTAATCCACTAGCTGTAATTTCCATACAAGATGTTCCTTCTTTGGCAGGAGATAAGGTGTTCAGGATTGTTCAGGATTTCTTATGTGCATAAGAAATAAATATAAAAATGGGTTAAAAAGGCGAACAGACAGGAAAGCTAAGAAATGGAGTGGAAGGAGAGCTCCTTCGGGAATCGAAGAACCAGCAAACCACTGCTATAAAAACATACAGCTAGGAAACAGGAGCCTCCTGCAGCTCATCTGGCAGCACCCGCTCGGGTACTGGAGGATCCTGCTGGGACGTATTTCCAGTGGAAGAAGGAACAAGCAAGAGTAACTCGGGCAACTTTGCCGTTTCCACATCCCCGAGTTAATCACGGTTTCTCTCACATGGTCCCACCGCTCAAGTTGGCCACTTCTTGCTTTGCTACACTGCCCACCTACGAGCCTTGCACTTTACACCACCCATTTCCTATTTCAAAACATTCGTTTTTTTTTCTCTTAACAGCTCCGGAGCTGAAATGACGCGAAGTCGAGTCACACAGAGTCAAGGTGGAAAAAATGCCTTGCTCCGGGGGCAACTGCAAAAACCCAGTGGGAGGAGGTGGCGGGGAGAGAGTTAATGGGCAGAACTGGGGCTGTCCCAGCTCTCCCGCCTGCAGCAGGGACAGGAATGGCCCGGCCGGTCCCCGCTCGCCTGCTGCTGGCAGGGACGCAGTTTGGGAGTCTCAGTCTAGAGGGCTAACACGAGGATCCAGGCTCCGCAGAATAATTAATTGGGGATTATAGAGTTTTTGCTACAGGTTTCTTTTTGTCTCGGGCCACGCTTTGCTCCCCTGAGGGTTGTTTTTTCTTTTTCCCCTGGTATTCCACTCCTCAGTTACCGACCCGACACCTCTGCGCTCTCCTTCTGCACCACCGACCCTGCGAGAAGCCCAGGAGCGAAGGCTGAGACCTCCCTTGGCCCCGCCACTGCAGGACCGCGCTTCCCGCAAACACCTTCCCGCTCCCAGCACTGCACACGTTTTATCAACGTTCGCCGAACAACCTGCTCATCGTCCTGAGGAAGGACCATCACCGGGCAAGCCCTGACCAAGCACAGCCTGGCCGCTGCTGCTGCTCCTCCTCCTCCTCCTGAATCTCCTCCTCCATCCCACCAGGGACGTTCAGCAGCGCTCCACCAAGGGAAGGCTTCCACCAGCCGAAAAATGCCATCAGGGCAGCAGGGGACAAGTTAGCATAGTAAGTGGCATTGCTCAATTTATTTCAGGATAAGGAGGGCAGAAAGGCACGGCAATCGGATGCGAAGAGGTGGGATGGGGAAGGGAATGTCACCACGTCCTCCCGGCCTAGCCTGAACCCTTCATCTCCACCTCAGGGGGAAAAACAAGGGAAAAACAACCCTCCAGAGTTCATAACTGGATTTTTTTTAAAAAAAAAAAACAAAACCCCAAAGCACGTGAGGACTACAGCGAACTGTGATTCTTCTTCATCCCGCCAGACTCTTCCCAGGGGTTAGTAAAGATGCTGATGACTCGGTGAGGAGAGGTACGTTCATTAGTTTGCCGTGCCAGAAAGTCGGAAAATCGGTGGATGTATTTTTAGTCCAGAAAAAGGGCAGAGGGTAGAATAAAAAAAAATTAAAATATAATTGAAGAGAACCAAACCAGGGTATTTCCAGAGGGACTGATCCTCCAAGGACAGAGACGAACGGTCACTGAACCTGCGCCCGAAAAGCCAGGCTGCGTCTGGGATGGGCCAACCGGGTGTGAACAGGAGAGAGAAAAACGTGATTTACCGGGAGAATCATCGTGGGCATCAGCAACATCCTCCACACATCTGGGGAGGAAAAACCCCGCGCTTCTCTCCCGAACCAGTTTTTGAAGACAGAGAAAGAAAAATCCTCTAGGGAAAGGCAAACGCCCCCACGCCTTGGGAACCGGGTGCCCGGCGCTTGCGACACAGCGTCACTCCCGCGGGGATGCTGCGGCACACAGGTGGGCGCCGGGCTGATGGGGACCGCGAGTCCCCACTGCAAAAAATCTCCCTTGAGGTGTCTCAAGCAAGAGACAACGAAGCTGAGGCTTAAAATCTGGGGTGAAGGCTGATGCCTCACACAGCGCATCCTGTGGAGAGCTGCTTCAGCTGCTGCTCAGGACTGTTCTTCAGACATCCCTCTCTAATAGCTAGCTTGCATAGAATCACAGAATGCTTTGGGTGGGAAGGGACCTTAAAGGCCACCCAGTGCCACCCCCCTGCCCTGGGCAGGGACACCTCCCACCAGCCCAGCTTGCTCCAAGCCCCGGCCAACCTGGCCTTGAACCCCTCCAGGGATGGGGCAGCCACAGCTTCTCTGGGCAACCTGGGCCAGGGGCTCAGCGCCCTCACAGCCAAGAATTTCTGCCCGAAATCTCAGCTCAGTCTCCCCTCTTGCAGTGGAAACCCCTTCCCCCTCGTCCCATGGCTCCCCTCCCTCATCCAGAGTCCCTCCCCAGCTTTCCTGGAGCCCCTTGAGGGACTGGAAGGGGCTCCAAGGTCTCCCTGGAGCCTTCTCTTCTCCAGGCTGAACCCCCCCAACTCTCTCAGCCTGTCTTCGTCTTTGCAAGTGTTTTATTAGAGCTGTCTGGCTCAGCTTCTAATGGCCACTGATAATCACAAAGATGAGTAGGACACCACTATCTGTTTGAGGCTTTAAACTTTCCCTATGGACACCAACCCCAAAACCCGCCAGCTCCCACCCCCATGTTTGCTGAGCCCTGGAAACAGGCAGATACCCTGTTCCTCCTGCGGGCTTCCCTCAGTGCTCTGCCTTCTTCCCCCATTGCCCTCAGCCCGACCTCAGCACTCGCCTCCAGACCTTCGCACCATCGAACCAGAGCCCGAAGCCACGACGGGGGGCAGTGTGGCGATGGCACATACAGGCACCTCCCGCAGCTCACCCTGCCAGCCCTGAGGCTCTTCTGTTCCTCTTCCCAACCTTCTACCAACCCTGAGGCTCTTCTGTTCCTCTTCCCAACCTTCTACCAACCCTGAGGTTCTTCTGTTCCTCTTCCCCACCTTCTACCCATTTAAACACCCTTTGGATGAAGTCCTCACTAGAAAATGACCCGAATCAGACATAACTAAGGGCTCCCCTCTCCCACTTGGAGCTCGGAATGCTGAGTTCCAGCCATCCAGATCACTGTCAGTGCCTGGAACTGCTCCTCAGTTCTCCGTCCTCTTGTGCAAGAGCTAGAGATAGGAAACTGTTATTTGGATAATGCATTTTTTGAGAGAAGCAAGGCCGAATCTGGGTCAGTTTAACATAGGAAGAGCAGTCAGGACGGATTCAACAACCTTTCGCAGAGAAGGAGAAGGCCTTCGCTTAACCCAAGAGCTCAGCAGTTGAAAAAGCAGTAGGCAGAGGGTGACCCAAGTCAGTCCTTTCCTCCAAGAGATCTGGGACCACCCGCCCCGCCTCCAGCAGCCCCACTCCTCCCTACCGGAGTTGATGCACTTTGTATAGGGACAGTCACCAGTAAAGAAGGAGCGAACGGCCACTGGGGTGACCACTACACATGCAGAGGAGATGGGGCACTGGGGTGTCTGTCTTTGCTCCAGAAAATGACTAATAGGTCGCTACAGGTCGTCAGTGTCACCGCAGCAGACTGCTCCTCCCCATCCGCAATAGCGAGGGGTACAAGTCTTAGAGTCATGGAATGGTCTGGGTGGGAATGGACCTTAAAGGCCACCCAGTGCCACCCCCTGCCCTGGGCAGGGACACCTCCCACCAGCCCAGCTTGCTCCAAGCACCGGCCAACCTGGCCTTGAACCCCTCCAGGGATGGGGCAGCCACAGCTTCTCTGGGCAACCTGGGCCAGGGGCTCACCGCCCTCACAGCCAAGAATTTCTGCCCGAGATCTCAGCTCAGTCTCCCCTCTTGCAGTGGAAACCCCTTCCCCCTCGTCCCATGGCTCCCCTCCCTCATCCAGAGTCCCTCCCCAGCTTTCCTGGAGCCCCTTGAGGGACTGGAAGGGGCTCCAAGGTCTCCGCGGAGCCTTCTCTTCTCCAGGCTGAACATCCCCAACTCTCTCAGCCCGTCCTCACAGCAGAGGGGCTCCAGCCCTCAGCGCATCCTCGTGGCCCTCCTGGGCCAAAGCTGAGCACAAGGAGGGGGGGTCGAAGTCCTTCTACATCCCAAAGAAGTGCTCTAGCCAAGGGGAGATGGGGACAATGCACTCTATTGTCCTTTCTCACTTTTCTGAGCCCAGTTCCTGCCTTTGGCTTTTTTTGTAAATGCATAAATTCAGTGAGTTGAACAGAACAGCATGCATATCATTAAATGATGACTAATAACGTCTACAAATGACTAGTTCTGCTGGAATTAAGAGGCTCCAAGCAACCCCAGCAGTGGTGGTCTGGCAGTTAGGGACATTCCTTACCCATAACGACTAACAATTTGGCTTCGGTCATTTAAAAACCAACTTAAGATACCTTAATTCCTCCTAACACGCTTGAACTACCGTTCCAGGTCCGCCCCACGCTGCGGCCCCCAGCAGACGCAGACTCACCACGCGTGGCTATCACGGACCACGTACATTGTATGGACATGGGAGACACCAGCTCTTCGTCCAAATCGTCCACGTCATCGGTCATGATGAAGTGGGAGGGGTTGGGCCGCGGGGTGCCCATCCAGCTGGGGTCGATGTTGAGGGCGGATGCCAGGCTGTGGATGCCCGGGTTGTTGACGATCTGGAAGCCGCAGAGCAGCTCGATCTGCTGCCAGCGATGCAGGCGCTCCCGCAGCGCGGCCGTCACTTCGCTCAGCGCTTGCCTGCAAGCAAGGTTAAACACGGGAAAATGTAGGGAGCGAAGGAAAAACATGCCATAAACTGCCTGAAACAGGGAGGGAAGCGGTTCAGCTTTGTGTCCCAATACTCGAGACATCTTTCACTCCACTTTCAGGAATATGGGAATTAAAAAAAAACCAGTAACAACTGAAATATCCAGGGATAATCGCTTAAGAATGCTGCAGCCTCACGAATCTACGTTTTGATAGGACTTTCAATTGCTCTCCATAACTGCCATTTCTTGTTTCACAGAGATAAAATTAAAAGGTTATTGATTAAAAGGAGCAAGTCCATCCCCACCTAACTAAAGTCAACGGAACCAAAGTTCAGCAAAATGAGACCAAGAGCACCCGTATGGGCCATGGTGCGCCCAGGTCTGGAATACGAGAGGGAGGAAAGAGGCAGACAGAAATAAAGGAAGATATTAAGTAGATACTCACTTTGCAGTTAAGATTTTATGATCAACATCATCTAGAGATGAGCTGTGAGCCACGTGAAATGTTCCAAACAGGGTGTTTCGCTTCTTTTTAATTTTTTCAGCCTGGAACATCAACAGAAAAAGGTCACAGGAAGAAGACGACCTCATGTTTCCTCCGGGACAAGAACATCCTGGATGGGCTGAGACAGAAATAGTCCCTGCAGCTGTTTGCACACACGTGAATAGTGCGAATCGGGTTTTTACTGAAGGATGTTATTCTTCCCAGCACAGTGGGTGAGGAATTCCTCGAGCAGCAGGTTGCTGGTTTCATGCTCCTCCTTGGCCCTTCTCCCACTTTCCCCAGTTGCAGGGAACTGAAGCAGCGACCTCAGCCAGCGACCAGCTCTCACAAAGCCTTGTTTTGTCTTTCCCAGGAGTGTTTCAAGAAACACTGTTAGCGCTCCAAGGTCAGTGGCTCGGGGGAGGTGGTTTGTTTTGGGGTTGGGTTTTTTGCCTTCCCTCTGCGGCACAGCGCAAATTCCAAATGAAATCCCCGCAGCAGCTCTGGTTCACAGACCCAGGGGCATTAACTTGCCAAACCAAGACAAACCAAGGACGCGGATGTGAGAACTAACACAGCGAAAGGAAAACTGTCAAAATGGTAAGACGTTCAGAATAAAAACGTATTACGGCAGACAAATTCCTCCCCACTGCCAGCTCTGCCTGCTGTGTACGTCTGCAGAGACAAATACACGTTCCAACAGCTCCCCTGCTGCTCCTTGCTTTGTGGTTGGCACAGAAAATTTGAAACAACTGGGAATACAGAAATGATTCATTGCTACAGACGGCATGCGCGTGTTAGAAATTTTGTTGCCTGTGCATGTAAATCACCTGGAGCGGGGATTATGCTTAATCGGTGCCAACCCTCCTGCTTTCTGCCCGCTCACAGCAGTAATTGCACGGGCAGCGATTCGTGCCCCGCATCGTCCCGGGGCTCCAGCCCAGCGCAGGTGAGGGGCATGTGCCGGCCATGCCCTGAGCGGGGATCGCTCGTTAGCATTTTCAGCCCCTACTTACACCTCTATGAAGCTTTGGACTGTGCTTTTTTAAAAAATGCAAATTTAAGGCATTAAAAGGGAAATAAAGAAGGTGCAGAGAAACCTACTCTGCAGGTTTCAATACAGACTGGTCCCAGCCCAGGCTGGGGATGGAGAGCAGCCCTGAGAGAAGGGCTTGGGGGTGCTGCGGGGGGAAAAGCTGGCCCTGAGCTGGCACCATGTGCTGGCAGCCCAGAAATCCCCCGCAGCCTGGGCTGCATCCCCAGCAGCGTGGGCAGCAGGGCGAGGGGGGGGATTCTGCCCCTCTGCTCCGCTCGGGGGAGACCCCCCTGCAGTGCTGCCTCCAGCTCTGGGGCCTCAGCACAGGAGAGACACGGAGCTGCTGGAGCGGGGCCAGAGGAGGCCCCGGAGATGCTGGGAGGGCTGGAGCCCCTCTGCTGGGAGGACGGGCTGAGAGAGCTGGGAGGGTTCAGCCTGGAGAAGAGAAGGCTCCGCGGAGACCTTGGAGCCCCTTCCAGTCCCTCAAGGGGCTCCAGGAAAGCTGGGGAGGGACTCTGGATGAGGGAGGGGAGCCATGGGACGAGGGGGAAGGGGTTTCCACTGCAAGAGGGGAGACTGAGCTGAGATCTCAGGCAGAAATTCTTGGCTGTGAGGGCGGTGAGCCCCTGGCCCAGGTTGCCCAGAGAAGCTGTGGCTGCCCCATCCCTGGAGGGGTTCAAGGCCAGGTTGGCCGGGGCTTGGAGCAAGCTGGGCTGGTGGGAGATGTCCCTGCCCAGGGCAGGGGGTGGCACTGAGTGGCCTTTAAAGGCCTCTTCCCACCTAAACCATTCCAGATTCTAGGTTTCATTCCCCAAACCTTTCCCCACGGCTGTGATGGGAGGACCCGGGGACAAGGATGCTGAAATTCTCACCCCTTCCTTGGCCACCAGCAGCTGCTTCTCCGCATTCTGTTTCTTGATGTTGTAGTACTGGACCTCCACCTCGTGGGTCAGCTGGAGCCACTTCTGCAGGGCCTCGGGCGCAGCCCAGCTGCAGTGGGACTCCAGCTCCTTCTCCGCGTTCTTCAGCGCCATCCGCACCTGGGAGAGAACCAGCTGGTGCAGCAGCGGCGGGGACAGCCACCCTCCTGCAAGGTCACCCCAACCGCTGGCTGCCAACCCGGCAGCTTTTAAGGCAGCAGAAGAAAGAAAAAAAGACTCCACACAACTTAATCTTACTCATGACAGAAGCCAAAGTCATTAAGAGGAGAGCTGGCATCCTGGCACTGCGGGCAAGCAGGAGAGGGGACAGAAAACGCCACTGCTGGGATTCCAGAACACCCTACAGTGCTTTCCCTTCATCCCAAAGGTGAGCTCCTTCCTCAGAAACCTCCAGCTGCTGGGATGCTGTCCTGCCTCGGCAGCTCAGCTCTCAGCAGAGCCCCCCCCTGCTCTCCCTCCCCCCATCAGCTCCTCTCCCTCGCCGCGGCATCGCCCGCGGGGACGCCCTCCAGGGCCCACGGCACCACGCACAACCTGGTTAAACGAGACTCAGGCTTTAGGTGTGGACATTCAGGGCGCCTGTGGCGGCTGCTAGCAATCTCTGCAAAGTTTGCTGCCTGCCCCCAGCTCTGCACAACCCCCAGATTCTCCTCCGGAGGCAGGAACACTGCGCCGGCATCGCCTTTTCTCACTGCAGCTACTGAGCCAAACAGAGGGAACTCGTCAAGAGACGACTTTCACACTGGAGCAAGACGATAAAAATATTTAGACATAAAACATGTGCTGCTTGGTCAGGAAAAGAAATAACACGCCTGGAATCAGCAGTTTCTGTAGCTTTCTGGGGGACTCTCCTCCTATCCCAGCTCAGGCTCCTCCACACACCATCGGTCTGGTCTCCTCCACACACGCACTGATCTTGCTGGAGAAGGGAGCGATTACAAAATTAGAAGAAAGTGGGTGACAAGCAAGTTGAAGACACCAAAGCCTTACATAAAAGCATTTAGTGCTGGAGACCATCAAGAATTAACACTTCTCTTCCATTACTTTAATAAACCTGAAGCCTGACACAAGCCCTGCGAGGAGTTAACGTGTCCCACAGCGGAGGAACTGAAGGATGGCGACTGCAGCTCGGAGCGGCTGCAATCCAGGGACCACACAGCGGCAGTGGACTGGACCACTCTGCAACCCCAGCACCTCAAGGCTCAGGAGCGGGGGTACGTGGTCATACACCGTACAACGCACTCCCTTGTTGCTAAAATAACAGCCAGCCCTAAGCACCTTCAAGAGCTTTTGTGGTCCCAGCGAGCCCTGGCCCCCCAGCGCAGACGTTCTCCCAACAGAGGGGGAGCTGGGAGGGTCCAGCTACGGCACAGCCAGGGCCACAGTGGTGTCACTGGGATGATGGATGATGTCTGCCCCGTTTTCTCTTTCAGTTCTCTAGAGCCTTGGTCTAAGAAACACACTAAAGGCGCGCAGAGCAATTGATCTCAAAACTTCTTGGGCTACTTGATACGCACAGGCACTCTGAATTACTGACTATGATGAAGACTGCTTTGCTTCCTCCTTTCCAACTGCCTCTCTTCCTCCCTTTGAAAGTGGGTTAACTTTAATCTTCACAAAGAAATCCTTCATTTCTAATAGGCATTGAGGCCATCTTAAGCTGAATTTGAGTGATGCCAGGTCACTTATTTCGTAGACATCCATGAATCAATGAGTTACGAGTGAAAAATGGCGATAGGTCAGACTAGGTAGTCGTAACAGCGGGAGTGTGACCAGACCCTTCCCAATGCCCAATGCAGGATTCCCCCATCCGAGTTCAACTACATCCCACATCCGAGCACAGCCGCAAGCGGACTGCAGAGAAGTGTTTTTTTAAAAGATTGCTCAAACTTGGATCTTTTGCCTTAACGTGTTACTGAATTCAGTCACGTCTCACCAAGTCTGGCACAGGTGGAATTTCCAGTGAGCCAAAAGCATCGGGTTACACACCAAGACTCGAAATCCCGTATTTTATCCTGGAGGACGTTTGTACAGTCTAGAAATAGCCAGGACGCACCGCACAGAAGAGGTCGGCTACTTACATCACTTCTGTGTCATTTAGTCTTGGTGAGCATAACTTTGCCTAAATCATTCAAAAAGTTACAAATTACGAACCGCTGACCCCAGGAAGGTGTTTTTTCCTAACTGAAACCACCCGGGAAGGTGTTTTTTCCCCTCTGAGACCATAAGCACCGGGCGCTGCTCCCACCACAGCAGAACCCTGACCACGATCCACAAGCGTCTGGGGTTTAGGAATATGGAGAATAGGCAGGCAGGAAATCTGCCACTGGGTGTTTGGGGTGGAGGAGTGCTCAGAACATTTACAGGAATAAGGTTTTTATGGAATGGTGGAGAAGGGAAGCGGTGCAGAACAACAGCCAAGGGCCGGTGGTTGAGACGAGCCACGATACAGCAGTGTCCGAAACACAAACCCTCTCGGTTCTGCGGGGAATCGACACACGCGGGAGGTACTTCGTGTGTCTGCATTCCCCTGTGAAGATTTCTGAGATCCCATTTTGATCACTAAGAGCAACAATTAATACAGCGAGGAATGGCCGCTGGGTCTGCGGCCGGAGGCTGGGTGAGGATGACCCATCGAGGGGAGAGGGTCAGTATGAAACACCTGGTATGGGAGAGCCCCATCCCAGAAACACTCTGCTTCTCACACGCCCGATTCCACCGGGAGCTTCCAAACCCTCCAGTACCATTTTAAAGAAGGTATTGTCTTAATATTCCCTGGGACCCAAGAACATCTTGAAATGGGATGAGTTTTTACGGTCAGTGGGAGTGACTGGTTAATGTTATCCGTGGTCTACAGCTGCCGGGCCGGTGACGGTGTTATAATCACACAGTGTGGGTCAGGTGGGTACAACCAATACTCACCCTGGCAAGGCATCCCTCCCGAAGGCCTCTGAGGAACAACAGAGCGGTTCAGTCACCTCTGGCGTTTTGGGTTTCTTATCAAAGGTAAAGTGCAGGGGGGAGAAGGGGGGATGAGCCCCTGCCTCCTCTGATAGCCTGGAGCGGGCAGGGTACAAGGGCTGGGGGTTACATCCTCATTTAACAGCCCACAACCCAACCTGACCGAATTTTTACAGATGCCCCGATGCCTGTCCCGAGATGGAGCTTAGCAACTGGGTCACCCCAACCCCACGGACGCTCCAGGCTGGGGGCAGAGTGGCTGGAGAGCTGCCGGGCGAAAAAGGACCTGGGCGTGTTGGTCGACAGCAGCTGAATATGAGCCAGCAGTGTGCTGTGGCCGAGAAGGCCAAGAGCATCCTGACCTGTGTCAGGAACAGCGTGGCCAGCAGGACTGGGGCAGTGATGGTCCCCCTGTACAGGGCACTGGTGAGGCCCCACCTTGAGTGCTGTGTCCAGTTTTGGGCCCCTCACCACAAAAAAAGACGTTGAGGTGCTGGAGTGTGTCCAGAGAAGGGCACCGGAGCTGGTGAGGGGAGCACAAGTCTTGTGAGGAGCAGCTGAGGGAGCTGGGGGTGTTCAGCCTGGAGAAAAGGAGGCTGAGGGGAGACCTTCTCGCTCTCTGCAACTCCCTGAAAGGAGGGGGTAGCCAGGGGGGGTCGGTCTCTTCTCCCAAGGAACAGGCCATGGGACAAGAGCAAACG
Source organism: Rissa tridactyla (assembly GCF_028500815.1). Classification (NCBI taxonomy): domain Eukaryota; kingdom Metazoa; phylum Chordata; class Aves; order Charadriiformes; family Laridae; genus Rissa; species Rissa tridactyla. The sequence goes on along the minus strand of NC_071466.1, from coordinate 11,801,038 downwards.
GCCTCAAGTTGTGCCAGGGGAGGTTTAGGATGGATATTAGGAAAACTTTTTACACTGAAAGGGTTGTCAAGCATTGGAAGAGGCTGCCCAGGGCAGTGGTGGAGTCACCATCCCTGGAGGGATTTAAAAGCCGGGCAGACGTGGTGCTTAGAGATACGGTTTAGTGATGGTTTTTGTCAGTGTTGGGTTGATGGTTGGACTTGATGATCTGAAAGGTCCCTTCCAACCCGGACCATTCTATGATTCTATAACAGTGAGGAGGCTGGAGGACCCGTCAGGAGGAACGCTGTTGGATGACGAGACCAGCAGGCATCTGGGCTGGTGGTTCTCCAAGCAGGAAGGAAATCTGCTGTTTGCTGACTATTTGCAGACCTGGGCTGCACTGTCCCACCCCTCCCTGGTTACCTGCTGGCCCAGGACACTCCTTTCTCCCTTGTCAGTGGAAACCCTACATTCCTGTCCCATTTTCTTCCCCATCCTCCGTGGTGACATAAGAGACTGGGCACAGTCTCGCTGGGAGGATGCGCTGATGGCTCAGAATATCCACGGTACGCACTTGGCTCATGCAATTCTGCCTCACACAATTTCAGTTTAAACTGATATATTCCAAATGTTTCTTTTTTTGCTGGCAGCACATAACACGCAATATTCTGCCTAGGCCTACATTGCAAGATCTAACTTGGGGATGTCTTTTCCTGCGAGTCTGAATTTAAAACTAATCTTTTTGAGAACTGCACTGTAGACCTCTCTGATCCACAAGAAAACATTGTAAGCACAACCAAACTCATTCTAAATATCTCCTAAAACCTTGAATAAATACAAAAGAAGAAAAAAAAGAAAGAGCTCATGGCTTAGAGTGGGAGTTAGAAGTCACCAGAGGGCTGCAGTTCCAGATCAAGTTCAACGCCCCTCCTTCTGCAGGGCAAGCTGGGATGATGCCCATGGCCCCTGAGACACGGTCCATGCTGCCCAGCGCGCTGCTGTATGGACAGGGGATGTGAAACATGGAGCAGCGGAAGAAATACTTGGATCTTTTCCTCCACAGAGGGGAGTGGGAAAGCAAAGGCGGAGGAGCGTTGTAAGCAGAACATCACTGGGTTTCTCAGAAGGACGAAGCAGAGTGAGGAGCTGCTCGGTTCTCACTGACATTTCCCCTGGCCGCGCACCCAGGTCTCGCTGGACCCTTACCTGCTCCAGCTCTTGCTCAGCGTATTTCTGCCTGCTCAGCTCATTCTCCGTGCCCTCCCGCAGCTCCCGCAGCCGGTGTGCCTCCTGCTTGGCGATGCTGATCTCGTCTTGCAGTTTCTTCTCCAGGTGCACCTTTTCCACCTCCACGGAGCGATGCTCCTCCTGCGCCTTCTGCAGCCTGCAAGAGACAGAGAGCGAGAGCCCAATGCACATGTCGGGCTACCCGAGCTCAGCTGAGCAAGTCCACCGGCCAGCCAGCTTCTAGACCAACCCCGCTCTTATTTACTCTGCGCTGATGTCAACAGAGATCTGAAAAGTCAAGGAGAAAGTTCGCTGTGCCTGGGAAGAAATTAAATTGTCAACTCCACAGCCTCAGCTTTATTTCACTTATTAAATACTCAGTATGTATTTTTTTAATTTTCCAAAGCACATCAAGATTTCCTTTATCAAGCCCCAAATTAATTTGAATTGTCAGTGTTTTTACAAAAATTAAGATCTTTGCCTTTAACAAAAAAAAAGGAGGGGAAGATGTGGCAGAGCAGGAGCAGGTATGAACACCCAGGTGGGATGTCTCCATGTTACATTTCAAAAGCGTTCAAATTCAGGCATGTTTTAATCTTGCCTGGAAGTTATTATTTTTTCTCATGCCAGAATTAAATCGGTAGGAATTACATACGGCAACAAAGAGCAGTAAGAGATTACTTGTAGCCATTCAGGAGAGCTCAGGCATTCAGCCCAGAAGGGCTCAGCCCTCAGATGGAGCCACCACCGCGGCCACCATGAGGTCCTTCAGGGTTTCTGTGACGTTTGCATTTCGAGGGAGTTGCACTGGTGTAAACGCGATCCTCGCACAAATTCAGTGAAATCAAATTAGCATCAGGAATGAACATGGCCTCCGCGGGACTGCACCGTCCTGGAATGGAGCAGTGACGTCTCTGGTTGTGGCCACCCACCCAACCCCCCGTGCCAGCAGATCCTCCCTCGGGGTCCCAAACCCACATGCTTCTGAATACTGAAAGGGTGGGTGTCAGGAGGATGGGACCAGGCTCTTTTCAGTGGTGCCAGGGGACAGGACAAGGGGCAATGGCACAAACTTGAGCTCCACCTCAACATGAGGAGGAACTTCTTTCCTGTGAGGGTGGCAGAGCCCTGGCACAGGCTGCCCAGAGAGGTGGTGGAGTCTCCTTCTCTGGAGACATTCCAAACCCACCTGGACACGTTCCTGTGCCACCTGCTCTGGGTGACCCTGCTCTGGCAGGGGGTGGGACTGGATGGTCTCCAGGGGTCCCTTCCAACCCCCACCGGTCTGTGATTCTGGAGACAGGGCAATTGCCAAGTTTAAGGGCAAATATTTGGCAAATATTTGGTTTGCTGAATGCAATGCCAAAATGCAATGAAGGGCTTCACTTCCTAATGGAGGTTCTGAAAACCCACGTTGCACAAGTACCACCAATGAAAGACATAAGAGTATTAAAGGGCTTCCTGCAAAAACCAGCCTCACGGTTCAAACGAAAAATACCTTTTAGGTTGGTTCTTTTTTTTTTAAATGGTGGCAACAAAGAAACTCTGGAGCAAATTTCTGAGGAATGTGGGACATCCATCTTTGGAGAACCTCAAATCAAGACATGATGAGCTTCCAGAAGGCGTACTTCAGCTACTGGACTGAACACAGTGTGTTCAATCTGTGGCTTACACCATCAGAAACCAGGTGCATTGACCTAAGTCCCATCTTTTAAACATGAACTTCTCTTCCAAAAGTTATCACAGTTTGAGACAAATCCATAAAAGTTGGACAAACCCACACCATATGAGCGGCAACGCTATTTGTAACCCAGACCAAACCGAGGAAACTCCTGTTTTCTGCCAGGAGCAGCAAAGGTCTGTCTGCTCCGCACCCAAACCAGCCCCTTCCCCTGCGGGCACTCCGTGCCCTACCCGGGCAGCTTCTCTGCATCCGTGGGACCTCAAATAAGGTGCCAACCTACACCGATGGTACCAGCACCGTTTGTGAGGTTAGCGAGGCACCAGTTTAACCAGCAACACCAGTAGCCGCTTACAGTGGATAGATTTTCAGTGACCACACAAAGCTCTCCATACAATGAAAAAAACCCAAAACCAAACCCATCCCAGAACCCCAAGTGGAATCACCTTAGCCAGAAGTGAATATTTCAAGGTCATAAAATCTCCTCCCACTCAAGACCGTCAACATTCAAACTGCAGAGCAAACCAACAGAGCAACGCGTGGGGAGACAGGGGAGAGGGGACAGTGAGGCCTGGCTCTGGGTGTGCTGCACCTGGGCTGCAAATGACAAATAACGACATCAATAAAATAAATGACATCTCGGAAGGGCACTCCTGGGCTCCTGAGCGGCTCCCGCTCACCCCACACCAGCTGGGACTGAGGAGAAAGGGAGAAGCTGACCCTCAGCCGCTCCCCTGTGGCACACGCAGAGGTGTCCATCATCCTGCCTCGGATCGCAGGACAGCACGTGGCTGTGCGTTCGGTGACGGGACCTATCACTGCCTTCTGGGTCCCAGACAAGGACTCCTCTTCCTCAGGCTCCTCCTCGGCACGCCGATGGCAACGCGACACGGACTGGAGGGGCTGGACTCTCCTCAGCCAGGCTGTTGGCTCTCTTCTTGGAAAAGGCTCATTTTCAATTTACAGCTCTGTTGAGAAACTCAAGTGTTTTTCTTCCCAATTTAAAGAGACTCTTGCCAAGACATTCCAAGTTTTCAGATAAACCCACGCTCTCTGCCCTGCGCACCAGAGCTAAAGCTCTTCCATACTAGGGAATCCCAAACCACCAAAATACCTCTGTTTAAAGGAGAAATTCCCCTATCCTATGACGCAGAATGGGAAGGAATTTTATCCTTAAATTAATTCTCCAAGGCACTCTAACATCGTATTTTCCCTTACTAACATTTTTTCCCTGACAGCAGAGCCTGTATTTCCTTATGTTGGCTATGGACAAGACCACGCTCCGTCTGTGTGCTCCCGTTCAAATCCAGCCCGTTCAGCCACACTGGCTTCCCGTGCACTGAGCTCCACGAGACGACAAAGTGTCTTCAGAGCTGCACTTGAAACAAGGGCAAGAAACCGAGGTCCAGCCGGGGGCTTCACAATCCAGGAGCAGATCTTCAACACAGTCAGCAGATCTTCAATACAGACCCTCAGTCATCAGTAGGATGTGCCAAGACGTGAACTTTTTTATCTTGATGGGTCATTTAACTGAGTGGGAAGTGTCACTGTTGAAAGATGTTCTCAAAAAGTATTTTGAAGATGAACAAAAAGTGTTTTTTTGTGTCACTCTTCCCTTCCCAACTCTTCAAGAGCGTATCAGAGTTGTTCATCAAACACCAGCGCTAGAAGCTGCTAGGCAACTGGAAAGGCATCAGATGCCTTCTGGAGGCTGTGGAGGTTCAGCACTGAGTTTCAATGAGCCAGGAGGGAGGTTACTTCAAGCTCTAGAGAGACCCTTCTAGAAAATAAGTTTCTGAGCAGAAACTTCAGAACAAGTCCCCGGGAACTGGTGCTGTTGGCAGTTTTTTGCTATTTCTATAGCGGCAGAGGACCACAGCCAGACACTTGCTGGGGCTTGAGGATGAAGCAGCGAAGGCGAATTCCCCACTTCAGAAGAGAATGAGATCAATCTTCTGCCAAGACGCCCCACCAAGCACCAGGAATTAATTCATCTCCCACTTCTTGAGCTCCAGCTCAGTGCCCTCTGCAGAGGACAAGGCCTCCCAGCTGCACACCCTGCAGAACATCACAAGCTGCTCCGGCTTAAGACTCAAGCTATGCTTAGTATACGCGGTTTTGGGTTTCTTCCTATGTGGCTTTAGAGCATTAGTTGAACATCTACTTGTTTACGTGGCTCTGCCCTCGGCAGCAGATCCCAAGGTCGTTCCCCACGCGGCACATTCACAGCAGCCGGCGTTTGGACCTCTGGCATGACCTGCTTGTCAGTGACACCCAGCAGAGACCTCCTGCCCTGGCCGCAGCTCTGCTGCTCCAGGAGATGGACGCTGAGAAGGAATTCCCCTCTTCTTCTGGCTATAGAAAAAAAAAAAATCTTTTTCTTTGGGCTACATCCAACCTGCAATGTAAAATTACAGAAAGCTTTGTGAAACCAGCTGTGGATTGGAGCCGGCTCTGTGGTAAGCAGAGAGGAAATGTACTTTATCTCCATGCCAAGAAGAACGTAGGTCATGTATCCGCACTACTGCCAGGGGAGCCTGCCCAGTTTGGCACCATCACCTTGGTACTCTCTCAAGTGTTTGCCCTCCACATAGACACCAACTGATGCCATCACGCTCCAAGAAGAAAGGCTTTCAAGCAACGCTCACGTGCGGGACAATTCCCTGAAGGCTGTCATGGGCATGCAGGCAAGAACTCAGGCTGCAGGCTTGTGGGTACGTTGTACGGTTTCCCAGGACTCAGTGCTCGCAGAAGTCTCCACGGCAGATTGACCTCCTCGGGATCCTGGTGTCTGTGCAGCAGCTCCGAGCACCAGCTGTGAGCACGTGTTCCTGGGGACGGGCTCCGCTGTCCAAGAAGCCAGGGGGATCGCAGCCGTCAGCTTAAAAGGCAGCCAAATCAAGGCTTATCCTCCAAAATTACACTTAAAACTAATGAAAAATAGTTGCAGCCCAAGACTATTGTGCTCTGTTATTTGCTAAATCTGCCCTTAAAAATATCTTCTTGCCAAAAAGCCCCACTGGTTTGTCATAAACAGTCTTGAATGCTCTTTTCTTTCCTAGAAGACTCCCATGTCCACAGAGGAGCTCTTCCGCAGCCCGTTCTCCGAGGAGCAGTTTAACTGGAACCACCACAATCTCTTCTGTGAGTAGAGGTCACGTTCCTGAAGCTACAGTGTTTTGCCCAAGCGCCCAAAGTTCAACCATTCACACGTAATACTCCAAAATGATTTTTTTTTTCATTCATCCCAGGCAACACGCCTGGGTTTAGGTGTCACTGTGTGGGGCAGTACAGATTTTTACATATAGCCCAAAGAGTTCAAGAAGGGAAGTGGAATTCCTCCTTCAGCGTGCTTTTTCCCCGTCAAAAGCCAGGGGGAAACAGCCTGATCAGCCCGGATGACAATTCTGAGTGAGCTGGAGCACCTCACACTCCTTCCAGAGGCTCGTCTTCCCCTCTAGGTACAGATTCACACCGTCACGTCGGGGTTGGGGACCCTGGTACACTTTCAGTATGAGTCAGATCAGGAGAAACCGCCGTACGTTTCACTGCTCTTGTACAACAAAGTGTGGTAAGTAAATAGGAAGAAGCTATTTGAGATAAAACAAGGCACTCAGGAGGCAGAGTGACCGAGGACGGAGGAGCGCTCCCATCCATCCCGCTCCCTTGGATGTTCTGCTCCTGGAAGCATTGAAGTTCTGAGTGCGGGGAGAGGAGCTCTCCCACGCCAAAAGCAGCAAGCCGAAACACAGTCAGGTCTTCCCAGAAACTCAGAAACTATTTTTTTGACCCGCTAATGGAGCAGAGCAGGAACTAAACAGACAAAACACAAGACAAAAAGAGGGCGGAAAGGAAACAAAACTGCGCGGGAGCACATACGGCCGCGCTTGACAGCGTCAGCGTGCACTGGAGCCCACCTCGGAGCGGGAGATGCTGGTGTCACACACTGTCACTTTGCTCAAGTGGCTTCACAGCCATGTTTCAGGATTGTAGTTAATGCGGTGGCATTTTTACCACCCACCACCACAAGTACAAATAACGAGTGCATCACCAGCAAAGAGCAGGCAGACACCTTCGCTGTGGCCTGCTGAGGAGCCAGGCACCTGTTGGAGCTGGTAAGACGGGCTGGTGGGTCTGCTACGGTCCCTCAGGAAGGTGCTGCCCCAGGTACACAGCACCAGGGGACTGCTGCACAGAAGCACCATGGCTAAAAAGAAAATCCTTCCTGAAACCTAAATGGGGAATAACCTTGCAGGAAAGATCGACAATTGGATGCTCTGACTGGGTGGACACATAAAACCTACCGTTCTTGAAGGTCATGGAGAGACTGTTCCGCTCTGTGGAGCCCCTCCAGGTCTTTCATCATCTTCTTCATGTGCTCCTTTGAGTAGCGATTCTGGATGTAGGCAAACCAGCAGCCACCCACGCCGATGACGATGGACACCACCAGCATGAAGTCCTTCAGGTGGTTGTGACGAGTTACTGGAAGAGACCAGAGATACCACTGAATTCAAAAGAACATGACGATTAACTTCGCGATGCTTCGCCCGCACCAGAGCTGGACAGGGGAACTTGAGACAGTGTTAGAAGGAATTGTGGCCCGGGTTTCACAATGGGAAAAGATGAGCTACATCGATACTGAAGGGGGAAAAAAGGAACCTCCAGAAGAGCTGGGCTCTTTCAGGACAATACAGATAACATCAAATATAAAGATATAAGAGCTAAGTAGAAAATAACTTGAAAAAATACAACTGTGGACATAGAGACGGGGCTGATCAAGTGTCAAATTGTCAAGCTGCAAAACTTTCCGTCAGAATCACAACTCAATGTGGAAACCCCCCTTTTCAACAGTTAGCAAAACACAGCTACTTAAAAAAAGAAGCGTGGATGCATGCGAGAGAATGAAAGCAACTAAGTGGGGGTTTAAGTGCTAGCCAAAACCCAAAAACATGATTCTCACAGAATTTTTTTTACTGTTTACTAACTAGCAAATCCTCAAACATGTACTGAGAAAGCTAAAAATGAGACAGAGCAGCTTAGGCAAGCGAGCTCCGACTGAACGTTCAGTATCTGCTGGTTTTCCACTGCAAGAGGGGAGATTGAGCTGAGATCTCGGGCAGAAATTCTTGGCTGTGAGGGCGGTGAGCCCCTGGCCCAGGTTGCCCAGAGAAGCTGTGGCTGCCCCATCCCTGGAGGGGTTCAAGGCCAGGTTGGCCGGGGCTTGGAGCAAGCTGGGCTGGTGGGAGGTGTCCCTGCCCAGGGCAGGGGGTGGCACTGGGTGGCCTTTAAAGGCCCCTTCCCATCCAAACCATTCTGTGATTCTGTGACCCCATGTGTTGCAAACCCTCAGGCACAACCTTGCACCTGCACTTCACACCGAACTGACTTTTTTTTGCCACCAGAACAGCAGTTTTGTCCTAGACACGCCAATTTCCCATGGAGGTCTACCCGCAGCAGAGGGAAACGCGGGGCGTGCTCAGCACCGGCACCACCAGAGACCCACCACCGCTTCCCAGCACGAGCTCCTCTGAAACACATGAAGTCCCAGGGGCTTTTACACCAGGCTTCAAGTAAACGTTTCAAGAGAAGCGTGAGCACGTGAAGGGGTGCTTGGCCGAGAGCAAACGCTGTGCCAGCTCCAGCACCTCCACTTGACCGGCTCCATGCGATGGCACTCAGGTGGACAAGACCAACAGGACAATTGAGGTTGACAGCTTCGAGGGAAGCGAAAGGGCCATTACAGGCACAACCAGGAAACCTCTTTGCTTCACCTGAAGCAGGAGCAGAGGGTTTTTAAACACAGAAATGTAAGTACACAACCTACCCCCGCCCCTCGCTGACAGCCCTGAGGGCACAGAGGGGGTTTGCCGGGCTGGGGACAGCCAGGTCACCTGTGGGTACAGAGGCTGCCAGCAGGTTACAGCCACCCAAGGACCCTTCCTCAGAGGAACTGCCGACAACGTGCTGTAATGCACCCTCACGGTTACTCTAAAAAGGGTCAGAAATGCTATTTTCCCCCAAATGGATGCAACATCCCTCCTCCGCCCTGCACCCAGTCTGGAGGACACCTCAACAGGGCACCCAGGAGAGGGGCTGTCCCTGCAGCAGCACCCACGTTCACCACAAAAACCCTTTGGCAGGTCCTTGCTGCCAGTCCCTCACAGCCGTCCCTGCCTGATGGGTGGGGTGGCCTGGGGACCACGAGCGTGACTCCCCAAAAGGAGCTTCTTGTAGGTCAGGCCGACGCTGAGCTCGGCGCGGAGGGGTGTCCCAGCAGCGGGAAGTCACAGCGGTGCGGAGAGATTAAAACAGATGGGAATTGCACCCTGTCGTTTTCCAAAAGAAGAGGATGTGGAAAAGAACGACCAGATATTTTAAAGAAGTTTACTGTCTTTCGTTCTTTCTTAATAGCTTTCTTTCATATAGGAATTTTTAAATACTTTAAGACAAGTGAAATGCCATAGAATCATAGAATCATAACCTACCACAGGCAAACAAACATTGGGTGTGTTTGGGAGGGAGTGGAGCACAGAAGCAAGTGATGCTGTGCAGGGTCACCCTGCCATGGACTGGTCCTCTCCCCCTCCATCCCTGGCAGCCGGTGGCCTCGGCACAGGGCTGGCAGTGGGTCTCCTGCAGGAGAAGCCATCAATGGCCACTCCTGCTGGGGTCCCTTCCTTCTGCGCCCCGCAGAGGACCTTACACAAGTGGATTCTGCACAAAATCCCACCGGGGCTGCAGGTTTCCCAACACCTCTCGTTTCGGGACAATCAGGGACGTGAACATCAGTGCCTGGGCTGGCTGTAGTGATTTCCATTGCGTTCCCAAGAAACCGTCTCTTTCATCCAACGCAAAGTCCTTCAGCTCCTTGTCTCCAGTTACGACGCCACATTGACTCTCATGAACCGAGAAGCAACGAGACGACCGTGGTGCTCTCGCTGCAAGGAGTTTCTCCGAAAAGCCTTTCTATCTTATTCAGAGACTTTAAAAACTTGATTACACCAACTTTGAAATGGATCTCTACCAACAAAATTTTGACATTACTCTATTAATTTTAATAAGTACTTCCTTCCCAGCATTAAAATGTAGATAAGAGTCCCCCAGGGCCTTAAATTCATCTTTGCTACCTTAAAATACAATTAACAAACATGATTTCCCCCCCGCAAAGTCAACCCCTTCCTCAAAATGACACTCACAAAGCAAATTGTGGGCTCTCACTTCCCGTGCTTTTCATTTGCACAAGCCTTTGAAGGCTTTGCCAATATATTAAGACCCACGCTTTTCGTAATGCTTAGGTGTGAGCATCAGCTTTGCCCAACGTGAGGGAGAATTGCCCAACCGGTGTTTTCAATTTGAAATTTTCATGAACCAATTCAGAGAGAAGTTAAGGCTCTGAAAGGCCATGCTTGAAGTCTCCTACTGGGTATCCTGAACTACGGTAAAAGCCCCAACGGGCAGAAAAGAGAGAATGAACTCCGTAAGGAACTCTGTAAAGGCACAGCGGTGCTTCCTTCAAATGGAAGGGATTAAAATACAAGCACTCTGTTCCCCAGCAATAAATTAGTGCGTTCATTTGTAGCTCGGATGCACCCCCTGCTCCACTCAGCACTCCTGCTCTCTCAGTTTGGGGAGAAATCCCAGCGCGTGAAACAGGAAGCGTGCACCGAACAGCGTAAGACTCCGATCTCTTTTCCCCACGAAACTCAACAATCAGGTAAAGTACAAGAGGAACAGAGACTTCACCTTGTGAGGAGGTCTACAGGCAGCTCTCAGGCTGCTGACAAATAGCTGGTGTCGGGTCTCTTGTCAAAACCTCTAATAAAAGCTAAAAAAATATAAAAATTTACTTCCATCATTTGGAGGGATGAGGACTCTCGCAGCGGAGGCAGGACCAGTATTTATCGCATCCCCATATCTCTTGATGCCCCAGTGACATCGGGTAGAGGGACACAAGCCGTTTGCCTTAACTCATCCCCAAATCGCTGCCCAGGAATCTCTTACTGCAGTCAGGTCATAAGATGCAGAAACTAAAGGTTATCGCAGGTATGCAAAATGCGACGAAGCGAAGATGAAAAAGTGGCAAAGGAGGACGTTTAAATCGGGAGAAAAAAATTGCTGTATTTGATACCATTCAGTATTTGGGGGAAGGTGGGCTGGAAATACGTTTTCACATTCTCATGCATCTCCAATAAATGATACAGTTGGGATTTCCCGGCAAAGGGAGAAGGATAGCGGGGACTGTAAGAATATCTCCATCAGGCACAGACAGGCTAGAGCAGCACTTTCGCATACGGGAGCTGCCAGGTAACCGATGCAGGGATTCCCTAAGAGCTCAGGTACGAGCCGCAGACAGAGAATTCCGTTACTATCAAGAAGAATGCAGATACACACGCACAGACGTAAGGATTTGACCAAAACGAAGGACTCCTGGTTGAAGGCTTTAAGTGAAGCATCGCGTAAAGGCAGGTGCAGCCCCACTCTAAGGGACATTCCGCCCTGTGCCCCACAGGCAGGCGCGAACCGGAGAGAGCAGCCTGCAAAAAGCAGAAGACGGCCCCAAGCCAGACTCAAAGCGTGCAACAGAAGAATAGAGGTGTTCCAATTGTAGGGGCATTAAACCTGCCATTAGGAAAAAGCCTTGCATCGGATCTTGGTTTTCTGATGTAATTATTTTTTAAGCGAAGAACAGCTGACATGTGCCATTAACAGGGAAAAGATGAGGCTTTCAGAGGTCGGTTCCCCTCCAGCAGCAGGTGACGGATGCATATGCTCCGACTCCTGTGACTGCATCCTAAGGGCTATATCACACGGAGCTCATCGTTACCGGGTCGAAGTCCCAGAGTCCGACCCCAGTCACGGCACCAGGCTCCATCCTGTGACTCCTTTTGGTCACCACCCAGCTCTGGTTTATAGAATCATAGAATGGTGAAGCTTGGAAGGGACCTGTCAGATCATCGAGTCCAACCATCATCCCAACACTGACAAAAACCATCACTAATTTAAACTATATATCTAAGCACTATGTCTACCCGTCTTTTAAAAACCTCCAGGGATGGTGCCTCAACCACTTCCAATGCTTAATAACCCTTTCTAGTATAAAAGTTTTTCCCAATATCCATCCTAAACCTCCCCTGGCACAACTTGAGGCCGTTTCCCCTTGTCCCATGGCCTGTTCCTTGGGAGAAGAGACCGACCCCCCCTGGCTACCCCCTCCTTTCAGGGAGTTGCAGAGAGCGAGAAGGTCTCCCCTCAGCTTCCTTTTCTCCAGGCTGAACACCCCCAGCTCCCTCAGCCACTCCTCACCAGACTTGTGCTCCAGACCCCTCACCAGCTCCGTTGCCCTTCTCTGGACACGCTCCAGCACCTCAACGTCTTTTTTGTGGTGAGGGGCCCAAAATTGGACACAGTTTCTCTGTAGCTCCCACCCTGCTGTGGGCGAAATCAGGCTGGAAGCGGGTTATTCTAACGGGGCCACCCCCCCTGGCAGAAAACTGATTTCTGGAGTGACACAAGTGGGCTGCTGCCATCTGCGGCTGGTAGGGATTGCTCCGGTCAAGTGAGCGCCAGAAAGGAGGAATACACACAAGCCAGCATGAGAACGAGAGGTAACGGAGCTGGTGAGGGGTCTGGAGCACAAGTCTGGTGAGGAGCGGCTGAGGGAGCTGGGGGTGTTCAGCCTGGAGAAAAGGAGGCTGAGGGGAGACCTTCTCGCTCTCTACAGCTCCCTGAAAGGAGGGGGTAGCCAGGGGGGGTCGGTCTCTTCTCCCAAGGAACAGGCCATGGGACAAGAGGAAATGGCCTCAAGTTGTGCCAGGGGAGGTTTAGGATGGATATGAGGAAGAATTTTTACACTGAAAGGGTTGTCAAGCATTGGAAGAGGCTGCCCAGGGCAGTGGTGGAGTCGCCATCCCTGGAGGGATTTACAAGCCGGGCAGACGTGGTGCTGAGGGACATGGGTTAGTGGTGGGTTTGTCAGTGTTGGGTTGATGGTTGGACTCGATGATCTGAAAGGCCCCTTCCAACCTGGACCATTTTATGATTAATTCTAAAGCAGCCGGGCACCCAGCCTCACAGAAATGCCCTCACGGGACGCGACGGGAATTCTGCAGAGAGAACCCCGAGACCTTCTGGAGCAGACCGACTGCCCGAAGAACACAGGGGAAGCCCACGGACACGACGCACATCCTCAGCGAGGCCGGATTCTTTCTGCAGCTACGTTTAGGGGAAAGGCTGTGCCCAAGAAACCAGCGCGGTACCGAGGGGGTGGCAGGCAGGGAGCAGAGCATAAACAGCCGCCCCCACTGCGCCCGAGCAACGTTTCCCGTGAACATATGATGGAGACACAAACCCTGGAGGATGCAGCACATCTTCCTGTGCTTCAATACAAAGCGTGGCTCTGAAAAGAGATGCCACCTGGGAGAGACAGGACAAAGCCCGGGGACTCTCCATGCCACAGGCTGGACCGCTAAATGCCATCCCACACCGCTGTTTGTCATGGATTTCCGACTGGAGCGTCGGGCTGCAGCATGGCAGCACCATGGAGTGTTCTCCTGCACGAGCCTCCCTCCATCGTCCCTCTGCCTGCGCTGCTCTCCTTGGGTGTGGACCCACGAGCAAAAGCGCTCACATTTCCACCTGCGAACCAGCGCGGGCACGCGGTGCTGCACGTGAAGTGTGAAACACTCACAAGTTTCCCATGAAGACAATTCAAGCCGCTGCTCAGTCCTGTCTCTGCATCGGGCTCGGGGGTGAACGCGGATGCTCATAAAATCACAGAGTGGTTTGGGTGGGAATGGTTTGAGTCACTTAATAATTTTTATGGCAAAGCCCTAATAAGTCTTGAGATGCAACATCTCTGGTCTCTGCTCTCTACAGCTCCCTGAAACAGGCGATGGGACAAGAGGAAACAGCCTCAAGTTGTGCCAGGGGAGGTTTAGGATGGATATTAGGAACAATTTCTTCATCAAAAGGGTTGTCAAGCATTGGAACAGGAGATATTTAAATACCCTGGAGGTATTTAAAAGCTGGGCAGACATCGTGCTGTGGGACATGGGTTAGCGGTGGGTTTGTCAGTGTTGGGTTGATGGTTGGACTCGATGATCCGAAAGGTCCCTTCCAACCTGGACAATTCTATAATTCTATTAAACCATATAATCTCCCTAGTTCACAGAATGGTCTAGGATGGAAGGGACCTTAAAGGCCACCCAGTGCCACCCCCTGCCCTGGGCAGGGACACCTCCCACCAGCCCAGCTTGCTCCAAGCCCTGGCCAACCTGGCCTTGAACCCCTCCAGGGATGGGGCAGCCACAGCTTCTCTGGGCAACCTGGGCCAGGGGCTCACCGCCCTCACAGCCAAGAATTTCTGCCCGAGATCTCAGCTCAATCTCCCCTCTTGCAGTTTAAAAATCGACCCAGCTCGGCTCTGGCATGGGCAGCAATAACCCATTAAACCACGGCACTCGCATTGCTTAGGTCCTCCCGCTGCTCTGCTCCATTTTCTCCTCCCTGACCAGCTTTTCGGGCTGCGTTAAGCTTCGGGACGATGATGAAGAAGGTCACGGGCTGGACCGAGCAGAGCAGCGGCAGGATGCGATTGCGGGGCAGGGATGAGAGCTGAGGCTGCCAGGGAACCCTTCAATGCAACCTGCAATTCCAGAAGCCAAGGAAAAATCCCCTCCTGTTAGTCAGAAACAGATGAATAGAGTTTTAGCACAAAATTTGTTAAATAAAAAATCACGCCTTAGCAGTACTGCTACAGCTTATGAAGAAGTGTGTGACTTTTTCACCTTAGGACAATAAAGATATTTTTAAATTTTTTTTTTAAAGTGTGACATTTACCTCTGGAATTCTATAGAGTGAACATAATCTACTACTGACAAATAACCAATGCCATCTGTCACTCGAAGAGTTTAATCAATAAGCAGCGACGCACCTCGGCTATTGCTCTCCCCAGCCCCCCAGCACCCGACTGCCGCATTAACAGATTTAATGCAAATAAAGAACGCAAAGATGTAATCCCTGACGGGAGGAAATCCTGCCTGGGGACGGAATGGCTGTTTGCGCTGCTGAAACGCAAATACTGCACCGACCTCTTAGTGCACAAACATAAGAAAGATGAGAAATAACGTCCTTGTTCAAGACAAGGACGCTGCAAACTCACAGACACTGGAGCAAGCGAGCTCTTCCAGGAGTTACTTTTTTTTTCTGCAGCCGATGGAAAAACTCGGCATCACCTCAAAACCCACCCTGGCTGTTTCTGAGTGGGACACGCTGCTGGGGCTGGACTCCAGGGAGCACCTCTCTCCTCCCCACTGCACCGGTCCGGGCTCAGCCCTTTCTGGGAACACTTTTGCCATAACTTGGAAGCATTTTCCCAGCAGGGACAGGTCCTGCAGGGGGGAAGGAGCGGGGACTGGCTGCATTCTCCCTCCCGCAGCCCCCCGAGCACAGCAACCCCCCAAAAACCCAACCCACCAGCCCAGCCTGGAGCCAAACTGGCAGGAGGGTTCCTATGGGGTACAGGGAGGTCCCCTCTGCCCAAGGGATGACAAAAGGAGTGACAGGGGCAAGAGGAGGCTCACCAGGGTCGCAGATTGTGATAGGACGAGGGGGAAGGGTTTTCCACTGCAAGAGGGGAGATTGAGCTGAGATCTCGGGCAGAAATTCTTGGCTGTGAGGGCGGTGAGCCCCTGGCCCAGGTTGCCCAGAGAAGCTGTGGCTGCCCCATCCCTGGAGGGGTTCAAGGCCAGGTTGGCCGGGGCTTGGAGCGACCTGGGCTGGTGGGAGGTGTCCCTGCCCAGGGCAGGGGGTGGCACTGGGTGGCCTTTAAGGTCCTTCCCACCCAAACCATCCCATGGTTCTATGATCACAGCCGAAATATGTGTCACATCAGCAGAGCGCAGGCCAGCGGGGAAGGGTCCCTGGGGCAAGCTGTTCACTTGGGAGGGGGAAAGCTAAAGCACAGCATGGGGTGGGGGGGTTGGGGGCTGCCCACAGCCCTGCACTGCGTCTGCACAAAGGAGGGACAGCAATGCTGGTCCCCTGACCGCAACAGAGGGGCCTTCCCCCATGGGGGGAGAGGGACGGGACCTTTCCAAGCACCTTCTCTCCCCTTATCTTCGCGAACGCCACCATGCGATCCATCATCTAATGTGCCACAGAAGAGTTCAATCATCCTTTGAAAACATTCACTCGCATATTCAACACTAAAGAAATAAACGAGATTAATACTGGCCCCGTTTCCCATTCCGGATGGATGATCACAACATCCTCTTCCTAAGTAGCAGGTTCTGGCAAGTTGCTGCAGATACGTAATTTTGAATCCCTTTTTATTTTGCGTTTTGAGAAGGTTGCGAGGCTGACTTCTTCGCATGGTTTGTCTTCCACCCACCCACGGCTATTACAGCGTTTCTCTCCGTTCCAGTTTGCTCCACCATTACCATTACCTGCCTTGCCCAGCACAGTGCCCGGAGCGAAGGCAAGTTCGGGTGATACCTGCCAGCCCCACCTCGAGCTGATTCACCTCCCGCTGCCGTTCCCAGCCCCAACCGTTCTCAGCTCCACCACACAAGCACTTGATGAACGTCCTTCCCCTCTGGCAGCTTTCACTCGAGACACGCGGATAAGGAAAGTCTAAGGAAAACTCAGCCAGGATGTGAATGGAGCCTTTTCACTTCCTAGAACTTTCCTTTGTAAGGTAGAGGTCGATCGGAAGAATTCAGTTCTTCATTACTGGGAAGAAATTCTCTGGGTGACAAAGGCTGAATTCAGCCAAACTGGGTTTTCTCTGCAGCTCTTCTCCAAAAAGAATTAAAGGGTTCCCCAGACCACGGGAATTATTCAGCTGCTTTGAGCAAGGAACTTGCCTCTTCCCACCAACGGCAACCAGCACCAGGGCTGCCATCGCTGCCTCGGTCAGTGCCGCCACATCAGTGATTCACAGAACGGTAAAAAAACCCAATTAATCTGAAGCTTAACTATTCTACCCACTGTTTGCATGGCTCTGGGGATATTTCCCATTCAGCCCACGGTGCTGAGCACGTCACCTCCCAGCGCAGAATGGCTGCAGGACGATGTCCTGCACCTTCCAAATGGGCTTCAGGAAGATAAAGAGGAGGGGGGAAAGGACAAAAGAAGAAGTAAAAGCTCTTACACTTTGTAGTAAGCTTCACCAAAAAAAACCCCACAGTATTTGCCACAAACTACCAAATATTTGTACATTTTGCACTTTCTTGTGGGAGGTGTCTCTGCCCAGGGCAGGGGGTTGGAACAAGGTGATCTTTAAGGTCCCTTCCAACCCGAACCAGTCTTTGATTCTACGATTCTATACTAAACTTCGCCAAAGCACCCCAGTATTTGCCACAAACTGCCAATTATTTTTCCTCAAATGTAGCTGTCAGGACCATTAACCTGCTCAAAAATGCAAGCAGAAAGCAGGTTGGATAGTGAGGAAGCGGGGTCTCCCTGGGCGGCGTTTCACAAAGTCCCCTTCCAGAACCCACACTGTCTCGCCGTGCACAATGTGTCCCCCCCCCCCACCCCAAGCCACCCCAGGACAACCCAACCACGCCCCCATCCATTTCCGAAATTGCTAACAGAAGTGCTGGCAATTTGGCAAATTGATTATTATAGTTTCTAAACAGCTCAAATCACATTTTAGTGAAAATCTTGGAGGTTTTTCTCAGCGTTTGCTGGCAGTGGCAGTGGAACGCGCGGAACCAGGTGACAGCGCCGCTCGCACCCCAAGGTGCCGTTAATGACGGCCATTACCTTTGTACCAGCCGCTTCACACATTAACGCTGCTATGACACAACCATTTGGAGTTGGATGCAACATGTCTCCTGGGCTCAATTAATAGCTCTTATTTCCTTCCAAGTGCCAACACGACTGAAAGGATTCATTCAAATCCCAGTTACTGCTTCTGCTTCACAGACTGGGAATCGAGGTCGTAGCACAGTGATGCACCGACAGCCCCAGGTGAGCCCGACCCAGGTGCCACACGCTCCCAGGCCCACATAGAACCAGAGAATGGATTTGGCAGGAAGGGACCTTAAAGGCCGCCCAGTGCCACCCCCTGCCCTGGGCAGGGACACCTCCCACCAGCCCAGCTTGCTCCAAGCCCCGGCCAACCTGGCCTTGAACCCCTCCAGGGATGGGGCAGCCACAGCTTCTCTGGGCAACCTGGGCCAGGGGCTCACCGCCCTCACAGCCAAGAATTTCTGCCCAAGATCTCAGCTCAGTCTCCCCTCTTGCAGTGGAAACCCCTTCCCCCTCGTCCCATGGCTCCCCTCCCTCATCCAGAGTCCCTCCCCAGCTTTCCTGGAGCCCCTTGAGGGACTGGAAGGGGCTCCAAGGTCTCCCCGGAGCCTTCTCTTCTCTTCTCCAGGCTGAACCCCCCCAACTCTCTCAGCCTGTCCTCCCAGCAGAGGGGCTCCAGCCCTCCCAGCATCTCCGGGGCCTCCTCTGGCCCCGCTCCAGCAGCTCCGTGTCTCTCCTGTGCTGAGGCCCCAGAGCGGGAGGCAGCACTGCAGGGGGGTCTCCCCCAAGCGGAGCAGAGGGGCAGAATCCCCCCCTCGCCCTGCTGCCCACGCTGCTGGGGATGCAGCCCAGGCTGTGGTTGGTCCCAAACCCAAAGCTGTGCTCCATCCATGCGCGCCGCATGCCATCGGTGCAGCTGCATTAAACGCCCATGTTGCAGGAGCCATGCTTGGTTTGATCCCCGTGGTGTCACACCGCTGCCATGCGCAACCGTGCGCATCAGACAGGCACCACTAACATCCCAGTCTATAAAAGACACAGGAACTCTTCAATCACTGAAAATCATGGGGGAATTGTCCCGTGAGGAAGGGACAGAACTTCTGTTTCTGCGTTCAGGAGCCCGCGAGAATAACTGCTGCAGGACAAGTCGCCCTTCTCCAGGGTAACGAGTGCCTTTGCGAGGCAGAACAGTGGGAAAGCCTACAAGTAATGCCAGGAGAGGTGTTCTGGAATAAAATACCTTTTTCTGGGATGGTTCCTGTGGAGCCCAGCCACCCGTGGAGAGCCGAGGTGGGCTGTCCTGCCCTGCAGCAGTTCTTCTGGCCAGCCCCGGGCTCCCCGCACGCTGTGGGTCAGAACAACCGGGGGACGTTCAGCTCCCTGACCCACTGCTGCGCTCACTGCCCGAAGACCTACATCAAGCAGAAAAAGCCGGCGTTTTTCCATGCGTACCATCTGTCCATCACCGCTGCCTGCGCGAGGAGGGACGGGATCAGGCTCTCCCGACGCGGCTGGCACCGCTTCTCCCTCTGACCCCCCGCCAAGGCTCCTGCTCCTACAGCTGCCATGGGGTCACCCCTGGGGGTGGTGTGTCCTCGGGGCAACACAACCTAAATCTTTCTGCTCTCAATTTTCTGGCAGCTTTTCAACTTGTCGTACCAGAACTCCATGTTATTTCAGTTATTTACCTTCTATATCTAACGCCCCGTGACAGAGGCTGCCGGCACAGCGAGGCTCCGGAGCAGAGGTTTTACAACCGAAGCTGGGATTGTTTTCAGCCGGTTTATTACAACTTAAATCACGCTGTGTTGCTCCCTCGCCCGCAGCCGGGCTGGCACAGCCTCTTCTCCCTCCTCACTGGTGGCCGCCGCTGCTCCCGCGCCCTTGCACCCCTTCGCTCCCAGCACCAGCACCCACCATCCGGAAAACCTTGGGAAAGCCCTGGGAAAAGCAACGTACATCACGGAAAACCGATGTCCGTACCTTTTTCCTTTTCTTTTTAGAGGAAAGAAGGGAGAACAGACACAATTCTGCCAAAGACAACAGTTGTTAGGCATTGACGGCAGGACTATTAATGTCACCTCAGGTCTGCAGCACTGCCTTGGTTTGTTTTAACGTAGCAAGGTAAAAACCTGTACAATAGCGAAACTTAAAACCTCAGGTTTTTTTAAGTAAAAAAGTCCCATCATGAAAGACGCAAATTCAAAGCCTCCATTTTTAAAGGAAAAGTTTCCTGAAGTTTTCCTTTGGGACTAGAAGCAGGATGGGTTATGAGAAAACCAGCAATTTTACAGCACCTTACATAAGCATTGCGAAAAATAAGAGAAAATCCACACACTCAATACATTCTATACCCGTTATTTACGTTCAGGTTGAAACATCAGAAAAAACACACATAGGAATTACTAATTTTTTCATTTCCCGATGTGGATTAATGGGACAAGTGACACCACCGTCCTTGCTCAGCAGCGGGCGTTTTCAGGCACAAGGCAGGGAAGAGGAGACACCTCAGGGTGCGCCTCTGGGACAGGCAGGTTCCCTCCAAAGCAGCCTGGTGGCAGCTGCCTTAAGCGTCACAGCAGGAAAACTAAATACAAAAATGCCTCCGTTCTTAAAAAAACCAAAAACCAAGCTAAGAGCTCGACACATTCCCCTGATGGCACCTAGAATTCTTCTGTCACTACTAAGCGCCAGTCCTTTCTGAGTCCTTTACACTCTTTTGTTGCTGGTGGACGCACAAGATAATTATGTAAAGCAACTTTCGGAAATGTGCTGATTTTCACTGTCAAAAGGACACCGTAACACCAGACAGATTTTCATAGAATCGCAGAATGATTTGGGTGGGAATGGACCTTAAAGGCCATCCAGTGCCACCCCCTGCCCTGGGCAGGGACACCTCCCACCAGCCCAGCTTGCTCCAAGCCCCGTCCAACCCGGCCTTGAACCCCTCCAGGGATGGGGCACCAGTCCCAGTACCAACCCCTGAGGAACGCCACTCATCACTGGTCACCACTGGGACATCAAGCCATTGACCACAATGATTTAAGTGCAACCATCCAGCCAATTCCTTATCCACCGAGTGGTCCATCCATCAAATCCATGTCTCCAATTTAGAGATGTCATGCAGGACAGTGTCAAATGCCTTGCACAGGTCCAGGTAGCTCGGTTGCTCTTCCCTTCTCCACCAACACTGTAATGCCATCGTAGAAGGCCACCAAATTTGTCAGGCACGATTTGCCCTTGGTGAAGCCGTTGACTTATGTAAAGAAACTTTTACAAATGTGCTGATTTTCACGGGCAGTAGGACGCCGCAACACCAGCCAGATTTCCATGTTACCCATCTCTTGGCTTCTCAAGTTCAGAGCTCTTGCTCCTTGAGGAGAACCCAAAGCCAAAGCCCCAGCTGATCAACCGCGTGCTGCCGGCACACGGGCTGAGAAAACTATACGATAACGCTAACGGGCCCTATGAAGTCTATTAATGGGACAGAGCTGCTTTTCTGTCTAGGTGCAGGTTATCTAAACACAATCCAGTTAACGGTAAATATTTAAAGTGGATGGTAAATCTCACAGCGATAAATTAATCTGGTATTTGGTTAAGAAATTCTATTGCTTTAAACAAATAATGATTCAGCGGATCTCAAAGTACTTGTCAAATACACTTTTAATTATAGTAAAGGGAAACAAACGGTTATATTGGAAGCTATACCAAAGGAAAGCTGGCTTCATCCACCCCGGAGAGTGGGCACCAAGGAATAAATGCTTAATGAAAAGCCAAAAAAGGTCAGTTCATTACGAAACCTCCAATAAGTGCCACCTCCCGTCTGGGAAACGTCTCCTTGTCCAGGCACCTGGTCCTTGTGCTTCTGTTAACCCAGGCACAGACGGTCAATAAACACAGGGTAACGCTCGGGATGACAGCTAATGATGGCCGCAAACGAGAGGGGCTGGGGGGGCGGCAGGGACCCCGTCCCACAGTGCGGTGGGGCCCATACAGAGAGGGAGGCACCGAAACCAGGGTGATGGGTGTCAGGGTGCTCGGCTGGTCCCCGGAGCCGGGCAGACCCCCTGGCAGAGCCCGGGGCAGGCACTGGTCAGGCAGCGGCTTGGCAAACCGCCATGGGTTGTGCCCAGCCACGGAACACACTACGTCTGGTGGAGATCTGTGCTGGGAAGGGGAGCTACGGAAACCTCTCCTGAAACCCCACAGGCAACACACAGGTCCCACTTCAATGGCCTTTGGAGAGGGGGCCAGGAGAAGCCAGCGGGATGGGTCACTCGGCGCACGGCGTTTTCTCTGTCTTTTAACCCCAAATGGTACCACAAGCGGTGCCTTGACCCACCTGTGAAGAGACATTACGTCTCAGTCTCCATCACTTGAGAGCTATAAGGAATAAAAATTTAAATTCACTTTTCACCAAAAATATCTATTGTTTTGAATTTTACTGCTTGTTTTCTTAAATTCCCCTCTCCTCTTTCACCTGAAGCGGTGGTATTTCCTGCTGGATAAACCCCTGAACCAGAGGAACAGGACACCAGCGGGACACAGAAGCAGCAATCGCTTCATCTTGCTTCAATGAGAGTTTTACCATACTCCTTCGCAAATGGATTAATTACAGAGCTGCCACCCTGCAAGCAGTCAGACCTGTTTGAAGAAGGAGATGGTGTGTCTGGAGCCTGGCATGGGAAATCCGAGCTCGTGGGGCCACAGGAGCCTGCGGACCATCACGGAAACGGGCCAGGCACCCAATCAACTACCTGAAGCCTCTGCAGGAAATTACAGGAGACATCAGAGAAGAAGCTTTCTTGTCCTGGGATGGGGAAAAGCATCACCCAGCTTCATGCGGCGGAGAGGAACCATCCCTTGGAACACGTGCTACGATCCCCACCCACAAGGAGATGTCTCTGGTTTTATGGGTCTGCAGGAAGCAGTCCTGGGGCCCCAATCCAAGCTGAGTTTATTTTAATCACAGAATCACAGAATGCTTTGGGTTAGAAGGGACCTTAAAGATATCTCATTCCACCCCCCTGCCCTGGGCAGGGACACCTCCCACTAGACCAGGCTGCTCAAAGCGTCATCCAACCTGGCCTTGAACACCTCCAGGGATGGGGCAGCCACAGCTTCTCTGGGCAACCTGGGCCAGGGGCTCACCGCCCTCACAGCCAAGAATTTCTGCCCGAGATCTCAGCTCAGTCTCCCCTCTTGCAGTGGAAAACCCTTCCCCCTCGTCCCATGGCTCCCCTCCCTCATCCAGAGTCCCTCCCCAGCTTTCCTGGAGCCCCTTGAGGGACTGGAAGGGGCTCCAAGGTCTCCGCGGAGCCTTCTCTTCTCCAGGCTGAACCCCTCCAACTCTCTCAGCCTGTCCTCCCAGCAGAGGGGCTCCAGCCCTCCCAGCATCTCCGGGGCCTCGTCTGGCCCCATGCCAACAGCTCCGTGTCCTTCTGATGTTGGGGACTCCAAAGCTGGACACAGCACTCCAGGTAGGGTCTCCCCCAAGCAGAGCAGAGGGACAAAATCCCCCCCCTCGCCCTGCTGGCCACAATGCTTTTATACCGGTGGTGAACAGAAAGTAACTTGAAGAGAGAAGACAAACCCTTGCCAAGAGAGCAGACAAACCCTTGAGATCCTGCACCTGCGACCCAGCCCCACTGCCAGCAGCTTCCCTCCCTCATGGCGGTGATGACAGGAGACCACCTCACTGACCGTTGGAGAAGAGACGTAACGGGCACGTCGCTGAAACCACTAAATCTGTCCCTGTGCGAACGCTGCTGCTGCAGCTCAAAAGGTCACCGCGTGCTTCCCGAAACTGCTGATTGATAAAGGCTGTCGAAAACTGCCGTTTCGCAACCCATTCCATAAGGAATCAGTTTGAGATAAACAACTTCTCACCAGCCTGTATGAACTGGAGACAAACCCATCCAGCTAACCAGAAAACAGCAAACAGCACCTTCTAAGAAGCGTTAAATCTCTACTTCAGCTAAAAATCGAAAGGGTGTTTCCTCTGTTCACACACCTGCTACGTACGGAGATCCAAAGCCCATACCAAACTGACCTGCCACAACCCGATGCGGACGGCTGACTGCAGGAAGGTCACGCTCCAGTACCCAGAGAGCCGCAGGGAACGCCTCCAACGGGGAGCACGGCCCTTGATCTCCAACCATTACAAGTCATTCACTTTGCCATTTGCCAAGCATCCCAGAACTGCCTGAAAAACTCCCCTTCCAAGAGAGGAGCCCCCAGGCTGGAGCCATCAGCTCTTGCCCCCCACGTCGCCACCGCCCGCCGTGGCAGCTTCACTTGTGACACAGGCCAACTACAAATAAAAAAGCCAACCATGCCTGAATTAATATATGCTTTTTAATTACTGGAAGCAAAACCAGCTGTTTGTACAAACTAGGCTCCTAAATCACTTAGCTTATATCTCTGCCAAACCTCGTAAATTTATTCCACGCAGTTTTCCCAGGATTTGCCTCACTGCACCTTTTCTCAGGAACGTGGACACAGACTGACAACAAGAAATGACGGCACTAACAGTTGGACTTTTAAATAATAATTGAAGAAATAATGGAAGCGTCTTGTTGCTTCCCACTGGCCAAGCGCTGGGCAGCCCAGAGAGGGAAGGCTGGAAAAAAAAAAAGCCAAAAATCCCAAACTTCTCCATTAGATCGTGCGCACATCCCTCTCCCGCAGAATAAAGGTACATCCAATCTGCTATTCCAGCCACCGACAGTAGCAGATGCTTAAAAAAATCCATGGAAAGTGGTATTTTCGATGGTGACACACCATGTCAGTGATCCGAGCCGTTCCTGAGCCAGAACTTGTGCCCAGACTATTGCATTTGCACCCGCGTAAGAAAGAACCTTTCATATTCGTTTTAAGCCTCCCGCAGAGGGGACACATGACAACTAAGCCCTCTCAACTGCGTGAGAGGGCTCAAACACTGCCTTAAAAATCCATCTCATCTGCAGGATGCCGAGCCGAAACAGGCCCAGATCCAGCAAGGTCTCGGATCACGAAAGCATCTCAAGCTCATGAGAAAGGCATGAGTAAGAGGGAGAGAGACAAAGGTACCTTTAATAAAGACAGCAGACATGAGCCAGACGGAACGAATGCAAAAGGAGCGCCCTGGAGATAAGCATCAGAGGGCTTGGAGATGGAGCCAACCTTTGATGCCTGTAATCGGCATCAAAGGAACGCAGTCTCTCCTTCTCATCCATCCCAAATTCCCGTCCAGCCCCCATCGCTATTATGAACCACCCCCAGGGCAGCAGCAAACCCCACCACCAACAGGGAGAAGGGGACGGTTTTACCCCTGGGACACGGGGAACCCGGCAGGAAGAGCAGGGAAACAAAGAGCAGGGAAGCGGGAGACGGATGCGCAATCCCAGCGGGTAGGACGCCTCCAGGCTACAGGGCTAATCCCATAAACCCTGTTCCAGGGGAACTGCGCCAGGGACAAGGCACCGAGGGGAGGCTACGCAGGGCAGAGTGCGGCTCACACCGATCCACCTCTGCTGCTCAACGCTCAGCGGACGCAGATTCCCCCGACGAACAGCCAAAGGAGCTGCCGTCGCTGTTACTCACAGAGCGGGGGCCCGAACAGCACCGTGTCCAGAGCCTTCAGCTGCAGCTTCTGCCGGTGGCTCCGATCCGTCATTTTCAGAACGCTTCCCATCATGGTGGCGTTGTTCACCGCTAGCCTGTAAAAAAAAAAATTAAAAAAAAAAGAAATATATATATAAAAAAAAGAGAAGCTGGCGTAGTCATATCCATCTGGATTTATAACTGACCAAAAATTGGTAACATGGAGGCTACAGGAGGGGAAATGAAACGAGCAGGACCTGAACGCTGCCCACTTCGGCGATCAGGATAAAAGAAATCCCTCAAATATTGTCATCTCTGATACAGGATATCTCTGTGGAAGAGTTAAGCAGCAGTGCCTTCGGCTTCACTGGGAGAGAGAAGGGAATGCCAAGGCCATGCCTATTTCATCAATCCTGACAACCGAAGTCACTGTTTTCCTAAGAAAACTGATCTTTTGCTGTCCTACCAATCACTAATATTTTTTTAGCCAAGCCTGGATTGCTAGCCTCTGACATCTTATTTCACAGACCACAAGACCGTATTTCTCACTTGAAGAAACATGGGCCCACCACACACTGCCTCGAAAACCTTATTTTATTCCCAGTTAACCCCTCCTTCCCAGTCGGTTTACAGGCCCCTGTTCACTGACAATAACCTTTAACCAAAAAGCTGCACCGAGTTTTTTCAAGCCTGTTTGGAGTTTAGGCCAACTCAAGCCAGAGTTTCTCTTGAGGAACGCAAGGCTCCTTTGCCGGAGCATCAAGGGGTGTGAATTAACACCAGCACATACCAGAGATACAGAACCAGTAACCCTTGAACTGGGGACCCAGATGCACCCTGGAAAGCAGGGATGCTGCTTCGCTGGAGACGACGAGCAACAACAGAGCAGCTCCGCGATGGGGCTGCGGTGACCAAGGGAGACTGCGGCAGAGCCAGGACACGGCTCAGTTCAGGGTTTTAGCTCTAAACACGCAGCTCCCGGCGTCAGCAGGTAAAGCCGAGCACCAAAACCAGCCAGGACAGTGGTCACCACCGCACAATTCGGGCGGCAGGCCCTGCTTTCACCCACAGCAGCCACACGCTTGCTTTGAGTTCAATCACTGATCTCTGAAAGGTCCCTCCCAACCTGGGCAATTCTATGATTCTACTCAGTGGTGGGTTTGTCAGTGTTGGGTTGATGGTTGGACTCGATGATCTGAAAGGTCCCTTCCAACCTCGAAAATTCCATGATTCTATGATTCTATTCACTTCCTGCAGAGAGGACCATGGCAAAGCCGAAGCCTCCCAACACAACCGGGAGGGAACCGGAGTCAGACATGGCTCCGTCCACATCCAGGAACCGCACACCATGTTATGAGCCACCTGAGATAGGTTTTCCTCCCTGGCACACACCCCAGAAGAACACCAGACAAGGCAGCCAGCACTGACCTGGGCATGGCGTGTCCACTCAGCTGCAGCTTTCTGAAGGTCTCCTCGTACTGCGGCAGCTCCACGTAGGTAATGAGCCACTGAACCACCTCGTCAACCGTCCAGTTATACACTGTAGGAGAGGCAGAGAACAAGCAAGCGGCTTAATATTTTTGCTAAGCACCTAAAATCATGAACAAGAGCATAACTTCACCTGACGTACCCCATCCTACCACCCTCAGCAGAGGGAAAACCTCTGCAGAGTTTGAACACCTTGCTATGAGGTGTGCAGTGAGCTGGGGCGGGGATGTTTCATCCTGTGGATAATTAGACAAGAAATAATCCCCCTGGGATACTCCAGACCATCCTGCAGGTCCTCAGCCCCTACCTGGCCACTTGTGTGATTATTTTGGCTAGTTCTACACATGATGGGCTGTTAAAGATTCAGCACAGACATGACGGGTTGCCACACATTTAGCCTTAACTGACCCCCCCACAGGGTGCAGAGGGACCGGTGCGTTCCCAACGGCAGCCTCTGACAACAAACATCTCAGGGTGGTTGATTTTAAGGCCGTGCTTCCAGCTCACGAGAGACAAACACGCAACGAGGCCACCAGAGAGAGGAGCAGCCCCAGACGGTGCCTTTGGCAATGTCACCAGAAGCACCTGAGATCCTTGGAGAGGCAACACCCAAAGCGCTGGCAGACGCCAAGTGAAATCACTCTGTTTTCTGTCATCCGAGCGATGTTGCTGTCTCCAAACTCCCAACAAAGTACGTTCATCCTAGCTGCATGCCCAACCCCCCAAAATACTGAATTCAGCTCCAAGTCTGGCACCACGCTCCGAAAGCCTCCCCCCCTCCGGACCTGGGGAACAGGTCAGCATCAATTAAAAAAAAAAAAGTGAAGATGGAGAAATGCTGTAAGAGAATGGTTGTAACAGCTTGAGAAGGTGATGTGCGGAAGGAGGTGGAGCGGGCGCAACAGCCCCAGGCGAACTCTTCCCCTTCCCTGCCTCACCTCCGGATTTGCGGATTATTTTTGGAGCTGATGCACAGGAAAACAAGGAAACCTTTGGAAAAGAAGCTTCTGCTTTTGCCACGTAGTTTTGTTGCACTTACAGCAATGGTGCGACAGCAAAGAAAACCATGCAGCGGATTTTTTTAATAGGACAGAGTGGGGTTTGCTATGCTTTAATTTATCAGCTGCCGTCTTTGCTTAGCACGGGCTGAGCTCTGGCTGCCTGCAGCAACCCCGGCACCGCGCTGGATGTCACCGCTGCCGACGGCCACCACCTCGCACCGCTTCTGGCCCAACATCATCCATCTCCCTCGCGCCCTTTCCAACAGCTGAGGGGAGAAAATGCCCATTTCCTGCTGGCTGCGCGGGCTGCATGGCTGCCGAGCGCAGAGACGCGCTTCGGAAATGTCAACAATGAGTTGTCTTGCAAATATGAGAAACATCTTCCAGCTCGCTCCAGAGAGCTAAATGGCTTTGGCGGAAAGATGACAGAGCGGACAGGATGAGAGCCAAGCACTGAGCAAAGGAGAGCAAGACCAGAAAAGAAGGTCTCATTTCCTCGTACGCTTGCACGATGGCTCATGGGTGCAGGTTGGCAAACGCAAAGCCCTCGCTCAAGGAAACTGCCCACAGGGCTTGTCCTGTGAGGTCCCTCCGTGTCCCCATGCCAACAGCCACCTCTCACCCTGCACAGCCCAGCCCTGAAGCCCTCAGCTTCCCTCTCCTTTTGGCCTTCCATATCCAGAGGTCTTTATTTTGGGAAAAAATCACTGCAGCACACTCCAGTGTGAAGATGGGCAGCGGTGGCATCCTTTGCTGTGACAACCTGATCTCCTGCTTCAGCGGCGTTGGTAGAGCCACGCTCACCGAGGCTTTATCAAATCCAACACCTCGTAAGAGCGTCAAAATCTTTACATTTTTGGATAATTAGGGGGCAGAAACAGCTTTTTAGCTCACACGTATGACCAGGAACAGCAGTAGTGGGAGGTAGGAAAAGCACTTGCTTGACCAGGGGCATCAGAAACGTGTCCCCATCAGACCCCCAGTGTCATCTCAAAGCTGCTTTTCACACCTGCAGGAATCATAGAATGGTTTTGGTGGGAAGGGACCTTAAAGACCACCCAGTGCCACCCCCTGCCCTGGGCAGGGACACCTCCCACCAGCCCAGCTTGCTCCAAGCCCCGGCCAACCTGGCCTTGAACCCCTCCAGGGATGGGGCAGCCACAGCTTCTCTGGGCAACCTGGGCCAGGGGCTCACCGCCCTCACAGCCAAGAATTTCTGCCCGAGATCTCAGCTCAGTCTCCCCTCTTCCAGTGGAAAACCCTTCCCCCTCGTCCCATGGCTCCCCTCCCTCATCCAGAGTCCCTCCCCAGCTTTCCTGGAGCCCCTTGAGGGGCTGGAAGGGGCTCCAAGGTCTCCGCGGAGCCTTCTCTTCTCCAGGCTGAACCCCCCCAACTCTCTCAGCCCGTCCTCCCAGCAGAGGGGCTCCAGCCCTCCCAGCATCTCCGGGGCCTCCTCTGGCCCCGCTCCAACAGCTCCGTGTCTCTCCTGTGCTGAGGCCCCAGAGCTGGAGGCAGCACTGCAGGGGGGTCTCCCCGAGCGGAGCAGAGGGGCAGAATCCCCCCGTCGCCCTGCTGCCCACGCTGCTGGGGATGCAGAGGAAGGCACAGACCTGTTCTAAAAGCCTGATTCTAGTAGTTTTATGACTCAGGCTCAAACGCCAGGGTTAGGCTCTGTCTCAGACTATCCTTTAAAAACCAATAATGTATTTTATCAGCCAGACACTCAGAGTGACGAGAAAGGAAAAGAGGAGCACTAACTAAATCCAACACCGTAAGCGAAACCGCGATGCCACAGCAGCTCTAAACAGAGGCACGGCAGGTCCCCGGCCTGTCGGAAGCAGGGAGAGAGCAAAAGGAACTCGGCAATTAAGGGATCTGGGGAGTATCATGGGATTTTCTCTGCCATCCCTTAATGATTTCTACCCTTTCTCAGCCGACATTAAACTATACTTCAGGCCATGCCCTCTCTAAGCAGCCGTACAACAGAATAAATAGCTCTGACAAGAGGCTTCCCTCTAGCACAGGAGACAAAGCCACTCATGAGCGTCATCCTGACCCACAGGTGGTTTGGGCAGGAATTTTCAACCCGCAGCTGCCCATCGCCACGGGACGGAGAGTCTGGTCCTACATAAACAAGGCCAGGATCACGCACAGAACCACTGTGTTTCCCAACCCCCTTTCGAATGCTGCACCTGAGCATTTATTCAGTCATTCTGGTGTTGTGAGCGACTAGAACGTTACTTAAAACTATATTTACACAGCACTTTGAAAACACCGCGTGCATCCTACCCCTAAGTATTGTATAAACTAAGAAAAAGCAAATACAAATGGAACAGGACACGAATAAGAAATGGAAAACTTTATAATTGATGAATTGATCAGAAGATTAAAATCCAATTTTTCAAGTGATGGGGGTTGATATGATAACATGGATCTTGGAGGGCACAGGGAAGGAAAAAGACTGTAAGCGAAGGGAAGGGCGGCAATTAAAAGTATTGGAAAAAAAGATGTTCCAGGTCTTGAGAGCAACGTGACAAGTGGTGTACGGAGAGAAAAGGAAAAGCGCAAGAGCAGGAGTAAAAGGGCAGAAACGGCCCACGCCACGGATCACGGGAAGACCCGACACGCCGATGTGCATCAACGCGTCACTCACAACGCAAGAAGTAAACCAAAATGCGTCCTGCAGTCAACACCACACCTCCGGTTTGCAGAAGTGCGATCTTCCTACTGCTGTACCTCACCCCACTTTCACTTTTTCAAGGCACCGAGGATTTTTCTTGTTACTATTACGGTAAGATATTATTAAGATAAAATACTATGCTGTAATGAAGCCCTAAGTTTGTCAATAAAAAGTTTCTTAACTAGAAAGAAGAAAGAAAAATCCGTCTTAAGATCTCTCAACACAGAAATTCCAAAATCCTGGTTGGGGAAAACGTAGAAGTGAAATTGTGCCTTTTCCTGACCACCTGGGACACCCTCCCGATTCCCAGGACACCCCCCTGACGACGTGGGACATCCCCACCCCTCCCCCCCCAACACCTGGGACACCCCCCTGACCACCTGGGACACCCCCCTGACCACCTGGGACAGCCAGGGAAGCACTAACACACTTTGTTTCTTCCAAGATTTAGAAGTTTCAGGAAGTTTCCTACCCAAGACCAAACTTCCACCACCTCCCTGGGTTAAACGTGCTGTGATCTATAACCGCCGTTTCTTAACTGCTTGCAGCCGATTTCTACCTTGAATGTATTTATGTACACTTCTAGCTTTAGGACTCTATTCTACCTCCTTTTCACTAGATTAAGGAGCTTTTCAGGTCCAGCAAGTTTCTTCTAAGGAAAACACGATCTGTAGGAAAACTCCCACACAGCTCTCTGGAGTATTTAGGATGCCACTACCCCATAAAAATCCCAGCTGAAACTGGGTAGCTGAAGGAGAATCTGGAATCGGACAGTATTTGGCTCTACTTTAACACGCATTTATAGAGGCAGGGAAATGAAACAACAATTTATACTTTTATGGCCATACTCGGATGCCAGCGTTAACAGTTGGGAAGTACCGAGACCAATGAAATCCTGAAAGCCCCCTGCAAAAAAGGAAGCTGGAAGAGCACATGTCCAAGGCAGCAGAAGCAGCACGTTTTTCCTGGGACGTGCACACGCTGTGGCTAGGGTTATATGGACTCCACAGTGTCTATCACTTTTATGGCAGCGGGGAGGAGTGGGCTGGTTCATTCTGCTTGTTTGTCTTTTTTACCTTCAGATGTCTTCCAGGCCTTCCAGAGATCTTCCACGCTAATGAGCTTGTCTTCTCCGTGGAAGGTGCTGTGCTTGACTGTTGGGTCATGATAATTCAAGTCCTCCCTCAAGAACTAGGAGAAGAATAAACAGGGAGATTATTCTTTGGTTCATCTTGTAAAGAGATGAGCATTACAAAACATAAATACCTTTCATCTGTCTTCCTTACTATTACATCCCCAGGCTGTCACTTAATAATTTCTATGGCAAAGCCCTAATAAGTCTTGAGATGCAACATCTCTGGTCTCTGCTCTCTACAGCTCCCTGAAACAGGCGATGGGACAAGAGGAAACAGCCTCAAGTTGTGCCAGCGGAAGTTTAGGATGGATATTAGGAACAATTTCTTCACCAAAAGGGTTGTCAAGCATTGGAACAGAAGATATTTAAATACCCTGGAGGTGTTTAAAAGCTGGGCAGACATGGTGCTGAGGGACATGGGTTAGCGGTGGATTTGTCAGTGTTGGGTTGATGGTTGGACTCGATGATCTGAAAGGTCCCTTCCAACCTGGACAATTCTATAATTCTATGATTAAAACCATATAATCTCCCTAGTTCACAGAATGGTCTAGGATGGAAGGGACCTTAAAGGCCACCCAGTGCCACCCCCTGCCCTGGGCAGGGACACCTCCCACCAGCCCAGCTTGCTCCAAGCCCCGGCCAACCTGGCCTTGAACCCCTCCAGGGATGGGGCAGCCACAGCTTCTCTGGGCAACCTGGGCCAGGGGCTCACCGCCCTCACAGCCAAGAATTTCTGCCCGAGATCTCAGCCCAATCTCCCCTCTTGCAGTGGAAAACCCTTCCCCCTCGTCCCATGGCTCCCCTCCCTCATCCAGAGTCCCTCCCCAGCTTTCCTGGAGCCCCTTGAGGGACTGGAAGGGGCTCCAAGGTCTCCGCGGAGCTTTCTCTTCTCCAGGCTGAACCTCCCCAACTCTCTCAGCCCGTCCTCCCAGCAGAGGGGCTCCAGCCCTCCCAGCATCTCCGGGGCCTCCTCTAGACCCAACAGGTCCACGTCTGCCTTGTGCTGGGGCCCCCAGGGCTGGACTCAGCGCTCCGGGGTGGTGTCAGGAGAGCGGTTGAGTTGCTCTTACACAGAACACCATCTATTACAGACCTGCACCCTAATTCTAGCCAACCACCTCTTCTCTAGTTCCAGTGTCAGGATTTTATCCTGCTGCCTTTTTGCCAAGCAGCCCCCGCCAGCAGACGCAGCCGGGCCGTGATGAGGATAAGCCGTTTGTCTCAGAGCTGCAGCCTCCCATCAAGAGCAGCACGTGTCCAGAAACCAAACCTTTCCCCATCAACTACCTTCCCAGTCCTCTACTGACGCACCAGCATGTGAAGTCACAGCATTCCCACAAAGCGCACAGGCGTACGGCAGCAGTAACCCCTCTGTCCTGCTGCTCCCTCTCTCTCGGCAGAGAAATCATGATCTTCTGACACCGCCTCTGCCCTGCCCTCGGAGAGACCCCACAACCCCAAGAGCACCCATGGGAGAATGGTGGAGTGTTTCTGGAACCGAGCGCTCCGTTAGGGATCTCCCCCTCTCGCACCATCTGACAGCTATGGAATAACTAGAAACACACCTAGAAACGATTATTACCCCTAGAAACAAGAGGATACGGGCTGTTGTGAGAAACAGTGAACACCCAGACATTCCCCACCAGGCTGTGGCAGTTGATGCCCGCAGACAGGTACAGGAACAGGAACCCAGTAACGCTGGAAAAAAAGAAGAAAAGCCAAGTGATGGGGTCGGTGCTCTCCCAGGGCTCTGGGGAGAGATAGGGCAGACGAGAGCAGCCACGGGAAACACAGAAAAAAGCCTTTTCTAAGGAGGAAGGGAGGCAGCGGGTCCAGAGCCCCCAGTGAGGGTATCTCAGAGGGGTCTGTGGGGAGCCGGGCTGCGGCCGAGAGACCAGTGACCTCCCCAGGACAGGACCCGGAGCCACCTGGGTATCATTGCAGATGAAATACAAAAGCTACTTCAGATTCGCAGAAAATAAGGGAGGGTATAAAGTGTTACGTATAATCACGGTAACACTTAAAAATATACTGTTTTAGTTTTTCATAACTTTTTGCACTGTTGCAAACATCCGCTCTCGGGTAGGTGTCATCGTTCAAGCTTTTTCATTACAAAGCTGACACTCACGGTCAGACACACGAGCTATTCCTTGCTCACAGATGGTGCAAAGCTTAAAATCAGGTTTTCCGGGTTTCAGCAAATCCTCAGCTTCCAGACTCGCCAGGAAGCAGCGGGAGCTTCGCCAGCTGAAAAGCACTTTTTTTGGTTCTGTAAGCCCTTGTGTTTGATTGCATCAAAACGTAGGTCACCAAAATCACCCAGCGCTGCCAACTCACGCTCTCTGTTACGTTGTACGAGCTTCTGTGTCAATGCAAATTCTAGCAGGGATTCCTCCCATAATTCCCACACCGCGCTCACTGGTGGAACCTCGTCTCCTCCACCACCCTGAACCAACTGAGCAAACAAACTTTACGGGACTGAGAATAATTTGTAATTATTTTATATATGTATATATATAAAGCATCAGTTAGTAATCTTTTCAGTTGCAGCACAAGACTGACATATGAAACTGAGTATGAACATTCATCTGAAGATTTCTGTTCCTGGTAAGAGAAGCCAGGAAAGAAATAACTAAGTATTTGTGTTCAATTAATTTTAAGAGGGATAGACAGAGTATAATAAATTAATATAACCTGGGGTTTGGGGATTCCAGGCTTCCCTTTGAATTACAGTATCACCAAGAATTCAACTAAACGGCACAATGGAACCAGCTTTATGTCAATGGGGTAAGAATCCAAAAAAAATATTATTAGATTTGACCTGCACTTTCAAATCATAGAATCATCCAGTCATTGAGGTTGGAAGGGACCTTTCAGATCATCGAGTCCAACCATCCACCCAATGCTGCCAAGCCCACCATTAACTCATGTCCCTCCGCACCGCCTCTGCCCGGCTTGTAAATCCCTCCAGGGATGGCGACTCCACCCCTGCCCTGGGCAGCCTGGTCCAAAACCAAACGTGAAACAAGTGCCACCCACAGGAGGGGAGGCATTTCCACTGTAGGCTGAGCCACTAACAAAAAATGCATATATATTGTCAGTACGGTCTGCGGATATATCACAATTCACAACGAATCTGTCATAGTAACGTGCTCTGGTGTGTTCCCACCCCGCTCCCATCTCGGGAGAAGACGGGCCAGGAACAGAAACCCCCAAAGAAAAGTGATGAAAATTGTATCAGAAAAAAAAACAATCCTAAGAGAGAGTGTGAGAAAGACCAACAAGATTTGAGATTGCCCTGAGGGACTGGCGAGAGGTGAGGCAGCAAAGTACGCGGAGCTCAGGCAGAAGCAAAAGGATCCCTCACATCCCGGTACCTGACATATGCAACAAAATTAAAAGATAATTTCACATTTAAATGCCTGCATGCACCATCCAGCGCATGATTCATTCCATGATTCTATGATTACCATGCAGCCTCCTTATTACAGGCCTTTGAAGCGCACAGCAGAATTACCAAAAAAAAAAAAAAAAAAAAAAAAGGCCACCTCTAGATAAGGAGACTGTATTTTAATATCAGACAGGGCAGGAAAATTATCCATGAAAGTTTTAACTCCCCAGGTCCTCCACAAACCCACTGTGGATGTCACCGAGGCCAGGCCAGGTACGCGCAGCGGGAGTCTGGCACCTCTCTGCTCCCTTGATTTCTGCCTCCAGCCCATGAAAGCTTTGGCTGCTCTTCCCAACTTGCAGAAAAATGTGGAAAATGGGAAAATTCGGTCATCTTCCGCCGGGTCTCGTGCTCACCGGCAGCAGCGAGACGCCGGCAGGGAGAGGCGAAGCCATCGGCTCGTGGCGTGGTGACCGAAAGGGAACGCGGCAATGTCACCAGGCGCTGCTGCCAATTCCCACCGGGACCGGGGGGATCAGCTGCTGCTCTGTATATTTAGCTCGCGGAAAGGAAAAGTGATCTCCTGCGGCTTTCCTTCAGCACACCATCACCAAAACAAACCCCCAAGGACTCTCTGGAGGGGACGGGGCTGGCTGCGGTGAGAACATCTCTATAAACAAACAGGTGGAGGATGCAGGATGGGGCCGTCCCCCCAGCTCAGCCAAGAGGCTGAAGGAGCTGGGCTGCACCAAAGCCCCCGGAAACCTTAAAAGCAGATTTTCATAGAATCATGGAAGGGTTTAGGTTGGAAGGGACCTTAAAGGCCACCCAGTGCCACCCCCTGCCCTGGGCAGGGACACCTCCCACCAGCCCAGCTTGCTCCAAGCCCCGGCCAACCTGGCCTTGAACCCCTCCAGGGATGGGGCAGCCATCCTGGAGCAACCTGGCTCTGGTTGCTTCTCTGGGCAACCTGGCCCAGGGGCTCACCGCCCTCACAGCCAAGAATTTCTGCCTCAGATCTCAGCTCTGGGGCGCTCAAGACAAAAGATAAGAATAGTGCAAATACAGCATTTAGCCAAACTCTGCCTAGCACGGTCTTTGGAGGTGAAGGCTTCTGCCAGGCTGCTGGTGCCATGCAGGCATCCCAGCTCTGCTCCTCTGACCCAAGGTAGAAAACAGAGATGTTTTCAGCTGACTGCTGACTCACTGGCTCCAGATCTGGTACCATCAGACACGTACTACTGCTAAACACGCTTTCTCCAACCTCCACATGCTGCCAACCAGCACGAATTGATGGGGATTCCTGTTGCACAAACTGGAACGCACCCGCGTCCCCCACGGCAGCGGGGCTCAGGAGCTTTCAGAGCCCACACTTGCACATCCACTGCATGAACACCTTTCAAGGTACACAGCTCTCATTTTTCCCCCATTGGAGGGACTCCCCGCAGACTTTACATATGCAGGTAACTGCACTGAGCATTCAAATTATGCGTATGCTAAAATGCATATATATAAAGTAGCCACCAACTCCCAGCTGTCCAAAGCACCAGGCACAGTAACCACTGCACAAAATCTCTGACCTACTTGCGCACCACCAGAAAGCAGCACTTCCAAGTGTTGAAGACCCTGCTGATCCCATCCCTGGAGATACCCAAAACTCAGAGTCCTGGGCAGCCGTCTCTGGGTGGCCCTGCCTGGGCAGGGGTTGGACCAGACCACCTCCAGAGCTCCAACCCCAGGTCACCTCCAGAGGTCCCAACCCCTGTCCACCTCCAGAGCTCCCAACCCTTGGCCACCTCCAGAGCTCCCACCGCAGGCCACCTCTGAAGGTCCCAACCCCTGGCCACCTCCAACCTCAGCCAACCTGCACATCAG
The DNA here is from genome assembly GCF_028500815.1 of Rissa tridactyla. NCBI lineage: Eukaryota > Metazoa > Chordata > Aves > Charadriiformes > Laridae > Rissa > Rissa tridactyla. The sequence continues at coordinate 11,764,237 of NC_071466.1, read as the reverse complement.
CAACAAAAGCAGAAGGAAACGTAGTCAACCCAGAGCCTCACCACCAAGTTCGGGGAAAGACACACCATGATCAGACCATCCAAAAGCAACGGGAACCGAACCACCACAAGCAACAACCAACATGAGCGGAGATCGCTGCGGGAAGACTCAGCCTGTGAATGCTACTTGGTGTCAAGATTTCTTTTATAATTTAACATGTTTCTGTATATAATGAGAAGGAGCAGAATCCAAGGTGCACAAAAGCCAGCTGCTGCACACCCTTCCAAAATGCCCACCCATGGGAGAGCACCTCTGGGAGGGCAGCGGGGAGGTGAGGAGCGGGTCCCTGCATAGACACCGGGGGGAATCGCAGACGTTGGGGAGGGAACACAGCCCATCCCTGCTGAAACCACCCACAGCTCTGACCTCCCCAGCAGCCTGGGGCAGAAAATTACCTGGTTTAGGAGGAAAACGCTTTTTCTTATTGTCCTTTGCTCATGGCTGCTCCACCCCAGTGCTGGAGGCACTGCAGAGACCAGGCGCTCCAAAGCAGAGGTATCACCCCCTCCAGAAAAAACAATTACAGAACGGTTTCAGGCTTGTATAACCTCATTAAACACAGGGACCTACATTTTAATTCTTCAACTGCCAAATCCCGTGACGAGAACGCTTTTCTCCGCTCTAGAAAGGGTGAGGAGTTTGAGTTGCACAGGTTTCTCGGGTTGAGTTGCACGGGTTGTTTGATTAAGACAAACTCTTCTCGGTGGCTGAGAGCATGCTCAAACACGAGCAGTTCCGTGAAGTGTGGTTTTCTGGAGTGTTTTTTTTCTTGTTTATTTTTTGATCTGCAGAAACTCCAGCTACTCACAGGACTTTCGCGTTTTCGCCCCCCCTGAGCCTTCACATCCCTCCCACACCCTGGATCTCCGCTCGTCGCCCCCGAGCACCAGCCACCACCTGAGCGAGAGCCACCCGGGGGTGCTGAGGGGCATAAAACCGACCAAGCGGCTGCAGAGCTCACCGCGCATCCCTTCCCTGGGCTCATCAATTTTAACATCTTTTCCGAGCTACCAATTTTCATTAAAGTTGCAGAAAAATTTGTCTTCAAGCCCTCTTTCTGCTAACGTGTCCGACCCCAGGCGGTGGGACGAGGGGTTGAGAGGAGCCAGGGACTGCCCAGAAACCGTGTTTCCTTAGGAAACCAGGCTAAACGCGTCTGAGAGGCTCGGCAGCGGGAGCCTACATCAGAGTTGCCCCTAAACAGCCGGAGCTGCCTTCGGAGCGAGTGCGAAGAGCAGAAATAGATCGCTAATTAGCAGGTTTCCCCACGAGGGACAGTGCTTTCATTTTAATCGAGGTCACTGATGTCATCTTAAACTTCATTGAAAATTCCCTTCCAGAAAGGAAAAACGCAATGATGATTTAAGGACAACATGAAGCTGTAGGACAAAATTTCACCTATAATTAGAATATTTTAAAAATACAGTTACCTGTCTGTCTCTGCCTTTCTGCCCAGTCAGGACTTTTAATCCAAACAAAACATCCCTGTAACTTACCCCCAAAGAGAAAGGGCCAAAACAGTGAATGCAAACAGGCAGTTCTCCACCGACACGGGAAACGCGGCTACGGGAGCGAAGAGCTCGCCCTCCCGAACACCCACCACTGACGTCTGCGAGAGATGCGGCTCGCAAATGCTTCTGGAATACAGGTGATTAAACCCAAGCTTCAGAATTACCTCAGCCTTATCCTCCACAGAGGAAGGTTTGGTTGGTTTTTTTCAGTTAAAGGAATTAATCTAAGATGAACAGAAAGGCAAACAGCAGAGAACTGAGCTTTTCCAGGCAACTCATCCGACCAACTCGGCTCCATCTCCAGGCAAGGCTGACCCGTCACCAACCTCTCTGCTCTGGAGCTGCGTTAAGACATTCGTTAGCTGACTGCTCTGTTAAGACGTTACTTATCTCACTTTGTTCTGTTCCAAATCCACTTACTCAGTTTCAAACTGAAGGAGGGTAGATTTAGATTGTATATTAGGAAGAAATTCTTGGCTGTGAGGGCGGTGAGCCCCTGGCCCAGGTTGCCCAGAGAAGCTGTGGCTGCCCCATCCCTGGAGGGGTTCAAGGCCAGGTTGGCCGGGGCTTGGAGCAAGCTGGGCTGGTGGGAGGTGTCTCTGCCCAGGGCAGGGGGGTGGAATGAGGTGATCTTTAAGGTCCCTTCCCACCCAAACCATTCTGTGATTCTATGAAAAAAAATAAATCCCAAGTATATAAACCTACGCTAAAGGGAGACTATTCAGAGCAACTGTTTGGGGCACGGCCCTGCAACAGCTTCCACCCCTCCACCGGGACTCTCCGAACGGAGACCTCCCCAGACCACTGGACTCTGCCTTAACACGCTCCATCCCGGGGCACCATCTGCATCGTTTTCTCAAAAAGTCCATGGAAATTGAGCGTGCCAGGCCATCCTCTCCGTCCACTCCCGAGGGAGGAGCTTCACAGGCTGGAAGAAGACGGGTGCACGAAGATTAAACATCAAAACTGTAAAAGGCTTAAATTCGAGCCTCCTGCATTCTTTCAAACACTCTCTCCGGCAGCTGTCCCACCCCCAGAGACCAGGAGTTAAACCACGAGTCCAGGGTGCGCAAGGGGTTAGACCCCACAACCCCAAAAGCAGAGACAGCCAGGCTCAGGCTGGGAAACCCTGGCTCAGCAAGGAAAATTCTTGGAATACCTTTTCTCAGTGGCTTCAAAGCCTTTATTGAATGTTTCACTTAATGCAGCTTTAATAAAAGCTTCAAGCTTAGCAGAGGTGAAGCTTGCAACTGTATTTATAGAATTATAGAATCGTTTAGGTTGGAAAAGACCTTTAAGATCATCAAGTCCAACCGTAAACCTCACCCTGCCAACTCCACCAGATGTAACTTGGGGTCACTACAACACTTCATTTCGTCAACAGGTAAACACACAGAAATACTAATTCACGGCCAGCAGAGACCTACACGTGCACGCGAGTATTTTCCAGAGAGAGGAATACTTGCACATAAAATGCACAGCACGGTCATCAAGCATAACAGGGAAACCAGGGAAAAGCTCTCTTCAGTTCTCAGAAGGGATGCATACTTAGAATATTGACTCGGTGTCTTGGTTCGTGTCAAACCAGGACACTGAGTTATGCTGCAAACTGTGGTTTATATTTTATTTTGCTTATTTTCTTCCCTCTTGAACCCAAAGACGGTCGTCACAGGTCACTTGTGAAGAGCAGTGGGCTGGCAGGAGGAGGAGAGCCACCACAACCACCATGGGGATGTTCTTATTTTCATTCACACGTCGCACACACACCACCTCGCCAAGATGCCACATCCCGGCGAGCCCCATGCCCGCTTACCATCGGACCACCCTGGCCGGCGAGCCCCCTGTGCCATCAGGCCACCGTGGCTGCCACCAGCTGCGCCTGGCCGGTCACTCACCAGGGTCGCTGCTCTTGGGGCTGGAGGGAGAAGGATGGGTTTTCCTGAGGATTACGCCAGTTGTCATACCCTCACAGCAGCGTTTTAATGCACGGGGAAATTATGGGAAGGCAGCCAATTAATGTGGGCTATCTCAATTAGCCAAAACAAACTTTTACAAAAAAACAGGCGTTCTAATATGAAAAATCACAAATTTATCTACTCCTTCAAGCTACCCATATCCAATCATAAATAGCAGAAGTAACAGCAAAAAGCTTTTTCCATTAAACAACAGAAATAGCACCATCTCCTTGCTTTTACGGAGAACCGCCACCTTTTTTTATTGCTGGGAAGCTTGTGACAACTGCAAAATTCTTAAAAACACCATTCAGAGGCAATTCCTGTCCCACAGAGCTCAGAAAAATGCAACGAGACATGACCGAAGCGGTGAAGGGCACGGCGACGGCTGTGGTAACCCCGGTGTGAGGGTGGACCTGTGAGGCGATGGCATGGACCCGTGACACGACGGCACGGCCCTGCGCTCCGCTTCCCCATGGGCAGCACACGGAGTGGATCTCCAGAAGGGACCTGAGGGCTGAGGGGACACCGAATCCCACATGGACGAGCAGTGGGAGGTGACACGCAGAGGCAAACGCACTGCGGGAACTGGCGTCCCCTAGCAGCGGGTGGCAAGGAGCAATCACAGGTGGCCACTGGTAGGGGTACAGGGAAAACTAATGGAGACTCTGCCGGGAGCAGCTGGGAGTGGGGGACACTGGGAGAAGCCCCAGCAGGGACGCCCAACTCTCTGGTGGCCAAGCAGCACTGTCCCGGCAGCTCAGCTTCTCCTGGGCAGGCAGGGGAACGCACACAGCGGAGCTGGCGGGACCACAGTGAGCGATGCCAGGGGCTCGGGCATCCATCTGACACAGCTACGAGGGGTCTGAAGACTGACCAGGAACGGCAGCAAGGTGGAGATTCTGAAGCCTTTTAGAAAATTAAATTTTATTACTCATACTATAGCAATATCTATGGGGTAAAACGAAATGACGGTACAAAGGCTCTGGATAATCCTGTCAGCGCTTGCACAACAAGCTCCAAACGAGTCCACTGAGACAGAGGGCAAGATTTGCTCAGAGAGACATAAAAATTGCAAGTTAATGCCCAACCCTACAACACGAGGCTTATTCCCAGCTCAGTGGCAGGTGAGCAGGACGCGCGGAGTGAAGCTGTTTGCCCAAGGCCACCCCAGGAGTTGGTGGGAGAGGCAGAGCAGCAGCCCCAGGGTGATGCCAAGCAGAGAACTGCCTCCAGGGAAAACACCGTGCTGTAGGAAATGCGATCAAAAGCTTTTAATTTGTTTTAATTACTCCATGAAATGGGATTTAGGCAGAGGGAACAGCCCTGCAGCCTGGGAACAGCCAGCCGACCCCGATGGCTCCTCAGGAACAGGGTGCTCAGTCCCAGGAAACCGGAGAGCCCTTGTGATGGCTGGATTTGGCCAATAAACTGAAGCGCTGCATTACTTTGGGGGGGAGATTTAACCTCCCCGGTCCACAGTTTTGTAAGAAAGGCAGGTATTGTTTTTGCAACAGAGAAAAGCCGAAAAGTCGTTTCCATCAGAGGTGACACGATAAGGGAATGACTGAGACAAAGAGGCTCCAGCAAAGGCTTGTAGAACATCTCTTATCACACAGACAAAAGGATAAACTGATTCCTACTGGATTAGTGTCTAGAAGGGTGGTCAAACATTTAACCAGGGCTAATGACATTGAGCAACTTTTTTACCAAAAAGGAAAGAAAGAAACCAGTCAGATAATCCCTTTAGGTGTAGCATAAAGAGAAGCAAACAGCGGCAGGACATGCGGGAAGAATGTTAGGCGCCTCACACAGACTGTGAACCCTGGAGTACCCAACCAACGGGAAAGAGGGGAGGGAAAAATTCAGCCGGGATTAGAAAATAAAAAAGTGTGTTTCAAGAACCAAAAGTGTGCCTACTTGGCTAGGTCACCCGTTCTTGCAAGAATGTTCAAATAAAATGTGCTTCGTATCGTTCACTGCCTGAGCCGTTGTTATTGGATAAGGAGCATTTCTCACAGTTTCTTTATCATAGAATCACAGACAGGTTTGGGCTGGAAGGGACCTTAAAGATCATCCAGTTCCACTCCCCTGCCCTGGGCAGGGACACCTCCCACTAGACCAGGCTGCTCACTTATCTGAGAAGTGGGAATAATGCGCCCTGGAGAAGGGCTCGTGAAGTGGGGGTGGTTGTGCTGTTCTCAGGGGACAACGCTGTGCAGGCTCTCGAACGCCTTCAGCTTGTCATCTGCATCAGGATGGAGGAAAAAAACAAGAGATGCCTTTTGGTCCAGAAGCAGCAGGTTACAATTTTGCAAACACCCAACCCCAAGCACATTATCTCAGGTTCTCCCACGTGCTGTCTTTCCGGACCCTACAAAGCATGAACCGATATCTTCAACCAGGCCAAGAGCAGGGTCCTGCACCTGGGTGGGGGCAACCCCTGGTCCCAGCCCAGGCTGGGGATGGAGGGATGGAGAGCAGCCCTGAGAGAAGGGCTTGGGGGTGCTGGTGGATGAGAAGCTCAATACGGGCCGGCAACATGCGCTGGCAGCCCAGAAACCCCCCGCAGCCTGGGCTGCATCCCCAGCAGCGTGGGCAGCAGGGCGAGGGGGGGATTCTGCCCCTCTGCTCCGCTCGGGGGAGACCCCCCTGCAGTGCTGCCTCCAGCTCTGGGGCCTCAGCACAGGAGAGACACGGAGCTGCTGGAGCGGGGCCAGAGGAGGCCCCGGAGATGATCCAAGGGCTGGAGCCCCTCTGCTGGGAGGACGGGCTGAGAGAGTTGGGGGGGTTCAGCCTGGAGAAGAGAAGAGAAGGCTCCGTGGAGACCTTGGAGCCCCTTCCAGTCCCTCAAGGGGCTCCAGGAAAGCTGGGGAGGGACTCTGGATGAGGGAGGGGAGCCATGGGACGAGGGGGAAGGGGTTTCCACTGCAAGAGGGGAGATTGAGCTGAGATCTCGGGCAGAAATTCCTGGCTGTGAGGGTGGTGAGCCCCTGGCCCAGGTTGCCCAGAGAAGCTGTGGCTGCCCCATCCCTGGAGGGGTTCAAGGCCAGGTTGGCCGGGGCTTGGAGCGACCTGGGCTGGTGGGAGGTGTCCCTGCCCAGGGCAGGGGGTGGCACTGGGTGGCCTTTAAGGTCCCTTCCCACCCAAACCATTCTGTGATTTTATGATCTTGCACCAGGCAAAGGCCCAAGGTGCAGAGGGCACATTCAGCAGAGCTCCACAGCTCAGCACAGGTGGCTGCCAACCGCTCCATCCTCCTCCAGCCAGGCACACACTGGGCACCAGGTCACCACCAGTAGCGTTCTCACAGCTCCTGCTTCGCCTCCTTCCAGGGACAAGAATTCAGACCATCCAACAGCCCTCACTCCCAGCACAGCCCAGCCTCCGTCGCAGGATGTGGACTTGGCACAAGACCCTTCAAGCCTCCACCCTTCAAGCAAGTTGTATAGCTCCAGAGCCACACGTCGCCCTCCTGAGCCCAGCGGCAAGGCCATGACAGGCAGCATGTCCCTAGATGGGCAGTGGTTTTGAGGGACTGGAAGAACTGGGACTGGAGAACGGCCTCTGACTGGCAGCAGATCCCTCCATCACTCTGCTTTCTTTTAGCTTCCAATGCTTTGACTCAGAATCATAAAATGGTTCAGGTTGGAAGGGACCTGTCAGATCATCGAGTCCAACCATCAACCCAATGCTGACAAACCCACCACTACCCCATGTCCCTCAGCACCATGTCTGCCCGGCTTTTAAATCCCTCCAGGGATGGCGACTCCACCACTGCCCTGGGCAGCCTCTTCCAATGCTTGACAACCCTTTCAGTGAAGACATTTTTCCTCATATCCATCCTAAACCTCCCCTGGCACAACTTGAGGCCATTTCCTCTTGTCCCACGGCCTGTTCCTTGGGAGAAGAGACCGACCCCCCCTGGCTACCCCCTCCTTTCAGGGAGTTGCAGAGAGCGAGAAGTCTCCCCTCAGCCTCCTTTTCTCCAGGCTGAACACCCCCAGCTCCCTCAGCCGCTCCTCACAAGACTTGTGCTCCAGACCCCTCACCAGCGCCGGTGCCCTTCTCTGGACATGCTCCAGCACCTCCAGGTCTTTTTTTGTGGTGAGGGGCCCAAAACTGGACACAGCATTCGAGGTGGGGCCTCACCAGCGCCCCGTACAGGGGGACCATCACTGCCCCACTCCTACTTACCCATAAGACTTTCTTATTTAGGTGCCAGTCTCCTTATAAAAGGACAGAATCCCTCACCTTGGTCAGAGCCTTGTAAAGGAGCATCCACTGCAAGTGAGGCACCACTATAAATAAACAGCGTTCCCTTTTCTAGTAGTTATTTCTAATAGCTTCTCATTTTTAGTCGCTTATTTGTGTTGGTGCTTATGTAAGAAAACAAGAACAACCTCATTTCTCTTCCATAAAGTTATCAGTTAAAATCTCTGAGGCCAAGACAACAAAAAATAGCTCCTGTTTTCAGCAGTCCATGCACTGTAACGCTTTCCGCTGGCTTGGTGGAAGAACGTAGTAGAGACTGAAACGGGAAGGAGACAGCCGCCAGTGGGTTCGCTCTGCAGCGACAGAGGCTCCAGCAGAATTCAGATTCCCAATCCCACAATGAAAAAAGGAATGAAATAATAACAACAATCACGTAAACCAATCTCCTTCTCTTTTAGTATTGGAATACATTGGTGTTACCTTGCGTGGAGAAAAAGATTAAGTGGCGAGGAAGGCCCCGAGCAGAGGAAACACCACAGAGACTAAAGATTACAGCTCTGAAATACACCGTTTGCATCAGAAACTTGGCTCAGGGTGGCACGCTGCCTCCCCTGGCCCACGGCCTCAGAGGTCGCACCCCGGCATTTCAGCCCCTCTCCCGCCCCATCAGCATGAGCCGTAACGCGACCAACCTCGTCGCTCTCCTCCACGTCCACGTTGCCGTTGGCATCGTCGTCCATCTGCTTGTGGATGTTGCGGACGGCTTCGAAGCTGAGCTGCTCGTCCTCATCGTGGCACAGGGGCTTGTCAATGCGGCAGAACTCTGCTGAGGGAGAGGACACCCGCGTTAGGCAGCCTGGACCAAAAACATCTGCCCACCTGTTTTCTCACTAAGCTTCTTGGGTTTGGAAAAGCCTTTCCACCGCCCCGGCCCCCCCTGCCCCGGGGCAGGTCTCGCAGCCGATGACCCTCCGACAGGGCGCGGGGGGGCTGCACTGTATTTTACCTCCTATTTCTGAGTTTCATTTCTCACTCAGAAGTTGTTAGTGTTGGCGCAGGGTCTAGCGAGGACGTTTCGACAGTAAGAGTCGTATGTTTATGTAACACGTCAATTAAAAAAGTTAGCCTTCTTCCTGATTACGAAACCGATTTTTCTGGCTTGTTTTCCACATATTTTTCCACGTTTCAACACTAACACTTTAAATTTTGCTGCGTGCCTGTGTCCATGTAAGCACCAAACGCAGCTGATCCATCCCTTCTACGGCTCACCACGACGACCACAGACGAGCACCGAGAGACCAGCATCGAAAATCCCCCAAAGGTGAGATCTTTGTATGACATACACGAAACAAAGCCCTTTTATTCCACAGAGGCTGCAGCAGATTCACTATGAGCAGATAATGATTAAGAACTACCCAGGGGTGACTGCTCCGAGGTCGTCACGAAACCAGTTTAAGAGCTCCTGGCCCAGTTCCCATCAGAAAGGTCTCATGCCCAAAAAATCAAACCAAGTTCATACTGAACTCCTAGGAATTAAGCACAAGAGTCCAAATTACGTATGAGCTCAACCCGAACTCTAAGATGATCCTCCCGAGCTAAGAAAAGCATTTTTATAGGAAAAGTAGATGGATTTTCTCACACTGCCGCTACACACGCTGTATCTGCTGTGAATAACGGGGCACTTGCTCACCATCCTGTGCAGGTGACTATCACCTTCACGTGCATTTAGTCCTTTGGACTAGAAGGACACGGAGCTGTTGGAGTGAGTCCAGGAGGCCCCGGAGATGCTGGGAGGGCTGGAGCCCCTCTGCTGGGAGGACGGGCTGAGAGAGTTGGGGGGGTTCAGCCTGGAGAAGAGAAGGCTCCGTGGAGACCTTGGAGCCCCTTCCAGTCCCTCAAGGGGCTCCAGGAAAGCTGGGGAGGGACTCTGGATGAGGGAGGGGAGCCATGGGATGAGGGGGAAGGGGTTTCCACTGCAAGAGGCGAGACTGAGCTGAGATCTCGGGCAGAAATTCTTGGCTGTGAGGGCGGCGAGCCCCTGGCCCAGGTTGCCCAGAGAAGCTGTGGCTGCCCCATCCCTGGAGGGGTTCAAGGCCAGGTTGGACGGGGCTTGGAGCGACCTGGGCTGGTGGGAGGTGTCCCTGCCCAGGGCAGGGGGTGGCACTGGATGATCTTAAAGGTCCCTTCCAACCTAGACCATTCTGTGAACTAGGGAGATTATACGGTTTTAATCATAGAACCATAGAATGGTCGAGGTTGGAAGGGACCTTTCAGATCATCGAGTCCAACCATCAACCCAACACTGACAAACCCACCACTAACCCATGTCCCTCAGCACCACGTCTGCCTGGCTTTTAAATCCCTCCAGGGATGGTGGCTCCAACACTGCCCTGGGCAGCCTGGTCCAATGCTTGACAACCCTTTCGGTGAAGACATTTTTCCTCATATCCATCCTAAACCTCCCCTGGCGCAACTTGAGGCCATTTGCTCTTGTCCCACGGCCTGTTCCTTGGGAGAAGAGACCGACCCCCCCTGGCTACACCCTCCTTTCAGGGAGTTGTAGAGAGCAAAGACCCAAATCCAAATCCAGTTACACTTTGCTGATAACAATGATGAAGTACGGATAACCGCCACTGTCACAGACACCATCTGCCATGCCCTACCACCCCCGAGTCCAGAGCCCCCACCCCCACACTGGGAAAGAGCAAACACAAACACCCTCAAAACTACAAACCAAAAAATCTTAAAAACTAGAACGGCCCTAAAATTCCATGTCTGGTCTATCCTTTAGAGCTGTTTAAGAAGAACATTCTCCTAATCTCCAACGCTGGGCTAAAAACTGGTAGATAAACCCTAAAATCTGTGACACAGGCAGCTCTACTGGTGCAGCCCTCTATTGCTGGTACGGCACCAGTGCGCGCCCTGATCAGAGCAGGGTTCGTTCCTACCTAAAAGCCTCTCTTTTTCAAACCTTTTGAGCAAACCGTCCAAATGGGTCCTTCGGTCTGTGACTTGGTGCCGCTGCAGGCAGCCCATGCCGATGCCGTGCATGTCCCCGGTACCTGCACCCTCAGCCCCGCCACCGACATGTGCAGGGGATCAGACACTAAGGCCTTTCAGACACCCCACTTCTCCGAGGTGGCCTTTGGTGGCCCACAGACAATCCGTATTTATCAAGAAGAGGCACCCGGTTTAATTCCTAAAGCAGGTTTTTGAAAATGGGCTCTCTGACACGAAAAGCCAACCACCCTTTGGGGACCGCAGAGGCAGAGGACAGATGGCACAATGGAATGGGGGGAAAAAATGTGCTCTACAATCTCCTGCTGCAGAACAGCACCAGCGGGAGGTCAGCATATGGGCATGCACAGTGCGTGGCAAGAACCACAGATGGGGCAGGTACCACCACCCCGGCAGCTCCTAGCTGGCTTTGTCCCCTCACTGTCCATGGCTGTCGATGCTTCAATGTAGATCCCACCATAAGAAACTCCCCATTGTGCAAACCTGGCTGAGCAGGAGTCCACATCTACGGACAAGACTCACCCACCGGGGTGATGTGAGGTGGACCCAGCAAGGACAGGACAGAGCCCCAAGCTCCGCTCCCTCGGGGTGTAACACCCACCCACCCCCAAGTCCCACCACTGGGGCTCGGGGTCACGTTTTCTTTGGTGACTTCTTCTTAGGACACTCTGATCAATGACAACATGTCTTGTATCACAGCAATTCTGTGGGTTACACATATTGCCAGACCTGGAACTGGCATAATTTGGGCTGCATTTATAGGTTTGGTGGTAATATGATGATGATTTAGAGGGGTAGGTGTAGATTAGGCATTAGGAAGAAGTTCTTTACAACGAGGGTGGTGAGACACTGGCACAGGTTGCCCAGAGAGGTGGTGGAGGCCCCATCCCTGGAGACATTCAAGGCCGGGCTTCATGAGGCTCTGAGCAACCTGATCTAGTTGAAGATGTCCCTGCTCACTGCAGGGGGGTGGGACTAGATGGCATTTAAAGGTCCCTTCCAACCCAACACAGTCTATGATTCTATGATGCACAATCTCCTCCTTCTACTTTGTTTAGTTGTGGGGAAAAAAAATCCAGGAGAAAATGTAAAACAGTTTAGCTTTGGAAAAACCAGACCCACCGTGCCTCCCTGCATTTATTTCCAAATGCAAAGATCTGGCCGTCTCTACCAAATTCCATTAACATCCATTTTCTCTCTCTCCAGTCCAAATTATCCCACACCCCTATTGCTGCCCATCCATCCTTTGCTGGCTTCAGTTTGAAAAAATAAAAAAGTTATCCAGAACTGAGTAAATCAGATTTTTTCAAGTTTCCCTACGAGAGCACCACACATAAAATGTTTGTAAGAAGCAGAAAAAAATCATAAAAGGTCATAAAAAGAGCAATTCCTCCCCCCGCTGACAAGCCGCTGTGCCCCGGTTGCTGGACACGGAGCTGTGTCCCCACACCAGCTCCCATGACCAAACCAGGGTCTGGACAAGACCCTTCCCATGAGGTCCAGCATGGCAAAGGCTGCGCTTGGGGCATGAGGCTCCGTCTAAAGTTTTGGGGTTCTGCATTCATTAGCTGAAAAAGAAGAAGAAAAAAGTAAGTCTGGGACACACTGTTCCTCCTGACAGATAACGGCAAGGTGGTTGGACGATGATGGAGACACTTCTGCGTTCCTGAAGAGGCTGGGCTGGTGTCCTGCTGCTTCACAAACCTCGTGAAGTTTATTCTGCATGAACTCGTGGCCATCCATACAGCCAGGAGAGCCCAGCAGCCCTGCAAACTGGTGACCCAAAGCAGTGAGCAAGCCAAGAAAGCTCTCCCTTTCCCAGCACAGCAGGGCTGTCCTCTCCCCTGCGCTGCTCGTGGCCAGCTGCCATAGGAATCTGGTGGAGATAAGGGACACCTGGGCTCACTGAGCCACCGCTTGGACCTGGGAAAAACATCTGGAATATCAACACAGAGCAACCGAAGCAGCAGCCAGGGACGGGCAGGGCGTAAGGAACGGTGGCTGCCCAGGGGGTGAAGTCAGTGTTTCCCTGCTGGGGTGTGCCAGGAAGCCTCCCTCCTTCCATGACACCTTCGGGGACAAAAGGGGGCGGAAGGTGACTAACGGCACTTCATAGCGCGGCCACAACATTGTCCGAGCACTGCATAGCAACCAGAGGGAAGCAGTTTTCATCTGTGTAATTTTTCTTGATTATAATTGGCAAGGGAGAGGAACTTGGCATAATTATTTTAAATATTATCAGATGCCCTAACATCGATTTGCGCAGATTTGGTTTTCCTCTCCTACCCTGCAAGAGTTTTCTTGGTAGTTATTGCAAAATTAGCTCAGAACTTTGGGCTGGGCCTTTTCTGCAGTGATTTGTCACGCCGATCTCCACCACAGGCAGCAAGAACCCAGGATAGTCATCGTATTCATACTGCCTTTGGACTCGACTTCAGAAGGAAAAATGAAACCAGGCTAAGAGATATCTCCCAAAAAATTACGTGATCATCTTGTTCTTAGCCTGTGCTTATTATTATAGCAATGAACGTATCAACGCTCTGGCAAAGTTTAAATTATAGGAAGGAAAGGTCATGTTATTATAAAACAAGAGTGATTTTATTCATATTAACACTTTCACAACCATATAACCCCAAACCATGCTCATCCGAGTGGTCCGTCCAGCATTCAGGCCACGAGACACAGGTATTGAAGTGATTTTGCCCAGATTTCTTGCAGCCCCGAGGACAACCCGTGGGCATTTGTAATGCGAAGGCTAAGGATGAGGCACAACTGCGTAAAGCACTGGCTGCAAGAATGGTATGTGTTGATAACCAAGCACCCAATCAACAGCAATCAAGCCAGTAAATAGCGAGGAATTTGCTGTTTGCATCAAGGCCAGAAAAAGCCCGAATAAGGGCGCAAGCGATTTAATCAGCAGAAGACCCTGCACTGATAACAGAATGGTCAGGAGGTTCCACCAGAGGGCATGGGCCATTCCCCGTTATCTCAACGGGAAAACAGGCTGCGGCTGTAAAAATACCCAAAATGAAGAAAAAAGGCCAGGGGCAGCAACCTTGCCTAAGATTTATGGAAGATTAAGCAAAAAATAACACTTGTCTCCCTAAAGGGAGACAAAAAAAGACCTATCCAAAAGCCAGGTCATCTCTTGGGTTCCTAGTGACCGGTTGATATTGTAAATGAGGGTTTAATAGCCAGCACGCCTTGTCCTCCACGGCACACACAATGACATTGCATGTCAGGCCACTTGGAAACAACATGTGGCATCTTCAGTGAGTGAAAGCTTTAAAAGAATGCAAAATTGGTTTTGTTTAATTAACATCCTCCTCTTCCAGAAGGCCTGGCACTGATTTTTGCTACATCAGTTTCTACAAAGACGACACTGGTCCTCATCCCTTGTCCCAACTCGTTCTTCGGTGGCAGAGCACATCAGGACTTAGGGGGGTGACTGCTGGACCCCTCAGGAGCTGACACCATCATTTTGACCCTCCCACCCCACCTCTCCGAGTCATCAGGAATCTTTTGTCTCTTCATCCTGTCGGTTTGTGCCTCCAGCCCTGCTCTTTACCTCCCCATTATCACCTCTCAATAGCTACAACCTGTCCTTCCTTTCAGAACAAAGAGTCCCTTCTAACCCATCGGTGTCCTGATAGACGACCATGATGGCCTGGGCGCTATCAACACATGCCATCTTTACATCCCTCCTCCTGCCATTGTTCTGAACTCACACCCACCCACTTTACCCCTCGGGGCTCGCTCTCCCCCACTAATGGGATTTCGCAATCTCACAGAATCACAGAATGGTTCGGGTTGGAAGGGACCTTAAAGATCATCCAGTTCCAACCCCCCTGCCCTGGGCAGGGACACCTCCCACTAGACCAGGCTGCTCAAAGCCTCATCCAGCCTGGCCTTGAACACCTCCAGGGATGGGCCACTGACAACTTCCCTGGGCAACCTGTGCCAGTGCCTCACCACCCTCACAGTAAAGGATTTCTTCCTAAAAGCAGACTGCTCAGGGACCTTGCTGCCATCCCAACGGGTGCCACCACCTAGGAGATCATCCATGGACACTTAGGCCTATGTGCCACAGTGGACCAGGCAGGGTTGGAGTGACACCTACCATGAAAAGCAGCTTGGGCTGGTTTTATCAACAGATTTAAAAAACATGGCTTATGAAACTTTGTAGGAGAAATGATACTTTCCAGTCCCACACCTTCTCCTGCTGTGACTGCCTCGTCAGCGCAGCACGCTCTGAAAGGACAAGAGGCAGCGGCACAAACTGGAATACAGGAAATCCGACTTAAACATCAGAAAAGATATTTTACTCTAAAAGTGGTCAAAAGCACTGGCAGAAGTTGCCCAGAGCGGGTGGGGGGTCTCCATCCATGGAGGCAGTTGAAACTCAACTGGACACAGCCCTGGCCAACCAGCTCCGGGTGACCCCGCCCGAGCAGGGCTGGAGAGGACCATCTGGAGAGGACAATCTCTAGAGGTTCCTGCAAGCCCCAGCGACTCGGTAACAATGCAAGTATTTTATTTCCCTTCTCGTGGGAGATTCTCTCTAATGAGATTTCTGTTTGTTTAATTTCAGGTTCTTTCAATTTTCTCCTGCGAAGTCCCATTATCTCCAAGACTGCTGGAAAGCTGCGCTAACGCCATCGCCGCCAATTGCCCCCAGTAGCACGGCGCTTTGTAACAGGAGCAGCCGTTGGGATAGGATTAGACAGCAGTTTAATTATAAGAATTGTCATTTACATAACTCACTTTTATAAACACTGGAAGGGCAGCCAAAAAAAAAAAAAAATCTTACATTTGGGGAAAAAAGAATTGTTTACGTATTTCACTAATATAAACAAGGACTCAGCTTAACTTCCTCGCTCGGGGTTCCTCCAAAAACTCCAGTTTTCAAATAAAAAAGTGCCAAGGAAACAAAAGCATTAACTGGTCTTGTAAGGACAGTACACAGAGGTTGCCGTTCCCCCTTGAGGGGTGAGGAAAATGGAAGGGAACCGGGTATTTTGCAAGGCTACAGAGCAGCAGCACGGCGAGCAAGGCAGAAAGAGCAGAGCAGCCATCGGTTTTCCAGCTCTAATTACCAAACAATGGAGCCTGGCAAGTTGTGAGTGTATATAACCACTTCCACTGTCATAAAAGTACTCACAGTATTTGTATAAGACAAGTTCGCGCTGTACAGCTGGATGTTATCTGCTATGCAGACAACTGTCAGCCACTACTCCACGTTGCACACGGAATGCTTGTTCACAAATGCATGTGGAAAATTCACATATAAACCTTTTTGGTTTAGAAAAAGGCAAACTTGTCAAACAAATTGGGATTTTAACCTTTCCCTATTCTTTTTTAACTAGTTCCCGTGGCAGTAAAATTCCTTCCCTGGGAGGTGCGGAGGCCGGGCACGACGTCTCGCTCTGGAAGGCGGCAACGTGCGACTCTCGTTACATCAAGGAGTCGCTCACAACTCCCTGGCATTGCAAACACGGACCTCATCCATCTTCCCACCTCCCCCGGAGCCAAGGAACTCCAACCGCCTATTTTCATAGCGGTTTTCGTAGGTAGAAGATTCCAGCTGAAGGGAGTTTCATCAGGAGCATTCAAGCAAGCGTCTCGCCCAACACCACTAAATTATTCACGTCCTCTTGCTGCCGTGTTAAATTATCATCCCCTCTGAAGCAGTGGGGTCTGCAGCAGACAGTGGAATAGATATTCACTGAAGGCAGCCAGTTTTCCACCACACTTTACACGAGGGGCTGCAAACAGCTTCTGCGGCACAGATGGGCTCTGATCCTCACCCGAGCACAAGTAACCCAACCGGTGAGTCCCATTGGAAAACCTTCACCTACTAAGTACAGATCAGCAGGAGTTCAAAGATACACTTTTTTTTCCTTTAATGAAACAGCTTGCACGATGTAAAAAAAAAAAAAAAACCCAAACAACAAACCCTGCACCTAACTCAAATTAAACAGTCTAGAAAAAATGTAAATACAACCAGAGATTGGACCATTTGATCTCTGATACGCTTTCAGAGGAAGTAACAACGCCCTTGGGTGCCTCCGCTGGAAGGTCCAACTGCAAACGTTCGCAAACCAGCTAATAATAGTGTTCAGAGAAACAGCCCACGCAGAACTCACGGGGCCAAAGCCATCCCCCCTGTTCTGACGGCAGCCACCGCTTCCTGGAAAATGCCCTCATCTCTCAGGATCACCGTGACAAAGCTGTGCAAGGTGGAACAGATGCAGGAGGAAGCCCTCAGCGATCCATCTGCAGACACTCATCTCTCTTCAGGTCACCACCGTCAGCTTGAGACGGGTACGGGAGGGAATTAGCCAGCACAGTGACACTGCTGTACAGCCACTGGCTCTTCTGCAATTAAACATTTCTTCCACAAATGGGCATCTCTCCTTGGCACAAGCTCAGCATCTATTTACTACCATTAATTCCCTCATCACTGATTGCAATTAGCTGCCTTCATCTTCTCCATACAACAGGTTATTGATATCCTCTCAGCAAAGCTTCACCCCTTTTTTTCCAAACATCCTTGTTCTTCCCTGCAACCAGCAGCAAAACCCTTTGTAACCCCTGTTTCCACCCAGTCCCCTCCAGGGCAAACCCTGGGTATCCCACTCTTACAGAATCACAGACTGGTTTCGCTGGGAAGGGACCTTAAAGATTATCCAGTGCCACCCCCTCAATTCAGCCACATGTAGATAGACAGACCTGATACCTGCTGGCATTGCAAATGCCAACACCAGAAGACACCAGTCACAGGCTAAATAAACCCTCTCCTTCTTCCAGCTCTCTGAAAGCCTTGGCTCCATGGCTTTAGGGGCTTCAGGAGCACCAAGCCCCGTCCAACCTGGCCTTGAACCCCTCCAGGGATGGGGCAGCCACAGCTTCTCTGGGCAACCTGGGCCAGGGGCTCACCGCCCTCACAGTCAAGAATTTCTGCCCGAGATCTCAGCTCAATCTCCCCTCTTGCAGTGGAAAACCCTTCCCCCTCATCCCATGGCTCCCCTCCCTCATCCAGAGTCCCTCCCCAGCTTTCCTGGAGCCCCTTGAGGGACTGGAAGGGGCTCCAAGGTCTCCGCGGAGCCTTCTCTTCTCCAGGCTGAACACCCCCAGCTCTCTCAGTCTGTCACTTCCTCTTCAAATGCTTTGCTCTTTCCAACACGTTAAAAAATATCCTCGCCCCCCAAAAAAGATTTCCCACAGAACAAAACAGACTTATTTCCCGCCATGGGGTGGGAAGAACCCACCACCAACCACCACCAGCCTCACACCACCCCCTGGGCCCATATCGTCCCGGAATCACGGAATCTTCAGAGTTGGAAGGGACCTCTAGAGATCATCTAGTCCAACTCCCCTGCTAGAGCAGGGTTGCCTAAAGCACATCCCTCAGGGCTGCATCCAGGCGGGTCTTGAAAATCTCCAGAGAAGGGGACTCCACCACCTGCCTGGGCAGCCTGTTCCAGTGCTCTGTCACCCTCACTGTAAAGAAGTTTTTCCGTGTATTTGAACGGAACTTCCTATGTTCTAGCTTGTGCCCATTGCCCCTTGTCCTGTCGCTGGGAACCATTGAAAAGAGTCTGGCTCCGTCCTCCTTAAACCCACCCTTTAGGTACTTGTAAACATTAATCAGGTCCCCCCTCAACCTTCTCTTCTCCAGGCTAAAGAGTCCCAGCTCTTTCAGCCTTTCCTCATAAGGGAGGTGCTCCAGTCCCACAATCATCTTGGTTGCCCTTCGCTGGACTCGCTCCAGTAGTTCCCTGTCCCTCTTGAACTGGGGAGCCCAAAACTGGACACAGTACTCCAGTTGTGGCCTCACCAGTGCAGAGTAGAGGGGGAGAATGACCTCCCTCGACCTACTGGCCACAGTCTTCCCTATGCAGCCCAGGATGCCATTGGCCTTCTTGGCGACAAGGGCACACTGCTGGCTCATGGATAATTTGCTGTCTACCAGGACCCCCAGGTCCTTCTCCTCAGAGCTGCTTCCCAGCATGTCCGCCCCTAACCTATACTGGTGTTTGGCATTCTTCCTCCCCAGGTGCAGGACCCTACACTTGCTTTTGTTGAACCTCATTAGGTTCTTCTCTGCCCAGCTCTCCAGCCTGTCCCGTCCTAACAGTGCCCACCACCCCTCCTGCCCTGTCCCCACACACAGCCCATTTTTGATAAACCATCCCATCTCCTGGCCACGCCACCAACCCAGCGTTGGGGCATGATTCTGTCTGCCCCGTCGCTCCCAGACCTCTCCAGAGCAGATCTCGGCACCCTGGCTCGGGTGCTCAAACTGCCGATTTCAGGTATTTCCTTCCTGAGAAACTTCTGTTTGCTTTCCTCGGGCCCAAGGACTGCGTAATATTTCTGTTGGGCTGTCTAAATAAGATAGGAACACTTGTTTTAGTACCACCCTGGAAGGCAAAACGGTTTCGCCTAAAGTCAGCTAGAAAAATACCATGTCGAGAGAGATTGGGTTACTTCATAATCATAGAATCAGAGAATCTTCATGGTTGGAAGGGACCTTTGAGATCATCGAGTCCAACCACACACACACAAAAAAAAACCCTACAATCTCTGTCACTAGAGCATGCCCTGAAGTGCCAAATCTAGGCGTTTCTTAAACACCTCTAGGGATGGTGACTCAACCACCTCCCTGGGCAGGCCGTTCCAGTGCCTGACCACTCTTTCAGTGAAGTAATTCTTCCTACTATCTAATCTAAACCTCCCCTGCCGCAGCTTCAGACCATTTCCTCTGGTCCTGTCATTATTCACCTGGGAGAAGAAGCCAAAAAGGAGGGCTCGTCCGGGATTTGAACCCGGGACCTCTCGCACCCTAAGCGAGAATCATACCCCTAGACCAACGAGCCGATGACACCAATGAACTCATGATAATAACAAACTAAGCAATCACACTGTTTACACATCCCTCCTCTTTTGCACCAAACAAAATTGAGTAATTAAAACTGTATCAATCACTGAAGGCCATCTGGATTCGACTTTAAGGACGTCCTTCACTCAACATGACTGTCCTTTCACAACTCATGTTCTGTAGAAGCTCCTCCACTGGAGACAGGTAAAGTTTCACTGATTAATTTAAACCTGCCAATATTGTGGGTTATTTGAAAACTGCAACAATTCAGCCACGTGTAGATAGACAGACCTGATACCTGCTGGCATTGCAAATGCCAACACCAGAAGACACCAGTCACAGGCTACATAAACCCTCTCCTTCTTCCAGCTCTCTGAAAGTCTTGGCTCCATGGCTTTAGGGGCTTCAGGAGCACCAGCATCTGCAGTTCATCAAAGTAAGAGCAGCAGCAATTTACGCTCCAATGTTGTGCTAATTTCCGTAAGTAACCTCTATCCATATTCCTGGAGAGACAGACAATGCAAACAAGTATTCCCAGAGGAGAGAATCCTCCGAGGAAGGAAAGCTCCTCGGCTGCCCAGACTTGCTGTGAGCGCTTCATTGAGAGGAGAGGACCAAGCCGTGCCAGCCAACGGCAGTGGGTGCAGGAGAGGTCCATGCCGCAGGGCGAGCTCCAGCCCTCCAAGCGGAAGGAGGCAGCTCTTTCATAGAATCATAGAATGGTCCAGGTTGGAAGGGACCTGTCAGATCATCGAGTCCAACCATCAACCCAACACTGACAAACCCACCACCAACCCATGTCCCTCAGCACCACGTCTGCCTGGCTTTTAAGTCCCTCCAGGGATGGTGACTCCACCACTGCCCTGGGCAGCCTGGTCCAATGCTTGACGACCCTTTTGGGGAAGAAATTTTTCCTCATATCCATCCTAAACCTTCCCTGGCGCAACTTGAGGCTGTTTCCTCTTGTCCCATGGCCTGTTCCTTGGGAGAAGAGACTGACCCCCCCGGCTACACCCTTCTTTCGGGGAGTTGTGGAGAGTGAGAAGGTCTCCTCAGCCTCCTTTTCTCCAGGCTGAACACCCCCAGCTCCCTCAGCCGCTCCTCACCAGACTTGTGCTCCAGACCCCTCACCAGCTCCGTTGCCCTTCTCTGGACACGCTCCAGCACCTCCAGGTCTTTCTTGGAGTACCCAAAACTGGACACAGTACTCAAGGCTGGACCTCACCAGTTTCCATCCCATCCATCGCCTGGGAAAAGCTCGGTCCCAGCTCCCATGGTCCTGCTCCCGTTGCTTCACCCTCTGGCCCCACAGAAACATCTGCTGAGGGCAGCAGTGCTGCAGAGCTGGGCTACCCCATCGCCGCACAGAACACGGATTTAATCAAGGAAGTGACCAGCTGTTTTCTCCGAGAGTTGCAAATTATCAACGAAAAAAATATTACGAGACATAATTTGGGTTTTTTTTTTTCCAGCTTCTGCTTTATGGCATAAATATATGATGGTTTTTCAGACTTGTAGGCATTTTTCTGACTATTGGTTACGTTCTCCCTATGTTACTGAACAGTCTCTAATTTACAGTGTTTGGTACCCTCCATGTCTCCAAAGCCAGTGCACGACCAAAACCCAAGACATCACTGCACAGATTTGCCTTTTACAGATCCAGCTCAAGACATGCATTCCACACACACCACGCCCCCCAAAACAATTTGTTAAAGTATTTTCAGAATTACAGGTATGACTGTAATTGTAATTCATAGAACGTCAAAGAGATTTATCTCTCCTTCACTTCTTTTGCACTGCAGGTTCTCTCCGTTTCCAGAACTTACAGAGCACACCACAGGAGCCGCAATGGGGAAGGGTCCCCTCCCGGCCCTCCGCTTTCCAGGGACCAGAACCAGCAGATTCGGTTAATGCTTCTAGGGAAAAGTGACTTTCTTCGCTTTAAATTTGGTATAAGGTTACTTATCTTTAGATGTAACGGATGTTTATTAATGCTGAGGTGTAAACATTTCTCAGTATAAAAATATTATAGAAATTTTTGGATTTTGGAAGAGCAATTCTGCACCAGTGCTCCGAAACAGCCACTTTTCTGGAGTCATTGCCCCAACCATACAGCGTCATCCATGTTCCCAGAGGCCAAACAGAGCTTTTCCCTCACCCACGGTGCTCCCAACCTCTTCCTCAGGCCAGGGAGCTCCAGCCTGTTTCAGTGCCAGATACAACCACCCCCGATCTCTGCAGATGCAGCCACATGGGGACCTGGGACCGTGAGCCACCAGGCTGGATGCTCTCAGTGCTCTGGGAGAGCTCCCACCAGCTCTCCTCTCCCTCATCATGGTGGGACAGGAATGATGGGGGACAAAGCCCATGGCCATCTGCTGATGCGCCCCGAGCTCAACAAGCGACATCCCCAGCACTGCTGCTCATTTCATAGAATCACAGAACGGTTTGGGTGGGAAGGGACCTTAAAGCCCACCCAGTGCCACCTCCTGCCCTGGGCAGGGACACCTCCCACCAGCCCAGCTTGCTCCAAGCCCCGGCCAACCTGGCCTTGAACCCCTCCAGGGATGGGGCAGCCACAGCTTCTCTGGGCAACCTGGGCCAGGGGCTCACCGCCCTCACAGCCAGGAATTTCTGCCCGAGATCTCAGCTCAATTTCCCCTCTTGCAGTGGAAAACCCTTCCCCCTCGTCCCATGGCTCCCCTCCCTCATCCAGAGTCCCTCCCCAGCTTTCCTGGAGCCCCTTGAGGGACTGGAAGGGGCTCCAAGGTCTCCCCGCAGCCTTCTCTTCTCCTGGCTGAACCCCCAAAACTCAGCCTGTCCTCCCAGCGGAGGGGCTCCAGCCCTCCCAGCATCTCTGGGGCCTCCTCTGGCGCCACTCCAGCAGCTCTGTGCCTTACAGATAGTTTCAAAGACAGAAACCCAGCGAGGGGTGGGAAGAAATCAATGTCAATCTGAAAACAGACGTGAGTCAGCCGCTCCAGTCAGCCACAGCCCACGGTGCGCGGCTTTGAATGCTGGCTGCCGAGCACGGTGATTCAAAGCTAATAATTATTATTTTTTAAGTGAAAGAAAAATTGCTAAAAGTCAGGAAACCACATAATGGATGAGTGAGTCATTCCTGCCTGAAAAATTTGAGACGCCAAAGAAAGCTGCGAAGAAATCAAAGAAAAACCCACAATATTTCTGCTGTTCCATCTCATCACCCTTGACCCACGTGAGCCGTTACCGCAGCAGCGCTCGCCCAAAGCCAGGGACTCCCAGTCCCCAGCTCCTGGCACTCCGGTACACGATACATGCTGCAAAAAACACTGGGAGCAGGAAGAGCTCAAGATACATAATTTTATGTTGCAAGACAAGCAAAAATTGTGGTAGCTTTCACAAGGTGGCAGAGAAATATGTAATTCCCCTCTTGCTCTCAGAAAGCAAGATAAATGCCTTGATAAATAAATTGATAAATGCTTAACACCTAATACAAGCATATTTCTAATTTTATTATTCAGGCAGGACCAGAATAGAACAGGATTTACCTCAGGGCTAGTCAAAGTTACCTCCAGAGCGATGCATTATGCAATAAAGATGCCAAATAAAATTACAGACTCATAAAATCCCAACCATGGAATAACGTCGGGGTAGATGAGAAGGGACCCCTGGAGCTCATCCAGGTTGAGCCGCCCAAAGCAGCTCTAACTCAGGCCAGGTCACCCAGGATGGAAACCCCACAACCTCCCCCCAGCCCCTCTAGGATTTGACCACTTGTACAGTGATTTCCCCCCCTAATTGTGGTCGGGGTTCCCCGTGTCGCAGCCCGTGTGCGCTGGGCACCTCCGGGAAGGGTCTGGCTCCACCTCTGAGCAGCACAATGGGGTGGCTGCGAGTCAGAGGCCAGGTCTCCCCATGCCCTCCCTCTGCCCCAGGCTGGGATAGAGCCCCAACCACCATAGCGGGTCTGGTAGACCCACTCCAGCACGTCCACCCCTTCTCTGTGCTGGGGAGCCCCAACGCAGACACAGTGCTCTAGATGCAGCATCAGAAGTCCCTGATAAAGAAGAGGACCACCTCCTTGGACCTGATGGACCCTCTCCTGCCTCCCTCACCCAAGGGCATTCTGCCCACGGGCAACTTCTGTTTAAAAGACGTGTAGATGTGGTGCTGAGGAACATGGGTTAGTGGTGGGCTTGGCGGTGCTGGGTTAACAGTTGGACTCAATGATCTTGAAGGTCTTCTCCAACCTAAATGATTCTATGATGTTGTTCTGCAGAGCTGCTTCCCAGAGAGTTGGCCCCAGCCCGTATCGCTGAGCAGAGTTTGTCTGTCCCAGACACAAGACCTCGCGCTTGCTTTTGTTCAACTCCAGGTTTAACAAAGGCTCCTGCCAGCCCACTTCTGCTCGTCCAGGTCCCTCGGAGGCACACCTCTGCCCTCCACCGCTCCCCGTGATCTGATGTGGCCTGCACAGGCCACAGCAATTTGCATTGGGCTGTTTCATAGAATCATAGAATTGTTTTGATTGGAAGAGACCTTTAAGATCATCAAGTCCAACTGTTAACCTAGTTTCCCAGGTGGAACCGTGCTGCTGCCCGAAGGCACAGAGTAACACTGGGGACATGGGGGGGACAGAAGGGGATACAAGGGGGACAGCACCACGCACCCCTCAGCCTCAGCAACAACGCTGAGAACCGCTCTGGCCCCAGCCACCCTGACCACAGCTCTCTTCTGGAGGCCAACCCTAGGATCAAAGGAGATACAACACTTCAAAGAACCTAGGAAATGAAGGAGAGTTTAAAGAAGTCTAAAGCATTCCACAGGCAAGGAAGGAACACATCAGCACTGTGGCTGTGTCTCCAGACGCAGAGAAGGTGCCAGACCAGCTCCAAGCTGAGCCGCTTGGCTCCTGCGCAGTGTGGAGGTAGGACTCGGTTTTATCTCCAGTCTAAATGAAGTTGTACCACCAGTATCCACCTAAACGCAAATCAGCACTGCTCCAGCTACCTCCAAAAAGTCAAATAAAAGTGTGAGAGGAGAACTTGCAGAATTACAGGACAGAATTACAGACAGGCTGCACGAAGGGAAGCAGTGCGGGTACCTGCAGAGGGTCTCCTGCAGGTGGGACGCAGCCCTTGCTGCCACCTCGGCTGTGACACGGACCAGCCTGTGCAGCCACTTCCCAGCCACCATCAGGGGGTCAGCAGCTGGCTCTGCTCCCTGCTGAGACCACCACCGGGTCTGCAGTTTCCCATGGAGCCCCACAGCCCACCGGCACCAGCCATCAGCAGACCAGCCTGCTCCAAACGGCTTTCTTCCGCAGGAGACGTTCTCCCCCTACCACTCACGCTCCTACCTCAATTTTCCTCTCCTTCACACGGGCTGATCGTTGTCGCCTGAATTATGTCACCCCCATGGTGACGCAACCTGACTGATTACATTGGCTGACATCGGAGTACAAAAATGCACACATCAGTAAATCAGGTTGAAAATGCATTTTACCCCATGATTTTTGGCTTTAGCTAGAACAGTGGTGGTTTGGCTTTCTTGCTTGGTTAGTGGCGTGTTGGGTTTTTTTTAAATGTGATCCTTACTACTACTACTACTAAGACTGCTTCAAAAAGTTATCTGCAAAATTTGGAGGCTCTTCATTCATCCTAATTGGGTTCACAGGAGAAAACGTTTGCTTCCTCGTAGACATACATCAGCCTAACCGGGAAGAGCGGCTGCAAGCAGCAGCAAGCTTCGGCACACAAAGCAGCTTTTGCTTTGCAGCTACTTGTATCGCTAACGGTTGGATAATTTCACTATTTGAATACTGAAGGGTGTGTAACTCCCTTGTCCCTTCATGCACAGAACTCCTCCTGCTCTCGTCCTTCAACCAAGAAGTGCCATCTTAGGTCAGACTGCTCATGGCCCCGTCCAGTTGAGTTCTGGTATCTCCAAGGCTGGAGGCTTCACCACCTCTTTGAGCCCCAGTTTCAATGCCTGACTACCTTCGTTATGAAAACACCTCCCTAATATTTAATGAGAAATTCCCCTGCTGTGATCTGTGTTCGCTGCCTCTCCCCTTACCCTTGCAAACCTGAGAAGAGTCTCACTCCGTCTTCTCTCTGTCCTCCCACGGGCATTAAATCAGGGACCTGCTTTTATGATTTTAAATATTTCATCCTCACTTGTCAAAATTAAAATCACTTCTAAAAAGCGATCATCCTTTTTACCAAGAGCTTTCTATAAAGGAGTTGCACATCAAGGCTGAACTGGTTTCTTGCGTGTGAGTATTTCATTCAGCTTGTGCAGGCGGTGGGACCGGGCAGCTCCCAGGCCGGCACGGAGGAGCAGTCAGTCGTGTTCATAATGCTGGAAGGGAGTAGTCAAATCACACCCACTCCATAGAAACTATCTCTCTGTTCTTCCTCTCTTATCTCTGCCTTATTTTTTTTACAGGATAAGAGATAAGAGGAACAGTGGCTTAGGTCCATGCACCTGCAAGCGGCTGCCCACCGGCCCAGCGCCCACAAGCAGCCCGTAGAGCCAACAAGTTTTCCTGCGCAACCATAAAGACGGCAGCTTCAGGAAGAGAAAATCACCACGGATTGCTCCTAAAGGTCAAACCTGCCTGTCCATGCAGGTACCACAGACTAAAGGTGCTGAGGAATACTTAAAGCAACTCTAAGTAAAACGTGTTTGCTCCAGACATGGACCAACCCCTTGCTGGGTTGAGCCCCATCAGCCCCCAGCGGGCGCACATCGCTCTCAATCCAAAGCACGGCCGCCTGGCGTTTCCCACTGCAGAGACAGGAAAGGACAGGAAAAGGTGAGCCTGCTTTTTATAACAGGAGGACTAAACCCTTTCTCCTAGGTCATCCTTGCTCAGGCCAGCAAGCAGAACCGCAGGCGGCAGCTCTTCGCGCCAACTGAGCCTTCCTTTGAAGGCTTGATTTCTGCAAAGATCTGACATGGCGATGGTGAAGCACTTTGAGACCCAAACAGCTCCTCTGGCCAGAGACGGTTCACGCTAATGTATTCCCGTTATGTTTTATTGCATTATCAGTTCATGACTTTGGGGAGTTCCCTTAGGAATTTAAAGAGACTTCAAATACGAGCAGTGTGGGGGTGGAGGGTTTCTGAAATCACCTTCCTGCATCTACGAGGTGGGTAGCGCAGAATCGACGCAAAGGCCAGGCTTACACCCTAGTCTCTCGACCAGCCAAAATTAAGCAATTTAGCAAAATTAAGCATACTCAATGCTTGGACCAAAGCAAAGTTTCCAGAACTGTTGCTTTATAGGGGCTTTTTTGGTGGGGTCCTTTTCCTCTGCTCTTCTTTCCGGAACCTGCAGCCCCTGAGCCGAAATCCCGTCTCTCTTGCGGTCACGGATTCCAAGGACCGCTGAAGGAGCACATTGTCCCAGGAGGAAAAGCTCCGCGAATGGACAAAGCAGGAGGACCTCTTGCCCGCATGCCTGCCCTCCTCCTCCTCCTCCTCATATCGCAACAGCCTGAACTGAGCATCCCCACAGCCCCTTCACAGACAAAGCTTCTGATTAATTAATTCAAGCGAAGCGGCGCCATTCCCATGCTGCCATACAAGGCCAGCTTCTCCCAATTTTAACCTTATTTATCCCTCATGTGTCTTACCAAGAGCCGATGATTCAAATTTTCACAGAAGTTCTAGAGAGCAGAAAACGGAGCCTTTGCTCAGTGCCCTTTCGGAGGCTCTGCTCCGTCCCTTTCCCACGGCAAGAAGGGATCGGCTGCTGCTCGCAAATAAACCATCCTGGGGGGTAACAGCACTGCTGCATCCAGCAAGCTCCCTGGAAACAGATCCCTGTAGTTTAAAACATTTTCTCATTTACAAGACTTTTTTTTTTTTCCCCCTGAAACCAGCAAAGTTCTTCTCTCCCATTCAAGAGCACAACTGTTTACAGAGCAGGGCCGTGCCAAGGCGAGATGCTGCTCGCCATCGTCACACCCACAGGTGGACCTAGCAGGAAAACACTGTTCTGCAAAAACACACCTTAATTATTAGAATCATAGAACTGCCTAGGTTAGAAGGGACCTTTCAGATCACCGTGTCCAACCACCTACCCAACACTGACAAAAACCACCACTACTAGACCTCAAGAACAGAACGCAATTGTTAACTTGACTTCTTCAGGAAAAAAACCCTTCCCGGTCATTCCATTATCCTCCTACTCACCCAAACTCAACCAAAGAAACGTCCCCTATACAGTGTTCTCCAACCCTTTCTAGCAGTACCAGGCCACTGGTGCAGGGGACCCGAGGCCGGCAGGCACTGGGCCACTCACGGTCCCGG
Organism: Rissa tridactyla; assembly: GCF_028500815.1. Classification (NCBI taxonomy): domain Eukaryota; kingdom Metazoa; phylum Chordata; class Aves; order Charadriiformes; family Laridae; genus Rissa; species Rissa tridactyla. The sequence continues at coordinate 11,736,314 of NC_071466.1, read as the reverse complement.
CAGACAGTGGAGGAGAAAGCCGATGACACGGGGTGGGAAGGGGAAGACGGTGGGGAGAGGAAAGCAAGAGGAGGAGGAAGCAGCTCATCAACACAGGACACGAATCTGCAGAAAACCCAAATTTGATTATTCTTTGTGCTCGCAGACCCGTTTGGTTCTACAAACCTGATGGTGACAGTTGGGAACCTTGGTAGAAGAATGAGATCCTGGAGGCACCAGGCACTACCTAGGAAGTGCTCTTAGCAAGGCAATTCCATCGCATTCCACATTTAACATGTTAAACGGTAACAGAAAGATCGAGGAATAGAGGTAGGTGAAGAAGCAAGTGCCACCACTCTGAACAAAGAGCAGCAGGAGCATTCAGGAAGGTCTCCTCCCACAAGAGGGGGATCCTGTGCCAGCAGGGAAAGACTCTCCCACACAGCCCAACACACCTTTTTTTCCACTAATTGTAATTATAAAAGATTAACCTCATCCCCACTTTCTTCACTTGCCCTGTGACTAGTTACTGCCAGGTGACAATGCTCCATGCACGGCTCAGCAGAACATGAAAAGCAGCAATTAGGAGGAGCAACACTGGCAAAAATTAAAATAAATCTCTTTATTAGTAGGTGAAGATTATTCACATTAGGGAAACAAGATTTGTATTATTTTTTTTTCCCCTCCTCATCAACCAAACATGTTGCTCGAGCAAAGGAGGATCACTTTGGCCTATCCTGGGTGCACTCTCCCCGCTCAAGGGAAGGAGAACACACACAGCGATGTGCGAGTGGGCCTGAGCGCGCTGTTCCTAAATCAGCATTCTCCTGCCCCGAAGTTAATAGCTGCCTCTTGGAATACAGAAGCAACGTAAGAATTCCAGCCCCATTCGGAGCAGCAGTGCTGCGTAGGTGCGGGAAGGCGTGTGCTGTGCTGGCACAAGGCCACCGAGCGCGGCCACCACGCTGGCAGAGGAGCTGGCCTGCCCCGCGGGGGGCTGAGCAAACACCAGCTCGCTAATAAAGGTTGTTACTGGGGGGGGGGGGAGAGGTCATATCAGTTCAAGCCAAAAAAAAAAAAAAAAAGTCAGTCTTGAAATGACTCGTTGTGGAACACGGGTTAAAACAGATATTTGATGCCCTGTTTTGCTACGCTGGAAAATGGAAATGCTGCTCTTGGAGGACAGAGTGGGGAGAGTCACACTTTAACAAATAATACATTTAATAAAGTGACATTTTTCTGTAGGTGACCACCAAAAAGAGGAACTTTATAGAACAGGATATTGACTAAGAAAAGCAAAGCAATGATGAGGTTCCCCATTCCAGAGGGACTGGAAGCAGCCTGGGGCAGCATTAGGCGACACCTCACCCTGGAGATGCCTGTGTTGCTGCCACCCATCACCACCTCCATAAGGTACCAAACCTGGAGAAGAGCCTGGAGAAGAGAAGGCTCCACTGAGACCTTGGAGCCCCTTCCAGTCCCTCAAGGGGCTCCAGGAAAGCTGGGGAGGGACTCTGGATGAGGGAGGGGAGCCACGGGACGACGGGGAAGGGTTTTCCACTGCAAGAGGGGAGATTGGGCTGAGATCTCGGGCAGAAATTCTTGGCTGTGAGGGCGGTGAGCCCCTGGCCCAGGTTGCCCAGAGAAGCTGTGGCTGCCCCATCCCTGGAGGGGTTCAAGGCCAGGTTGGCCGGGGCTTGGAGCAAGCTGGGCTGGTGGGAGGTGTCCCGGCCCAGGGCAGCGGGGTGGAATGAGATGATCTTAAAGGTCCCTTCCAACCCCAACCATCCTATGATTCTATGAAACTGGGGTGAGAGCCTGGTCGAGCACCAACCACAGAGACCCAAACACCACCACGCCGAGACCTCCCTGGCTCCGCGCAAGCCCGACTGCTTCTGCCGAGCACCAAACTGCAGGAGAAGCACTGCCAAAACCAGGAGGAAATGCTTTTCAGCAACAGCACGCTGTTATTCAGTCAGCTCAGCAGCTTTCGAAACCTCGCCCTTGGCTGGAAAAAACCCTACTGAAACTGCAAGGGAGGAGGTCCCAGGGCCAGCTGGCCCGCAGAGCAGAGGACGGCACAGCCATCAGCGCTTCCCGCAGCGGCGATCTCAGAGTGATCAAAAACCACGTCTGCACCTTCCCCGAAGACGGGCTTTCAAATATCTCCAAGGCTATCAGCAGTAATAAAATGGCTTTAAAAGGCAAGCTGGCAACTCATTGGACAACGTGGTCCTCATCTTCCACACACGGGGAAGAGTTTCAGCGTGATGCATTCCGTGTTAACGCTCAGCGTTTTAAAGCGACATTGTTGGCGAAGTAAAAAACACGAGGAAGAGACCAGAAAATGCCAAATTTTTCCTTAGCGCAGCTCTGTTACTAAGGCAGCTGTTGTCCTACCAACTTTGCTAAATTACGTTGTTTAATCCTCCCCGAGACTACCCAAAGCCTCCCCTGCGTGTGTTTTCACTGCGACCTGGCAGGGTCAAAGCTGCTGAAAATGCGACACATCCCCGTACACCTGACCAGACACTGGGGTTCACCCACGGCATGGCAGCTCACCTCTTCCCCCATCATTTTTAAGCCATTATTTACCTTCCCCCTCAGCAGGCTGGAGAGGCAACACCCCGGGTTTTACAACACGCTGCCGCCCAAAGCACAGCCATGCTCCCGCAGCGGCGTGCGGACAGGACACGGTTTTAGGGTAAATTAAAGCAGAAAGAGGTAGTTTTTTTCCAAACAGCCGCCAGCTGGGACGTCAGACAGCAACAGGAACCACAGGGCAGCACCTTCACGCAGCCCTCAGGGGGCTTTGCATCCAGAGCCAGGATTTGGAGGAATTCAAAAGCCATCACTGTCATATATGACCACAGAAAACCACATTTGAGTCCACCGGCAGTAATTTGGAGAGAATACATGAATTAAGGAAATGCCAGAGGAAGTATCTGTCTGAATCGGCGACCATAGCCAGGGTGTTTTGTGAAGGTGGCCCGAATTCCCCCTAGACAGAGAGCATCCCACTACTACCACCACCTCCTCAGACCATCTCCATCCTTGCCTCCCTCGGCAAAGCCAACGCATACTACACACGTGCTGTACGACATGCACTAGATGAGCCATTTAAACCCGCACAATGGTTAATTGAATTACTAGCTCCTGAACTCCCAGCTAGCTTTCACAAGAGAACCAACACGATCAGTCCCTCTTGGTTATTCCTAAGTGCCAAGGATGGAAAGCGCCATTCAAAGCCACCCCGGGCGCAGAGCCAGGAGGCTGGAGTTGAGCTTGACCCCGTTCCTCATGATTTCAGCTGAACAAACAGTGTCTTCTCCATAACTATTCATTCGGTAAGAAACTCGCCCCACAGAGTTTCAATGAGAAGGATAAATCACGTACGACTTGGAGAGGGAACAGGAGAGTCCGGTTTGAGAAACACTTGAGCTTCGGCCCCCAAAGTGTTCTGGCGTGCACCGCAGCACAAGGAGGGCAAAAAAATAAATTAACTGGACTTGGACTTATTCTTTGGCCCTCAATAAATCCTCCCCACAGACGGGTTTACAATTCGGGTACAAAGGTAGGAGACCCTTGCATCACTACGTGCCAACCAGGCTCGGGTTAAAGAACGATTCCCAGCAGAACTTTGTATTTGTGTTGGGATTAGGGGAATTATTTTCCCTCCCCCTCACATACCGTCCCCCACATGTGGGTGCCCACAGAGCAGTTTACAGCTGGCTGGCTGCTGAATCGGAGTAAGGAATGGAAGAGAGGGATCACAGAATCATAGAATGGTCGAGGTCGGAAGGGACCTTTCAGATCATTGAGTCCAACCATCAACCCAACACTGACAAACCCACCACTAACCCATGTCCCTCAGCACCACATCTGCCCGGCTTTCAAATCCCTCCAGCGATGGCGACTCCACCACCACCCTGGGCAGCCTGGTCCAATGGCACCATCCAGGACATGGCCACCCAGGCCAGGTCGCTGCCGCGGCGCGGTGCTCTCGGTGGTGAGACCCCGCTCCCCACGAGCGCCGTGTCCTCCCGGCCATGCCAGCAGCAGCCCCACACGAACCCAGGGCTGGAAACACTCGAGTGGGAACATCGCCCATTAGAGCAGTCTCCTTCCAACAACAATAGCCTTATCAAGGGGATTTCTTTACGGCCCATACAGCAAAGCACTTAAGTGTTGAAAAGACAGACATCAGAATATGAGTTTCAAGTTGAATCAAACAGCAGCTTATAATAGTTTATTAACAACCTGAGTAATCAACTTAAGTGCTCATTAACTGTATTCAGAAACAGAACACTTAATTTATGTTTAAGTTAATTATAGACTACCACAGCTTCCAACAGCAGAAAAGACTATTTAAGCTATAAACTTCTAATAAGAAAAAACAGTCTTGACTTATTTAAAAAAAAAAAATTATACCAAAACACATATAGGAGGGGCCATGACTTTCTGCGTGACGTAAACCACCAAACTCGAGAAAGATAGCGGCCTTCAGCATCCAGATTAAAAATAAAAATATCATGATTACGATATTGTGATTACTGCACAAACATGAAGAGACTAGAAGAACAGTATTATTGTCACAGACAGCTTAAAAATAGATGAATCCTAACGGAAACATGTACCTAGTCTTTTCTTGAAAGAGACACGAAGAAGGTGGTTATAATGACAGGCCACTAGAGGAGTGACTGCCCTGGTGAGGGCAGCGAGGAAGGATGATTGTATGATGTGGGGCTGGGTGAGTTGGTGGGAATGTCCCCACAGATTAAAGAGTTACGTGTGAGCTGCAGCAAAACTGGCTTCTGCTTCCACGAAAACAAAGATCCCAGTCTCATCAGCACCTGTCCTGCAGGCAGCACATAAAAAAGAAAGAAATGCCTGAAACTACAATTTTGGTAATGCCAGGCTGCGGGGACCCTGCGACGGCCACAGGCACCCTGCGATGGCCACGGGCTTTGCCTCGCACGGCCGGGGGCTGGAGACCCTCCAAGCAGATGGCTTTAGCTTCTTCCCCCAGCCACGCTGACGGTGGGGAGACCCACGGCCCTCATTTGCCTTGCAAAGATTAATAATGGAGGGGGGCACGTGAGCAGCCACCCATCGTCCCCTCCTCTGGGGAAACCCACCGCTCCTCAGCCCGTATTTCTGTCTGATGGAGAGCCGAGCCCCCCCGAGCCCACGGGGCTCACCGGGCCGGTGCTGGAACAACGACACTCGATTTGCCAAGTTTTTTGGCAATTTCACTTGGTGGGGCAAAATAAAACCAAGGCAGTAGGGCTGAAAAAGTTTGTCTTATTTATTCAGGCTACATCAGCCGATAAGAATGAAAAAGAAAAGAAAATAAAAAGACATGTTGTGTTCCTCCCTACAACCTCTGCCCTGCCAAAGCCTTTCGACCAGTACACGCATCGCACCATCGCCAGTGGATGCGCTGGTAATGTTTATTTCCCAAGAGCGAAACTATCACCTCTGCAGCACTTTCGCACGCCCCGAGCCAGGAAACAAGCGACTAAGTTTAGCAATCATTAGGCTACCGATAAATCTCTTCGAAGTCCCTTTCATCTTCTAGAGCCGTACCTCGAAGGCAGCACATCATTAAGCATCCAAGTGGGAAGCACCAGCAAAGCCAAACTATCATGGTTTTAGCAGCTTTTTTACTCTCTGGGCTTTTTACCAGCTGTTACGGCATCCACAAAGCAGGAGACAGCTGTAGTGCTCATCTTCGGGGCACTGCATCACACACAGAACTCGTTAGCCTCGTTACACAGCCATCTCCGCTCCCTCCAGCCTGGAACGGTCCCGGATGCTGCTCCCCACGGTGCTCGGATGAAAATAGATTGTCTTTTTTTATTAAGTGGTGGTATCTGTTGATAAGAGCTCTGGAAAAAGACTGCTGCCTTTACCATGACCTACAAAGAACTATACGTTTACCCATATCAAGTTTTTTTGAAGTCACTGTCAGTGAGCGGTAATTCCTCGCTGCTCTCCCGGGCAGACACCGTCTCTGCGGGGAGACTGGAGGAGCACCAGGATCTGAGCAGTGACACTCGGGTACGTTACACTGAAAAAAAAAAAAAAAGTCTCTCAGTGCTTAAAATTCTGGGTTATTTCTGTTCTGCTGTCCTGGATCGGGGTCACGTTGATTCACTATTCAACATCAGCTACATTCGAGGTAAAGAATCGCGTTTACTAAAGGCGTAACCGTGGCCACCAGTAAAATTCTCTGCCAAATCCTAACACAAATACATAGGTGTTTCAGGGACACAAGTCTGGACTCCTCTGAATCTTTTTTAGCACGTCATTAAACAGGAAGAGACATACTCTAGTCTCTCCAGGCAGAAGGTATTGCTTCCAGCATCAGAATAAAGGGGAAAAGGTGTCATGAGTTTTCCTCCTCTGCCTCAAACTGGGCGACTTCCCTGCAGTTTCCTGATCCCGAACCAACTCCACTCCACTAAAACCAGTCTCTGTTCTCACGTTCTGCACTTCACGCGCACTTTTACCAATACTTACACAAAGACTCTATTGAACGATAAAACCTTTTTCTTCTTTCTTTCCAACGCAAATTTTCTCTTTTTATTAAGTCACTTGTATTCTGGTGCAACGGCCAAGGAACCACGTAACTGAATTTGCAGCACGTACCAAGTTTGCCACCACCGAACAAACCTTCATTAAGCGCTCGGTAATTTCAGAAAAATTTAGCCAATATCAAGACAAGGAGACCTCACATCAGCCCCCCACACCGTTCCCATGCAAAAACACTACGTGGAGACAAGCGTGGAGACAAGGTGGCTGTAAAATGGGTTTATAACAGCAATAAATATTGCTCATCTACGCTTTGGATAAATAATGGTGACCTACTGGAAGACAACTGCAATTAAAAGCAACACAAGTGAAGAGCGAATGCACTCTCTAGCATTAGTTACAATTCGTTGGAATTTTATTCTTTTTTTAATCTTTATTGGGACTGGCATTACCGCCAGGCAGCTCCCAAGCCTAATTGCAGGAGACAGGCCTAGACCAGCAAGAAGCGAGGACCTTCTCTGGACGTGTGCAGGAGATCCCCATCCACCCGACCGACGTGTGCTCGACACCATCGATGCTCATGTGAAGGGCTGCCCAGCCCCACAAAACTCAAACCTGTGACACAAACTGTCTTCACAGAAGCACAGCATGGCCGGGGTTGGAAGGGACCTCTGGAGACCCTCCAGTCCAACCCCCTGCCAGAGCAGGGTCACCCAGAGCAGGCTGCACAGGAACGTGTCCAGGCGGGTTTGGAATGTCTCCAGAGATGGAGACTCCACCACCTCTCTGGGCAGCCTGTGCCAGGGCTCTGCCACCCTCACAGGAAAGAAGTTCCTCCTCATGTTGAGATGGAATTTCCTGTGTTCCAGTTTGTGCCCATTACCTCTTCTGTTTCTGGGCACCACTGAAAAGAGCCTGGTCCCATCCTCCTGACACCCGCCCTTTAAGTATTTATAAGCCTTGATAAGATCCCCCCTCAGTTGTCCTTCTTCCAGACTGAAAAGACCCAAATCCCTCAGCCTTTCTTCATCAGAGAGGTGTTCTAGTCCCCTTCCGCAAACCCTCTTCGTAGGACGGAGCAAGAAAACGGGTATGAAGAAGTTATCAAAACACGGGGAAACCATTCCTCTCAGAAATCTGCATCCTGGTGGGACACGCAGCTGCTGACCACCTTGTCGGTCAGAACTTGCCTTCGGCAACCCTGGCCACCGTTGGCTAACGAACACTTCACATGCCAACCCAAACCTTTCCTCTGTCTTCACCAACAAAGGGATTTACTGAACCATCGCACAGTCGTAGAAGCCTACTGTTGGCTATTAAGGTTCAAATGCTGGATTTCTATTCTCTTTCCAGATTAGCATAACTAATGCCTAGTGGTCATCCGCAACCCCACAACTAATGGATCAGAGATGCCCAGCTCCAGGAATGACAGCCTCCAGTGTGCTGACCAGCCCCACTGTGGAATCATAGAGTGCATCAAGAGGAATCGAGCACAGGGTGATGAGCAGAGCACAGCACGGCGCTTGCCCCAACCAGCACAGCCTGAGGAAAGCGGTTTATTCACCACCACTTGCTGCTTCTCCATCTGGACGTGTTTCTGGAGGTGTGGGAGAGACTCTGTGAAGGCAGCTGACCCACCAGACCAATTCACCCTGCGCCAGATTCACATCAAGGCGCTAAATTTACTTTACAACCCAGCGCAGATTTGAGTGAACTCCCCCATTACAAACTGCGCCTCAGCCATGCCCAGGAGATGATGGATGTCCCACAGGCTGGGCCACCAAGCTGACATTTGTGAGAGGGTTCAAGTCCCAGCTCTGCCAGATGGCTTCCTGCATGACAATGATATCTCTGCATTTTAATCCTTCATTGGAAATAGGAAGACCAGTGCTTCCACATCCTACAGTACAATGAGGTTAAATATACTAGAGACCGTGAGGAACTTGGAGGAGTTTGAAGTGATGTTCCCAGCGCAGTCGTTTGGCAGACACTGGAGGGAAACCACCTTTGCTCACAGGTCCTCTCTGGTCTTTAACCGAGGAGCAAGAGTCAGGTTTGTTTTAAAAATTAATCTTACCTGAGTGAATGGCAGTTTGAGAGTTTCTCCCAACCCCAAAGGAATCACAAGGACAATTGTAAGAGTGAACACATTACATATCTACAATTGCAAGAATCATCAAATCACAGAATGGTTTGGGTGGGAAGGGACCTTAAAGATCATCTCATTCCACCCCCCTGCCCTGGGCAGGGACACCTCCCACCAGCCCAGCTTGCTCCAAGCCCCGGCCAACCTGGCCTTGAACCCCTCCAGGGATGGGGCAGCCACAGCTTCTCTGGGCAACCTGGGCCAGGGGCTCACCGCCCTCACAGCCAAGAATTTCTGCCCGAGATCTCAGCTCAATCCCGCCCCTCGCCCTGCTGCCCCCACTGCTGGGGATGCAGCCCAGGCTGGGGGGGGGTTTCTGGGCTGCCCACGCATGGTGCCGGCTCATGGCCAGCTTTTCCTCCCCAGCGCTCCCAAGCCCTTCTTTCAGGGCTGCTCTCCATCCCTCCATCCCCAGCCTGGGCTGGGACCGGGGGTTGCCCCCACCCAGGTGCAGGACCCTGCACTTGGCCTAGTTGAGCCCCATGAGGTTCACACAAGCCCACCTCTCCAGACTGTCCACGTCCCTCTGAACAGAGGGGAAGGAAGAGATGGGGTGAAACGTTCCCCTCCCCTCGCATCTCAGGCATCCTCCACCCCGATACAGACGCTCTGGGCACACACCGAGAGCGGCACAGCCCCCGTCCCCGCAGTTCCAGCTGGGTTGCACTGCTCGCTGGCTCTCCTGCTGCTTCTCCTGCCCAGAGCCCGGAGAAGTCGCTTCTAGCCAAGGTGCCAGATCCTCCTCGCACTCCCGGCCAGTCAACAGGGTAATCGCAATGCTGGGATTTGCGGCTCAGGGTATCTGTGCAGAGACAGACTGTTGTTCTTACAAAAAGATGGGACTAAGTGGTCCAAATAGACCAGAAGATAGCCAAAGGCTTCCAAAAAGAGGAAAGGCAGGGGTGAGCCACTCCCCTGCCGGCAGTGTGCCTCCTTATAGCCGTCACAGGGAACAGAAAAGCATCCCAAACATTTCACCTTGTTAGGCTGAGTGGCTGAAAATAGCCACAAGATGAAAAACAAACCAGTTGGACAACTTATCCAAACGGTAACGCTAAACAAACACCCAGCAGCAAGCTGGAGGCAGGGTGCAGGACCAGGGCTGAGCCGTCTCGGTACGTGGAGCTCCGGAGCGGTGTGAGAAGACAATGCCACTTGTCACCGCAAAAGGGACATCTCATCTAGTGCCAGCTGCTTAAGCTCCTTCTATAACCCATGGAGGGGAACAGGCATCTCTGGAGAGCAATTCCTCCATCTAAGACAGTCAGATGAAAGAAAAAAATTAAGATGCCCATCCCCGCAGGGACGGCACAGGAATAGTGGACAACTAGATTAAGGTTCAGCTTCTAAAGGACAAACTCAAAGGGTTGACCCTCCCGTTTACAAAGTCACACAAGCATGAAACATGTTTATTCTCCTTCTCCAAGAGGAGGGGAAAAAACCTCAAACCCTACAAGAGAGGCGGGAGAAAAAATAACAAGAGATCCCACCTCCCACCTTCATAACAACAGCTGTAAGAAAAACTTCTGTAGAACTCATACTGCTGTCTGCAGTGTGGGAGAGGTGCACTGAGTGGCCCCAAATAGCCCTTTCCATGTCTTTCTTTTTTTTTTTTTAAAGTATACAACAAATTAAACCAAGTGAGAAACAGGAAAACCTGTTTATCTACAAAACACGGAGTGCAAATAAATCTTGAGGAGATGGCGTGGCCCGCAAGAAAACCCTGAGAGCAGCAGGGTCTGAGGCACGGCACGCCATGGGATGCTTGGCAGCCACGGTGCTGTCTGCATCCAACACAGCCCCCAGGAAAGAGACTGAGGTGCTGGAGCGTGTCCAGAGAAGGGGAATGGAGCTGGTGAGGGGTCTGGAGCACAAGTCTGGTGAGGAGCGGCTGAGGGAGCTGGGGGTGTTCAGCCTGGAGAAAAGGAGGCTGAGGGGAGACCTTCTCGCTCTCTGCAACTCCTTGAAAGGAGGGGGTAGTCAGGGGGGGTCGGTCTCTTCTCCCAAGGAACAGGCCATGGGACAAGAGGAAATGGCCTCAAGTTGTGCCAGGGGAGGTTTAGGATGGATATGAGGAAAAATTTCTTCCCCAAAAGTGTTACCAAGCCTTGGACCAGGCTGCCCAGGGCAGTGGTGGAGTCGCCATCCCTGGAGGTATTTAAAAGCCGGGCAGACGTGGTGCTGAGGGACATGGGGTAGTGGTGGGTTTGTCAGTGTTGGGTTGATGGTTGGACTCCATGATCTGACAGGTCCCTTCCAACCTGGACAATTCTATCATTCTATGATTCCAAGAGACCCCCGAGCCATCCGCTCCAGCCGGGGCAGCACATCTCACCTCCGCAGAAGCCCCACTGCCCTCTCCACAGCTGCAGAGAGCTGTTTGGATGGCTGAGTGATTTCCAGAGGTTTGCACAATGGTCACAAACAAATCGGTCCACTCCAGCATGGAGACAAGCCTCCGGGAGCAGTGTCAGCAAGTGCTGAAGGAAATCACAAGCAGGACAATGCTCCCACCGTTCTTAGAAGCACTTCCAGTGCTGTGGAGCCTCGGTGTGTCTCTGGTTTCCAGCAACCATGGCCATGGCCAGGTCACCCTGGCACCTCTCTGCTCTGCCTGGGCCAGGAGGACGGCACCCGAGGTGGGACAAGGACGGCACCCATCACTGCCCCACCAAGAGGTCCGTCTGCCCGCGGCGCTGCCGGGTGTGTTGCCGTCACCATTCCCACAAATGTGTCTTCCAAGTTAGTTTTCAGACTCCCCAGTTTCACACCTCCTGGAGCATCTCCTCCTTTATTTGGAGGGCCTCCAGGACACAACTTAATTAAACAACTCCTCCTAAAGCAAGCTGAGCGCCATTTCAAGTTGCCACCTCTGACGGAGGCTGAGGAACCTCTTCATCTTCCCAGCACGGCGGCAGAGGGTCGCAACTCACACCTCCCGGGACACCTGCAGCCAAAGCCAGCCTGGGGGCTCCCCGACACATGGCCCCACTGGCAGGAAGGGTTTCTAATACCTTTTTCTTTGAGGCTTATGATGACTGCGGTGGCATCCCACTATGGGTCACCTCCGGGGGGGGGCTGGGAACTGAAACAGCCACGCTCACCCTCCGAGAGAAGGGAAATTGCTACAGAGCAGAGCCTGGCGTGATCCTATCCTACCCCACCACATCCCTCTGGAATGTCACCGAGCTGCAATATTTCCGTACCTCAGTCCTGGTGTAAGGTGCTAGGATCTGCCCCGGGGAGGAACTGGCCCATCCCCTCCTCTGCAGACATACAAGGGTTCACAAATCACGCAGCTAAAAGCATGAGCACAGACAAGTCCTTCTTTCCTGATCCTTTCCACCGGTTTTAAAAGAAAAACAGAAAAATTCTACTCCTCATTTTGTAGTTTAAAGAACAGATACACTGTGAAATAACGAGGAACACTGAATCGCTATCTCCTCTCCAAAATGCTCAGAGATGATCTTTAATCAGCCATTTTCACATAAACGCTCTATTAGAAACATAGAATCACACGATCGTTGAGGTTGGAAGGGACCTTTCAGATCATTGTGTCCAACCATCAACCCAACACTGACAAAACCCATCACTGCTAGACCTCAAGAACAGAATGCAATTGTTTGCTTGACTTCCTCAGGAAAAAAACCCTTCCCGGTCATCCCATTATCCTCATACTCACCCAAACTCAACCAAAGAAAACATCCCCTATACAGTGTTCTCTAACGCTTTCTACCAGGATCTTTACTTCCCACAAGCTTAAAGCCCACTGATGACGGGTCAGACCCTGATCTGGCTGCAGAAATACCCAAAGGAGGAGAAAGCTCAAAGGCTCCACGAGGGCCTGTCAACCCATCGCTCTTCCCTGCGGAAATAAGCTGCAGCGACCGCCACCAGCCCTCGGTGCTCACCAACATCCGCAGCAGGGAAGAAAAGCCACGGCAGGCAGGATTAAGCAGGAATAACACTTCTGGAGGTTATCCTCCCCGCTCTCCAAATCCTGCAGCTTTTCAATAACAAGCACAAGTCCTCCAGGCCGGCACAAGATGACGTACTTCGGGTTTTTGCCTTAAAACTGCAAAGCAACTAGAATGAACAACATTAATAATAGCGGCTAGTTGGAAAATATTTTCAGAAATTATTCCCCACCCCCCCCCCCCCCAAAAAAAAAATAATAATTAGGTTTTATCCTGCATTTGTCTATCTATATCAAGGAAAAAAACAACTTTTTTTTTTTCTTTGGCTTACTCACACATTAATTATGTACTGGCACTTTTACAAATCTAAACATACGCATTGCTTAGCAGCTTTAATCCTGAGTTATTTCTCCCTTTCCTGCAATACAAAGCTTAACTTGACTAGAAAAGGGGCAGACTGTTCAAACAAGCAAGCTGTTCATTTGTAATTCAGACGAGGAACATTCTTAAAGTTCTCGTGTTTATTACGTTTCTATCCTCCTCCGAGAATTGCCGAATTTCAGGCACCAGAGCTCGGGACCTGAAGGAATGAATTAAACTGACCTTAAGAACTCAGCCCTTCAGGGAAAAAGATGTAAGAAATACTTAGCTACAAAAATAGCGTCTTTTCTTGCAAAGCATGCGGCGCGAGCGTGTGTTGGTTAACAAACGTCACCGTTTCTTATCAGATTGCTACTGCTGCCGCTTTCTGAAGGCTGGTTTGGGATGGGTAAAGCCTTTTGTAATTTCGAAGTCCTGGAGGAGGTGAAGGGGCAGCGCAATTAAGAGGACAGCACAATTAAGACGACGTAGGGCTCCTTGGTAGGACAAAGTGCACTTAGAAGCGCTGCGTTTGCCCCTCTGTGAATGCTGGGGACATCTCTTACGGCAACGGTTAGCAAGGCAGATACCTGCCAAAGAGGCAAGGGCTCACATGGGGCAGAGAGCGGCTTCAGGGAACGCTTGGTGGTTCCCAAAGTCAGCCTGCACAGATGTCCGCGATCCACAGCAAGCTAATGCATTTTCCAAAATGGAAAAAACCAGGTTACTTAAAAATAGGCCCATAATCCAAACAAACAAGCATCCCGATACGATTTCATAAAAATAAAACAAACAAGCGTAGACAATTCACGTACAAAAAAACCACAGGGAGTTATCTTAATGACTTCCTTATGTGCCTCTGATGATTTTCATATGCATTGTAGAGGTGGGTACTTCGTCCTGTAACTGCCAGGAAAAACAAACATTTCCATGGGGCAGAGTCATGCCATCGCTGGGGCGATCGCCCGGCTCCCCAGCGGGGGCGGCTCAGGGAAGCTCACCTCAATACACAACTGGCAGCTAACAGGTCAGTATTTATTTAGTTTTAGCCAGTTAAAAGAGTAATTCACCAGTAATACTCCCACCCCGGTGCCCGACGCTCAGCTCCCAGGTGAGCTGCGCTGGCAGAACGCTGGTTTTTAACTGGGCTCACAGTTTGAGGCAGAAGCTTCTCAAGGCTCCCACGTGCTGCAGGAGTAACGGAGCAGTGATTTAATTAAAGAGTCCATCGTCTACGCCTGCCTGAGGACCTCTAAAAAATGAACCGGAGTTACGGAGGTGCCAGAAAAGCAATCACGCAGGACTGCAGGGGCTGATTAAAACGAAGGTGAAGGGAAAATTAAAGTCTGCTGGAGAGACCCACTTGGATGCGATCAGACAAGCAAAGGCAGACAGGTCACAAGACAGCCATCGCCTACACACGCACAAAACACCTCCCAGACTCCAGAAGCAAACTCCAGTCCTCAGGGAGGGAGGTGGGAAACAGAAGGTCCCAAAGGCTGCGCTCTGTAACAGGGAGAGAGCGGAAAAGAAGCCAAAAAGCCATGTTATTAATAGCGCTCGACTATGACGGAACGAGGGGTGATCGAGTCTCCATTTCCAGCCGTGGAGCAGAGGGATCCCCAGCTCGTGCTGCAGACCATCGGCAGGTAAAGTCCCATCTCCTGTTTCCAGCAAAGTCCGTCCTTAAGGGGTATCTGCAGAGCGTCCAGTGCAGCCGGCACCCAGGGAAACACACCCCACCAGGTACCGGGGGCCTCATTCCAGCGGGAACCCCATAGCTGCCCCAGTAAGAACCACGACGCCCCAGTAAGAACCACGACGCCCCAGTAAGAACCACGACGCCCCACTCTGCGGCTGCTCTGCCTGCTTAGGAGTTCCTTTCTCCCTATCCAGCTTTGTTTTCAAAGTAAAGCTAATTAATGAAGTTAGCAGGTTTTTTTCAAGACTAATAGGTTGCGCAATTAGGACTTTTAAAAAAAAAAAAAAAAAAATATGCAAGGCCGATTCTAGTCAAGCAGCAAAAGGGTAACCAAGCTTGGCCCTGAATCGGGCTTGGAGAACTCTGACGGGACAAGTGCCACCCCAGGACAAGTGCCACCGCCGTCGCCTTTCTTTAGTCTGCACAGCCACCAGTTTAATAAGGAGAATTTTTAGAAGCAGAGGGACAACCTCATGGAAAAGTGTTGCTTTTCGGACAATCACCTGCTCATCCACCCTCCTCTTAACAAATCCACGTGCAATTACACCAGGATGCCCTTTTACTTCCCTTCCCTCACCAAAAAACAGGCAGATCTTGCAATAAAACTCACCGCAGGATAACGCTGTTGCCCCCGCAGTATCGGTGTAACACACAGCATGCGCCAGACAGACGGCTGTCCCCTGCCCGGAGGAAGAGGAGGCGAGAGCACTGAGCAAGGAGAGAACGGTGATGTACCAACACACATCAAGCAGCTCACGGGCCAAACGCAAACCAAGCGGGCAACAGAAAAGCACATTTTTTCCTTTTTTACTCCCTTTCACCACGACCACTGAAGCATCACAGACCCACGGCCACACCATAAGGGACGTCAGGAAGCTGCATCGCACATTTATTGTTCCATTCCCTAATGAGAAAGACGGACGGACAGGAGGATTGCTGCTTTGGACTTCCCGCATGTGCGCGCGACAGGCAGACATAGAGCTTTGAGATATGGGTTAGTGGTGGGTTTGTCAGTGTTGGGTTGATGGTTGGACTCGATGATCTGAAAGGTCCCTTCCAACCTGGACAATTCTGTGATTCGGTGGAGGTGAGGTGGTTGCCTCTCTACTCCACTCTGGGGAGACCTCTCCTGCAGTGCTGTATCCAGCTCTGGAGACCCCAACGTAAAAAGGACGTGGACCAGTTAGAGGGGGCCAGAGGAAGCCCCGGAGATGCTGGGAGGGCTGGAGCCCCTCTGCTGTGAGGACAGGCTGAGAGAGTTGGGGCGGTTCAGCCTGGAGAAGAGAAGGCTCCACGGAGACCTTGGAGCCCCTTCCAGTCCCTCAAGGGGCTCCAGGAAAGCTGGGGAGGGACTCTGGATGAGGGAGGGGAGCCATGGGACGAGGGGGAAGGGGTTTCCACTGCAAGAGGGGAGATGGAGCTGAGATTTCGGGCAGAAATTCTTGGCTGTGAGGGCGGTGAGCCCCTGGCCCAGGTTGCCCAGAGAAGCTGTGGCTGCCCCATCCCTGGAGGGGTTCAAGGCCAGGTTGGCCGGGGCTTGGAGCGACCTGGGCTGGTGGGAGGTGTCCCTGCCCAGGGCAGGGGGTGGCACTGGGTGGCCTTTAAGGTCCCTTCCCACCCAAACCCTTCCATGATTCCATGATTCTATGTGTATCCCCATCTCACCTTAGGAAAGGCCAACCAAAGGCACAGTTTGAAGCAGAATATAGAGAGTCTGCCATGGTCTTTTGGGTTTTTTCCCCTGTGGGAGTTCATTCCAGGACTTCACTTTTCAGGAGGAACCAGAGTTACGCCTCAACCCACACCGTGTGTGATGGCGTGTCCATTTGGGCTGCCACCAACCGCAGGGGACAGAGACGAGGGGTTGTAAGGCTCAGCCCTGAGGATTTAGCGATGAAGACACCAAAAAGGCTTCAACAATCCCATTCAGCCTCTGTGTCCGGTCTGTTTTCTCCCCAGGCATCACTGGGAGCCGGACATGACATGCGTTCCCCAGATCCCTGCTCAGGTCTGCACTCCAACAGCTCAGCCTCTCCCCACCATCGCTTTCCAGGCAGTCAAAGTTAAAGCCAGGTTATTCTCTCCCACCGGGATGCAGTGAGGGCAAAGGCCATAAGTAGCTTGGAAAAGTCTGAACACGAGCTCCCCTGGAGAGCTCACCTCCGCTGCCCAGCTCCAGCGGAGCATCCCGGTGAGCTCCACCGGCAACGCTGCCCCATAGAAAATACTACCTGGGAGGCACCTGAGGCATGAAGAAGTTGCTTTTCAAAGTAATAAATAAATAAATAAATAAATCCATCCATCCCCTAAAAATCCATTCTCAGATCCAGCTAAGCACTGCTCCAAGTTGTTGGGCCAACGCAGGGAGCGGAACCAGAGCCTGGAGCCAGCAGTTCCCCCGGCAGCACTGCCAGCCCCAGCGCGTCCCTTCCAGCCCCGCTCCTCCGCCACACCAGGCTGCACTTCGATGCCAAAAAGATGACAATTTCTCTAGCTCTCGGAATGGCGATTCCTCGAGATGAGTTTCATTCCTAAAACGAAGAAGCAAAGGCTGTGCACGCCACTGCATTTTCCAACCAAGAACACTAACTATTTCCTGGCAGAGTTTTCCAAGTACTCTCCAAAAGCACTTTTTCTCCCTTCCACTAAGATTTGTTTGCCCAGCCCCAAGCTGCCACTTGCAGGTGCAAATTCTACTCCAGCAAAAGTGCGTGTCTAGAAAGCACTGACTGCAGCTAAAGCAGAAGGCACAGCAGCAAAAATCTTCTAGTCCTGGACACAAGGACTCCTTTAAAGAGTATTTCGCCATAAAGCGAGAAAAGCACAGCAAATTGTTGTACTTCACAAACTCCTCCAGGTCTGTGGGAAAGGCAGGGTTGGAAGAGTTACCGCAGGGAATGTCGTATACCTCCTCCAGGCTGTGGTCCAGGGCCGGCTACGGGAGGATTCGGAGGTTTCCAGCACCCAAAGAGGGGGATGAAATCCTGCAGCGGTTCTGTGTACACAGCACTAGGAGGTTACCGAACATCAGAGCGCAGGCAGATCAATGGTATCTCAACCAGCTGCCTGTATCTTGACACCACGGATTTTATGCCGACCTCCTGACTTCCAGTGATAAGACTTTTCCTAAAGGCAACACATAAAAGCATCTTCCTCACTGCAGTGGGTTAAATCAGAGGTTCTGGCAAAGGAATAGAGGACGAATGTAGATTTTGGCTTCATGGTGGGTGACGTAAACTTCAGCACCGTGAAATAAATGCACTAACAATGTTTCGTTAACTAAGCAACTAACGATGATAACATTTAAATTGGTAGATAAAGAAGTAACCGTCCGCCTGTGTCCTCACCTTGCAAGATTACTGCTTCCAGCTTTCAGAAAACCGCTGAGACCACTTTCTCTCTGCAAGTCAAAAGATCTCGCTGCAAGTTCAAAGTCCACCACCGATCACTTTCCAAGCTAGGGATTTTGTAGCAAAGGTTTAACTTTCTATAAAACCCTGCATCTCTGAGTGACAAGTATGGGAGTTCTCAACTGCAGTGCTTGCATGCAGCACCCCCATCCACAAATACATTTTTTTTGCCCTATCAAATTAATCACTAATTAAAAGCTTGTGGCCGTAGCTCCCCTTCATCACACTTGTTTTGTTAAACATCAGTGTTCCTTGGTTTTATGTGTAGCTTAGGCCCAAAGTGCTACAGGCAAACATAATAACTTTGAGCATTAGCGTTCAGGTTTTCTTTTGATACCATCTTAATAATTTTTTTATAATTTCTGTTCTGGTAACACACCAACCCCCCCCCGTCTGGGGTAAGAATCCCCCATGTTAAACAAGAGCAAAGACAACTACAGAAATCCTGTGATCGAGGAATCAAGAGGGGGAAGCAGGAGAGAGGTGCAGGGAGAATGAGAAAGGAAGGGAAAGAGGAGCGGTTGTGCCATGGAATAAGTAAATGCCAGGCTCTTCCCCGTGCCACCACCGCACCGGGGGGGTCCAGCCCCTCATCGGCCCCCTGAGGCACAACATCACCCAGGCACCCAAGGCTGACATCGCCCAGAAAACGAGTCCATCTCATCACACAGCCCAGAGCCCATCCTTTAACTGCAGCAGGGAAGAGAGACGGGGAAAATCCATGTCAGGATCCCTTGACTCTCCCAGTGATGCCAGAACGGGGAACCCAAAGGAGACCCCAGACCTCCTCCCGCGCAGGCAGAGCCCCGCATCCCTACGGGCGTGAGATCACAGAAAGCAATCTCCATATAAAATTAAATAAGGCTCAGGGGAACGCAGACTTGTACTATTTCCGTATTATTGTACGGAGACAGAGCAGGTATGAATCCAGCAAAGCAGACAGCTGGGGATGAAAGGTGTTGCCATGAAGGGAACCGGGAATGAATCCCGGTCATTCAGAGCCCAGCCCTGTTACAGTCAGTTTTCCTTGGATCTCCTACGAACGCACCTAAAGAGCAAACCTAAAGGTCCCCAGCATAAGCAGCAGCAGTGACATTTCCCTGTCCACCCACACTGGTCTGCACAGAAGGCAGTCAAGTAAAAAATTAAGAGCAACCTCACGGATACCAGTTAACACAATTTAACAAAAAACAGGCTAGCCAGCAAGCTTACCAATTTTATTGAGATAAAGTTTAAAAACTTTTCACCAAACCCACTGGATAGCGCACATAAAACTTTTGTAAAACATTTGACAGAGCCCCAAATGATGTTCTGGCAAGGACTACTGCCAGAAGAAAAATGAACAAAACCTGCTTTAAATAAGTTAGACTGGGGTAACTGGCAGATTACAGCAAGGAACTGGAAAGAGGAGAAAAAACTACCGCCCAAAAGTAATATTTGTAGTAATGTTGATGAGGAGTATCTCTTGCCCCTTTTAGAGGGGGGGGGTGTACGACAGCTCCCGGGGCTGGAAGCTGCGGGTAGACAAATTCATGCTAAAAATAACCACCACCGGGTGAAAACAATAACGGCAGGGTGACTGTCAGCACATCCTGCGCAGCAGCGGGGGACCGGCCGCCAGCCACCTTCTTCATGACACCGTGTTTTTCCGAAACATGTGCTCTAGCGCTAAAAAACAGGCCGCTGGGAGACGATTCGGGAGGTTCAGGCACCTTTTGGGGTCCGCAGGATTCTGGGGATCAGACTGTGGCTTGGCTGTCCTGCCTGGCTCCGAAACACACACCATCCCCGTCTACTTGGGGCCTTGCGAAATGGCTCCTGCGCTCCTGTGTGTAACCCAACTTAAATCTGATATAGGCAGGAAAAGATTAAAGATTAAGCACTCGCTAGCAACGCTTGCCTTTGCGCAAGTCAAAGCCAGGAGAAAATCTCGTTTTCCCTGGAGTTCAGTCACCAGCTCTGATTTTCCTCCATGGATAAAACCTACCCATTTCAAAATTATGTAAAAAAAAAAAAAAAAAAAAAAAATGTTAGGAGTCAGAAACATACACTAATCCTCACTAAAGCATGTCGATGCATCCCTTGAGTGTGCACAGGAATCTAAGCAACCGAGCAAACACTGCTAGAACTCAGCTTCTGCTCTCCACAAACACCACTTCCCTGCATCCCCTGAAAAATTCCCCTGTTCCAGGGAAAAGTGACCCATGCTGACAATTTCTTCAGCATTAAAATCATGCCATGTCAAAAAAAAAAAAAAAAAAAAAAAGGGGAAAAAGAACCCTTTCGCTTTCGAAAAAGCGGTCAAAAGTAAGCCCTTTCACTTTCAAAAGTCCATCAAACACCCACCTCTGCTTCCCAGCAAGAGCCTGTGCTGCTGCAGCCAATATAGCCCTCATTTTCTGTTTCCAGGGAACGCGTACGGGAAAGTGTCATATGCTGAGGATAATTCACTGCACCGAACTGCGAGCAACAGCCCTAAAAGCTAAAAAGCAAATGGCCAAGTGATCTCAGAGGACACATTAACCTCAAGCTGCATTAGCCGAGCGCAACGAGCAGCACCCAACTTCCCAGCTGCCACAGCAAGGGATGAGGATGAGAGTTACCCACGTTTGAAGCCAACAAAACTCTTACTGACCACGTTCACCTGCACATTTTGGGTTTCAACCTGTGACCACCTATTCCCTTACAAGATGCCATGTGCTGCTCTGCAGGTTTTTAAACCCAGAAGTAGCTAGAACATACCAACAGTAATGAAAAGTACCTCTTTTGGAGGAAAAACCCACCTGTGGGTTATTTTTATTAAAGAGACCAGGTCTCCCTGCCTGCCCTGCCTCTGCTCAGAGAGAAGAGCAAGTCAGCAGCTGAATCACCAGGGCTGCCACACTTCTGCAGGGCCTCCAAAAATAACCCAGCTGGAAATTCCTTGGAGGCATAAACCTTGCTTCATCAGGACTGCAGAGATCCAGTTTCCTTAATGGAGCAGACTGGATGTGAACTGGCCTAAGGATTTAGGATCGCATACAAAGAACATGAAAAGCAACTTCTTACAGAACAGTTAGCTATTAAGGAATTAAAAAAAAAAAAAACCACCAGTAAGTCACATAAATCATCTAGTCACCAAGATGAAACAATCTGCCTGCCCAGGAACCAGACACTGAGTTCCCGATCGTTCTCCTGATACGGCGGTTCCAGGGACTTGCCCTGTTCTCACCACCCAGCTCTGTACACAAAGCAAAATGCCTTCTTAGCAACGCCGCTGCGGCAACTTTCATCTCCGTTAACCTGAACACCCACCCCTGCACCTTCCACGGCAGCCAAAACCCCTCCGCCAGCTCCAGCCCTTGCTCGCGCATCAGCCTCAACAGCGGCTGGGCAAGGAGCAGCCCTGCACCCACGCACAGCCAAAAGGCAGCACCTCCCCAACACAATTTGGGTGCAGAAGAGCCTTTTTTTACCCCCCTGAATGGATACATTATCCCTCATGGAAGCCTGCGCCAGGCGGGACCCTCTGGAGTGGATCCAGGCCGTAGAGGATGGTGGTGGAGGTTGAGAAGCCACCCAGATGCTGACACAAGTCTCGTCCAGCTGGGCTGGCTCGTGCCCAGGCCGGCAGCGCTTCACCTTCGGTGGGAAACCAATTTATTTCTCCACAGGACGCAGCTCCCTGGGGTTTTTTGCTGGCACCCAAGAAGCGTGAGGCCGCCACATCCCTGGAGGGGTTGGCCGGGGCTTGGAGCAAGCTGGGCTGGTGGGAGGTGTCCCTGCCCAGGGCAGGGGGTGGCACTGGGTGGCCTTTAAGGTCCCTTCCCATCCAAACCATTCTGTGACCCGAACTCGTCGCTGCTGCCCCGCAGAGGCGCTGGGCCGGGGATCGCTGTTTCACTCTGGACAATTAAAAGCACGTTTTCTCCAGCGGGCTGCCAGCTCTGACCTCAGGGACCGTCACAAGGACACGCAGCAGACACCGGCTCCCGGCCCTCCGCCAGCAGCGTCCCCCCAACGCCGGCTCCGGGCAGGGGGGAACCCACCGAGTCCCGAGGGGATCGGGCTGCTTCTTTGCTGGGTTCGTGGCTTTTGGGGCGGAAGGGAGGGAAATAAAGGGGAAACACAGAATATCTGGCTGTTGGGTCTTCGCTGCCTCCGCTCTTCAGGGCCGGGACCAGCTCAGCCCGGGGCCGGGCAGGGGCCGCCCGGGGGTTCCACCACCCCGGGGGTCCCCCTCCCCCGGCCGAGCTGCCCTAAAAAAAGACGCCTTAAAAAAAAAAAAAATAAATAAAAATAAACCAACCAAAACCACAAAACCCTGGCATTTTCTGAACACACCGAGCCGCGGCCCAAAACTCAGTGCAAAACACTCTCATTAGCAAATAGCTGGAGCCCGTTGCAAAAATAAACACGGATTATTTTTGGCCCTCCGACCCTTGCCCCCAGCGCTGCGGGATTCGAACCCCCTCCCGCCGCGGCGAGCACCGGCTCTTTGCCCAATACACCCAGGAATCGCCTCAAAACGCAGCCCAGCCCTGTTGGCGCTGAGAAACCGCGGCTGGAGGCTCCGGTACCGGCCCGGTGCTGAGCTCGGACCCACCGGGCGACCGACCAGGGGGCTCCGGGAGCCGGCGAGTTAACAGGGGAAGGGTGGCGAGTAACGTGGGGGGGGGTGACGAGTAACGGGGAGAGGTGGCGACCACCTTACCTGCGATGGCGGTCTCGTCCAGGTGGGAGCCCGGGGGCCGCTCGCCCCGGCCCTGCTGCAGGAGGAAGCCGCACAGAACCCACACCGCCACTCCCGACCGAACGTCCATCTCCGCCGCTTCCCTTCAGCTCCACCGGGGCATCGGCCCCCGCCGCCGCCGGGCCCGGCCGCTCACCTCAGGCACCGCGGCCCGGCCGTCACCACCTGCGGGATAGCGGGCGGGGGTGACTTTTCCGGTATTCCCGGAACATTCCCGCTGCCCCGCGCCGGGCCCGGCCCCGGAAACCGCCTCGGGGGCTGCCCCCCGCCCCCCCCACACCCACAGTGGTCTCTCCCGGGAGAGCCCTGCGCCCCCCCTCCCCAGCAGTGGTCTCTCCCCGGGACAACCCTGCTCCCCCCCCTCTCCTTAGCAGTGGTGTCTACCGGGACAACCCTGCCCCCCCCCTTCCCCATAACCCCCCCCCCCGGGCCGCTCCTTCCCCCACCGTCCTTCTCTCAGCGGTCTCTCCCGGGACACCCCGTCCCTTCTCGGGACAACCCTCCACCCCCCCCGCCCGCCTGGAGCGGTGGTCTCGCCCAGGCACGCGCCCCCCGCCCCGCTGCGCACCGGGCCCTGCCGCCGCCGCCGCGCGCTCGCTGACAGGGGGCGGAGCCATCCGCCGCCGCGCCAGACCCTCCGCGGGGCGGGGCCGCCCCGCGTCGCCGGTCGGCCAATCAGCGGCGGGCAGCTGGCCACGCCCCTCCCTGCTCCCTCCCCCCCCCGCCTCCACCGCGCTCCTCGCACCCGCCGCTGAGCCGCAGCGGCCTCTGGCGGCCGCGCGGGGGGATGCCCAGGCGGGGCGCGGGCCGCTGGCGCGGCGCGGGAAGCTAAGCAGGGGAGGCTGGGTGTGGCGCATGGATGGGTGACCTCTGGTAGGCATCCCTCGCCTCCAGCCCCGGGGAGGGCTTGTCGGAGCATCCCGGTTTGTTGGAGCATCCCAGTTCATCAGAGCATCCCAGTTCGTCAGAGCATCCTGGCTCGCCGGACCACCCCGGCTCACCCAGAGCATCCCGGCTCAGCCAGAGCACCCCAGTTTGTGAGAGCACCCCGGCTCATTGGAGCCCCCCCCACCCCATCCAGAGCACCCCAGCTCATCGGAGTCCCCCGGCTCATCCATTCGAACTGTTTTGATGCTTGAGCGTGTGGCTGCCCACAGCCAGGCCCAGCTGCCACCGACACCCCCCGAGAGCCACAACACCCCACTGAGGCCACATGCTCCTGGTGGCATCCCTGCTCGCCAGCGCTGGACTGGTGCCACCAGCGCCACTGGAGCCCACAGCCACCAGCGCCCGGAGCCTGCTGGCCCACCAGGGGGACGGGAGGGTCAGGGGCTGAGGTTTCATGGACCCTTTTCCCTTGGCACCGGGGCTGAAAGTGAAGCTCCTGGCAGGGATCGGATCTGGCCCCAGAAGAGCTCCGCGGCCACTGGCCTGGAAGCAAAATCCTGTCCCCACTGCCCTGAGTGATGTCACCCTTGTCCCCAGAGCAGGCACCCGTCAGCCAGGCAGTGCCCAGGGATGTGGGATAGAGGGGGTGCTGGCACTGCATGGGGAGCCCCAGCCACGGCGGGTTCCCGGGGTGGCCAACAGGGCTGGCCATGGGGGTGGCCAGTGAATGGGCAGCGCCCCGAGCCACAGGCAGCTGCCGGACTGTTTTCCAGGCAGAGGGTTCCCGGTTGGGTCCTCGGTGCTGGCATGGGGGGACATCCCGGGTGCAGGCAGGGGTCCTGTGCCAACAGAGCCCCCGTGGCTCCAACACACCCCGGGATGAGGATGGGGTCAGGCATGCTCACTACCCCCCAAACAGTGTCACCCCCCCTCCCCGAGACCCTCCTGCCCCGGATCCTCATGGGCTGCGGGTGCTGCTGGGGGGACCTGGCCCTTGCGGGGACCCCCAACATGGGGGATCTGGCCCTTGCGGGGACCCTCACAGCAGCTGGAGCTCTTCTAGCCCTGACCCAGCCGGACAGGGCCGTGCTCGGGGGGGCTCTGCCCCTGCAGCAGCCCTGGCACCCTGCTGTCCCCACTCTCCCCACGCGCCATCCCCATCTCTCCCTACCCAGACCCCAATGGCAGCCCTCGGGACCACCTCCCCCGCCTGCCATCGCTCCTCATGTCCCCAGGGAGCCCTGGGTGGCCCTTCTGCAGCCCCCCCATGCAGCCCCCTGCCCCTGCAGTAAGGTTTCCCCAGAGCCCCTGGCCCCCTGGGCTGGCCGTGGGCTACCCCCACCTGTCCCTGTCCCCGTCCCCATCCCTGTCCCCATCCCCATCCCTGTCCCCATCCCTGCCATCCGGGACCCCTGAGCACCTCTCACTCTGCCCAAAGCCGTGGGGCAGCCATGGGGGAGCACGTGGGGGCCAGACACGCCTGGGCAAGGGCGAGCTCTCTGCTCCCAGCCCAGCCCCAGGGGCTACAGGACCCCATTCTGTGGTGGTCCCATGAGGCTGGGGTGTGCAGGGCTGCCCCAAACCTGCTGCAGCCTCTGCAGCAGCCCCTGGCCCCACAGCCTGGTGCTGGAGGTGGGGTGGGCTCTGCAGCCCCAGCCCTGGGCTCTGCACCCCCAGCTGATGTCCTGCACCACTAGCCCAGCTCTCACACCCCCCAGTCTGGGGTCCTGGACCCCCTGCACAGGCTCCAACTTGGCGTCCTGCACCTCCATTAGGGCTCCTGCACCTCCAGCCTGGGCTCCCACACCCCCACCCAATGTCCCACACCCCCAGCCCTGCTCTTGCATCCCCAACCTGGGGTCCTGCACGCCCAGCCCAGGCTCCCGCATCCCCTGCCCAGGGTCCCCCACACACCCCTGATGCCCTGCACCCCCAACTTGGGCTCCCGCACACCAACTTGGGCTCACGCACCCCCAGCCTGGGCTCCCACACCCCCAACCCAATGTCCCGCCCCCCCATCCCAGCTCTTGCACCCCTAACCCAGGCTCCCGCACCTCAACTCGGGCTCCCACACCCTCAGTCCAGGCTCCTGCATCCCCAATCAGGGGTCCTGCACCCCTAGCCCAGCTCTCTCATCCCCCACCCAGGGTCCTGCACCACTAGCCTGGGGTCCCCACACCCCCAGCCTAGCTCTTAAACCCCCAACCTGGGGTACTGCACCTGCAGTCTGGGGTTCCGCACCCCCACCCAATGTCCCACACCCCCAGCCCAGCTCTTGCACCCTCAACCCAGGGTCCCGCACCCCCAGTCTGGTATCCTGCACAGGCCCTTGCACCCCCAACCAAAGCTTCCACATCCCCTGCCCGGGGTCCTACACCCCCACCCAATGTCCCGCACCCCCAACCCAGGGTCCTGCACCCCCAGTCTGGGGTCCTTGCACCCCCAGCCCAGCTCATTCATCCCCAGCCCACGGTCCTACCCCCCCAGCCCAGGCTCCCACATCCCCGCCCGGGGTCTCACACCCCCACCCGATGTCCCACACCCCCACCTGGGCTCCCGTACCCCCGGGGTCCTCGGGGGTCCTCCCGTACCCCCGTACTCGGGGTCCTGCCCCCCAACTCGGTCTCCCACACCCCCGGCCCGGCTCCCCCAGCCCCCCCCCGAATTCTGGCCTGAGCCCTGTCCGGGCGGGGCGGCCCCGGGGGGCGGGGGGGGCCAGGGCCGGGCCGTGGGGGGCTGCGCTCCGTCGGGACACCCCCCCGCCCCCGCCGCCCCTGCCCCGTCCCGGGGGGAGGCGCCGGCCCCGGGCCGGGCCGCGGAAGGAAGCGACGGGGCGGGCGGGGGCCGGGCGCGGCGGGGGGAAGTTTCTCCGCGGGACCGCCTGGGGCGGCGGGAGGAGGCAGCCGCCGACTTCCTCCTCCTCCTCCTCCTCCTCCTCCTCCTCCTGCTCCTGCTGTCCCGGCCCCGCGCCCGCCGCGCCATGCCCCGGGGTGAGTGCGGAGCCGCGTCCCGCTGCCGGCACGGGGACACCCGGCCGGGGACACCGGGAGGGGGGTGGGCGGTCCCGCTGCCGGGGGTCCTGGCCGGTACCGGGTCGGGGTCGGGCTCCTCGTCGGGGCGGCGGGAGGAGCCGCCCGCCGAGGCCAGGGCGGGGGGGCGGCACCGGGACCCGCCCGGAGCGGGGCGGGGGCTAACGGGGGTCCGGGGCTAACGGGGGTCCGCGGTAGCGGTGTGCCGGAGGTCCGGGGCTAACGGAGGTCCAGGGCTAACGGGATTCCGGGCTAACGGCGTGTCGGGGGTCCGGGGCTAACGGCGTCAGGGGTGACGGTGTGTCGGTGGTCCGGGCTAACGGGGGTCGGAGGTGCCGGGAGTTCGGTGTGCGGAGCCCCGGGCGGGAGCGGGGCCGGCAGCTGCCGGGGCAGAGTGGGGACAGAACCGGCCCGGCACGGCCCGATCCCCGCCGCGGGGCCGCTGCATCCACTGCATCCACTGCGCCCGCTGCCCCTGCCCATACTGCAGCGGGCACTGCCCGCACCGTCCCCCGCACTGCACACGCCGCACCGCTCACTGCATGAACGGCTGGGGCACTGCACGGCGCGCCTGGCCCTGCACGGGCTGCACTGCACGCCAGAGGGCACTGCACCCGCTGCACTGCACCCCCTGCACTGCACCCCCTGCCCCCTGCACTGCCCACTGCACCTGCTGCACGCCGGGCACCCCGCTGCAACACCCACTGCATGCACTGCAGGGCTCTGCACCGCACCCTGCACCCACTGAAAGGTACAAACACCGCATGCTGCAGGGCACTGCACACACACACACACACACTGCACCCACTGCACCGCACATCGTTGCAGACACACACTGCACCCACTGCAGCACCCGTGCACTGCACCGCACTGCAGACACCCTGCAACAGGCCCGTTATGACACGCACTGCACGGCACATACGCACTGCGATGCTCATTGCAACACTGCGCGCGCTGCGACAGGCGCGTCACCTGCACGCGCTGTCACACGCCGCAACACAGAGCGCAACACGCTGCAATAGGCGTGCTGCAACGCGCATTCAGCAGAGCCGGCACAGAAATGGCACTGCACACCGCGACCCTAGCACTGCCGTGCCCCTCGCACGCCGCAGCGCTCGCAGTGCCGTGCTCCTCCTCGCACGCCACAGCGCTCGCAGTGCCGTGTGCTCACACACTGCAGCATGCTGGGAGCTGCGGGGGTGGCAGAGGACAGCGTCAGCTCTGCGGTGTGACAGGGCTGTCCCCGGGGTGGGTGACTGGCTGTGGCGGGCACCTGTTGTTTGCCCCTCACCCCCCCCAGGGCCACCCCAGGCCCTCCCTGGGCGAGCGGATGGTGACTCTGTGCTGCAGCCCCACGACTCACCCTTTGTGAAACCCGCTGGCGTTGGGGGTCACCTCTGGAGAGGCTTCGGGGAGCCCTGTCCTGCCCTCCACTCCCCTGTCCTCCCTTCCCCTCCTGGTGTGGGGCACTGGGGGGCACTGGGGGATGCGCTTGGGGCCCTGGGGGGATGTGCTGTGCCGTTGGTCAAACACCAGCTCCCGATTCAGCTTGCGCCGCCTCTCGGTGCTGTCCCGCTGCCAGCTGGCTGCAGAGCAGGGGCACCAGTGGGTACCCGAGTGCCTGGGGGAGACGTCTCCCCCCGGGAGGGACACGCTGTAGCCGTAGATCCATGGTGGGTGCCTGAGCTGGGGTCCCGCTGGGCTCGCTCCTCTTTTTGTGGTGGAAGAAGTACCAGCGGTGGCACGCGGGGATGTCAGTCCAGGCCCCGCCACCGGGGCTGAGCTGTGGCGGGTGTTTCGGCTGGGTGGGCAGCGGGGCTGGCGCTGGGACCCTGGCGTGTGGGGTAGCCAGGAACGGGTCGTGGGTAGCCGGGAGCATCCATGCATGCGAGGGCATTTCTGGTGATGCTGGAGGCGGCCAAGGCCAGCACACCTCGTGGCAGCGGTGGTGCCCGCCGGCGGGTGCAGGGACGGTGTGTGCCTGGTGTGGGCTGCGAGCAGGGGTCGGGCCTCCCGCGCCCGGACCTTTCGTTCGACTGTAGCGTCGAGAGGCGCCAAACTGGCCCAGTGCTGGTGTGCTCAACGCTGTGCCTCGGCAGTGTGAGCTGCTGGCGGTGTGAGCAGCGCCGGGCTGTTTTCTCACCCCGAGGCCATGGAGAGTGGCCTGGCTGGCCCCCGTCTGTCTGTCCGTCCATCCATCCTCTCCATCCATCCATCATCCCCCCTATTCCTCCATCCATCATCCATCCCCATCCATCCCTCCATCCATCATTCCTCTGTCCATCCCAGGATCCCCCCAAGACAGACAACCAGGAGCAGCCCTGGTCGATGCCGTCCCGATCCCACCACCGGCTCGGGGAGGGGGTTTGCTGGCCAGGGCTGGCCCCGGCTCAGGGGCAGCAGCATCACCCTGGGGGGGTCTGGAGCCGGCTGCGACCCCCGGTGCCGCTGGCTTTGGCAGCGCATCGAGCAGGAGGCGGAGGGCAGGGAGCAGCCGCAGCCATGCCAAGGGGCAGAGCGGGCCCCGGCGTAGAGCTCACCCGCCCGGGAGGGAAATAAAATGAGGAAATTAGTCACAACGAGCCTGCAGCTGGAAAATGAGGAAAATCAAAATTCTTCGACTCAGCATGGAAGTTATTTTAGCCACGACGGCAGAGCCCTGGGGCAGAGCCGGGGGTACCGGTGGCAGCACACCTCGGGGAGCATCCCGTGGAGTGGGGACCCCGTCTCGGCCGCCCAGCGCCGAACCCCCACCGCAGCCGTGGCAGAAACCGCCCCGCTCCCACGGCAGAGCGCTTGGCCCCACGGGGTCCCTGCTTGGTATTTATAGATTTTATTAGTTTCCTCTTTCTGCCCGCTGGGCTGGCGGCAACTCCGTGGGGGCCGCGCTGGGCTGCGGGAGCCACCGTGGCTGCTGACCCCCATCTCGGCCCGGCCTGGTCTGTCTGTCTGGGATGGACACACGGGCTGGCCCACGGGTGCCGGCAGCAACGCGCTGGGATGCATTTGCTGCTCCCTGCCAGCACCGCGCAGGGGGGGCTGCCTGCTGTGGGGCGTGGGTGTGGGGTGGGCTGGGTGTTGTGTGATGTGGGGGCTGTTGCACACCATGCCCCGTGCACAGTTTGTGGTGCAGGGTGGTGGGGTGTAGGGCACACGGTGTGGGGTGCAGGGCGGCTGGATGGCGTACGATGTGGGGGCTGTTGTGCACAGCTCGCCGTCTCCACGGTGTGGGGTGCAGGGTGCACGGTGTTGTGGTGTGGGGTGCGACGTAGGGGTGCAGGGCACATGGTGTGGGGGTGCAGGGTGCACGGTGTGGGGGTGCAGGGCGCATGGTGCAGGGTGCGTGGTGTGGGGTGCAGGGTGGGGGTGCAGGATGCACAGTGTGGGGTGCAGGGTGCATGGTGTGTGGTGTGGGGGTGCAGTGTGGGGGTGCTGGGCACACAGTGTGGGGTGCAGGGTGCACAGGGTGTGCTGCGGGGTGCAGGGCGCACGGCATGGGGTGCAGTGTGGGGTGCAGGGCACACGCTGTGGGGTATGGGGTGCAGTGTGGGGTGCAGGGTGCATGCTCTGGGCCGTGGGGTGCAGTGTGGGGTGCAGGGTGCATGGCTTGGAGTGCAGTGGGGGGCGCAGGGTGCACAGCCCACGCGGCATGCTCTGCGGGGATTCGGTGGCGCCGGGTGCCGCGGGGGCTGAGGCCGGCAGCGGGAGGGGAGCCCACGGGGGCGGCTGCTCCGCTCCCCCAGCGGAAAAACCCAGCGGGGAGATGCCCGGGCTGGGAGCTGGCGAGCGGGTTTTGCTTCCCTTTTCTGCTGAAGAAAAGATGAGTTGCTTTTCCCGTCCCGGGGGGTGGTGATGGCGATGGTGGGGCCGAGGTGGGGGGGGAGAGAAGGTCGTGGGGCATCACCCGCAGCCCCACTTGCCCACCCGCACCCTCTCCCAAGCACCCCAAATCCTGTCTGAGCACCCTAGGGTGCTGGGGTGCCACGTCCCCCAGGGTGGGGAGGGTGGTCGGGGTCCTGCTGGGGTGGGGGGTGCTGAGCCCCGGGGCTGGGCACCGTGTGGACCCTGCCGTGCTCCGACTCTTCCTCCTCCGGTTCCCCTCCTGTGGGGCTGGGAAGGGGCAGGCACCTCCGGTACCCCACGGGGTTTGTGCCCCATGGTCTGACGAGGCCGCCTGTGCCTCGGCATCCTTTGGGGGGGCAGAATGGGTTAAAGGTGCTGTGGCATGCGGACTTCCCGGGAGAACAGAGCTGGCCTTGTGCAGGCAGCGGGCAGGGCGGGCAGGGCAGGCAGCGGGCAGGGCAGTGCAGGCAGGGCAGTGCAGGCAGGGCGGGCAGCATACCAAGCTCACCCCGTGTCCCCAGGCACCACAGGGCTGTCCGGGGGCTGCAGGACCCTCGGGTGCCCTGGTGTCGGGATGCTGCGGGGACCGCGGGCCACCTCCACCCCCGGCCTGGCACCGTGGGGATGCCAGCAGGCAACCCCCAGCCCCATCCAGGATGGGTTCCCCGGTTTGTCAGGGCTCTCACTGCCCCTCCTGTCGTCTTTCAGGGGGCAGGGAGGGCTGGGGGGGTCGGACCCCATATGGCTGCAGGTCAGGGGGGCACACAGCCCCCATGACACCCCTCATCCATCCCAGGCAGCCGAGGGAGTGTTGGGGCTTTCGGGATGTGGGGACGGGTGGGGAGCAGGACCTGGGATGGGGGACAGAGCCCCGGGGGCTGCAGCTGGTAGGGGGCAGCTCCGAGGGGGGCCGCAGCCGAAGCCCAAGCCCTCCTGCCACCCACATCCCCCTCATGGCACCCAGAGCGGGGCTGGGGACCTCGGCTGCTGCGGGGGCTCTTGTCTGCACCGAGCCCCCTCCTCGGCAGCAGCTCGCCCTGTGCCTGCAGGCAGCGTGGCCGTGCCTGTGCGTCCCCTCGCCATGACACTGCCCCCGGCCCCGCACCCGGAGCCGGCAGTGCCCGCGGTGCCAGCGATGGCGAGAGCAAAAACAGCCCTGTGCGAGCACCGGGATCCTGCCATGGCCCCTCCTCAGGCAGCATCTGTGCCCACGTTTGCTGCTTGCCCGTGGCAAGCCTACACCCTGGGGCCCTGGGTTATGGAGAAGCGCTTCCCTGTCCCTTGTCACCTCCTCCTCCTCCATTCCCCATAGCAGCGATGCTTCTCATGGGCACCTCATGGGCACGAGCGTTTCCACTCGCGTCCTGTCCCCTTCCTTAGCAGCCCCGCTGACTCAGCCCGGGCCTTTCCCAGGATGTGGATGTGGATGGGGATGCGGACGGGGATGGGGATGGGTACAGGGATGTGCATATGGATGGAGACGGGGATGGGGATGGGGATGTGGATGGAGACAGGGATGGGGATGGGTGCCTGCTGGGTGCCAGCTCACCCCGGCGTGCCCACGGCCCCCGGTTTGGTGGTGCAGGGTTTGAACTCGGCGTGACCAGTGCACGCTGTCCCCCACTGTCGCAGGGCCATGGCTGGTGCTCAGGGGCCACCCCGCTCCCCGAGGGATGGGGGGCTGCAGCCGGGGGGCACCACTCTGTCCCTGTGTCCCATGCGAGCCACCCCTTGCACCCCGCTTCTGGCCACGGCGGCTCCTCCGCCGGGGCCGGCTCCTGCCCATCTGTTCTGCTGCCAACATTGTCCTTGGGTGCCGGCGGCTCTTCCTGCCCCTGTCCTTCCCCCGGGTGTTTATTTATAGCCAGCGACGGGCCCCGGCCGTGGCTCCTCCAACTGCTCTGCCCATGGGGTGTCCCCAGGACCCCACTGCTCCCTGTGCTGGGGAGGGCTCCCGGTGCCCCCGGCTCCCCCCGGCAGCCTCTCAGGGCAGCAAACTGCCCCCACAACCCCTGACCTGGCGCCTGAGGCTGCTGTGGGACCCCTCTCGCTCCCACCGCAGCTGGGTGACCCCAGCTGGAACCCGCTGCCCCAGCCTGGGGGGGTCCCCCGGTGTCACACCATCAGCCAGCGGGTCCTGGCAGCCGAGGGACACCAGCCTGAGGGGCAGCGGGGACCCTCCGCCAAAGTGCCCAGTGTGCAAATAGCTACGGGGTCTAAGGGTGCCGGTGGGGACGCTGGTCACCTTGGGGTGCCCATGGGCGCTGGGAACACTGGTGACCGGGTGGGCCACGGGGACAGCAGGAGCCTGGGGGTGCCAGGGGGCTGCGTGCCCTGTTAGGGGGGCTCACGGAGCACCTTCGGGCCCTGTGATGCCTCGGGGTGGCTGCCGCTCTGGGGTGCTGCCCCTCGTTCCCCCGGCACCCCTCCACCTCCCTGCCCTCCCCATCTATCGCACCCCCTCGCACTTCCTGGCTGAGTCCCCCCCGGTGATGTCCCTGCAGCGGGGACGCTGCACCCCCCCCGGTTTCAGCTCCGCAGCCCTGCCTTCGGGTGGTCTTAAACCCCCGGCGTGTTCCCCCGGCCCGGCTGAGCCTGGTGCCGCTCGGTGCACCTCCCGTCCTGCCCCGTAGGTTCCCCGGGGACATGGCCGCTCCCCAGGGCCCCACGAGGGGGATGGTTTTGCAAAGAAAACCAAAGGCTAGGATTTAGAAATAACCTTTTGGGTGTTTTTTTTCTTCACAAAGCAAAGCCCAGTTTGGGTTTATTTCGGCCAGGGAGCGACTGGCCCCCGCTCCCAGCTCCCGGCTCCCCGGCGCCTCTGGCTTGGGAAGACAAGAGAATTTAAATCTCAAATATGAACCAAAATGGCTTTCCAGGAAAAGTCTTAATTTTGCCATCTCTTCAACCTGGCCTCATCAGAAAAGGAAAAAAACCTCTGCAGCGGCGCTGCCGGCTGCCCTGGAGGGTCTGAGGGAGAGCAAGGCCAGCGGGGGCCCGTACGCCCTGAACCTTGTGGGCGGCGGGGTGAAATGGGTTGCAACTGGGTCAGACAGGGCCAAACTGGGTCAGATGGGTCCCAACCAGCACAGCCAGGTCCCCACCATGGCGCGATGGCGGGGGCTGTGTCCCCTTCCAGGGGCTGTGTCCCCCCTGCCCCGGGAGCCCTGGGCAAAGAGAGGGAGTGGCTGCGGGACAGAGGGGGCGCGGGGGCCATGGGGTGCCACGTCCCACATCCCCACTGCGTCTGCGTGGTCCCGCTGGTCCCCCGGTGGCTGGGGGCAAGCAGAGTGGCCAGGGCTGGACACCAGTATGGGGGTGTTTTGGGCGCGATGCCGGGGGAGCCGGCTGTGCCCGCTCGGTGCTGCGGGGGTGGCGGGCGAGGAGCCAGTGGCAGCACCCGCGTCCCCATGGCGCTGAACGGTGACAGTGGCACGAGGCAGGGGGGGGCAGTTACAGCCTCCCTGGAGGGTGCCCGTCCCTGGAGACGGCCCCGCGCAGCCATGGCGGGAGCTCGGTCTCCCATTGCCCTGATCCTGCTCCCACGCATTCTGCTCCTGCTCCCATTGCCCTGATCCACCTCTTTCTCCCCCTGCGTTGATCCTGCTCATCCTGCTCCCATCCCTGTCACCCTGCTCCCGTCCCTGTCACCCTGCTCCTGCTCCCGTTGCCCTGATCCACCTCCTTTTCCCCCTGCCCTGCTCCTGCTCATCCTGCTCCTGTCCCCATCACCCTGATCCTGCTCCTACTGCCCTGCTCCTGCTCTCATCACCCTGATCCATGTCCTTCTCCCATTGTCCTGCTCCTTCTCCCACTGCCCTGATTCTGCTCCCCCTGCTCCTGTCCCCATCACCCTGCTCCCGCTCCCTGCTCCCATCACCCCTGCCTCCTGCTCCCAGTCTGGATCCCGCTCCTGCTCCTGTCCCCATCACCCTGATCCTGCTCCCACTGCCCTGCTCCTGTTCCCACTGTCTGGATCCTGCTCCCTGTCCCCATCACCCTGCTCCTGATCCCATTGCCCTGATCCGCCTCTTTCTCCCACTGCCTGGATCCTGCTCCTGTCCCCATCTCCATCCTCCTGCTCCCACCACTCTAGCTCTTCTCCCTCCTTCCCAGCTTCGTGCTGCTGCTCCAAGCCCCGCAGACACCCGCGGGGGTCCTGCTGCCTGCTGCTGCCTGCACCATCGCCGAGCACCTCCCCGGCCCCGGGGCACCCCTCCGGAAATCCTCCAGGCTGCATTCGTGACCAAAGCGGGGAGAAAATCGAGGCCGAAGGCCGAGTGTTTATTTGTCACCCGCCGGGATCCCGCAGCCCCGGCGCTGCCGTGGCCAGTGGCTTCCTGCTGCGGGCGGGGGGGGGCGGGGAAGGGGGGGCTGCCTGCGATGGCCCCACTGCTCCCCAGTGCTGTGGCCCCATTCATAGGCTGAAGACCCAGGGGGATCCCCCCCCCACGCTGTGGACACACTTTAGCAGTGGGGAAACTGAGGCACGGCGCTACGGGGTGGCTTCAGTGGCGCTGGGGCCGGGACCCCCCCGCCTCATCCTGCCTGCAGCCGGGGGTGCAGCGGGGCGGGCGGGGAGCCAGGCAGGGCGGGGGTCACGGCGCAGCCGGCCTCGCCGCGGGCAGGAAGCCGGGTGTCAGGGCGGGAAGAGGAAGAGCGACTTCCCCATCCGAGGGGGCAGGGTCCGGCCCGGTGGGGGGCTCAGGGCAGGGGGTACAGACCCTTCCCCAGGCCTGCAGCCCCGGGGGGGCTCTGGGGAAGGGTGTGCCCCCTCCCAGCCCAGGGCTCTGGGCTGATGTGGCATCCCCAGCACCTCCGCTCCCTCCCCGTGGCTGCGGCACGTGAGCCCCTGCCCTGGCCGAGATAACCCTTACGTTGTGATAAATCCTTGGGGGCAGCTGCTGCGTCGATGGCCGGATCCTGGCGGGGAAAGGGGCTGCCGGTCCCACGGGTGGGCACCCTCCAGCCCGGGCACCGTGCAGTGTCCCTGCACCACCACAGGGCTGGGCTCAGCAGCGCCCGGCAGCAGGAAGGGGAGCAGGATGCGGCCCTTAATGGCAATTGCAGAGGGAACCTGAGGAAGGCGAAGAGGGAAACGCGCACCGGGCTTGGGGATAAACACAGCTGCCGGAGCGGACGTCAGCCCTGAGGGCTGGCACCAGCCCCGCTCGGCGTGTGCAGCACCGGGCACCAGGGCTGGGGGACACGACGGCAGCCTGCACAGTCCCACAGCCCAAATCCGCTTCCACCTGCGTGCCCTGCTGCCCCTGTCCCGGACCGGGCTGGAGGCACGGCATGGCATGGCATGGCACAGCATGACGTGGCACAGGGTGCTGCAGCAGCGTGGCTATCCTGGGAGCACCGTCCCGGGGACGATGCGCGGTCCCTGTGCACGCCAGCTGTGGTGACACACACTTTTGCCCTGGGTCAGGGGATGTGGTTGCCTGTAAGGGGGGTCTCTGGGCTGCTGCGCACTGCAGGAGCCGCGGGATGGAGGGTGAAGCAAGTATGACCTGCCCCTCTGCACCCTCCGTCCTCAGGAAGCCCGAGTGAGGGAACCACGGTGACCCCAGCCCCGGCATGTCCCCCTCCCCTGACCCTCTCCCCTCCCTGCAGGCTGCTGAAGGGGACGCGAGGGACGCTGAGCTGCAGGGATGCAGAGCATCAAGTGTGTGGTGGTAGGCGACGGGGCGGTGGGGAAGACCTGCCTGCTGATCTGCTACACCACCAACGCCTTCCCCAAGGAGTACATCCCCACCGTCTTTGACAACTACAGCGCCCAGAACACGGTGGATGGCAGGACTATTAACTTAAACCTGTGGGACACAGCCGGCCAGGAAGAGTACGACCGCCTTCGGACGCTTTCCTACCCCCAGACCAACGTCTTCATCATCTGCTTCTCCATTGCCAGCCCGCCCTCCTACGAGAACGTCAAGCACAAGTGGTACCCGGAGGTGTGCCACCACTGCCCCAGCGTGCCCATCCTCCTCGTCGGCACCAAGAAGGATCTGAGAAACAACCCCGAGACCATGAAGCGGCTCAAGGAGCAGAACCAGGCGCCCATCACCACCCAGCAAGGCATCAGCCTCTCCAAGCAGATCCGTGCTGTCAAGTACCTGGAGTGCTCGGCGCTCAACCAGGAAGGCATCAAGGATGTCTTCACTGAGGCGGTGCGGGCCGTGCTCAACCCCGTCCCGGCCAAGCCCAAGAAGCCCTGCGTCCTCTTGTGACGGGGCTGCGGGCCACCAGCGAGAGACGATCCTGCCCCTGCCCCGGCCCCGCTGCCCCGCCAAGACACTGCCCGGCACTGCCAGAACCGCTCCCCCCCACGTCCCCATGCCTTGCTGCCCCCCCCAGGGACGGTGGGACCGGGGCCACCAGCCCGAAGCCGCCAGCTTTAATAATACAGACCTCGTTTGCACTAACTGGCTGTCCGCCTCGCGGGCAGCGGGGCTCCCCCAGCCCCGCGGGACCCCCACCCTGGCCCTGGCTGTCAGCGTTTGCTTTTGGGTGACTCCTCTCCGGTCCCAGCACAGAGCGACGCTTCCTGAGAAGGGGATGCCCGGGGTGGCCGAATGCCCCCCTCCTGCCCCAAGTCCTGCACAGGGACCTGCCACCCCCGCCCCGAGCACCCCATGGGGACCTGCCACCCCCATCCCCTGCACCAGCGGGGCTGCGGGGGACGCGGGGGAAGGTCCTCAGCCCCTCTGTGCCAGCCCCGGCACTTGGCCATCTCCGAGCATCCCGCTGCCCCGGCGCTGGTGTGGCCCCGTCCTGCCGCGAGGTGCCGGCGGCTGCACCAGGGATCTTCTGGGGGGTGTTTGGGGTGAGCCCAGCCCCGCGCAGCGTCGCTGTCTCCCTGGGGCCAGCGCTGGGGAAGTCCAGCCCTGGTGGGAGCGGAGCCAGCGCTGCCGGTGGACTCTGCCAGAGGAGCGTGGTCCTGCGCCAGCTGGTGCCAGGGCTCCGCAGGGCGGCGGGACTCACCTTTCACCAGCCGCTCCCCGAGTTGCTTCTCCTTAAATAAAAAGAGACATGCCCAAGCTCCCCGTCTCCTGTGCTCTCCCGCGCGTGCCCACCGTCCCCGGGCACCGGGACACCCCTGCAGCCACCCCGGGGGACACGGGTGGTCCTACCCCGAGCTGGGCAACGACCCCTCGCCCTGCCAGGGATGAGATGAGGGTGCTGGTGGCAGCTATGGGGTCTCTGCCTGGGGGGGGTTGATGGCCAGGGGAAGCCCGGGGTGCCCCTGCCATGGCCAGCCCTGACCCCCCCTGGCCACCTCACGTCCACTCGGGGCCAGTGCTGAGCTCCCTTGCTGGGGGGCTTGGGGACATTGCAAGGGATAGGAACAGGGGCATTGCAGGGGGTGGCCGTGGGGACATGGTGCTGGGTGGGAATGGGGACACCGGGGATGGGGACACTGCAGGGGTGGGCACAGGGGGCTGCAGGAGTGAGGTCCCCTCCCTGTGAGCCCCCCCGGCCCCCCCAGCTCTGGCTCTGCCCTGTCCTGCCCCGCTCCAGAGCTGCAGGCAGAGGCCAGAGCCCCGTGTCCCCGCGCCCGGGGTGTCCTGGGGGACCCCGGGTCCCGCCGCCAAGTGCTGATGGCGCCGCTGGCGGCAGTGAGGGCCCGGCAGCAGCCCTGGCGCTGGGCCGCGCTCGCCGCCCCCTCGCCAGCCCCCGCGGGCTGCCGGCACGTGCTGGCGGGCAGCCGGATCCGGCGAGACCTGGCAGAGCCCCCGCCGCCGCGCACACGGGCCCCTTGTCTGCCCGCGGGGCCTTCCTGCAGGAAGGGCAGAGACCCGGCGCCCGCCACAAGCTGCCTTTGTTCCCCACTGCCATTTCCCGGCCAGAGCCGGGGGGCCGCCGGGGGCCGGCGTGGGCGATGGTGCCTCGAGGCAGGGTGGTTCCGGCCACATCCCATTCCCATCCCCCTCCCACCGCCATGCCTTGACGCAGCCTCCTGGGGCCGGTGCAAAGCGTGCCCCCCCACCCCCAATCCTGGACCCCCAGTCAGGAGCCTGCAGTGTGGGGCATCGCCCCAGCTTGTCCCTGGGGGGCTTGCAGGTCTTGGCTGCACCAGATCCTCCTCCCACTGTGGGGCATCACCATGGTCATCCCTTCTCCCACCGTGGGGGACCCCCATGGCCGTGTCCTGCTCCCACTGTGGGGCATTTCTGTGGATATGTGCTGCTCCCTCTGTGGAGGATCCCCATGATCATATTCTGCTCCCACCTCGGGGGGGGTTCCCATGGCTGTGTCCTGCTCCATCCGTAGGCATCTCTGCGGCCATGTCCTGCTCCCACTGTGGGGCATTTCTGTGGCCATGTCCTGCTCCCTCCGTGGGGGATCTCCATAGTCATGTCCTGCTCCATCTGTGGACATCTCTATGGCCATGTCCTGCTTCCTCCGTGGGGGCTCCCCATGGCCATGTCCTGCTCCCTGTGTGGGCATCTCCAAGGCCATAGCCATGTCCTGCTCCATCTGCGGACATCTCTATGGCCATGTCCTGCTTCCTCCGTGGGGGCTCCCCATGGCCATGTCCTGCTCCCTCTGTGGGCATCTCCAAGGCCATAGCCATGTCCTGCTCCATCTGTGGACATCTCTATGGCCATGTCCTGCTTCCTCCATGGGGGCTTCCCATGGCCATGTCCTGCTCCCTGTGTGGGCATCTCCAAGGCCATAGCCATGTCCTGCTTCCTCCATGGGGGCTTCCCATGGCCATGTCCTGCTCCCTGTGTGGGCATCTCCAAGGCCATAGCCATGTCCTACTCCCTCCATGGGGGCTTCCCATGGCCATGTCCTGCTCCCTGTGTGGGCATCTCCAAGGCCATAGCCATGTCCTGCTCCCTCTGCACAGTCCTGGCAGGGTTGTATCCCGGTCCCACTGCAGCAGCAGGATCTGACCTTCATCCCCACTGTTGTCCCAGGGGGAATGCGTTGCTGTGGGGGGCTCCCTCCTTTGGGGCCAGGGCTGCAGGCGGGGTCACTGGCGCATGAGGGGCTGTGCCACCCCACAGATCTCCCGTGGGCCAGGGCTGACGGCAGAGCCGTGGGTGCCACAGTGTGGGGCTGCACAGGGCAGAGCTGGGGGGCTGGGATGCCCTGCACTGTCGGGGGACCCTCACTACGCCCAGGGTGCCACCGCAGGGATGTCCCCATGCCCAGGGCAGGAGCTGCCCAGTGGTCTCCTGCCAGGGCACCAACGCAGACCCCATCCCCAGGGCTGGCAGGGTGCAGGCAGGGTGCCGGCAGGGTGCAGGCAGGGGCTGCGAGGTGCCACCCCGCTGGGGTCCGGTGGCGCAGCGCGTGCTGGGACGAGGCGGGGACCCCGGGGCAGGATGCCATGAGAGGCAGCGGGATGTGGCCCTGCCCTGGCCCTGGAGCGATGGGATGACCTCATGGCTGTTCCCCTCCCAGCTGCTCCCCGGCCCGGCTCCAATGATCTCAGGGCCCTGCCATGGCCCCTCCGCCCCAGCAGGACCCCCCAGCACGAGGTAGAGGGAAACTGGGGCTCCGGGCAGCTCCCCAGCCCCCAACTCAGCCCCAGCTCTGTGCCCCAGCCCCCAGCTGTGCCCACCCCAGCCCTCCTGGTCACAGGCACCGCTCCCCCAGGCTGTGCTGGCTACCGGCCCCGTGGCATCCACAGCCGAGTCTGTGGCCCCCGGGGCCGGGTGGGGAGCGGAGCCGCCAGCTGCAGGGTGGACTCAGCCCAGGAGCTCTGCGCCTCCAGCCTGGCTCCCCGGCCAGCTCCCGGCCTCCTCCAACCCTGCTGAGCCTGCCCCAGCCTCACCCAGCACTCGGGGTCCACATCCTGCACCCCAGCACCCAGGGTCCATGTGCTTCACCCCAGCCCCATCCCCCAGGATCCACAGCCCACATTCCAGCACCCAGGGTCCATGTCCTTCACCCAGCCCCTAGGATCCACATCCCAGCCATCCACATCCTGCGCCCCGGCCCCAGGGATCTGCATCCTGCACCCCAGTCCCAGCGCCCGGGATCACAGAATGCCAGAATCCCGGGTTGGAAGGGACCTCAGGGATCAGCTGGTCCAACCTTCCGTGGCACAAGCACGGTCTAGACAAGATGGCCCAGCGCCCTGTCCAGCTGGACCTTAAAAGTGCCCGATGCTGGGGAATCCACCGCTTCCCTGGGGAGATTATTCCAGTGGCTGATTGTTCTCACTGTGACAAATTGCCCTCTTGTGTCTAATTGGAATCTCCCTGGCAGTAACTTGTACCCATCACCCCTCATCTTTTCCCCTCGTCTTTTCCGTGTGACCCCTTGTAAAAAGGGAGTCTCCGTCTTCTCTGGAGCCACCCTCTGAATACCGGAATGTGGGGATCAGGTCTCCCCTGAGCCGCCTTTTCTCATGGCTGAACACACCCGGCTCCCTCGGCCTTCCCTCATGGGGCAGCTTCCATGTCCCCGAATCGTCTTGGTGGCCCTTCCCTGGCCCTTCTCCAGCCTGGCCCCAGCTGTTTTGCATAGCGGGGACCGAAACTGAGCCCCGTGTTCCAGGTGTGGCCTGGCGAGCGCTGAGCAGAGCGGGACAAGGATTCTTTGTCTCTGCTGGCGATGCCCTTGGCGATGCAGCCCAGCGTCCCGCTGGGTTTCTCTGCCGCAGCAGCCCCCTGCTCGCTTACCTTGAGCTTGGTGTCACCAGGACCCCCCAGGGCCCTTCCCA
Source organism: Rissa tridactyla (assembly GCF_028500815.1). Taxonomy (NCBI): domain Eukaryota; kingdom Metazoa; phylum Chordata; class Aves; order Charadriiformes; family Laridae; genus Rissa; species Rissa tridactyla. Next base: position 11,695,084 of record NC_071466.1, on the reverse strand, counting down.
CAGCGCTGCCCCCGAGCCGGGCAGATCCCAGCCTGTGCTGCACTCTGGGATTGTGTGTTCCCAGCTGCAAGACCTTACACTCATCCTTGTTGAACTTCATCAGGTTCTTAAATGATCTGCACCCCACACCCCAGGACCCAGGGTCCATGTTCTGCACCCCAGCTTCAATCCGGCTTCAACACCCAGGATCTCCATCCCACACCAGCACCCAGGGTCCACGTCCTGCACCAAAGCCCTGACCCGCCCTGTCCCGGCATCCCAGGAAGGGCCAGGACCCACTGGCCGTGCCGGGGCCATGCGCTGGCCAGGCTGGGTGGACGTGGCATAGAGGTTGCTGAGAGCTCACAAAAATACTCAGTGCTTTATTTCAACCTCAAAACCAAGGCGCAGACGCCACCGGGGACAGCACGCCACACGCATGCAGCTGGGGCAGATGGATGGAGCCTGGCCCAGCGTGGTGGGGACACTCACAGATGGACACGCACGCGGCAGGACCCACTCAATGGCCAGCCTGGCCCTGGCTCAGCCAGGGCCACTGGCCAGGGCGCTGTGGCTCCTGCTGGAGGAGGCTCTGCCCAAGCCCCGGGAGTGCAGGGACAAGCGCTGGGACATCCCAAGGGACAGCTGGTGGCAGCTGCATTCACATGAAGGGCAGTTGCAGGGACCTCATGGTCCTTCACGGCCGAGTGTGATGCGGGGTGCACCCTGGCAAGCACAGAGCTCCCCAAATTCCAGACAGCCCCTGGTGCTGACAGGCTCAGCCCTCTCCCCCTGCCCATTCCTCTTCCAGAGAGGCTCCAGGAACGAGACCCCCTGCTCTCCACGCACAGCACCGGCTCCCCGGTGCCTCCCTGTGCGGGATGCGGCCGAGCCCTCCTGGCCCGTGGCCACGGCCCCTCCGAGCCAGAGCAGCGGCGGGTCCCCTTCCACCAGTGTCGCCCGGCCTGGCCGTGCAGGAGGAGCAGAGGAGCCTGGGGACGCTGCCAGCACCCAGTTCCCACGCTGATGGCACCATCACCATGCCACCCCCCTGCAGCCGGAGCCCGCAGATGGGGGGTCACTGCCAGTGCCCTTCTCCCGGGGCGGCAGCACCGCTGAACCCCAGCAGGCCCCAGCTCAAGCCCTGGGGCACAGGGGAAGCCGTGCCATGACAGCGAGGACCTCCAGTACCAGCCCACTCGCCCTTCCTCCCCAGACTGGGCTGGAACTGGGGCACGACCCCCCCGCGAGCACCCTTTGCTTGCTGGGGGGGGTGCTTCTGGGAAAGGCAGAGCAGGAGAGAGAGCGTGGATGCTCTCAGCATCCCATGCGCCCGGTGCATGGGACGGCACCGTGGGAGGCACTTCCCTCCCGTCAACATGGGACCCTGCCCCAGCCCCGGTGGGAAGAGCAGTGCCCAGAACCAGCCCCTGGCCGCTGCTCCCGCGCTCACCCTGGGCTCGGAGGGAGCCGGGACCCAGCCCCAAGCCCGGCAGTGTGGGCCCGTCTCTGCCCCAGCCCCACAGCAAAGGTTTTCCAAAAGAAGCCAAGGCTCTGGGCCACTCCGTGTCTGGGTGCAGAGGACCCCTTTTTGAGGACCGTGGCCAAGGACCCCCAGCCTGGAGGAGGAACCATGAGACCACCCAGGCAATGCAAGGGCAGGGCAAGGCTGGCCCCCCACGCCCTGATGCTGGAAGCAGAATTCTGTTCTGCCTGGAGCATCCTCCAAAGAAACAGGCAGCAGGTAACTGCCCCCCTCTTCTGTCCTCCTGCCCATCCTGGTAGCCAGCAGGTAGCCAGGGCAGGGGGTACTGGCCTCAGGGGTCCCCAGGAAGAGCCCCCAGCTCCCCCATAAGAGAGCTCCAGGTGCAGCCAGGCACCATGCACAGACACTTGTGGGGCCCAGGACCCCAGGACAATCCTTGTGGCAGCTCCATGGCAAGCACCCTGGCCCCAGCCGTGGGGCAGCAGGAGAGGGAAGGGGCTTCTCTGCCTCCCCCAGGGGAAGAGCAGCCCCTGCCTGGCACCGGCCCGTGGAAGGCTAGAAGTGCTTGTCCTCCAGCAGCGAGCTCACCACCAGCTCCTTGTTGCCGAAGTCCCAGAAGGCAGTCATGTGGAAGGCCATGTTGGAGAGGACAACCAGGTACTCCAGGAACGCGAAGATGGTGTACACTAGAGGAGGAAACACAGCTGGTGAGGGGAATCTGCAGCGAGATCTGCCCCGGGAGCCGGGGGGGTCTCCTGGGACACCTCCCTGGGGAGCAGGGCACAGGGTGAGTGGCTCATCCCCTGCTTGAACCCATGAGGGAGAAGGAAGAAGAAGGGCACCATCCCTCCTGGGGGAGCTCTCCTGGCCTCTGGCTGGGATTTGACAGGGAAGGCATCACCCTGGCCCCTTCCCCACGCACATTCCCCCTGGCACGGCCAGGCAGCAGGGATCCCACAGCCCTGCCCCAGCCCCCTTACCTCCGGGGCCACAGTACCAGTTGTGGTGGAAGTAGACGCACACGGCAAACGCAAATGTGATGAAGGTGAAGAAGAAGAGCAGCTGCTTCCACTTGTACGACTTGCGCTCCTGGAAGAGGCCAAGAGCTGGGTCACAAACCCGTCTGGTCCCTGGTACCTCCCCCGTCCCTCTCGCCCAGCACGGCAGGGACACGCTGAGGCCACAAGGGGCTCAGCCCTTGCCACTGCGGGTGCCAGAGATGCTGGACCCCCATCCCCAGGGAAGCTCTGCCCTGGTGCCACGCAGCCCCAGGGGCACCTGCAGGCACCGGGAGCCCCCCTGCACCCCGGCTCCTTGGGCACAGCCACCCAGGGAAGGACCACGGGCTGCAGCAGTTGCTTTGGCAGGGCTGTGACCTGGGGACGCACGGGAGGATCGCTCCTACACGGAGATAAACCGAGCTGATGCCAGGGCTCTCCAGAGCAGGGCTCAAGGCAGCCCCAAGGCCAGCTCCCACCCGGGACTTGCTGCCGCAGCCGAGGGGTGACGGGAGCTGCAGGGACCTCCAGCACCATCGGACACCAACAAGCCACGCAGCCCCCAGCAAACACAGCTGACCCCCGAGGCAGGAGCACCCATGGTGGTGCCGGGATGCACACGGGGCCCTCGCAGCTCCCCGAAGACGGGCCAACGGGTCTACCAGACGGTAGATCCTCCGGCTGTGGATGGGGCGGCTGCAGGTGGCCCCAGCTCCCCCGGGCGCTGCCCAACCGCCCCGGTGCGGGGAATTCACCAGTGTGCGCAGGCGGCGGCAGCCGGCGCTGCACCCCCTCGCTCGCAACTGTGCCGGGGAGGAGGAAACCACATGAAGGGGTGGCAGCCGGCGCGGGCACCGTGCTGGAGACAACACACAAGCCACCCTGGTACTGGGGGAGGCCCCATCCTGCCCCCCAGCACCATCTCCGACAGCGCAATGGGCGGGAGCAGAGCACAGGCTGCTGCCAGCTGCCCCCCATGCCCCCAGCAGCGCACAGCTTGCTGCTTCTGTGCTGGCAGAGTCTGTCCCTCCCAGCAAAGGGGGCAGCCCGGGGGCCAGCCCTGGTCCCTACGGTGGGCTCCCCCAACCCACTGCCCCATCTGCACCCTCCCCAGCATCCCTTGAAGCTGTGGCCCCCCTGGGAGCCACGGTGGGTACCAGCTCCAGCCCCCTTCCTGCCTTTCTCCCATCATGCTGAGCATCGCGGAGAAAGAAACTGCAAGCCCTGGGGTGAGCAGGGAGCCCCCATGGCAGGGGAACCCCAAACGTTAGCTGGACACCAAGGAGGAACAGGGGAGACCCCAGTGTCTCCACCCCAGTGCAGGGCAGCCAGCATGGGGGTGGGAGGGCTGGAAAGGAGGGGGTCGGCCCCATACAAAGGGGCCGGGGATGCCACAGAGGGCCCAGACACAGGCTGTTATTCCCGTTTCTGGGTGGGAGGGGAATTTCCCCCTCGTCTGACGTTTCACGTGAGACAAAAACTCCATTTTCAGGGACTGCTGAGAATAAGGAAAATTTAAATTGCCCCATCAAACTTTCCATTACCCCCCCGGAAAGCACGCCGGCGGGCTGAGCTGATCGCCCCGCGAGCGCAAACGGGTCACAGCAAGGACGAAAACCCAGAGAGGAAGGACGGCCTCGCCATCGCCTTCGCCATATGGGGACGTGGGGCCGACGCCGCCTCCGCCCCGCGGGGCCTGAGCCGGTCCTTTCCCGCTCGGGCTGAGGAGGGTCCCCCTCCCCAGTGGGTCCCAGGAGCCTCTGAAGCAGGCAGCCCTGCCCACAGCCCCTGCCCACCAGGAAGCCAGAGGCGGTGGGTGCTGAGCTGTGAGGGTGCGGGGCCAGCGGCACGGCGTGGAGCGTGCGGCGGTGCCAACCCAGGAGTTAAATAACAATGAGCGGCCGGGGCCGAGGCGTTATGTAAAGTTTCACACCGGAAAAGCGAGTCACAAAACAGCCTTGTTTTCCTCCAGGTCCCACGGCAGCGGAAACAGTTGCGCTGCGACGCGGCAGCTGCGTCCCGCTCGTGACAGCAAGGTGAGCCGCGCTTCCCCGCTGGGCTCCCCTGCACTGCATGGCACCGTGCTGCGCTGCACAGCACTGCATGGCACTGTGCTGCGCTGCACAGCACTGCATCATACGGCACCGCACGGCACTGTGCTGCGCTGCACAGCACTGCATCATACGGCACCGCACGGCACTGTGCTGCGCTGCACAGCACTGCACTGCATCATACGGCACTGCATCACACCACACTGTCTCATACAGCACCACATCGCACCGTGCTGCTCTCCACTCTGTCATACGGCACTGCATCGTACCGTCCTGCACTGCACAGCATCATCTCATACAGCACAGCACTGCACCACATCATATGGCACCGTGCTGCGCTGCACTGCGTGGCACTGCACCCTGGGGCACTGCACTGCACCCTGGGGCACTGCAGTGTGCTGCACTGCATGGCGCCGGGCAGCTCTGAACCGCACCGTGCAGCGCCACGCCACTGTACTGTACCACGCAGCACCCCATTGCACTGCACAGCACTGCATCACGCTGCACGGCCCCCGAATCCACACCCTGCAGGAGGCTGGTGCTCCTAGTGGATTTAAGGCACCCCCAGATTCCTCAGAAGGGGCCCCCAGTGACCAGGCAGCTGAACCTCCAGGGATGTCCCCAAGGAGTGCTGCAAGGGGCCACGGTGGGGGACCCCCAGCAAAGCCTGGGCTGTGGGAAGCAGCAAGGTGGCAGTGGGTACAGTCCAGGCTGGCAAGTGGACAGGCAGCGCATCCCCATCGGGCACCGGCAGCTCCCGAAGCCCCCGCCACGCTGCCTGAAGCACAGGCAGGCTGGTTCCTGACGCCTCTTCCTCCTCCTGCCCCAGGGCAGAGGGGGTAACGCTGCAGCACTGCATCTCCCCCCGCGGTCCCCATGCTCCTCCCTGCTACGGCTGGGCATCCAGCTCGGGCTGCCCACGCTGCTGCAGGCACCTTCCCCGAGGAGCCGCAATCGGTGACAGATTTCAAGCCAGCGGCTGCTGAGAAACCTCTGTTCAAGCAACGTGGGCATCTGTGGCGACATGTGCTGCCTCCCAGCCCCCGAGCGCCCCTGGGGACCCACCGCTGGCAGCAGGCACCCTGCATGTATAATCTGCTGGGGCACTGGGCTGAGCTGGACGTGCCCTGGCATTAGGGATTAACAGCTAATTCGCCAGTCATCTCTATAATCCTTGGTCAGGCTGGGCCCAGCCCAGGGACTGGCCCTCCAGGGAGAAGCAGAGGGCGAGCACAGAGGGCACCTCTCCACCCTGAAACCCCAGAGACGCAGGGTCAGCGTGCTGCAGTGTGAGACCGGGGTGGCTGCTCCTACAGGGACACCCTCCAGGGTCCTGCAGCAGGAGACCCCCAGGTTAGTGCCTTGGAGGGGAGCTGGCAGCTCTAAGTAGCCCAGCAGGAGGTTGGAGCCCCCACACTCCATCTCCCTGCCAGGAAAAAGAGGGATAAGAAAATCCCAAGGATGTGGGACACACACTGAGGCAGGGAGGATGGTCTTACAGCCTGGCAAACCCAGGGGGAGAGCGGTGCACCCCTCCTTCCCCAGGAAGGAAGACCCCTGACCCCAGGACTAACCCTGACCCTAAGCCTGACCCAGCACCGGGCAGTACAGAACCTGCTCCCCTGCAGGGCTGGGGCAGAGGGGTGATGCCGGGGCACTCCCATGCCTGGCACCGTGGTGCAGCAGGTATCAGCCACCCAGGGTCGGGTTGCTCCAAGCTCAGGCGGCGTCAGGCTCCCCCCGGCCCTTGCTGGGGCTGCTGGGCTGGTGCAGCTGCAGCTGGCAATGCTCAGCTGCCAACCCTGGCTTCGCAATTTCCTCCTGGCAAGACAAACCAGGGCACCTGGCATCCCCTGCAAACCACTCCAGTTTCACGCAGCCCCCTCCCCGAGCCAGGCCTCTGTAGCCGGACACATGTCTGGCCTAGAAAACCACAGGCTAATTATATTTAGTCCGTCAGCTTGCAGGCTTTGAGCTGAGGCACATTCCCCGTGCACACAAAGGTGAGTCAGGAGCAGGAGCCCAGATGACTGGGGAGAGGAGGAGATTCCGGCTGCACCAACGCAGCCCCATGGGGATAGCCCTGCAGTGCCAGGGACGCTGGCCCATGTGGCTCTGAGCCCATGGAAGGCGCCCGGTGTCTCTTTTCCTGTTGCCGGGAGGAGCCCCCAGCCCCACAAACCCAGCTCCAAGGGCTGGAGGGCAGCTGCTGTGAGCAGCGGGTAGGAAACACCAGCAAGGAGGCACGGAGCCTCCTGCTTCTTCCACTGCCTCCGGAGAGGAAGAAGAGGGACCTCGCAGAGTTCACACCCCAGTTCCTGATGGGGACAGGGAATGGAATGGCAAAATGACATTAATTCCAAACGCAACAGCTATGCTCTCCTGGGATCTCCCAGGCAGTGGCTCTGCTCCTGCAGCCATCCCTTCCCAGGGGACAAGCATCACCCTCGAGGCTACGTGCCGCACATCAGTCCCAGCTCCCCCTCGAGCATTTCTGGCTCCCCTGTGGTGAACCTGACGACAAACTGCCCCAGCACCGAGAGCTCAGCACCGGCATATTTATAGAGGGCTTGTGTGAGCTGCCGCCACCGCCCCCACGGGCTGCCGGCTAGGCGACAGTGCTACCAAGGAGCCAGGCTGAAACCATGCATGTTCACCGACCGCCGTTTGTGGTACTCTCCGCAGGGCTCCAGCAGCAGCTGGAGACTCAGCTCAGCTGTCCTGCTCTGGCATTGTGAGCAAAAGCGGCTTTGCCAGCACTGAGGGGGACAGGAGCAGCAGCGGAGCGAGCAGGGCGCATGCCGGCCAGGTGCTGGTCGCTCTCCCCGTGCTCACGCAGCCGGGGTTTGCACCTGAGCAGCACCTCTGCCGTTGCACCCATTGCACGAGGTGCTTTCCAGAAGCCGCCAGCCTGGGTCCAGGCTCAGCCTGCATGCCCTAGGGAGCACCGGTGGCACAGGGGGACCTGGCCCCACTGATGGCCCTGATGGAGCCAGCCCGGTGGCCGCCACGTGCGTGCATGTGTGTCTCCCAGCCGAAATGCAGCCACTAGTGACTCCAGGCACTCGGGCAGGGGAGAAATATGTTTGCAAAGAAGAAGTGAAACTGCTCTGCTCGGCTGCGTCGCTCATCGCCTTCGCTGTGCCAGAGCCAGCTGTGAAGGAGGGTTTTAAAGGGCGCGCAGCTGGACAGGAGCAGAGAGAGACTGCAGACATGCCAGGCAGGGAGGGCAATGCCATACCAGCCACAGGCAAGCACCAAGGGCTGGGTGTGCTGCCGCTATGATCAGTCCGTAGCTGGTGGCTCTCTGGCTCCATTTCCCTTTTTCCCCTCAGCTCTCTTCTCTGTTTTGCCCTTTCCCCTCCTCCTCTCAGCCTGCTTTCTCTTTTCTTCCCTCCTGCAGAGCTTTATTTTCCTTTCTCTCACCATTTGCCACCTTGCAACTGAAAACACTCTGTACTTCCCCATTACAAACAAGTTCCCCAGCACCTTCCTGCCCTTGCAGAAAGGCAGTTGCAACACAAGCCCCGACGAACACGAGGCTTTTGCAAGACCGATTCCTGTCACTCACGCGCCGAAACTCCGGCAAACCTGGGGAGCTTCGCCCCCTCCAGCAGCGCTTAAAATGTGGTGCCAGACACGGGACTTGAGAAGGGCTCTGCTGACCCCATCCTACCTCCCCAGCCCTGGCGTGGGTCCCCAAGGGGGCTCTGCACAGACCCCCAGCTCCCTCCACTGGAGTGAGCAGGAGGAAGGCCAGGTCCAGCATTCCAGCTCCTCGCATGGAGTTTGCCCTGAAGACAGTCCCAGGTTTGCCCCTGGAGAACCTGAACCCCCCCACCGGGGATCCTCAGCGGCTTCCTCTGCTGAAGAGGAGGGAAGGAAAGGACACTGCAACCCAAGTTGTCCCCCTCACCCGTTCCCTCCTGCCACCGCCGGCTCCAGGGCTGGGGGTAGCAAAGGTGAATGAAAAGCCCCCACAACCAACACAAGTGGAACCGCAATCCGGCCCCGAGATGCCGTGACCCACACGAAGACATCACTTGTGCCTCGTGAGCCTCCGGCCTGGCCAGCTCAGCAGGCACTGCCCAACTTCTCCCTGCTCCTGCTGAGACCGGCAGTTCCCACCAGCCGCTGAGCTTGGGGCGAGGAGGATGTGGCGGCGGCACCGCGCTCGCCACGGCCTCGTGAGCCCCGCCGCCCCTCCTCTGCCAAGCCAGGCAAGCCGCGGGGGGCTGCCGGAGCCAGGCCAAGCCCAGTGGTGGCCACACTGGCCTTGAGAAGCCGTCATGCAGCCCAAGGAACCCCAACAGCAGGATGAGCCCCAGGAGACCCTGCCCGGAGGAATCGTGGTCCCGTGGGAGCGATTCACAGCAGGAACCCAACTGGCCCATCACGGGACAGCGATGGAGCGACAAGGCAGATCTGCAGAGGGACGATAAGGGGGACCGCCCGCTTATCAAAGGATGCCGCCCGCAGCCGCGGGTCGAGCCCTGCGCCTGCTTTGTCCAGACACTTCCAACCTGGCGGCCCTGCCGCAGCCGCGCTCTCCGCCGCAGAGGAACCGGCGCGTCACCCTCGCTCCCTGGGCAACAGCTCCACCTGCCGACACGCAGCCCCGCAGGGAGCTGGTGCAGGGCAGGACGAGCCCCAGCTCCAGGACAGGGCTGGCCCCAAAGGGGTCCTCTCTCCGCGGGGAGACACCCGGCTTTGGGGGGGGGGGGGGGGGGGGGGGCATAGAATCATAGAATTGTTAGGGTTGGAAGGGACCTTAAAGATCATCTAGTTCCAACCCCCCCACCATGGGCAGGGACACCTCCCACTAGATCAGGTTGCTCAGAGCCCCGTCCAGCCTGGCCTTAAAAACCTCCAGGGATGGGGCTTCCACCACCTCTCTGGGCAACCTGTGCCAGTGTCTCACCACCCTCATGGTGAAGAACTTCCTAACGTCCAGTCTGAATCGACCCATCTCTAGTTTTAATCCATTCCCTCTAGTCCCACCATTCCCCGACATCCTAAAAAGTCCCTCCCCAGCTTTCTTGTAGGCCCCCTTAAGATACTGGTAGGCCACTAGAAGGTCTCCTCGGAGCCTTCTTTTCTCCAGACTGAACAACCCCAACTCTCTCAGTCTGTCTTCATAGGAGAGGTGCTCCAGCCCTCTGATCATCCTCATGGCCCTTCTCTGGACACGTTCCAGCATGTCCACGTCTCCCTTGTAGTAGGGGTTCCAGAATTGGATGCAGTACTCCAGGTGGGGTCTCACGAGAGTGCAGTAGAGGGGGAGAAACCATGCATGGTTAGCCATGCACCCCTCCAGGCAGCTCCCCTCCTTCAACAGGGCTTTTCCAGGATGGGAGGAGGAAGCCATGCCGGGTGGTGGCACCATGCTGTATGGTGGCACGTTCAGCCAGGGCATCGCTGCACCCCCCTGCACTTCCACCCAGGGATATGCTGTGTCCAACACCTCCTCGGAGGGGACAAATGAAGACAGGCTGAGAGAGTTGGGGTTGTTCAGCCTGGAGAAGAGAAGGTTTCTAGAAGCTTTCTAGAATCCCTCCCTGAGGGATCTAGACCCGATCCTCCCTGACCCGATCCCGAATCCTCCCTAACCCAGCCCTGATGGTTCAGGGACACGTTACACACAATCTCTCTGCCCGCAGTCCCTGCTACACACAGCGACGTGTACCCATCACCATTGGGGCGCGCAAGCTCAGAGCTCAGCCCAGGGCACAGCCACCGTGCCACAAAAGAAAAAAAAAAAGACAAGCCAAAAAAGGCAAAATAAATAAAGGAAGCGGCAGGAGAGCTGCCAAGGAGTGACTGCTGAGCTCCCATTACCCCCTGTCACCAGAGATAACACATCACTTCCTAGAGAGAGGGGAACCCCAGGATCTCCAAAAGTCCCTTTCATAGGGAATCTTGCAGCCAAACTGCTGGAAGCTTCTTTTCCAGGTCCCTGAAACCAGCCAGCGAGGGGACGGGCTTGGTGAATTGCCGGAAGGGGATGATAAACAGACATGATGGAGCAGGAGCCTCAGCAAGGCACTGTGTAACCGTTTGAGCAGAGCCCACGCTTGGCACCCACCCTGCCCGGCACACGGGCCCTTCTGAGAGACATCCTCCCAGCCCTCCCCAGCTTCCCAGCCCTGGGATAAGGGCACACACCTCCAACAGTTCCCCCTGAAGGTCTCTGCTTTGCAAAGCGATCACCTTCCTGGGGCAACACAGTTCAGGGAGCCTGGGGACCCTTCCCCATACAGTACTGGGGACTGTGAGGGTTGGACTGGGCGAGACGCATCCCTGAGGAGCAAAGGACAGAGAGGTCCGGGGAGCCCAGAGACCCAGGCAAAGCCGAGCGTACAGGAGGCACACACACGCAGAAGCAGCTTTTGCATGCGCAGTTTCAAAGCCGAACGCCCTGCCCCGTCTGCCTGCGGCTTTGCCGGTGCCCCCAGTCCAGCACCCATGCCACGAACCAGCACGGAACCAAAGCTGCATTCAGGGGATGGAGCCAGGAGCCCCTGGCGGGACCCTCTGCCCGACCCACTGCCCAGACGGTGGGTCCCTGAGCCCCCTGGCCCCCTCACAGAGAACAAGACCCACAGCCAGGTTGCTCAGTGCAGTGATTCCTGAGGGAAAGGGATAACACAACACCCGCTGCATTCCCAGTTTGTCAGACCAGCACGTTCCTGGTTCCCCAGCCCAGAGAAGCCAATTTCAGCTCAGAAACAGGCATCCTCAGGCAAGGAGAAGGGGCCAGCAAACCCAACCCCACAGGGACACTAATGGGGTGGTTTTCAAATGTCAGTTCTAAGTGAAAACCAGAAATTAAAAGATACCTCCCCACTCTGTTTTGCTAAACCATGAATTTTGGTGACCACATTTGCCAGTTTCACCCGGTGGTGGTAACTCCTTTAGCACCCAGTCACGGTTATTTCACAAGCGAGCGACAGCCGAAGCCCTCCGCCGCCAGCCAAGAGCCCCCTCCCCAGCACTGCACAGAGAGAAGAAAGGAAAGTTTCTGTACCTCGGGACTTACTGTGTGTTTCTTAGTCATTCTCCAGAGGATGCACGTCAGGAGCATGTGGCCCAGAGCCGACGTGATAAAGACGATGAAGGCATTTTCGTGGATTGCTGAATCAACAAGACAACAGGTTTCCTGTTAAATCTGAGCCAAGAGCAGAAAGGGGACGCGGGGCAGGCTTTGGGAGGGTGAGGGACTGCTTTCTGCGGGATGCAGTCCTGCTGGGAGTCCCAGCACCCAGGAGGTGCTGTCTCCCAGCACGAGGAGCAGTCCGGGGACCAGGGTCTTTGCAGGAGACAGGCACAGCACGGCTCCACACCCCCTGCGCCCACGCAGAGAAGGGGAAGGAGGATTTAATGACAAAGCTGCTCATGTGTGCCTCAGCCCCCTGTAAGCCCGGGGCTGGAGAGGAATGCAAGTTGCTGGAAGACTTATCCCAAAGGTGCCAGGAGGGTGTTTATGTGCTCTGGCACCTGGTCCGAGAGTCTCCATTGCTTCACATGGCTGTAAAACCTCAGGCACCCTCGAGAGCAGCTCAGCATCACCACTAGTGTTCTAGGGATGGGGAAACTGAGGCACGGAGGGTGGTTTGCAGAGTGAGCCAGTCCAAGATCCACAAAGAGCCATCTTCTGGCCTCCTGCATTATTTACCTGCCAATTAACAGTTGTCATCAGCATCATCACCAGCCCCGAGGCCATCCTGTGTGTCACTGAACTAGCACAGATTTAGGGTCCGGCTGGAAATGCAGCTGCAGCAGCACTAAGCCAGAGCAGCTCACGAAACCCCGAAGCCACACACAAAGCCCATGCAGCTTCAGGTGAGTTATTTTCACACGAGTGCTTGTATTTAAAAGAGTTTCCCAGCCTCTTCTCCAGGCACTGAACCACAGGCTGAATTCCCAACCACCTGAACGTAAGAAATGATCTTCCCTGCTTCCCATCTCCATTCCAGGGGAAGGGAAACCACGCGAGGAGTGACGGTAAAGGCAGCTGTTAGAGGTGAAGACGCGAGCCATGTCCTGCAGAGATGATTAGCCTGAGCCCGTTCTCATCTCAGCACGGCAGCTAAGGTCTGAAACTTTCCCCGCAAACCTGAGATTAGTCTGTAATAAGGATCTGAGAAAACTGGGTTAGCCTCAGCTCTCAGTGCGGCTTTGGCCCAGCCACTCTGCCACACTTCAGTCTCCTCCTCACAAAGCTCTGCACAAGCCGAGCAGAGCCATCGGCCACGAAATGAGGCGCAGGCAGAGCTATTCGGGTGACAACACGCTTTGAGGAATCCAAACCCCAAAAGAGCCCTGAATTTCTAAGCCCTGATGCATGAGAGAAGCCCCACGGTCAGTCCACATTCCCCTGCCATGGCGGGGGCAGCTGGGGACAGCGGCAGAGGCAGGCGGGGTGGCAACAGGATGCCACACCGTGGGCAACAGGGACTGCTGGCAGGAGACAAGGAAGGTGAGCTGGACAGGAGCATCCCCTGGACCACAGACCTCCATCAGCTGGAGGTTCATGTTTGAGTGATACAGGACTAACTTCTATTCTAATACTTGGGAAAACCTCACTTTTAGAAGACTCCAGTGTCTGAATTTGGGAAAATATTTCCTTTATAGCCAGCTAGACTATGTGGGATTCAAGGTCTCGGTGTTTTCGAGCCTTGCCAGCTGTGGGGATGAGGAGCGAGACCCAGGCACTTGACCCAAGCTGCCAACAGGACTATTTAATACCATGAACGGCACATTCAATATAAATTAGGAAGTTTGCTGTGGAGTCTCTCTCTCCCTTGATGGCAGCGGTCCAGAGAACTCCTTGCCCCGGTGCCAGAGCCCTGAGCCCTCCCCTTCCTCCCAAAGCCGCAGCGCTCGCAGTGTCCCACATTTGCTGTCCCCTGCTGGGACTGCACAGCTTCCTGCTGATAATTGGCTGAGTATAATCCTTGTGTATCTTATATCGGGATCAATACCGGTTCTTTAGTATTATTGTTAATTATTTAGTCTTATCCTATTAAATCTATTTATATTTCAAGCCTCATGTTTCCTTGTTTTCCTCAATTCCCCTTCCTGGGTGGGGAGGAGTCATCAGGTGACAGAATAATTGTCTAAAGGTCAATAAATCGTGCTGGGTTTCTCAAACCATAACACCATCCCAGATCACCAGGCTCCACTACGGATTCCCATCCTCACCCTAAAGGCTGGGGAGGCCCTTGGACTCTGCTCAGGACACCACAGCTCTGAAGCCACCAGGAGTACTGGTGAAGTGGAAGCCAGTGGGCACCCAAACGGTGGGAAGCTTCATCACACCGACAGCCAACGCACCGATGACAGGCGCCGGCACGGACAGCTCTGGGCACAGCTCCCGAGCATTGGGCAGGTGAGCAGAAGGGCAATAATCTCTGCACTGTGAGAGACAGAAGCATCTGTGAGCGGGAAAACAAGCAGCGTGCGCAGAGCGCCGTCAGCTGCTGGGGCTCCCGAACTCGTGTGCCTGTTTTCCCAGACAGCCCGTCACTTTGGGATGCAAGATGCAACGTCTCCAAACACCCGTTGTGACAGGGAATCCTGACAGCGCCTGCACTGCTCTGTGCTTCAGCACAACACCCTGCTCCGATGGCAGTGGCGGGTTGGGGGGAGCCTCAGAAATCATCCTCCTGGTCCTCTGCAGTGGGGCTGGACCCCTCAGCCCCACAGGCACCTTCCCAGCCTTCCTGGAGGACTCCCATGGCCACGGCCCATTTCCAGTTTGTTGCTCTAAGCAGTCGCAAGCCTTCCCTGAGCAATGTGATCTAATTGAAGACGTCCCTGCTTATTGCAGGGGGGTGGGACTAGATGACCTTTAAAGGTCCCTTCCAACCCAACACATTCTATGATTCCCGATCCCCGCCTTTCAAGAGCTGGTATTCCTCACCCATTGTGTGTATGAAGATACTCTCAGTACAAAAACATAGAATCATTGAATCATTTAGGTTGGAAAAGACCTTCAAGATCACCAAGTCCAACAGTTAACCCAACACTGACAAACCCACCACTACCCCATGTCCCTCAGCACCACGTCTGCCCGGCTTTTAAATCCCTCCAGGGATGGCGACTCCACCACTGCCCTGGGCAGCCTGGTCCAATGCTTGACAACCCTTTCAGTGCAAAGTTTTCCTAATATCCGTCCTAACCCTCCCCTGGTGCAACTTGAGGCCATTTCCTCTTGTCCCATCGCCTGTTCCTTGGGAGAAAAGACCAACACACCCCCCCCCCCCCCGGCTACACCCTCCTTTCAGGGAGTTGTAGAGAGTGAGAAGGTCTCTCCTCTTTAGTCTCCTTTTCTCCAGGCTAAGATCAGCTGCGTTCCCACCTCCCCGGTCTCACCTCCCCAGCTGCAAGGAGACAAACCCTCTTCTGACAGCCTCCCCTCACCAGCACCGCTCCAAACCTTCTCAGAGCTCTGGCCTGGCCTCTCTCTTTACGAGACTTTGTGACTACATCCTCTGGTGTGGTCCCACAGCTGGATACAATACCCACCATCATCACCCTCAAACTTGTGTGCAGGGACAGCCAACACACGACTCTCCCGCTGACAAGTCCCAGAACCAGGTTTGTTTCCACTGCAAGAGCACCACCTTGCTGGCTCGTGGATTTGACTCCTCTCAAGTCAACCCTCGGTGCCTCCTCCAGATCTCAGGATTAAACAGCAGCTGGATGTCATCACTGGCACATAAATTCATTTCAGATGAGACCGTGCGAGAGAAGGGCATTTCCCAACCTATCGTGACTGTATTTTCCACACACTGATTCAACCTGAAAAATTCTGATTTTGTTTTCAGGTCAACATGGGAAATTTTACCCACACAATTTTGTGGGAGGGAATTTATAACGCAGCTGGAAGAGAGCGTGGGCTGGAAGCCAGCTCAGAGCCAAAGCCAGAGCTCAGCAGCAGAGACAGAGCGGATAGCAGGGACAAGCGCTAACCTGCCCTCGCTCAGCTGTGGTGACGTGCGTTCAGTGTGGCCTCGGCACACAAGTGGGAACCAAGCACTAAAATCTCATCCTAGGATCGATACAAAAATTCAGTCTATGATTTCAGCCAATTATCAGCAACCAAAAACTTTGAGAACAGGGCTATTTGCACATTCTGGACATAACCTTGCTCTATAAATACTAATTTTAATAGAACTTTTTTTTTTTTAATTTACCTACGTTTTTTTCCCCTCCAAACTGACTCCTTCCAAAACACTGGCGCGAAGCGGAGCTCTGCAAAGCCTGCGCAGCTGTGAATAAGCCTGCCGGCATGCCGGCGAGCGCAGAGCGTGGGAGGAGACACCTACCATAGTTTTCAGACGAGGACACATACGTCAGAATAAGGAGGGCGAAGTTTTCCAGCAGGTTGAGCAGCAGGTTGAAGTGGCACAAGCGCAGGTAGCGTGGATGCGAGCAGTGGCAGCTCTGGTAGTGGTTCCAGTAGGCGACCGCCACCAGGAAGCGGGGAGCCGAGTGGAGGCCGATGCAGAGGCGCCAGACGTAGCGCTGGGGGGTCTCACCTCCGATAGCAGCGCTGATGGAGGGGAGGTAGTTAGGGACCTGCAAGAAAGACAGGCTCATGGGGAGAGTGTCACATCATCATATTTATAGCTCTCCAAGACTCTAAAACTGTTCTGTTTTTTTCCTAAATAAGCTTATTCCTGTTTCAAAAGCCAGGGAACGTAACACAGCAACAACCCTGTTTCATCCCCCAGGACCATGCAGCCCCCAGCTCTGCCGGGACAGTCCTCGGGTGCGGGGATGCCCTGCTCAGGGTCCTGCTTGGGTTTCTTTGCTTTATACTTTATTTAGTGGTGGTCCCCCATGTGTTCTTTACCTCCAGGTTTGGGGAGAGAGGAGGGGAGGGTGCACAGTTTTGTTAGCCCAACTCTAATGGAAAGAGCTGACAGCAAGAGCAGGCAAAGACAGTGTTCAGGGAGGAACATAAAAGCAGGAAAACCATCAATACAGCCCCAGAATAAACTCCTGACCTCCAGAGTTTCACAGCTTGGGGACTTCCCCAGCCAGCTGTGTCACTATACAGCAGGTAATCCACTCTTCCATGATCCTGCTCAGTCTCCCCTGGACAGAACTCTGCATCCCCAGTATCCCGCGGAGAAGCTTTCCCCAGATCGGCTCCTCTCTGCTTGAGGAACCAGCTCCTTTGTGGTTGCCTTGAACCTGCCACCTCCATACGATGTCCCCTACTCCTCATGCTGGCAGAGGGGTGCAGTGGATCCTGGCCTGCCCTCGCCAGGCCAGCCACGACCTCAGAGGTCTCTGTCTCACCTCTCTCTGCTCTCAGCCCATCGTCTCTTCCCATGCACAGCCAAAGTGCCCTCCCTTCATCACCCCAGGAACAGGAGATGCCTGACACCTCTGAGCATCCTCGCTGCCTGTGCCATACACCCGAGTCATGAGGAGGGGACACAAAAGCACCCTGTGTGTGCACATACCTTATTTCTCCAAATCAAACTGCCCTGGCATTTCATTGCTCCATTATTCCCTCAGCAGCCTGTGTCACCCTCCCTGCTCCAGGACCTCGGCATCACCATCGGCCTGTGTCACCCCACTGTGTATGGGCATGAGGAACAACACAGACCCCCAAAAAACACTGGGGTCATCTCCTGCTGCTGTGAGAATGGCCACCTACTCCTGCCCTCTGTTCCCAGCCTGTAACCGGATGCTTCACAGAATCACAGAATGGTGGGGTTGGAAGGGACCTCTGGAGACCATCCAGGCCCACTCCTCCTGCCAGAGCAGGGTCACCCAGAGCAGGTGGCACAGGAACGCGTCCAGGTGGGTTTGGAATGTCTCCAGAGATGGAGACTCCACCACCTCTCTGGGCAGCCTGTGCCAGGGCTCTGCCACCCTCACAGGAAAGAAGTTCCTCCTCATGTTTAGGTGGAACTTCCTATGCTCAAGTTTGTGCCCGTTAACTCTTGTCCTGTTGCTGGGCACCACTGAAAAGAGCCTGGCCCCATCCTCCTGACACCCACCCTTTCCGTATTTCTAAGCGTTGATAAGGTCCCCCCTCAGCCGTCTTTTTTCCAGACCAAAGAGACCCAAGTCCCTCAGCCTTTCTTCATCAGAGAGGTGTTCCAATCCCCTAGTCATCCACACTTATGTGTGCTTATCCACACTTGTGCCACAGCTGCTTGAAAGCCCTGGGGAGGAACCTCATCTGGTCCCTTTTGGAAATCCAGGCGGTCACCCTCAACCCAAGCTCCCCAGGCACGTGCTTGTGACTCCTCTGAAGAACTCTAGTGGATCCGAGGGGCAGCAATTCCTTTTATAAAAGCTGGGCTAACTCTTCCACAAGACAATATACTTATATCTATAGCCTCACCAGATTTATTCCTTATCATAATCATCATCAATGTGCTCGGTACAGACACCAGCCTGACCAGTCTGTATTTCCCTATGTCCCTTTTGAAAAGCCAAACCCTCATCTGCCAATCCTGAGGTATCACAAGTACAATAAAATCATAGAACCACAGAATGGTTCTAGGTTGGAAGGGACCTTTCAGATCATCGAGTCCAACCATCAACCCAACACTGACAAAACCACCACTACCCCATGTCCCTCAGCACCACGTCTGCCCAGCTTTTAAATCCGTCCAGGGATGGCGACTCCAACACTGCCCTGGGCAGCCTGGTCCAATGTTTAGTAACCCTTTGAGTGTGAAAAGTTTTCCTAATATCCATCCTGGTGCAACTTGAGGCTGTTTCCTCTTGTCCCATGGCCTGTTCCTTGGGAGAAGAGCCAGACCCCCCCTGGCTACCCCCTCCTTTCAGGGAGTTGCAGGGAGCGAGAAGGTCTCCCCTCAGCCTCCTTTTCTCCAGGCTGAACACCCCCAGCTCCCTCAGCTGCTCCTCACAAGACTTGTGCTCCAGACCCCTCACCAGCTCCGTTGCCCTTCTCTGGACATGCTCCAGCACCTCAATAAAGCAGCTTGTTCAAGAGCCCATAACACATAGAATCATAGAATCATTTAGGTTGGAAAAGACCTTTGGGATCATCGAGTCCAACCATCAACTCCACTCTACATCTGGTGGGAAAGCCCAGAGGAAGAGAGGAGCCCTGCCACCCCTCTGGCTGACCCAGCCAAGCAGCTGCCACCTCGGAGGACTTTGCATTTTGCTGTGAGAGTCGCTTACCCCGCAGTGGGTCGCTGTCGTCTCCTGGAAGTGGAACAGCAGAGACCAGATCACACAGAAAAGGAATCCGAAGAGTGGGCAAAACACAGTCCCAACGGCCAGCGTGGTAAAACGGAGCCGGAAGAGAATCCCATCTCGATCCAGGGGCAGCGGTACTTGTAACATCTTGACGGACCTGAAAACAACAAGCAAATGTTTGATGGGGATTGTCTGTCCTCCTGCAAGGTCCAGCCCCAAACAGCCCTGGGCAGGGATGCACACACACAGCTAGCAGAGGCGGCCTCTCACACCCGTGTTTAATGGCCGCGCAGCCCTAGGGTGGGCACCAAGGACAGGCGGCCGAAAGCACCGTCCTGGAGACACAGGAAGCCTGAGACTCGTGTATAACAGCGAGCAGGGTCCGAGCAGCAGGGAGGAGCAGGCAGCAGGACGTGCGGGCAGTGGGACAGCCGAGCTGTGCTGCAGACCGTGAGACCGATGGGGCTGGAAGGGCACGTGAGCTCTTTTCGGCAGGGCTACGTCCATCCAGACCGTTCCCGGGCTGCGTTCAGAGCCGCCGCCGCACAGGACAGCGCTGACACAGCCAGAGTGCTGCGTGCTGCCTGCTGCATCTCCTCCAGCACATCCCCAACCACCCCCAGCATTGTCCTCACTCCGCTGCCACCAGCACCATCCCAGCCAAGTGCTCAGCACTTCTACAGGCAAGACTCCGGCTGCAGGATCAGGACCTTGCAAGTCCCACACCTTGCACAACAATGCAGCTGTTGCTTATCAGGTTGTGCAAGCCGGGACAAGTGATTCATCAAGCCTGGCAGCCCGTCTCTGGCTCAGGGCTCTCCACCAGCTCCATCCTGACACTCACTGGCTGCCCTCTCGCCCTCAGCCACGGCTCTTCATCCTTTAACCTTCCCATACGCGCTTGGCCGCAGCCCAGCTGCCCTCAGACCACCGGAGTTAAAGCCACATTAAATCTGTCCCAACCATCACAAGCGTCTTCCTTTGGGCTCTCCTCCCGTCACGCCTGGCTCCGACATCTCCTGTCACAGCAGGCTCCCCCCACCTGGGGACAAAGGGCACAGAGCAGCCCAAAGGAGGGGCTGCGACGTTCTGCTCTGAGTGAGCAGTTTGGGTGTCCCTGCCTCACCTCACACACCGTTCTGGTTCCAGCACAAATCCGATTGACAGACAATCCCGCAGAAGCCAGTTACCAGCGAGGGCAGCAGTCTGGGCAGCTGCCCCAGGGCAGCGCGGCCACATCCCCTCCTCCAGCACCATAAGCCACCCCATCGGCGCAGGGATGGTCCCCGCCAGCGCTGTGGCACCTCAGCACCAAAAGGGATATGGAAAATGCAGCTCAGCCCCCTCGCCTGGACTGCGCCGCTGCTTTATGGGCTGCTGCGGGGGTGGGATTTATTTGCAGGATGAAAGCAAAGCGAAAGGGCAGCTCCATCCTAGTTCTGCTGGGGCCCTTTGGGGCCGGGACTGCAGCACACTGGGCCGAGGTGCAGGGGGAGTGGGATCCCCTGGCCAGCCCAGGCTGGCATCCCTGGGATGTGCCCCCAGTAGAGCCCCCAGCCCCGAGGGGACGCCCCTGAAGGGCAGGGCAGGTCTGTCAGAGCTGCCCAAAGAGCAAGGCCTGGGCTGGGAGGGGACACAGGGCACCCTGAAGGGGATGCTCAGCTGCAGGGACATGCCACACACCATGTCACGGGGACGTCTGGGGCCTGGGGACATCCATGGGGGACAGCCTTGCAGCGAGGGGGGCACAGTGTCCCTGCCATCCCCAAAAAGGGGATAACCCTTCTCACAAGGGTCTTGCCCAAAGGAGGCAAATAAAAAAAAGCAAATCTGAACACATGCCAAACAGCCCCAAGCCTGCCCTGCACCAGAGGGCCCACCACCCCGCAGAGAACCCCCCCAGACACATCCTCTGGGGATCTCACAGTGCTGTGACCCCCCTGGGTACCCCACATCCCCCAGAGACCCCCCCCTCCAGGTACCACATAAGCCCCTCCAAAACATCACACCCCCCACAGGCACCCCACACCGCCCCAGAAAAGCCCCCCAGGGATCTCACAGTGCTGTGACACACACCCCCCCGCCCGGGTACCCCACATCCCCCAGAGACCCCCCCAGATCCCCCCCACCCCCCTCCATAACATCACCCCCCCCGGGCACCCCATAATCCCCCGAACCACTCCCCATTCCGAGACCTCACAGTTCGTGACACACGCCCCCGAGTACCCCCACCCCCAGAGACCCTCCCTGCGGGTCCCCCCCTCGAGACCCCCAGGACCTCACAGCCCTGCGCCCCCCCCCCCCCCGGAACCCCACTTCTTCCCCAGCCCCGCACCGCTCAGCCCCCTCCGCGCTGCTCCATGCCCCGGCCCGGCACCGCTGCCACGCCTCCTGCTCCCCTTCCTCCTCCTCCTTCTCCTCCTGCCGCCGCCCGCCCCTTCCTGCCGCCGCGGACAGGCCTTCTC
The DNA here is from genome assembly GCF_028500815.1 of Rissa tridactyla. Classification (NCBI taxonomy): domain Eukaryota; kingdom Metazoa; phylum Chordata; class Aves; order Charadriiformes; family Laridae; genus Rissa; species Rissa tridactyla. Next base: position 11,673,900 of record NC_071466.1, on the reverse strand, counting down.
CCGCCCGGGCCTTGCTGCTCCACAGCCGCGTCCGGGCCCCCTCAGGAGCTCCCCCTGCCGCCCAAACCACCCCAGCGTCCCGTCACGGGCCCTTTAAGGCTGTCGGCCCCACCCTCTTGCGTTGCAGGACGCACCGCGCCCCAGCGCTCTCGGATTGGGCCGGGGAGGAGAAATCCCGCCCTCAACGCCCCGGATGTCGGGCGGGGCTGAGGTGCGGTGTTCTGGACCCTTCCGCAGCGTTGGCTCCGCCCCCTCCCTCGCGTCAAGCCAATCGGCACTCAAGGCGCGGCGGACGCAATCCGCCGCTTCACCCAATCAGCGAGAAGCGCCCTCCGTTCCCCCGAAGGGGGGGGGCGGAGGGGGGGAAGTTGCCTCGCTTTCAAAGGGCGGCAGCCAATGGGCGGTGGGCACGCGGGGGCGGGGCTAGCCAATGGGGGCGGGCGGCGGCGGCGGCGCGCGCGGGTGGCTGGGAGGCGCGCGGAGCGGCCTGTGACGCAGCTTCCCTCCCCCTGTGAGGCGGCGGCTTCGGTGCGGCGAGTCCCGGCCCGGCCCGGCCCGGGGCCTGGTGAGTGCGGGGGGCGGCGGGGCTCCCCTTTCTCCTTCTCTCTCTCTCTGTCTCTCCTTGCCCGCCGGGGTGACTGGTGGGCCGCCTTCGGGGCCTTTGTTCCGTAGCGCCGCACCGGGCCGGCCTGGCGCCGTGTGGCCGGCGGGGGGGGGGAGGGGGCGGGCGGCCCGCTCTGAGAGGCGCGGAAGGGGTGTTCCCGCGGCCCGGTCCGCCTCACCTGTTCTGTGGCGGCCCTAGAGGGGGCGTGGGGAGCTGGTTCCTCCCCACCCCCCGGCCCGTGTTTTGGGGCTGTTTCGCTTTCCCGTCCTGGGTTGTGGCGGAGGTGCGGGGGTGTTTGCTGGGGCTCCGGACTGGGCTGAGGGCGGCGGGAGAGCCGGTAACGCCGGGGGGCTGTGCGGGGGTACGGTGGCGGGGGGGGACACACGGGAATGGTGTGGTGTTACCTGGGGACGGCGACGTGTTCTTGGGCGGGATCCGGGATAACGGTGGGTCTGTCTCGGCTGCGGGAGGCGTCTGGGGATGCTAGCGCTAGCCTGCTGTCGGCAGAGTTATTTAAAGTTATGTTAATGGATTAATTGCGTTTCTTTGGATGTGGCTGGAGGTTTGTGTGATGTTACTGTAAAACTGTAATTAGAGCCCTTCAGGAGAGAGGGGGTGGCTCCCCCTCAGCGGGGATGGTGTCTGGCAAGTGGGAGAGCACTGTTGTATAGAAAAACCCTAACTTGTATTTAAGAACTGGAGCAAAATTAATAATTGGTTGCTGCTGGTGTTCTGTAGTCAGGGGCTCTTGAGTGTGTTTTCATGGGACAGCACGTTTGATTAACACAATGCTTGACACGTGCAGTCGTGAGCCTGTTGTCTGTGTGCGGCATCCCCCCACTAGTGGCCTGGATTAAAGGGGCTCTGATGCATCCACAGCACTGGTGACCACGTAAAGCCTGAGTTCTGCTTTGGCTGAACCTGAGCGGCTGAGGGTCAGTGGGTAAGGGGGGGTGTCAAGGAAAATGAAGCTTAAACCTTGTGGGAGGGTGAGATCTTTCAATAACTTGTTTGTGTTTTAGAAAATTGTGCTTCCTAATTTTTCTGAAATAGAATTTGGCGTTTAACAATTCTGAGTGTGCTGGCATTGAAAAAGTAGTGGCATAAATAAGGGGAACAGTGAAGGAAGAGGGGTTTTATGAGTTGCAAATAAGGTTGAGAGTAACAAGATCGATCAACAAATGAAAACTGCGTGGCCCCATTGTATCTGGCCTTCAGTGAGACTTGCTTAGCGGCAAAGCAAGATGAGTGAAAACAGCCCATAGAAATAGAGAATGGAGATGAAGTGGCTGCGTAGTGTTCAAGGAGTGCACTCGCATTGGGCGTCAGGGTAAAATCTGTCTTACAAATGTTAAAAGAACAAAAAGAGAGGATTTTTTTTAAGACATCCTGGTAAGTGATGTAGCGTAAGGGAGAACAAATTATGGAGTGTTGGGCGGTGGGTGTGGGTGATGGATGTTCTTGGAGGCCACATACAGTTGTGCTGTGGCACGAAATCAACAAAGGTTGGTTTTTGAGGAAGCGAGCAGGAGTTGGCTCTGTGGTTTGTCGTGCTATTTAAGGCCAGGTTCTGCTGGAAAACAAAAAGCAGCGGCATCACTGCAAAGGCAAGGTGCTTGTGGAGGAGTTGGAGGGGGCACGGGGGTTTGGGAGCAGGCCCTTGTGGGGAGAGGGATTGGGAGGGGGATGTGTTGTGGGATGCGGCATTACCCTGCACCACACAGGAGGAGCCTGTTGGGTGGCTGGCAGTGCTTTCTGCCAGGAGGCAGCTCTAGGCTTAGGGTGTTCTGATAGTTTGTCAGTTCAGCTTTTTCTTTCTTATACCAGAATCATTTTATTTAAAGTAACTCTCAATGTGTGTAAGGAGGTCCGTAAGGACTTGCGTGTGTGAGTGGGAAGACTCTTAACACCACAAAATTGTGACATGCTGCTGGTTTGAATAGTTGAAGATTACCCGAAACATCTGTTCAGTTACTCTTTAATGTCGGTGTTGGATACTGATTTGCTCTTCACTGTTTTAGTAGTGCTGGGATGGCTGCAGAGGTGTGGTGGGTAGCTATGGCTGCTGAAAAATCTAGATTTGTCTATTCCCAGAAGGTGGTATGAGTTTTTGGGAAAACAAACCCTTCTTGTTTCATGGATGGGCAGATAGATTTAGTGACTTCACCCTGAAGTGCTGGGCCGTACCCTGAGTGCTGTGGGGTGCGTGCTTCCTTTTGGTTAGGAGGATAATAAAAGGGTTGGAATTTGGGAGCTACAGGGAAGCTGTCAAACCAGGGCAGAGGTGAAGGTGTGGGTTTTGAGTTTAACTGAAATTGTTGGCGACCAAATGGAGAATGCTTGATAGGAGTTTATTGCTATCCTGGATGCTGAGCCTCCTGAAAAACATAAAGTTTAAAAATGCCGAAATGCTAAAAGTTAGTAGGTCCTTATATATAACAGTCTTATGCTACTGTGATAGTAAGTAGTGCTTTGTAAATATTCTTCATATGGGCCATGTCTTAAGTTTTCTAAACTTGTTAGTTCTGCACTGCTGCAGCTTAGCTAATACTGCCAACAGTGAATTTTTTTCTGGATAATATTGGCATTTTCGATGGCGGAGCTAACACCTGTCAGCCCCAATACAGAAAAAGACTGCACACTTCTCTGGCTGGAGTATGGCTAAGGATCTAATGTGATTTTATTTTAACTTGGTTGAGTTTGTTGAAAAAAGCTACAATGTGTTGGCACTTGGAGAAGAGATTGGAGTGAGGCTGCATTACTAAATGCATCTGGGAGTGTTGTAAAGGTAAATTGGGCCCCTGCCTAAATGGGGTAAAACTTCACTGAACAATGATTTAAAACCAACAACTCTTAGAAAGTTAAGAAAACCCTGGTGCAGCCCTGTGAGCAATAAATGGGAAGCAGATGGGAGGTGTATTGCCATAATTCTTGTGCAGTGCATTTCTGCTTTGTATCTTATTTGAGGTAGTTGGCAAATAAGATTTAATGGAAAATCAGTTGTGGAAAATCCTGGGAGCATGGCAGAAACAGCCATGGCACAGTGCAGGTCCCTGCATGTGTTCCTAGAGCAGCATTCGGTAGGGTGGACTTTCAGGTGTTGATAAGGCTGAGCAAAAACGAGTTTGTGTTGCTTGATGTGGATCAAATGTAGTAGAAACAGCTGTGAGAAGTGCTGTTAGTGTTAGATACTCTAGAGGGGTTTGAGAACACATGGGTCAGGGCAGTAGTTTCATTTATTAGTTTTTTCAGTCTGTAAGACGTACAGAAAATCTAGCCATGATTAAGGGTGGAGGGCTGCTTGCTTACGATGTCACGGAAGTATTAGTGTTCGTGTACTTTTTGGGATTTTGACTGTTTTAAATTGCTTAGTGTGACTTAAACATGCTGTCATGCGCTTTGTCAAGTACTCAAATTAGATTGCTTACATCAACAGTGAGGAAGATGAGAAATTGAGTTCTCAAGATAAGCTTTATATAAAAGCTGAATTCTTCTTTCCAGGTTTAGGGGGGAAAAAACCTGATACATCTTGAAAATGTTTAACAAATCCTTTGGAACTCCGTTTGGAGGCAGCACTGGCTTTGGGACAACTTCAACTTTTGGACAAAGTAAGTAATACGTGTAAACTGACTTTTCAGTACTGAAGGTGTTTTTTCCTGGAAGTGCAGCTGGAGGATCAGGCGGAGGGGGTGGTTCTTTGTGTGTGATGGAACTGGGGTGCTGCTGGGCTGTCCTGGTCACTCTGCAGGGATGGGAACCAGACTTGTGACTCGGATTTGGGACCCTTAGGTTTCTCCACTAACCAAGCTTTTAGTTTGGGTAGATACCAGAATTCCACATACAGTTGTTAAAACTTCCTTTTTTCAAAAGGGGTGGAAACTCAAATGCTTAGATGAAGGCCATGTTGCTGGCGGATGGGGTAGGGGAGGATTCTTCCAATCAGGACTAGAATATGTTGGGAAGACTTGGAAGGAAAAAGCATGTAATTTGAGGAGTGTCTTCTGGAGATAAACGTTGTAAATGCCACAGAGAGTGAGTTTTTAGCCATTTAAGCAGGCTATAAACTGGTGTACACACTCTATTTCTTAGGAAGGAAACACAGTAATGTTTATATTACTCCCAAACCAAGGTATGAGAAGAGCAACTTCCAGGTACTATAAAAAGCGGTGGAGGCCTTGCAGAGGAGGGTCTTTACATTCGGTAGAAGTGTCTGACTCAAATATTGTAGCCTTTTGCTTCAAGAGCTCTGTGAGAGTATTAATAATGCCACTTCACATATCCCAGACACCCATGTATAGATAGTCATGCACAAACTTCTTTTGGAAAGTTAAAAAGGCAGTGACAGTGTTTAGTTTCTAGTAAGCGTATTTAGAATAGGGTTTCTGATAATAACGCTGATTTTCAGATGCCGGCTTTGGTACTACAAGTGGAGGAGCGTTTGGAACATCAGCCTTTGGGTCAAACAATAATACTGGAGGCCTCTTTGGGAGTACGCAGACAAAACCAGGTATTGCTGTGTTACGGTTGTGGTGGAATGCAGTCCTGAAAGAAGGGTGTTTTTTAAAATAAAGAAGGTGTTGGGGGAGGGGGAGAAAAGGAAAACAACAAAACCAACAATGACAAAAATCCCCCCAAAACCCCAAGTGCTTGATGATTGCAAATGATTAATAGCCTGTTTCTGTCTTCAGGAGGATTGTTTGGTTCGACTACGTTTAATCAGCCAGCCACCTCCTCCACAAGCACTGGCTTTGGGTTTGGAACCTCGACTGGGACATCAAATAGCCTGTTTGGAACTACCAGCACTGGTGGGGGCCTCTTCTCATCCCAGAATAATGCCTTTGCGCAGAATAAGCCAGCTGGGTTTGGAAGTGAGTAAAACTGCTGCATCTCTCTTATTTTATATCTGCTTATTTTCTTTGCTTGAGGAGCACAGAACACTGGGTGTACATGTGGATCTGGCACAAGTGTTCCTGTGGGGCTTCAATGGTTTATAGTGACATTATTGGGGTCTGCAGTAGCCAAGCGTGAGCCTGACATGCTACAAAATCTGTAGCTGTAACTCTAGCTGTGAGTTTTAAAATGAGTTGAAAAAGGTGGTTGACTGGCATTTTCTATTTTTAAATATCTTTTGGCGCTGCTTGATTTTAGCTTCTTTTTTTTTTTTTTCCTGCCATCGTAGAGCAGCTATGGTTGGTTTTGTGTCTGGCACTAGAATGCTTGAAATGCATCTTAAACGCTACTGTAATTCCCTGAAGCAGAAGCAACTGCTTGGAACCCCTTCTGAGAAGAGAAACGAAACTCACTTGATTCCTTTTACGCACATAATTTTCTTATCAGGGTCAGTAGAGTGAAACTGGCTGCTGTGGTTCCAGTGTTGCCTGGGGTGGTGAGTTAGGGGCAGTCTCCTACAGCAGAATTTCACATTAGCAGAATATCGCGTTAGCGGACTATTGCTTTCCAGCTTTGCTGTAATTTTATTTTTTTTTCCTAATAGTTTCTTCCATTTCCAAACTATTCTGGAATTTGAATAAGATATTTGGGTTTAAGTTTTAAAATTAAGGTTTGTTCTAGTGCTGATTTTTTTTTTCTTCTTCTTTTTTAAGACTTTGGAACTAGTACCAGCAGTGGAGGTCTCTTTGGAACCACTAACACTACTTCCAATCCTTTTGGAAGTACCTCTGGCTCTCTTTTTGGCCCAACTAGTTTTACTGCCGCTCCAACTGGCACAACTATTAAATTTAATGTAAGTTCTGGTTTTCTTTCTTTATCAAGCCTGTTTACTGGGGGAAGCATTAAATTTTGCGGTTACTGTCTTAGTCCTTCAGCTGAAATTTCAAAATGAAGAGTTAATGAGTATGCAAAGTATGCAGTGTTCTGAAATGGTTTGAAAACATCCCCTTTTGTAGAACGGTAGCAGTGGAAATAAGATGTGTAAATAACTCCAAAGAACTAGACTGGTTTTTTAGTCTGAATTTGACAAACTTCTCAAACACCATGGAGTAATGCCCTGTCTAGGCTTGCTCTTAGAAAGGAGCCTTCTCAGGAAGGTGGGAAGTGCCACAGAATTCAAGGTGATCAACAGTAAATGCTAACGGTGATAAGAGTTAGACATCTTGGAATGGGTCAAAGTAAACAATTCTTTTATAAGTCAGCGTGGCTTTAGAAATGTAAACTCAAATGTGAAGACTGATCTCTGGGTTTTCTTGGTGAGTTTCCTTTAAGAAAGGGTTGAATAGCGTCTTGAAGGTTCTGTGGCAGTTGAAAATGGCAGGTAGCTCGGAAGGGGAGCCATCGTGGAACTAGGGTAACTGATATCTGCTGGAAAGAGGCATTAGTTTTCCCTAATACTTGTTTCTGCAAATCTCAGCCCTCTTAATTTCTAGACTGAGCTGATTTAACAGGCTGAGACTGTTTTTTTGGGACCTAGACAGAACTGTGAGGATAACTTGGGTAAACTGAGTGCCGTTGATGTCTACTTTCATAGTATCATTAAAAAAAACAGGGGATAGTGAAATCCATGCACAGCTAGAGGGTTTGTATCACAAGTTTAGGTAAATTACTTTTAAAGTGAAACTGAAAAATGAATTGCACTTGGTTGTTTTGAGTGTTACCAGGGTAAATTCCACTATTGATTGCTACTGGGTGTGCCTTACCAGTGGGTGAGGCCACAGCTGTTCAGATAACATAACATGCTGCTTCAGGTCCTGCGCTAGGTTTAGGTTTTAACAGCATCTGCCGGGAGAGTACTAACGGTATTAACAGAATTCTGTCTGGATTTAAAACTTGATGTCTTAACCTCTTCTCTTGCAGCCACCAACCGGTACAGATACTATGGTAAAATCTGGAGTCAGCACTAACATCAATACCAAGCACCAATGTATCACAGCTATGAAAGAATATGAAAGCAAATCTCTCGAGGTCAGTCGATGAGTGTTTAGACATGCTCATCTAGTTTGGCTGTTCGTTAGCGTCGGTTTAGTAGAGGGTTTTTTGACTGTAAGAAGTATCTTCTATGCTCATTAATATGGGTCCAACCATCAATATCTGCATCACTCACAGAAGAGAGGTATCATCGAGTAAAACACTTAATGTATCGCTGTGAGAATTGTATGTGTTTTTAAATGCTTAACACTGCAATTTCTGAAGAGCTGAAATTCCATCTCGCCGCATACCAGAAGGGGGAGAGATCCTGTTGGGAGCAGTCCTACACTGCTGAGATAACGGCAGAATCTCAGACAAAACTCAAGGTTGTTTAATATAAACTAGTGTTCCCAAGGGTTTGACCCTGAAGCCTTTCTGTTCAAGTTGACTTGTTTGATACTTCAAAACAAGTCTCCTACTCGAAAGATCTGAAAAAGCTCTGGGAAGTGAAACTGAAGCCCAAATACAAACTGCAGAGGTACATCTGAGTTTAGGTCCTATTTATGGTGTCCTCTTTTAAAAATGTAGGTGTTATAGCTTTTCTTAGTATCTTTGTCCTGTAGTGGGTTTGAATGCTGTGTAAGCATGCTAATGACAATGTTCTAACCATAGCTGGTGTAAAAGTAACATGTAAAGAGAACTGCATTTTCTTTCCTTTACTAGGAGCTCCGTTTAGAAGACTACCAGGCAAATAGGAAAGGGCCCTCGAATCCTGTGGGAGCAGGAGCAGCAGCAGGCTTGTTTGGGTCTTCAACGGCTACGTCAAGTACAGCCACAGGACTGTTTGGCTCTTCTACTACTAACACTGGCTTTTCATACGGACAGAATAAAACTGCTTTTGGAACCAGTAAGTACTGCCTGTCCTCTGTCATTCCTGTGACAGGATATGCAAGTATTCTGTGAAGCTATTTAAATTCTGTAATGAAAAAAATGAGGAAACACTGATGTGAGCTCAGAATTTTACTAGTTGAATTACCAACATTGAATAATCAGGTTCTTTGCCATAGAAATCTCTATTTACTTACTCTTCGAGGATTGCAAACTTACTCTGCATCCCTGGAATTTTGCTGTAAAACAGTTCATTAGAGCATCTGGCAAGTCAGCTTGTTCACATGGGCCAGTAAAACAATTTGAAGTAAATCCAGCAGGGTATTGCTAACAATCAGTAGGGTGATGATGTCAGTTCGTTAATGATGAAGTCAAGATTCTTCTGCTAATGAGTGAACATGAATTCCCTGAAAATGGACAAGTTAATTTATAGCAGCCTAACTAGACTTTGCCAGGAGCTTTTCCCCACAGTGGGTCAGGGTTGGGGTGTGGACTTGTTCTATGTTGTGCTCTTCATTTTGTCATACTTGGTCAAAAAGTAAAAGCCAGGTATGAAGTAACTGGTTTATTTAAGTGTTTGCATGTCTGGTAGTTGCAGTTCAGTTCTGTCAGCCAGTTAATGGCCTTTTTGAACTTGATGTAAAACAAATAGTGCTGAAAAGTTCAAACAAACTCTATTTTTAGTAGCTTCTGCTGCAAACCTAAAGTAAGTGGGTATTTGTATTTGTGGAATTAGATTGTAAACAGAAGATCAAAATCCTATGGTCTATAGCAACAGAAACAATGATCTGCTGTAAGAAAGGCTGTGCTGTCTTGGGTTAGAATTGTCTCTGTCCTTTTCCTTTGGGGAGAAAAAGGGAGGAGGTGTTTGAAGTTTGGGTAGAAGTTTCTGTAGTTGTGTGGGTTATAGAACAGAAGCGGTGTGCAGAGCGCTGGCTGCCTGTGGCTGGCCCGGTGAGCTCTTCCTGGGCACTCACGGTACGGTTTTCTTTGTATGGTGGAGAACAAACTGCCCGTGTCAAAGCTGGTGTCTTTCTGGTCAGATGTGCCTGTGAGGTAAAAGTGCTGGTAGTTCCTGGGTGTTGCGCTCTCACTTGACTGCGGGACAAGAAGAACCCGATGAAATATCTAACACGAACCGCTTCCCTCTGACCGCAGATACAGTACTGTATTGATGACGCTGGGCGTTTTCCTGTTGCATTGAATTGAAGCACCTTTTTCCCCTGTTTGAATGCGCTGAGTGTGGAAATGTAGTGGGTTTGGATAAATACTTGAGGGGTTTTTAACCAACTTGTTTATATATTGTAGGTACGACTGGCTTTGGAACAGGCACAACAGGGGGGCTTTTTGGTCAGCAATCTCAAACTACCAGTCTGTTTAATAAACCATTTGGTCAAGCCACAACGACGCAGAACACTGGCTTTTTTGGGAATACCAATACTCTAGGGCAGCCGAACACCAGCACAATGGTGAGCTGAATTGTTTGAACCCTTATAGCTGTAAGTGGTGGTATAGCCATGATATAATGATTTAGCTACAATATAGGTGTGAGTCAGTGATTTAGATCTTTCTCAGATTGTAGTACAGCTTCATGAAACTGAGATGCAAAGCTTTGAACGCTGCTGTCTGAGCTAGCAACTTCTTGCCAGTCAGAATTTTCCATTCATGATAATTGGACAGCAATACAGCTTTTAACAAATAACTTTTCCAGTTCCCTTCTTTAAGCAGTCTGCTCTCTGTCAATTCAAGTATTTCCAATCATGTTCACACAGATCATATAATGCCATTATTAACATTCTGTGGGAATTCATTAACAATTCTGTACTTTCTGGTGACTAATGATCAGCATTCGTGGGCTCTTATGATAGAAGGATGCTCTGGAGCTGTAACTTGTTGCGTAACTAGGGGTTTTGGCTCCAAATGTACTATATTCTTCCTGAATGTGTTGTGAGTTCTCCCAGAAGACACGGGGGAAATGTTTCTTTTCCATCTCCCTCACTCAAAGTGATGAGGAGATTCCAATATCCTTTTAAGCTTGAATCATAAATTCTTTGATACTTTTTTTTATATTTCCTTTTTGTAACTAATTTCTGGGAGAATGACTAAAGCTTCTGAAATACTTTTCACCCATCTTCTTCCCCCAGCAAAAGGGGTATCATTTTGTTAACTGACTTTGTGCGTTAGTTCTGTTACCATCAGTGCTAAAAGTGGGAAAGCGTTGCAGCGTTACCTTAACCGAGTTCCTGTTCGTAGGGTCTCTTTGGGGTAACCCAGCCCTCGCAGCCCGGAGGCCTTTTTGGAACAGCTGCCAATACAAATGCTGGTACTGGATTTGGAACCGGAACTGGTCTTTTTGGACAAGCTAACACAGGATTTGGTGTTGGCGGTTCGGTATGTCTGTACCTTAATAATAAAAATTTAAAAAAAAAAAGTGGGGGGGAATAAACCCAAATGGCTTAGAGACCTGTTCCTGGGTGTTGACCTCCATGGAAGTAGCATTATCTTAAGAGTTAAAATGCCTAAGACACAAAAGTAGTGTGGTTTTATGTAAAGGATTTAATATAAGTATGTGCGGTAGAACTAATGTTGCAGAAATAACTTTTTTTAGCAAGTAATGTCTTGAGCGATAAAAGACAACAAGAGACTGAACATCTCACTGCCTATGTATTGCTAGGGATGCCTCAGCGTAGTGTCAGAAATACAGGTGTTTAAATTGTGGTGATGACTTAACTGCAGATGAACTTACTTCTTGATATTCGGTCATTTTGGCTTCAATGGAGTGAGACTACATGTTTGCAGAAGGTGCTTGCCGTGTACTAGTGCATGTGGCTTGCAAATAACGCACCGCTGTTGGGAGTCTGGGTTGTGTGATCTAAGTTGTGCCTGCCTTTAGTTCTGCTTTCTTGCCTACAGTGAAACACTAATGTAATTCTTTTAATATCCGTCTGTCAGGTTTCCAAATTGATGTTTTCTTCTTTTCAGACCCTGTTTGGTAACAAGCCTGCTGGATTTGGAACCACCACGACCAGTGCTCCCTCGTTTGGTACAACCACTGGCGGCGGGCTCTTTGGTAACAAACCAACCCTGACTTTAGGAACCAATACAAACACTTCCAATTTTGGTACATATAAAACAAGTGGGATTTCAATCACTTAAAATTACACTGCATATACCACACACCTGGCTGCTGAGTATCGCATGCTAAATGATTGTGAATGTTAAAATTCTCAGGTAAGCCATGCTTCCGATGCATGTTGCTGCAGGGAAACCCCTTGGCTGCTGTTTTACACCTTTCCTCTTGTGCTGCTCCCATACTCCAGAAGGTAGATATTGAGGAGCGGTACTTTTACTTAACTGTGGGCTTCAGAGAAGGTGGAACCTGTGTTAATTGAAAACTCTTGAAATCAAAGAACTCATACCCCATAGAGGTTTCTTAAAAGGCTGTAGATATGCTGTGGTTGCAAAGGAGTGCTGAAGGAAATGGGGTAAAAACAGCAGTATTGTAGCTCGACGGCAGGATAAGGAGATCTTGCACTGGAGTGAGGGTAAAATGAAACAGTTGGTTCCAGTTTAACTGGTAGCTGCTGTTGTCTTCCATGGTGTGAAGGATCGAAGTCCTGAACAACTGGGTCTCGTGTTAGTGTTGGCCTCTGATGCAGATGTTAGAGAATTGCTGTCAAACGAGCGTGTGGTCAAGCAGGAGAAATGTGAATAGTTCAAGTGAATTGCAGTCTTCCTTCATGGGACTTGTGTTAAAGCCGTTTTGGTTTTGTTTTTCTTGGCTCTTGAGAGCAATAAAACTGTATTCCTCAAAGTGAGTAGGAGTTGGGTTTAGATTCTGAGATCTTTTATTTGTGTTTTGGTGTTTTGTTTTTTTTTTTTTTTTTATTGTATTGGCAAGAAAGGCTAAAATGCACTTAGCCTGCCATACCAGCCTGGCAGAATAAGACGGAGGGAGGAACTTGTCAAGCTCATAGAGTGCCAGGGCAGCACCTCAGCAAGCACGGTTTCATTGTGCTGGTCAGCCTTGGGCAAACTGTTGTCACAATATCTGTGAAAGTTGCTTCCAAATCCCTTGTTCTACTGGTCTGTGAGATCTTCATAGCCACGTTAGTTAGTGTGTTGACAGTGTTTGGTGGTGCACAATACTGGCTGTAGTGTGTGATTTAATTTGTGTTCATTACTTGCAGCGGTACAGTTTATAGGAAAAATGGAGTTTGGTTCTAAGGTGTGTGATGTTGGTTCATGACTGCAATTTCCTAGTGTAACGCTGTCTTTGCATACTAACCAACCGTAGGTTGGTCTCACAGTCTTCAGTTTCAGAGCTAATCTGTCTAGTGTTAGATTTGCGTTGTACTTACTTACAATTAAAGATATGTCTTTGAACTGGGTGCTTGTATGAAACTGAGTTGTTAACCTGTTTTGTTGGTGAGAATCAGAGAAGCGTGTGTGGTATAAACAGTATAAAATGGGATTTGTTCCTTCCAGCAGTTGAAGAAACTTGATACATTTTATTCTGTTGCCAGATACAGCATCATGATATCTGTTCTGGCTTTCAGTAAAACTTCACAGTTTGTAACAAATTGAAATGCTTAAGAAGGCAAAACAGTATTTTTCTGTACTGATGTTTTCAATATTGTGTTCATATCTCAAATATGTTTTTAACCAACTGTGGCAGTGCTGCCTTTGAGCTGGTCATGCTTATTTATTTTTCATCTCTAATAGCGCTAGGTTAATCAACTACTGCTTCTGTTTCTGAAGGTTTTGGTGCCAACACTGCTGGAAATAGTTTGTTTGGAAATAAGCCAGCAACTGGGACTCTGGGAACTGGACTTGGAACAGGGTTTGGAACGGGTAAGCAGTTCACCAGCTTATTTCGTGTGAGCCTAAGCGTAGTCCTCAAACTTCAGTGATGATATAGCCTTGGTATCACTTGCTAACTCTAATGTAGTAAAGGCTGTAGATGCTTTAGCTTGAAGCCGTGAGTCTCAGTCTCAAATCAGAACCAAGCAGAGCTTGCTGACACGGTGCTAAGTAACATCTTAGAAATTGTAGGCAGCATTGCTGACAGTGGTAGTTAATGGCTCAGAAAACCCAGAGCGTCCTCTGTGTTGGAAGCCTCTGGTCTGATTGCGTGAGTCTTGAGTGTCTGTAGCATTCATGGACGTGTTGAGTGTTTCTTGCAGTTTAATAAAGAATCAATTCTTTGTTGTGGGATAAATTGGCTTGTAAGCTTGTCACTGTCTTGTAGTAAACGACAGTCATCTCTCATGCCACAGCTCTCGGGGCAGGACAGACATCTTTATTTGGAAACACCCAGCCTAAACTTGGTGGAACACTAGGAACGGGAGCATTTGGAGCACCAGGATTCAATACATCAACAGCTACTCTGGGCTTTGGAGCTCCACAGCCTGCTGTAGGTGAGTGTACTTGAACCCAAGTTTAATTGCTGCTTCCTCCCGTGTTTCAGATGTGCCTAAACAGAGGAGCACAGCCACCCACATGCTTTGGAGGTGTTTGAGCTTCTGTTTGAGGCCACTTCTGGTCTCAGTAGCAGTGGAAACCATGTTAATAACATTTTTTTTTGGTGCTAATTATATATATGTATATTTTAAGTAATTCAGAGTTGTTTAACATTACTAATAATTGCAGCTATTTTAAAGCTTTGTCCTCAAGATTACTGAGATATTTGCCATCATTGAATTTGGGGCAGCAACGTTAGATGCTTACCAAAAAAAAAAAGGAAATGTAGTGTTAGCTTCTTCAGTAATTCCAGATAGGAAAGGATAGCTAGAGGGACTTTACTAGCGAGTATGCTATGCCATTGGTGAAATAATGGTCTTTCGATTCAGACACTTGTGCTATATCGTTTTGTAAGACAAAATGTGTATCACTTCCAGCAGTGTTCACCCTGTTTAAATTTAAACACTTTAAATAACTAGCGTACAGACCTGATGTTCCAGCCCCCTGAGGCTGTGACTTCAGGAAAATGAGTTTAAACTTGGGGCAGGGAGACACACACAGAGCACACAACACTGTGTGGGAAGACAGGCTTGTAGTATTTTAATGGGAATGAAAATTAGATGCTAGAAGATGGAGAGAGAAAATTAAGAGGCCTTTGTTGTAGAGAGGACTATAGACCTGTTAGTTAAAGGTTTTGGCAGGCCAGGCTCATTCTACTGATGTGTAGCTCTCCGTGCCCTCAGCTTTTCATCGATAAAACTGAATGTGGTTGCAAATTCTAATGAAGGAATAGAATCTGATTTCTTCCTTCAAACTGCTGCAGAAATGGTGACTGAAGAGCAGGGGAAAAGGAATGCTGCAGTTCATATAGAAATTTTAATTCCTAGGAGGAGATCCTGTGGTTGGAAGGGTGCCTCTTCCACCTACCTTGCTTCCGTTAGTAAAAATTATTAAAACAAAAAAATAATGTTCTTTTTATAGCTCTGACAGACCCAAATGCATCGGCTGCCCAGCAAGCCGTCCTTCAGCAGCATCTCAATAGCTTGACTTACTCACCCTTTGGAGATTCTCCGCTCTTCAGAAACCCCATGTCAGACCCAAAGAAGAAAGAAGAGGTGAGTGCACCTAAACATTAAACTTGCTTTCTGGGTAAGAGTTGAAATTCATTTATGTTTTACGCTCACTGTCTTCACTTAATTACGCAGTGAGCAGCGAAATAAGTTGCCATGTGTGTTCTCATAGTGGTGTAGTGGCTTACAGTAAGCAATATGAAAATTCCGATTCTACATCTTCTTGTTTCAGAGGCTGAAACCAACTAACCCAGCAGCTCAGAAGGCCTTAACGACACCCACCCACTACAAGCTGACTCCGCGTCCAGCGACCAGAGTGCGACCGAAAGCTTTGCAGTCAGCTGGCTCTGCGAAATCCCATCTCTTTGATGGTCTTGATGATGACGAGCCATCCCTATCCAATGGTGCATTCATGCCAAAGTTAGTTTTTATCTTGTGTGTGTTGGTGGGAGAATCATGTGATCAGATTAAAGAAACTCCTATATAGCATCCTAAATTCCATGGCTGTTTTGTGACCTGGTTCAAATATGCATAGCAATAACAAGTGTTCTGTAAAACCTGAAGAGAACTATTTTCTGTAGAGGAGATAATGTTCAGCTTAAACTGTTAAGGCAAAATAAGCTGTAAAATGAGGTCATTCCATGATTGGAGTCTGTAAGGAATTACTACCAGGAAAGCTTGTTACGGTGTAATACCTCCTGCTTCTGAAATACAAGCGTCATTAGGGTTGCTCATGCAGTCAGAATGAAGGCAGATCTCTGACACTTTCATAGCCCGGCACTGGTTGTATTTCAAGTACACAGATGTGTCTGTCAGAAATTAATAATGGTGCCTGTGGTTCTGCCCTACTGAAGCTTTTGGGTTCAGTCTTCAAAAGCATCAGTGGCAATCGTAGTGAAAAGGAGGTTGGAAAGCTTTGGAATCTGGTTAAACAACAAAATAACTTTGGAGAAAGATGCATCAGTCACTGAAAGTCTGTCTAAGCACCGGCTTTTAAAAAAGTTTTTGTAACCTTTGTGAAGTTGGTTTGACTTTAATTTAGCCTGAACCATCTCTTCACTTTCCAGGGAGAGAGCAGATCATGGAATTTACTCAATGTTTTATTGAAAAACACCAAATGAACAAAAGATCAGAACAAAGGGATACTTAGGCTTTTTTGAGTGTAATTGTCATAGATGTTGGGTGATGTTCAGGTGTCAGGCAGTGGGCCTGGCCTGGCTGTTGATCTGCTCCTTAGGTGACCCTGTAGGGCAGACTTTCTGTGCAGAGTTCTGTGCTTCCACTGCAAAAGCTCTGTTTGTAAAACAGCTCATACTGTCATTTACTGAACGTGGATTTTGAAGCTTTCAATGACTTGTGCTTTTTACACTTACCCATAAACCAAAGCCTTGAGTGGAATACCAAAAAGAGTATCTCTGCTACTGCAGTGCTCTTACAGAAGACTTTGTATGTCCTCAGTGTGGAGACAGGTCTCATACAGCTGGTTCCTGGTCCCTGGAAGACACGAACTGAGTGTGAAATGTATATTTATGCAGTGCATATATATCCAAATTTCTCTTTGGTGTTTTTTTATTTTATTTTTTTTTTAGGAAGAGCATCAAAAAGTTGGTTTTGAAGAATCTCAACAGTAGCAATCTGTTCTCACCTGTTAATCGTGAAAATGAAGACCTGGCGTCCCCATCAGAGTATCCAGAGAATGGAGATCGGTATGTTGATTCATCCTGAAGGTGTTATACTTACGAGAAATGCAAACTGGTTATGCCTGTCTCTAAATTATTAGTAGAGTAGGTAGTTATTTTCAGGACTGTCATCTTAGCTGTTCATTGGAAGCGGGTTGACCTGTTGAGATTTGTTTCCTCGTAAAGTAGCCGTATGTTCTTCCTGTGTGGTCACATACCAATTCATTCCATCCAAAATCAGGAGGTCCAACAGAAATGACTTACTTTCTGGATATGTCTCCCCTCATTCCCTGTAGTGAGAAACTAGGCCATTTCTTGAGGGAAGTGATAAACCTGACCCTGAGGTGAGAAGACAGCCCTGTCCTTCTGCCTAGGCCTCCTCAGCAATGTGGGGATTGCAGGGAAGCTCCTCTGACCCAAATGTCTCGTAGCAATAATGGTTTTTCTATATATTAAGATGAGGAATCTCTAAGGCTGTCTCTTCCTCCCAGATGCCTGAATACCTACTTCCTCTAAAAATCTATGATCGTATTTCAGATGAACTTTTTTTTAAATCAGAGGCTGGAAAATTTCCTGACCAGGTCAACTTTTTGATTTTATTTAAAGCTACTAGAAGTAAGAGGGGAGTGGGGAACTTGTTTCTTCTGATCACCCAAGTGCTGACCCAGGCAGCTCATAATGGGGCAGAGGCATTTGTTAGCCTTGTTGCCAGTAGCCCAGTACAACAGGCATCTCTCCAAAGCTGGTGTTTTGGAGTGACTGTCACAACAGTGTTCTCAAGTTTGAGCTGATCATGCTGCCTGCAAGACTTAATCCTCCATTCTTTCTAAAACAGTGTGTATTTGGGGCACGGAAGTCTGTAACAGCCTGGTTCACAAATCATTGAATTGTTCAGTTGCAAGCGACTGTGGGAAGTCTCTGTTCCTCAGGCAGCCTCAGCGCTGAATTCAGACCTGGTTGTTGCGGAATTTGTCCAGTTGGGTCTCTTAAGCCTGTGGATAGAGATTCTGCAACCTCTCTTGGTCCCTGTTCCAGTGCTTGACTGTCCTCATTGATTTCCCTGTCTTAATTTGACCATTGTTTCTCATCCTACTGCCAGATGTACTTGTGAAGAGCCTGACTTTTGTCTTTGGCATTGGAAGGCTGCTATTGCACCCCCTGCAAGCCTTTTCTCCAGGCTGAATGATCCATTTCCTTAAGCTCTCCTCACAGGGGGGTGTTTTAGTTGCCAACCCTTGCGGTAACCCTCTCCTGGTCTTAGCACTCTCGCTCTTGTAGTGGGAGCCCCAGATGAGATGCAGAATGGCAGAGGTGGTCTGACAAGGGCAGAGTGGAGGGGAATAATGGCTTCTCTCAGTCTGCTGATGCTGCAGTTCACATAGTCGTCCTGTTTGCTTTTTGTATGAGAAGACACCACAATTTTAATGTTGACATAAGTCCCTTAGAACTAAATAATTCAACTTTATTCTTCATTTCTTCAGGTTCTTTTTGTCGGTACCTCCCGATGAAAACCACAGGCAAGATGGTGAGCGGGAGGAGGAGGATGATCAGCATGAAGTGACTCGGTTTTACACTAACCCCATTGCCAAGCCCATCCCACAGACCCCAGAGAATGCTGTGCACAAACACCAGAACAGTGTGGATGACACTATTGTGGCTCTGAATATGCGTGTGGCCTTGCGAAATGGTCTGGAAGGCAGCAGTGAAGATGCCTCGTTTCATGATGATTCCCTTCAGGATGAGCGCGAAGAGGAGCCTGAAACAGTGCATCATCTGCATCCTGCAGGTCAGACTGTGTGTGGGCAGCAGATGTGAAGTTCCTGACAGAACTTCATGCATGCTTCATTAAAGTTCTCTTTTGCTGCTTTAGACCCTCAGCTTTTGCTCTTTTCCTTTCTCTCCTCTGTTCTACAGAATACAAATCGTGCTTTTCAGTTTCTTACCTAGTGCAGAAATTGTTTCTGCTGAGTCAATGAGCAATTAAATTTCATCACCTGGTTTTATATTTGAGGTAGTGAGATGCAAGAGAGGGAAGAGGAGGACCCAGTCAGTAACTGTTCTGCAGTAATAGTCCGAGTTGATTATCATTCAGGAGCAAGATCTTAGAGATGGAAAATTAATGCTTGGTGGTTATCAACATGCAAACTACATTGTAGGGTTTGCCAGGGAAGTAATGGACGACAGAACATGATTGTGTCTCTGTAGGCCCATCGTGTGCGTGTGTTTTCAGTAGTCTTAATTCTGGTCTCAGGGTTTCGTAAAACTGAAAAAGACAGAAAAGTGTGGAAAATACTGTGAGAGGTCTTGAGAAGCTTTCCCTTAGCTAAGACTTTGTAGCTGGTGAAGAGGTGTGGGGGGGTGGCGTGTTAGGGTTATTTCTTTTTTTAAACTCAGGAGTGGTCTGTAGAGGTTGAAAAGATCCTTTCAGGCACTGTGTAGCATCTAATGAATCTAGCAGGTGGCATGTTCAAAAGAAATGTTTTCAGAAGCCCCAATGCCAAGAAGCTGTAGATGCAAAAAGCTTTTGTGGATTTTAAAGATCGCTAGACACATTAATAGATGAAAAAGCGTTGGAGACTGTTAAATGTAAAAGATGCGGCACCTTGGTCAGCAGGTGCTTGAGCCCCCAGATGATTAAAGCTGGGAGTCTTTGCCACGTGTTGCTGTGTGTGTTTGCATTTTTCCTTTTACCTGCGCATCTGCTGCTGGTCTCTGATGAAGACGGGTTGCTAGGCTGGGAGAACCTGACATGGCAACTGTCTTAGGTTTGCTCTGAAGGCTGTGGAAATCAGGGATTCTGATTTCTCTGTTTGCTTTTGTTGCACTGATTCTCAGTTCGTTTGGGACCTTCAGTAATCCAGGCTTGCAAAAGCAATGGAATGAAACACACCGAAGTTGGGAACTTGCTGTCAGCCCAGTTCTCAATGATGTTTCTGTTGCAGGAATTGTTCTCACGCGAGCTGGCTATTACACCATCCCCTCCATGGAGGAGCTAGCGCGATTCACCAATGACAGGAATGAATGTATTGTGACAGACTTCACCATAGGCCGCAAAGGTGAGTGCATGCAGCTCTGGTAGGTGCTTGAAGCTTAACCTGTCGTCTTAAACTATGGAACCTGAATCTGAGTTCCGTGCCCTTGGTGGGATTATTGACAGTGCCTTTACCATTGCCAACAACTTTCATCAAAGGCTTGGGATCTTCCACACTGGTAGCACTAGCAATCTGTGTTGAGGGATGACTTGAGAAGCTTGAATACGAAAAGAACAAAAGCGCCTGTAGTTCTTAAGACACTTTCTCTCCTTAAACATGAAGATTGTAAAATCCAAACTTGCTGGAGCATTGATGCAAAACTGATCGTCTTTGCTTCCATCTTAGTTGTTACCTGCACTGAAGCTGGCTGAGCTCTAGTAAAGAATAGCTTTCAGCACAAACTGTATCTTTGCTGCTTTTATTTGGGGAAAAAAAAAAAGTAGTCATATGATGTATACTATTTTTAAAACACGTTTTCTGATTGCACTAGAAAGCTGAGGATAGGCTTAGTGTTTGTGATGGCGATATGAATAGCCAAGTGATAACAAAAAGCTTTAACAAAAAAGCTTTCTGTGCAAAAGGATGGGTTCTAAATAGTTGGTAACACCTCTTCACTATTTTCACACTGGGAAGGAGGAGTCACTTGTACGTTGTTCTGGAGACATGACAAAGCTGGGCAGGGAAAGGAGGAATGTAGCAGGGACAGGTCCTCTGGCATGAAATTTTTCATGGACAAATTGTGATGTTTCGGTTTGTTTTTCAGGTTATGGATCGATTTACTTTGAAGGAGAAGTAAATCTAACTAACTTAAATCTGGATGACATTGTACATATCCGTAGAAAAGAAGTTATTGTTTACCCTGACGATGAAAGAAAACCACCTATTGGTGAAGGTTTAAATAGGTAATTTTTAAATATGTACTGTGTGGGGACAGTGGCTGATAAGGATGTTCTTTATAATATTGACAATCTGCAGTGTTTGCAGGCAGCTACCAAGAAATCGAAGTCCGAGGTGTGTGTTCAGGTTACAACATCATACCGTTCCTAGATACTTGCAAGTTTCTGAAGCAGAAATTGTGTTTAAAAGCTGCTTTGAGCCCACATGTTCGGTTCTCGGTTTCTCTGTGTGTACCATAATAGCTTTTGCCTCAAATCCTTGTAGCGTCTTACTACAGACACTTCTGTCTGTCTTCAACAGACGAGCTGAAGTTACCTTAGATGGAGTCTGGCCTACAGATAAAACATCTCGTTGCCTGATAAAAAGCCCTGAACGCCTGGCAGAGATGAATTACGAAGGCAGACTGGAGTCCGTCTCCCGGAAGCAGGGCGCTCGATTCAAGGAATACCGCCCAGAGACCGGATCTTGGGTGTTTAAGGTAATGGTTTTGTTCTAGTTGTGAAGTGACTTACGAGAATATCGGCAGTAATCTGAAGTTAGAATTTCCTGAGAACTTACCGTTCAAAAACGTCACTAAACTTCTGTAAACTGTCACAAGTCCTTCAGCTGTAGTGCAAACTGTCCTCACCAGACTGATCGCAACTTCTTTGGCTGAAACGCTGCCCTCAGCAGGTGTCTTTGGCCTGTGCAGAAGCTGAATTTTTGAGGTTTTTGAGGTTGAATTGTTGAGGCGTCACAATGCTGTGTGAGGCTTACAGTTACGTCAGCTCATTGCTTAGGCCTTTCAGAAATGGATGCCTGAAACCTCACTTCCAAACTGTGACGGATTTACCCTTCTCGTTAAACAGGTGGCACACTTCTCCAAGTATGGCTTGCAAGATTCAGATGAGGAAGAGGAGGAGCATCCTTCAAAAGTGGACACAAAGAAGTTAAAAACAACACCTGTGCTGCCCCCAGGGCACCTGCCGCCCCAGCAAATGACCCTAAACGGCAAGCCACCACCTCCATCCCAGGTAGAAGGAGGACCGTGACTAAAAGGGAATTCATAGAATGCGATGGGAAGAATGGTGCCTAGGGAGGGGGTGGTGAAGTAACAAGTAGCCTGGAAACCGAAGAGCAAAACCTTACGCAAACTGGCACAAACTCAGTAGCTCTTCTGCCCTCTTGATGAGTGTTTGCGTGTTCTTTTTCGTTAAGATACTTGACATTTCATACTGAGGATGTGTGGGGGTGGGAAGGCTTTAAGCTTTCATTTCTTGTTTAAATTCTGGTCTAGGTTGAGTTTGGCATATTTGCACCACTTATGGAAGAAAACTTGGCTTTGTGAATATTGAATATATGCTATATAATGCCGTGTGGCTGCCTGCCTTGAGAATAATATTGTGCGTTAATTTGACTTTATCATCATTTAGTATGCAAGCCTGTATGCTTTATATATTAAGAATGTGCTCTATTTTTATTAAAAACTGCTTTTTCAAGGCTGGTTATACACTTTATTTTTAAATGTATTTGGGTTGGATGTGGCTGCTTCTCGAGCTCTGTAAAACATCCTCAGGGGCATGCCTCTGCCTTGCATAGGGAGGGCGGCATTTTAGCCACTAATGAAGTGGTCTAATGTTTGATTTTAAAAAAATCTTTTTACGTGGTTTTAAAGGTTAGTCTAATTACAGCTGATACACTTGGCATTTTCCAAATATAATTCGTGTGGACACCGTCAAGTGGGAGCTGCTTCACTGTGGGTGAAAAACAGCCTATTTGGAAGGCATCCTGCCATTAGGATAGGATATACTCTTTATGCCAGATGTTAGTGATAAACGTTTGTGAACTGCCTGTATGTTTTTGAAGTAACTTCTCATAAACCAGAAAGCAAGTGCAGAGCAGATTTTTTTTATTTTTTTTTTTTTTTTTTTTTTCACAAAACTGGGTTCTCGATTGCCTAGCTGTGACAGTGAGCCTTGGGCAGGTAGGGTGTGCAGGACGGCAGAGCAGAGGGTATGCGGGACCTGGACAGGACTTGCCGAGAGATTTTTTTGCTTTCCATTTTACCCGTCAGTAATCCGTGGCTGCAGGGAAAGGTGATGGCTGATCTCGCAGCTCACCGGGGCACGGACCGTGGGGCAAGTGCTGTATGGCATGTGGCCAGCGCTCTGTTTGTCATCTTACGGGGAAGCAGAAGAGGGCAGCTTTATTTCTGCATCTCTGAACTCAAAGCATGAAAAACAGCTTAAAAGGCTGTCTAATAGGTTGAACACTTCTGTTTTTTTTTTTTTTTTGTACTGGGTCTAGTCCTTCCAAAACCAGGACGCGTTCCAGCAGCGTTTCTCTTCATTGGCCAATGGCTTTGGGTAACTTAGAGCCCTTCTGGACGAGGGTCTGTTCGTAGTGTCAGGACATACAACAAATTCCATTTATCGTTGCTTGTGCAAAAGAGCAATTTCATTATTTGTGTTGTAGGAAAACATTAAATTAACTGGGAATTGGTTTTAATCATAGAATCGTCGAGGTTGGAAAGGACCTTTCAGATCATCGAGTCCAACCATCAACCCAACACTGACAAACACCACCATGTCCCTCAGCAGCACGTCTGCCCGGCTTTTAAATCCCTCCAGGGATGGCAATTCCACTACTTCCTGGGCAGCCTGGTCCAATGCTTAATAACCCTTTCAGTGTAAAAATTTTTCCCAATATCCATTCTAAAACTCCCCTGGTGCAACTTGAGGACGTTTCCTCTTGTCCTACCACCTGTTCCGTGTGAAAAGAAACCAAGCCCCCCTGGCTACACCCTCCTTTCAGGGAGTTGTAGAGAGCAAACCTGTGACCTTGGTGTCAACTAGTCTATGATAGATCTAGCTCTAACCTCTGCAGAAATGCCTGAGCCGTTCCAGCTGTGCTGCTGTAGGTCTCTGTGCAGGTTAGAGGGGCCCAGAATGAAGGTCTGGCAGCAGCAGTTCAGCTAAAGGCCTTTCCATACAGCCAGAAAATTAGGGGAGCTGCCAGCTCTTCTGTGGATTCTGGCTTTGGAGAATCCCAGAGTGGCATACAGCTGCTGCTTTGTCGCTCCTTCTGCCTCTGGCTAATTAAAACCTGCTAGTTCATCCTGCTCTCCTAAAGTGCATTCCTTAAACTTTTGCATTTTATTTGAGATGAACGTATGGCTGTCTAACAGACTGGCCCGTGAGTGTAACACCTTTCAGTTTTCCTTCTTTTGCAGATTATTGGGGATCAGAGCTGATGTTTTAAGCAGTCAAAAATATTGGGAATATGTGTGATTTATTCAGGCATGTCTTATAGATTCAAATGTATTTAGCAAAAACTTGTCTGGGTTAATTAACCTCTTTGACTTGCATATCATTAACTAAGGTTTTTGTTTCCGAAAATAGGAAAAACACCTAGCCGCATTTCCCAAACCTCTGAGAAACTCATGGCATGGCTTAAAAACTTGCCAAATTCTTGGTGTGTAAAGCATCTGAAAATAATATTCTTTGGTCTGTAGGAAGCATTTAGGATCTAAATTTGGGTTTGTTTTTTTTTTCTTCCCTTACTAACTTGAATATTAATGAATTTATTAATGTTTCAAGGTCCACAGGAAATAGTTACACCGGCGGCCTGGCTGCATTAAAGCACAATGAAGGGAGCAGTGAAACTTTTGTGCTTGTAACCATATTTTGACTTGTAAATCTGTTCCGCATATTCAGATACCACCAGCTAAGGCTCTTTCCGTGTCTGCCATTAAGTTCTATCTTTACAGACCCCGGTCTAATTTTATCTGCCTCATCTGATAACGTTCATCACGTTTCTTGGCTGATTCTAATGAGCTAAGGAGCAGCCATTTGAATATGCTCTTAAATTCCTTAGCATGTTTTCCAGTGTCCTCTCTGCCGCGGTTTCCTTGCTCATCTCTACGCATCGCTCCAGAGCGTTGCTTCAGCAGTCTGCGCCTTGTTGCTTCTGGGAACCAAGCTGCAAGCATCACTCTTTCACAGGACACACATCTAAGCAGTGGTTAGACTGGTGCAAAACCAGTGCCCTGGAGCCCAGGTTTGGGGTTAGAGCCCATCAGGAGCCACCTGAAGGCCATTCAGCTAATGGGGCATAGGCTAAATTACTCCTGGGCCAGGTGCTGCTTTTGTGTTGGTGAGTTAGCTGCACAGTACTGGCTGGGAATGGCATTCTCCAGGGTTTCTGTCCTGCCACACAGTTTCTGGCAGCAGAGCTGGCAGTTGAACGGCTTGGCAGTGCTGTCCCACTCTGGTTTGATGCCGGCTCACAGGGCTCACTGCTGTCCCCATGGCCAGCACGTTGGGCAGAACCAGAGGCCGCAGCAGCAGTCAGAGTCCAGTTCTGATGCCTGCTCGTTGTAACTAATTCTTCCTCCTGCCTCAGACCAGCAGTAGAGATGAGAAATTCAGTTGCAGATTGGAAGAGAACTACTATATTTAACTTTTTAACTGCTAATATGCTAGTGGTAGGTAGAATATCATGGGAAAACCCCACAACTTTCCAGTCCAATGCCAGTCGTGTCCTCATTTAAAATTAAAAAAAAGACTCTACATGTGTGTGCGCGCACACTCTGTGACCCAGTCTTACGCTGTCTTGAAGGGGCTTGTATCCACTTAAAACTTCTGGTAAGTTCTTTGTGGAATATAAACTCAATGTTTTTAACGTGTACTACGTCACAGCTGGGAAACAGCAGGTATTACAGTGACTCATCTGCTCATCAGCCGCCAGCGATACTGGAGATACTGTGCAGTAATGCTGGAGAATCACTGCTTTGGAACTGATTGCTCAGTCATTGAAAATGTCCCAGGTTGAACTTAGGCACAGGACACTTTCTTTGTGTGTGGCAGCATTTTGAGGGAGAAGGGAAGGAAGACAGGATGTGCAAAACTCTCTTCCTTTTTGTTGGTCACATGAAAAATGGGAAGCTGAAGAATAGTTTCTTAAACTGCATGGCAGAACTTGGTAAACTTCAGGAGGACTTCACTAAACCGTGACTTCTCCTTCACTGTAACTTGCACTGTTGCGTTACAACTCTGAAGAAAATGGGAAAGGGTTGCATATGTTCATCTCTAAACTTAATGTGGAGTCTTGACACACGCAAGGGAGTGCTCCGCTTCACTTGCAGGTGATTGTTGAAACTATTAAATACTCTTTCTGCAAACCATTGCAATCTGTTGTTGTCTGACACGGCCTCTGCGTGTATCCGCAGAGCCCAGAAGTGGAGCAGCTGGGCAGGGTTGTGGAACTGGACAGTGATATGGCAGACATCACCCAGGAGCCTCTCCAGGAGCCCGTGGTGGAGGATAACATGATAGAAGAGCCTGAGGCAGTGCCTGCTTCGACTCACATCGCCTCAACCCTGGGTATTAACCCCCACGTCTTGCAGGTGAGTCTCTGCAATTTCCCCTCTGGAGGAGAAGACTGGGTAATATCTCTCACTGACTTCTCGGTTTGGCTCCCTGAGTGTATTTATATATCAAATTTGTAATAAACTGTACATCACACCTAGAATGTGATTAAAATTTACACATTAGACTTCTGTGGTTTTGTGGTAAACCATTACAGATGTGAAAAGCTTAATGCAGAAATGAAAATCAGCTTAAGGCTAGGATTCAGATTTCCGGATTCTGAAGTGTGGGCAATGTGACAAGCTAAAGGAATACCACAGCCTCAGGACCAAGCTGTGGAAAACAAGGCAATAGGATAACTGGTCTTGATTTGGGATTTGGTGTTTTCATTTGTTTGGTGAAAGGCTAGTACCTGCAACACTTGTAAACTTCTACCTGTGTTTTTAATTTTTAAGTTAAAAACAGTGGAATTGCTACTTAGGCTGAAAAATAAGTAGGTAGAGCGAAGGTCTCAGCAAACATGATTATTTTAGGACTTCACACCTATGCTAACAAGTACGGTGACACTGATTTAACTAGTAGTTTGTAAAAGTTTATCATCAGCTGACAAGCTTGCTGTCAGTTCTCCTGAGCTCTGTGTCTTCACTGTTACTTGAAATATTTGTGGCATGAGTGTATTGTCATATGCAACACGAGGAAGTTATCTTGGTTGGGAAAGGCACTGATTAGATCAGCCGACTGCTGCTGCGAGAGTGATTGCTAATGTGCAGGCCTGACTTATCACCTTTTTTTAAGATTATGAAAGCTTCCTTGCTTGCCGATGAAGATGACCTAGATTTGATCCTGGATCATCATCCTGGGAAGCAACCTGCAAAAATGGATACTTCTCAAGAGATCTGTTCTCCGAGGCTCCCAATTTCAAAATCACAAGGACAGAAAAGATACTCAGGTATTGTGCAAAACCACGTACTGTATCAAAAAAGAGCTTAATTCTAATATTAACAGGCAAAATCCTGTCACTGGCTGAACATATGGCAGAGCAGTTGTGTGCTGGGGTGGGTTAGCTTTGGCCAGCAGCCAGATGCCCACCCAGCCGCGCTCTCGCTCCCCCTCCTCAACAGCAGGGGAGGGGAAAATTGGATGAAAAAAAGCTCTTGGGTTGAGATAAAGATGGGGAGATTGTTTTTTCTTGTGATGGTACCTGGTAAGCAGACTTGACTTGGGTAAAATCAATTTGTTGCCAGTTAAAATAGGTTTGTGTAGTGAGAAACAAAGACAAATGGAAACGATGCTTTATAACTTGTCCCCCCTTTTCCAGGCTCAACTTCACTCCTTCATTCCCAACTTCTCTACCTCCTCCCCCCCGCAGTGGGGATGGGGAGTTGGGGGGCTATGGCCAGTACGTAGCAGTTCCTCTCTACCGCTCCTTCTTCCTCACCCTTTTTTCCCTGCGCCAGTGTGAGTCCTCTCCCGCAGGCTGTTGTGGAAATACCTGCTCCAGTGCTGGAGCACCACCTCCCCTCCTCCTCTTCTGACCTTGGTGCTTGCTCTGCTCCTTTCACTTTTACCATTTTTTTTTTTTTTCCTCCCCTCCTTCCCGCCTGTGTGGTGTTTTCTGCCCTTTCTTAAGATCTCACAGAGGCACAAACTTTGCAGATTGGTTCAGAAGTGTCATAGACTCCCCTGATGGGCCCAGCTGCGACCTGCGGTAGGTCCATAGTGGGCACCATCTGTGTCCAGCGCAGGGCAGCCCCTGGCCTCTTCTCACAGAGACCACCCTTGTGGCCCCCCCCACTGCCAAAACCCTGCCATTTGCACCCAGTACCTCCACTAACCACTGTACCTAAATACCACTGATGGAAGCATGGAGTTGCTTCCTGAGTTAAATGGGCAGACCTGAGATGTTCCTGTGGGGACAGTTTCAGCCCTGTTCCTGCTAGTAGCAGTTGGTGTCCGCTTTCTCTGTGCGATGCTTCTGTTCTGATGGTCTAACTATGACATCCTCTGTTAAATTAGCGACTTCTTTGGAAACTGTAGATTTTTGGGGGGGACTGTATATGTACTGTTCTTGTTGTAATACCATGTGCTTTAGTTTGGATGCTGCAAAATAGGCTGTGCACGGTGCGTTTTGCAGTTCTCTGTACTGCAAATAATCCTTAGCTTTGCGTTACCATTACAAACCACAAACGTGGCAGATGTTTTCACTGGCTGCTCAGGTGCTGAAATACCTTTAAGATATTGGAAATGTACTGCCTGAAAAGTGAGTACCCCCTTCACTCCAACGTTTTTCCTGCTTTTTCCCCTCTAGTTGGTGGGCTGCTGCAGTCAAAATTTGCTAACATAATTTTCCAGCCACCAAGTGCTGCTCAGCAAGATTTCAAGGGACCGAGGACTTTGAGCAGTCCCCCTTCTGCTGCCCTTTGGTCGGCGACTTCTCCGTTAGCGTCTGCATTCTCTGTGCCATCATCAGTCCCTGAGGTACAGATGAAAACAGTTGGTGTCCGCAGGCAGCAAGGGCTTGTACCTCTGGAGAAGTCCATCACCTACAGAAAAGGGAAGCTGCTGATGGATATGGCCCTCTTCATGGGACGCTCGTTCCGCGTTGGTTGGGGACCCAACTGGACACTTGTCAATTGTGGAGATCAGTTGAGTGGATCAACTGAAATAGAAGAGCTTCAGTGTGAGTCTGTGGAATACGGATTCCTGCCAACTCCTGTTGCTCCAAAATCGTGAGTAGTAGTTCCCTTCAGGATGGTTCTGACATGTTCTCTTCTTGTTTGAAAGAATCCTGGTTGTAGGTTGATAACTTCTTGAAATTCATCTTAATATTACTTCTGATATGCACAAGTGGTGCAAGATCATGTTAGCTGTGGAGACTTCCTTCAGGTTGCTACTTTAAAAAAAAATAATTACCCTTACTACGACACTGAGATCAATATTTTTGTAACAAGTAAATAGCACTTTCATCCAGCAAAAGGTTAAAGAGAGAAAGTTCAAAATTGTTGTCCAGGAAGCTTCTAATCTACTGTTGATTTACCCTGAGGATATCTGCACTACCTAAGACATTCCTTGTTTAGCTTCTGAATTCAGATCCCGTAAATTCTGCTTGTATATAAAGCAGCATACAGACCTTCCCTGGGCTGTGAAACTCCATACCTAAACGTGACTGGAATATAGCCAGATATTCTACCATTTAAGTCTTCCAAAAAGCTTGTTCGGTTGCTGTTCTCCAGCGTATCTCATTTGCTGGCAGAATGAGGTGTGCTCACAAAATGGGCTGGGGCACGGTAGGGTGTGCTCGTTGCCTTTTGAGAGCTGGAGGCACCCAGCTCAATGAGTCTTGTTCTGAAGCCCAGACTGTAACCAGGTTCCTCATACCTAGCTGGTGACCTTGGATTGTATGTCTTACTTCTTTATGTTAAAATTAAGACAAGCTGCTGTGATGGGTGCAGTTCACGTGCGTGGAAAACAATTCATAATGTTGCTAACTGTTTATTATGTTCTTTGTTCCTCCAGACTCTCAGAATCCTCTTTCAAGGTTCGCGTGGAGAAGCTGAGCTTAGAGCAGCGGAAGATGGACAGAGACAAACAGCTGTATCTCATCCCCCTGGAGATAAAGCTGAAACACAGCACTGTCCATATGGATGAGCAGTGTCCTCTGCTGGCGCCCAACCCGGGAGTTTCTGCTATTCACGACTATGCTGACTGGGTTAGGAAGGCATCCGAGGATCCTGCTGTGACAGAAAGTGAGTGTGGACTAATTCTTTTCACAGCGGTGATGGTGCATCTGGAAAACTGTCCAGTTCAGATTGATTTTTCAGGTTGCATCAGAGCAGGGAAATGTGAATAAAACAGAAAAACTGACTGTACCTCAGCATTCTTTCTGAAAGCATAAATGTGGTTGATTGCATCTGGGGAGCTGACTTCCCGTATCCTCTTGTAACAGGAGGATATCCTTTAAGATATGCTACAAAGTTATGCTTATAGTCTTATGAGTCGTCTCTTGAGCAACCTGGTCTAGTGGGAGGTGTCCTTGCCCGTGGCAGGGGGTTGGAACTAGATGATCTTTAAGGTCCCTTCCAACCCAAACTATTCTATGATTCTGAATATTCTTCTGTATGTTTTTACGCCTTATGATTGAATAACTCTGTCCTGACAGCTGTTGTGAAGCACTGGGGCTTGACGTGGACTTTATGTGAAGCGATTTGGGGGAACTTGAAGGAGTTGGAGGCCAGCTTGGAGGAACCCAGTGAATACACCCTCGCCCTGGAGCGCAGGAAAGCCTTCTCTCGCTGGCTCTCGGAGACCGCTGCGGGACGAATTGAGGAGGAAGTCTCTCTGTCCCGACACGGCAATCACATAGAGGCTGTCTTCAGCTGCCTTACTGGGAAGAGAATTGGTGAAGCTTGCAGGCTGGCGCAGCAGTCAGGTAAGATGCTTAAATCTCTCAGCTTTTTGTGGGGAGGAGGAAGGGAGACATAAAGAGAATTTCAGCTTTGAGAGCTGATAGTAACTGGCGTCTCTCAGTACGGAGTTTTCCTGCGTCAGACGGTGTTTAAGGTCGGGGCTGGCTTGTCTACTTGCTGCTGGAGAACTGGTCGTATTTACGCTGGCTTACTTGTCAGCTCTCCTGGGGTTAGGAAGTGATGCTGTATTGCATTTCGAACTAGTTTTTTGCATAGTATCTCCTTTCAAAGGTTTTTAATTTCTGTAATTTTTAATTGAGCTTCTGTTAAGCACTTTACACTTGTTTTAAAAATGTGTATTTTCAGAGCCTAATAGCTAGTTTCATCTCGGTCTTTTATGTCAGCTCAAGTCTTAACTGTTCCATTCATTTGCCCCCTTTGGGGGGAGTCTGTCCTTCCCGTGCCTTTGTCTTCTCCCCCCTGTCCCCATTCCTGGTAGGTGTTCACAGAGTGGTTTATTTCATAAGAAATTGTGCACAAACCCCAGTTGTGCAGCTGTAGGCTGATCAAAGTGCCCCACAACTCAGGACCAGGTAGGTGGGAGGGATTTGCCTGATGTGCTGTTCTCTCCTCTTCCAGGCGACCACAGGCTGGCTCTGCTGTTGTCCCAGCTGGCCGGCAGCCAGCCCGTCCGGGACCTCCTCACCATGCAGCTGGTGGACTGGCACAGGCTGCAGGCGGACTGCTTCATCCAGGAGGAGAGGTTGCGGATCTTTGCCCTGCTTGCAGGAAAGCCTGTAAGTTGTGTTACTCGGCTGTTTCATATTGACTTGACTTAAAATTGTAGAATTGTCTAGGTTGGAAGGGACCTTTCAGATCATCGAGTCCAACCATCAACCCAACACTGACAAACCCACCACTAACCCATGTCCCTCAGCACCACGTCTGCCCGGCTTGTAAATCCCTCCAGGGATGGCGAGTCCACCACTGCCCTGGGCAGCCTGGTCCAATGCTTGACAACCCTTTGAGTGTAAAAACTTTTCCTGATATCCACCCTAAACCTCCCCTGGCACAATCTGAGGCCATTTCCTCTTGTCCTGTTGCTGTTCCTTGGGAGAAGAGACTTCCCCTTCTTGACAGCCATACATTTAAGCTGCTCAACCACAGCATGTGGTACACAGCAGGAAAAGAATACAAGGTGGTGACGTGTTGTTTTTTTTAAACTAATGTAACCTCTTACTGCTGCATTCCTGGTGTGTACTGACCAATGTGTGATAAGTTTGACTAAACTTAGTAATTTGTTTCTTTAGGTGTGGCAGTTATCGGAGAGAATAAGTATCAATGTGTGCTCCCTGCTGGACTGGAAGCGTTGCATGGCCGTCCACCTCTGGTACCTGCTTCCTCCAACAGCTTCTGTGTCCAAGGCGCTTGCCATGTACGAGTCAGCGTTTCAGGTAGGTCAGTCGTGCCTGGGTGAAAGGAAATCTTACTCCCTACCATTGACTGTCTGATGCTGTGCTGAGACTTCTGTGAGCAGTCGAGTATCGCTGCGGAGGTGCTGAGTATGGAATTGCATATGGGTCCATTATTTCAGTCATCACAGCGTCAGATTCCTTCAGCAGCTCTAATGATGAGGTTTTGCAGCATGGGAATGGTGGGAATGTTCCTTCCCCCGCTGGAGTGGGAATAAAGCACCGGGATTGAATGTGTTGGTAGTTCTGGTCACTCGAGAAGCTTAGGACCTGCTCTTTGGGGTGTTCTGGGAGTGACTTATTTGAAGCCTGTCTTCCACCGATTGAGTGTTTCCAGGCGTTTGACAGCCAGACAAAATGAGGAAGATGGGTAGTGGCCAGCAGCAGGAAGGCCATTTGAGCTGGGTAGCTAGTCACTTTTCCCAGTGTGATGATTAATACTCAGCTGCCTGACTTCTAAAATAGTTGCCGAACACCCCCCTGTTTGTTACACTCGCTGTTCCTGCAGCAAAGGTGGAAGCTGTCCTGCGGGCAGTGCCTGGCTGCATGCATTATGCAAAGCCTTGTAGAGCTGTCACCCTCCCTATACAGAAAGACAAAGGGTTCTGTTGAAAACAGCGTTTAATCATTTAAGTAAAGATAGTTCAGCCCATGATCGGTATGCCTAAAGGTAGGCCAAGCACAGCATCGTGTCTGGTAACTTCTAATTGATGCATGCTTAATGCTGCAGGAATAACTACTGTTCTCTTTGAACATAGTATGTCAGCGTAACGTGCTCATCCCTTCAAAATACCAAGCTTTAGTTTTATCGTGACTTGAACATAAGATAATGCTGCTAACGTTAGGCTTTTGAGAGCTCAGTGTGAGACAAAATTAAGCCTGCCAAAGCATTTTGGGCTTAGCTTTTTTCTTTTTGTTGTCGAGTTGCTGTGTATTTTTAACTGCAGGTGCAGTAGGGTGCACCTTGTGCTCTGAAGCAGAAAGCATGCCCGCGGGCCTGCTGAGCGGTGTGGAATTCAGGGAGCAGTTTTGTTCAGAGTACTATCTTGAAACTTCCTGTTAAAACTATTTCTTTAGAACACACCAGAGTGTGAAAAATACGCCTGCTGTCCTCTGCCTCCTTACCTAGAAGATTCTGGCTGTGTAATTGAAGAAGACGATAATGCAGGAAGACCTCTGAGAGACGTCTGTTTCCATTTGTTAAAGCTCTACAGTGACAGGTAAATGGGTGGATAGTTCAAAAACGATTTAGAAAATTCTTCATCAGTTGGTGACTTGTTGAATTCCCAAACCAGGGGTATGAAACCAGCTTCAGTGTTTACTGAGTAGTCAAAACCTGCCTTGCATGTACACCCTTACAGAAGGCAGTGACACTGTCACTGCTGGTGATGGTACAGGGGATGAAACTTAAGCTTTGGAACATGTTTGTGGGGTTTTTTTTCAAGCGTGTTTTCTATGTCTGAGGAGCGCAGTAATCTTGCTTCACCAAAGCTGCCGCCTTTGGAAGGCATTGAGAAACTTGCAGGAGGAGCAGATACAAAAGAAAAGCTTGTGACAGTCTGGATGTAGACTCAAAAGAAGGGCAAAAGAAATTTAGCAGTTGCTCCTATCTTTAAAAAAAATAATAATCAAACAACCCCACAAAAAAAAAAAAAAAAAAACAAACAGCAAAAACAAACCCCCCACACCCACATAAATCACATCTGTGGAATAATTGGAAGTGGGCAAAGGGAAGGAACTTGGTAACACCAATTTCTGACTCTATGTGGACTCAGTTAGCTATTTATGTTGCAAATGCTTTTCCTTGCAGGTGTTATGAGCTTGACCAGCTGCTGGATCCCAGGAGTATAACATCTGACCCTCTGGACTACCGTCTCAGTTGGCACCTGTGGGAAGTGCTCAGAGCCCTGAATTACACCCACCTCTTCAGGCAGGGCCAGGGAGTGCTGAACGCCAGCTACGCTGCCCAGCTCGAAAGCGAAGGGCTCTGGGAATGGGCTGTTTTTGTGCTGCTGCATGAGCCTGACACGCAGTGAGTAAAAGATTTTTAATTTTTTTTTCTGCCTTGAAAATAGTGTGTTCTCTGTTTTAAAGACCTGCTCTGTATCCCTGAATTAGCATGGCTTCTCTCACGCTGAACTGGGACTGCACAGCTGGACGACTTCATGCCGCTTGTAAAAACTGTGTGCTGGGATTACAAAATGGCATGAATAATTCTGCTTGGTTGAATGTGTTGTTAGATGTTAAATAGTGTTGTAGTCTAATGACTGCAACTCCTGAACTGTGCCATAGAAGCAGATCTCGTAGCCGTTTTGCTGTCCTAGGGCTGTGTATCCTGTCTGTGGCTCTGCAAGTTTACTGTGTGCAAGAACTTGTCCTGAAAACATCATTAATGCAAAATAGCGTAACTGGAGCTGAACAGAAGCAAATGTGTTTGCAACAAAAGCTTGGGAATGACCAGAATACATTATTTGCTTCTGTTGTGAAATACGTACTTAACAAAAAGTTGTAAATAATACTACTTTTCTGGAAAGGTGTCTCTTGCTGTTTACAGCTACCATTAATACATTGCAATAGAATTTTTTTTCCAACTGATAACTTCAAATAGAGCCTGTATATTACTCCTAGGGGCCCCGATCAAATGTTTTTAAGCTTACAACCACTTACGATGTTACAGAACGCTTAGTGATGACTTCTTTCTTGGTGCCTAGTCTGTACTGAAGGAATTCATCTGATCTAGAACTTGATCCCCTGCAGTAAGCCTCTTCAAGGCCTGGCGAGGCTGGCTTTTGCCGTCTCTTACCTGTGCCTCTGCCATTGCCAAGAGGTGTTCACTGCTGCCTCGCTCTGTCCTCGGCTGCTTGTCTGGAAGTGTATCTTCTGATGGCGGGAGCTGAAGGATTGCTTGTTGGAGTAACGCCTTGTCCCCTCTCCCCGCAGCGTACGGGAGAAGGCAGTGCGGGAGCTCATCAACCGCCACTGTGTTCTCTCCGAGACACCCGAGTCTTGGGCCAAGGAGACTTTTCTGACGCAGAGGCTCTGCGTCCCCCCAGAGTGGATTCATGAAGCAAAGGCAGTTCGAGCAAGGATGGAGGGCGACAAGCACAAAGAAGCCCTCTTCTTGTTCAAGGCTGGGCACTGGAACCAGTGTCACAAGCTGGTTGTCAGGCACTTAGCATCAGGTGAGTCTGCTCTCCTCATTTTTTTTCCTTCCGTCTTTTGAACGGCACACATAAAACAACAGTAGGAGCAGAAATCACTGGGTGCTCAGTAATACGAAGGGGTAGGGTTGTGTTTCTAGCAACGGGTTAGTGGAGAGTGGCTTGGCCGTTGCAGAGTAGCTCTCACCATACCTGGCGTGATGGTCACTGACTGCAAACACGGCGTGAGAAGGGCAGAGCTTCACCTTCTGCACATCCACATTCCCGTGCCAAGAGGTGCCTCAGGGAACAAGGACTTTCATGAGCCCTGATCCTGTGGGTTGGGGTGGCCCTGCTCTGGGAAACGGGATGGCCTTAGACTTACCTTTTGTAGCCTGTTGCTTTCGTTAGCAACCTGATCTAGTTGAAGATGTCCTTGCTTACTGCAGGGGTGTTGGACTAGATGGCCTTTAAAAGTCCCTTCCAACCCTACACATTCTGTGATTCTATAAATCAAGTAAGCGTTTCTGGCCATGGCTGATAGTGTCAAGGAGTTGCAAAGCTCACTCAGAGTACAGTCCATTAGTTGCTTTTCCTTTATCAATCAATGTTCCTGACTTGTAAGAAACCCTTTTGCTCCGTTACTAACGTGCTTGTTCTCTTTAGATGCTATTATTAATGAAAACTACAAGTACCTAAAAGGATTCCTGGAAGATCTTGCCCCTCCCGAGCGTAGTGCACTCATCCAGGACTGGGAGATGGCGGGGCTGGTCTACCTGGATTACATCCGCGTTATTGAGATGCTCGATCGGATTCAACAGGTAACAGACTGAAACAGCTGTATTTTTTTCCTCTACAGTTTGGAAGCTGATTCAGAGTCTCGCTTTTAGAATAACCTTTTAGTGTTCAGTGCTAGTGTTGGTGTTTCCCTTCGGCAGGCACCAGCGAACAGAATATGGTGCATCTCTGAAAACGCAGAGGGATTTGGTAGATGCTGTCAAAAGAAGATGTGGGCTCTGCCCTGCAAACGTGCTCTATGCAGCATGGCGATGAGAGGAGTGAAAGAGAAGGAGCAAAACCAGCAGTTAGCTGGTTAGTGGGGAGTCTGTGTGTCAGTCCCCTCGAATTCAGTTCCAGACCTCCCATTTCCCCCACTTCAGGTGTTAACTTCGAACAGGCCTTAGCGTAATTGCCTTCTGTTGGGTAGATTCAGCTTGGAGTGCACTCGGGTATTCCGTGAGTGATTCTGCCAAAAGCCTCTAGATGTCTCGCAGGCTGACTTTCTTCTTTGCTTTCAGCTGGATTGTTCCACCTACGAGCTGGAGCGGTTACACACCAAAGTGACGTCGCTGTGCAAGAGGATAGAGCAGATCCAGTGCCACAACGCAAAGGACCACCTGGCTCAGTCAGGTACGGTGACAGCGGTATCCAGCAACCTGCTGGGAAAGGCAGTTCTACAGCCGGTCCTGGCTGCCAGCGGGGCTGCTGCTGTGCATGCTGAAGAGGAAGGCTGTGGCTGGCAAGGGGAGCCCTGTGTTGCCCCGGTAGTCACTGTCATACAGCTGCTGGTCACCATTTCAGGCAGTTTTTCTGCCTGGCTGATGTACCGTCCAGTATCTGGTCTCTTACGACTGTCTTCAGCAGTAAAGCGTCCGCTCCATACTTAGTTTTATGGTGCCCAGTAAAGCTGGAGCGTACTTGCAGGGAACAGTCTGGTCTGAGGAATAAGAGTAAATTTTGATTAGGCTCATGGAGGAGGCGGCCAGGCTGGATGAGGCTTTGAGCAGCCTGATCTGGCGGGAGGTGTCCCTGCCCTGGGCAGGGTATTGGAACTAGATGATACTTAAGGTCCCTTCCAACCCGAACCATTCTGTGATTCTATGAGATTCACTGCTGGAGCTGAGAAAAGGCCAGGTCACACCAGCGCATGGCTCCACTGACCCGGCCGCATGCCTTTGCTCCAGAATTTCCCATTTTGGAGCATGCAGAAACACTTCTCTTCCTGCTCTTTCCAGATATGGCCAAGCGCATCGCCAACCTGCTGCGGGTGGTCCTCAGCCTGCAGCACGCCCCGGAGCCCGTCTCCGACTCCACGCCGGACCTGCAGCGTGTCCCTCTTCGCCTGCTCGCTCCCCACGTCGGGCGGCTCTCTATGCCCGAGGACTATGCCTTGGAGGAGCTCCGCAGCCTCACCCAGTCTTACCTTCGGGAGCTGACAGTAGTGACTCATTGAGGAAGAATCTCTTCCACGGTTGGGACAGTTTTTACCGTTTGTTAACCCTTACCCTTGTTCTGAGGGTGAACAACCTCTCTCTAGCCACGCAGGGGTTTCCATAG
This sequence comes from Rissa tridactyla, assembly GCF_028500815.1. Lineage (NCBI taxonomy): Eukaryota > Metazoa > Chordata > Aves > Charadriiformes > Laridae > Rissa > Rissa tridactyla. Next base: position 11,636,703 of record NC_071466.1, on the reverse strand, counting down.
AGGTGTAAAAGAGCTTTAGTACGTGGGCTGAGGCAGGAGTCTCTGTAACGCGGGGAGCACTGACTGGTGGGACCTGGCTGGCTGCACCCTCAACCACACAACATTTCCCTCGACTCAATAAAGCGCCTCTTGCTGAACCTGTCTGCAGGTGAGACTGTGCCTGTGGCGGGGGGCACGGTGGGGGCTTCGTCTCCTGGCAGATCCTTTTCACCCCTCCCATGGCGGCGCAGAGGATGGGGAAGCAAATTCTGGGACATTTTTCTGTGGGCAGACTCCCGCTATTGCGGAGGGCTGCGCTCGGTAAACGGATGAACCTTTGGCACCTGAACTGACCGCGGACACGCTTTAAGTGGGGCTTTATGTTAAAAGTTTGCTCTGTGGGTGGGGGTGAAGGGGAGAAGAAACTTAAGTTCGGAAGTGTCTTTTTCTGTGTTCTCTTGCTAATTTGGAGACCTGCGAAACGTGTTGTTTCTCTCACTTCTCCATCCTCCATCTCCAAAAGCAAAGCAAGCTTCTTCCCTGCCCCAGGAGGAGGGGAGGTGACACTGGGTGTGGTGAGCTCTGAGGAGGGACATCTCCCGGGTGCCGCACTCAGTAAAACCTAGGAGCTTGTCCTAAGAGTTGCTGCCTTCCTGGACTCCAGGCTACTGAGGGCAGGGGGCAAATTCCGCACCGAAAGCCAAACTGCCGAAAGGGGTCACCTGCTCGTGGAGCAGAGCAGCCTCGTGGCCTCTTTGGCCCACGTGGGCAGTGGGTGCCACCGGGTGTGCGCCGTCGTCCCCCTGTCTGCTGTGGAGCTGGTTACATCGAGTGGAGCCGCCATCCTGCCTACAACCATCCCGCAAGCCAACGGCCGACTGTGTCCGCGTGCTCTGGTGTGTGCAGCCCATGCTCTTGCTGTGTCCAGAACCCGACTCTTTTTTTGTAAGAAGGAAAGAAGCCGTCTCTCGCTCCGCTCTGATTTCAGGGTTACTGCAGCGGCACCTCCTGCCACAGCCAGCCACTGCATCCAGCCTGGCGCCGCTTCGCATCGGCTCACTGAAGGTCTTTATGCATGAGGATTATACAAAGGTTTTTATTAAAAAAAAATATAAATAAATGATCTAGATTATTTTCCTGTCTTTTTGAAAACAATAAATAAAATGTTTATAGTATCCCCATGGTTTCCTTTGCTTATTAAATAAAATTTTGGTTTCAGAGACACGTGTCCCTCAGCTTGTCCTCCCTGGGTGGTGCGGGGCAGCCTGGGTGGTGGCACAGCTCCCACGGCCGGGGTGCAGGAACGGTGCTGGGGAAGCTGAACTCTCCCTGCAGCTGGATCTGATGTAGAATCATAGAATTGTTAGGGTTGGAAGGGACCTTAAAGATCATCTAGTTCCAACCCCCCCACCATGGGCAGGGACACCTCCCACTAGATCAGGTTGCTCAGAGCCCCGTCCAGCCTGGCCTTAAAATCTTCCAGGGATGGGGCTTCCACCACCTCTCTGGGCAACCTGTGCCAGTGTCTCACCACCCTCATGGTGAAGAACCTCTTCCTAACATCCACTCTGAATCGACCCATCTCTAGTTTTAATCCATTCCCTCTAGTCCTACCATTCCCTGACATCCTAAAAAGTCCCTCCCCAGCTCTCTTGTAGGCTCCCTTAAGATACTGGTAGGCCACTAGAAGGTCTCCTCGGAGCCTTCTTTTCTCCAGACTGAACAACCCCAACTCCCTCAGTCTGTCCTCACAGGAGAGGTGCTCCAGCCCTCTGATCATCATCGTGGCCCTTCTCTGGACACGTTCCAGCACGTCCATATCTTCCTTCTAGGAGGGGCTCCAGAATTGGATGCAGTACTCCAGGTGGGGTCTCATGAGAGTGGAGTAGAGGGGGAGAATCACCTCCCTCAACCTGCTGGCCATGCTTCTCCTGATGCAGCCCAGGACACGATTGGCTTTCTGGGCTGCTAGTGCACACTGACGGCTCATGTTGAGCCTCTTGTCCACCAGCACCCCCAAGTCCTTTTCTTCAGGGCTGCTCTCAAGCCAGTCACTGCCCAGCCTATATCGGTGCTTGGGATTGCCCCGACCCAGGTGCAGGCCCTTGTACTTGGCCTGGTTGAACTTCATGAGGTTGACATGGGCCCACCTCTCCAGCCTGTCCAGGTCCCTCTGGATGGCATCCCTTCCCTCCAGCGTGTCAGCCGCCCCACACAGCTTGGTGTCATCGGAAAACTTGCTGAGGCTGCACTCAATGCCACTGTCCATGTCGCTGAGGAAGATGTTAAACAAGACCCGTCCCAGTACTGATCCTTGAGGGACTCCAGTTGTCACTGGCCTCCACTTGGACATGGACCCATTGACAGCCACTCTTTGGGTGCAGTTGTCAAGCCAGTTCTTTATCCACTGAATTGTCAGTCCATCAAAGCCGTATTTTATCCTCTTGGAGACCAGGATGTCACGCAGGACAGTGTCAAAGGCTTTGCTCAGGTCTAGGTAAATGATGTCAGTTGCTCTCCCCTTGTCTATTGATGTTGTGACCTTCTCAAAGAAGGCCACCACGTTTGTCAGGCAGGATTTGCCCTTGGGGAAGCCGTGTTGATTGTACCCAATCACCTCTTCATTATTCTTCTGCCTCAGCAGTGCCTCCAGGAGGATGTGCTCCATAATCTTACCAGGCACGGGGGTGAGACTGACTGGCCTATAGTTCCCTGCTTCCTCCTTCTTTCCCGTTTTGAAAGTGGGGATTATGTTTCCTCTTTTCCAGTCAGTGGGGACCTCACCAGACTGCCATGGCTTTTGGAATATAATAGAGAGCAGTTTAACAACCTCATCCGCCAGTTCCTTCAGTACCCGTGGGTGTATCCCACCAGGTCCCATGGACTTGTTCACTTTCAGGTTCATCAGATGGTCACGAACCTGATCTTCACTTACAATGGGCAGTTCTGTCCAACCCCTGCCATTGTCTTCTGTGACTCCCCTGACAATCTTCTGTGACAACCCCTGCCATTGTCTTCTGACTGTCCAGGGAAGGCATTTACAGGTGCCTCAGTGCTGCCAGACAAGGGAAAAGGGGGCTCAGTGTGGAATGGGAATGGGGACCCAGTCACAAAGGACATGGAAAAGGTACTGGATGGTGTCTTCGTCTTGATCTTGACTGGTGGGACTGGCCTTCAGCAGCCTCAGGTCCCTGAGACCAGTGGGAAGGGTCAGAGTGAGGAAGACTTGCCTTGGAGAGGGGTGAGGCTGGGGAGTGCTTGGACCGGGGGTCCTAGGTCTCTGGGACCTGGCAGGGTGCGCCCCCAAGGCCACTCTCAGCCCTTTGAAAGGTGATGGTCATCAGGGGAGGTTCCTCCTCAGCCTCTGAAGAAAAAGTCATCCCTATTTCAAGGAGGAGGAGGAGGTTGTGGGGAACTCCAGTCCCTGGCGGGGTGGTGGAAAACATCCTCCTGGGAGCTGTTTGCAGAGAGGGGAGGGAGGTGGGAGGAGGCTGAGGGGGAAAATGGCCTTTCTTGGAAGGGGGATTTCTGGAAAGAAGTGAGGGATGGGCCGGGTTATGGCTTCGTGGCAAATGGAGGGAAGGGCTTTTCCACTCAGTGCGGAACAGGCTGCTTCGAGGCAGAAAATGGTGCGTGTGCTGGAGAAGGGGTTACCTACAGCAGAGGTACGTGTCCTTGGTGGGGCACAAATCCGGACCTTGGCTCCCCGAGGTGGGGTGATGCTGGGGCATCTCTTCTCTTGGAAGCTGGGAGGGAACGTGCTCCCCAGTGCCAGTTCTGAGGCAGGAAACGACTATAAAAACAATGGTGATTCGTGTCGCCTTGCCCAGCCGAGGCAGCTGTCCTGCCGTGCTGGCACCGCCACATGTTAAACGTGACACCGGCCGTGCCACGCAGGAGCCGGGTCATTCTGGCGTCGCCTTCTTCCATTATCGTAATTACCTGTCTGCAAACCCAGCTGCTGCCCCGGGCGGAGGAGCGGTGCGGCCAGGACATTGGGCTGTGGATGAATAATTCACTGCCTGGAAACAAAACCTCCAGCCTTCGGATCCATCAGCGCTTGGCATCTGCTGCCGGGACCGGCGCGGGAAAGGAGCCAGGGAGGTGCCGGGCAGCGGGGGCCGGCGGCCTCCCCCACGGCTGGGACTGGGGAGACGCTCCCTGTGGCGGCCACCTCTCTACCACCCCCTGCTTTGTCTCCTGGGTCACATCCCTTAACCTCCCCGGGTATTGTTCTCCCCAAACGGGAATAATCTTCCTTTTCCCTTTCCCTGCTCTTTTACTGGGAAGAACTGAGAATGGGATGTCCCTTGCTGTGCATGGTGGTCCGCAGCATCCGCTCTCAGCTCTTCCCACTGCCATGGTGGGTGTCAGTGACCCCAAATCTCCTTTCCAGCCCCGCGGTTTCCTTTTCAGGCTTGTGCTGGGACAGGATTGAGGGGAGAGACCCCCCTTACCGCAGCCCCCCAGCCCAGAAGCGCCTGGAGACAGTGGTTTCCAGCGCACAAAGCTGACGGTTGGGAGCGAAGCTGCCAGCGGCTCCGGGCAGGACAACACGGCGAGGAGCAACCGCGTCCCTGCCTGCTCCAGGCCACCCCCTGGTCCTTGTCACCACCGTCCTGGCCCTGAGCAGGCTGCCCACTGGCGTGGGTCTCATGGGAGGATGGTCCAGTGTGGCGTGGGGCAAAGCCTTCCCTGGGCTTGGGCTCAGCACCCAGACCTGACCCAAAGGGGCTCAGCTGCACCCAGACCCCGTCCCAGCCCTCCTCGGGGTCCCTCACCGTCACCCCCCTGCCACAGGGCTCGCTGCACCCAGACGGTCGGTCCCTGGGGAGGCCGTGCCCCCCCGCCCCGTTCCAGCCCTGACGTCACCCCAGCGCTTGCAGGTGGCACGGCCCCCCCCCGTGTCCCCCAGGCCCTGCATGGGGCGGGAGCGCAGCGGGATGGAGCCTGGAGCTCGCCCACTGCTCGCCCTCTGCCTGGCCGGCTGCCTCCTGGCCCCGGGTAAGCACTGGGGGGGCGGCGAGGGGCGCTGAACCCCACCAAGCCCCAGGCACGGGGAGAGGGTCCCTCAGCCCCTGCGAGCTGCAGCGTCCCCTGACATCGGGCATCCCCGGCGGGGGGGGGGACGGGGTCAGTGGGATGGGGGGCTCAGGTGATGGTGGGGAGGGATGGGGGTCTCAGCATGCTCCCCCACCCCGCTCAGCTGCCGGCATGTTCCTGCAGCCGGGTCCTGGGGGTCCCTTGGGAGGGCTCTGGCTGCACTCGCGGCTGCGGACCGCCCCCCCCCCCAGCCCCGCTCTGGGTCCCCGCAGGCTGCCGGGGGGCACAGGGCAGGTTCGCCTACAAGCTGCTGCATGACCTCTTCGCCAACTACTCCAGCGCCCTGCGCCCTGTGGAGGACACAGACCGCGCCTTAAACGTCACCCTCCAGGTCACCCTTTCCCAGATCATCGACATGGTGAGTGGCCAGGGATGGCACCGGTACCGGCACTGGCAGCGTCACCAGTAGCCCAGCCCAAATGGGACCTTCCCCGTCACACTCCTGGCTACCCCTCAGCCGGGCTCTGCTCTGCCCCAGGGGGTCCCGGTTCGTTTTGGGAAGGGCTGTGCTGGTCTGGGGGGGCTGGGGAGGGCTGAGCTGGATTCCAGCGGTCCCAGCTCATTTTTGGGGGGGGCTGTGCTGGTTTGGGGGGGCCTGGGCTGGTTTGGAGGGATGACCATCAGCCCTGGCTAGAGCCCAGCTCAGCCCTCCCCAAAATAAGCTGGGACCACTCGAAACCAGCTTAGCCCTATGCAACCCCCCTCCAACAAGCTCAGCCCTCACCAAAATGAGCTGGGACCGCTGGAAACCAGATCAGCCCTTCCCAGCGCCCCCAAACCAGCCTCAGTCCTCCCCAAAATGAGCTGGAACCACTAGAAACAAGCTCAGCTCTCTCCAACCCCGCCAAACCAGCTCAGCCCTCCCCAAAATGAACTGGGACCGCTGGCATCCAGCTCAGCCCTCCCCAGCCCCCCCAGACCAGCGCAACCCCCCAGAGGCAGCCCAGCCCTCGGGACCCTTGCAGAGGCCGCCAGGCTGGGGCCCGGGGGGTAGGACAGGGGGCAGTGGGGTCTGTCCCTGTCCCCGTCCCCCCCCCCTCACCCTCTGCCCTCGGCAGGACGAGAGGAACCAGGTCCTCACCTCCTACCTGTGGGTCCGTCAGGCCTGGCTGGACGCCCACCTCGCCTGGGACAAGGACGCTTACGGCGGCATCGACAGCATCCGCATCCCCAGCAGCTACGTCTGGCGGCCGGACATCATTCTCTACAACAAGTGGGTGCTGCTTGTGCCCTCCGGCCCCGGCTGCTCCCGGAGCTGGGGGGGCTGAGGCTGGGGCTGGGGGTGTTGCCAACGGGGAGCAGGGGGGTCCTGGTGTGGGGGATGTGGGGAGACGGTCACCTCGACTGGGTGAGAAGGCGGCGGCAGGAGGTGCTGGCATCAGCCTGGTGTGCCACCCACCTGGCAGCTGGGATGTGCCACCACGGGGGTGACCAGGGGCACCGAGCCCCCTCTTCCTGGGGGTGACGTGGGGAGGGGACACGGGGTTGGGGACCAGTGCTCGGCCCCGGCCCCGCAGACCCTTGCCCCACGTGGGGCTCGGGGCCATCCTGGCCCCACAGCGATCCCTCCCCCAGCGCCGACGACCGCTTTGGTGGCTCGGTGGAGACCAACGTGGTGCTGCGCTCCGACGGGCACATCATGTGGGACTCGCCCGCCATCACCAAGAGCTCCTGCAAGGTGGATGTCTCCTACTTCCCCTTTGACGGGCAGCGGTGCCGCCTCACCTTTGGCTCCTGGACCTACAACGGGAACCAGATCGACCTCCGCAACCGGCTGGACACCGGGGACCTGACGGACTTCGTGGAGAACGTGGAGTGGGAGGTGCTGGGCATGCCGGCCACGAGGAACGTCATCACCTATGGCTGCTGCTCCGAGCCCTACCCCGATGTCACCTACACCCTGCTCCTCCGCCGCCGCGCCTCCTTCTACATCTTCAACCTGCTCCTGCCCTGCATCATGGTCTCCTTCCTGGCACCCCTCGGCTTCTACCTGCCGGCCGACTCCGGGGAGAAGGTCTCGCTGGGGGTGACGGTGCTGCTGGCCCTCACTGTCTTCCAGCTGCTGGTGGCGGAGAGCATGCCGCCCTCGGAGAGCGTCCCACTCATCGGTGAGCCTTGATGGCACCCAGGACCCTCCAATGGGACCAGGGCATCTGCACCGGGGCGGTGGGCACCCCCCATGCCAGGGGGGGTTTCGATGGTGGGAGGTGGGCAGGGGTCTCTCCCCACCCTGCCAAGGCATCACCACCCATTACCCACGCAGGGAAGTACTACATCGCCACCATGACCATGATCACGGCCTCCACCGCGCTGACCATCTTCATCATGAACGTCCACCACTGTGGCCCGGGGGCCCGTCCTGTTCCCACCTGGGCCAGGTGGCTCATCCTCCACCACATGGCCCGGCTCTGCTGTGTCTACGAAGTGGGCGAGAGCTGCAAGAGCCCCCGGCAGGTGCCGGGCAGGCGGGCGGGCAGGGAGGACACTGGGGGGCCGGGGGAGAGCCCCATGGAAGGGGAGGTGGGTGCTGAGGCAGGGGGCTGTCCCCGGGACCGCTGCCTGTGCCACCACGATGACCTGCTGAGGAACGTGGGCTACATCGCCGGCTGCTTCCGGCGCCACCGAGCCTCCCAGCGCCGGACCGGCGAGTGGAAGAAGGTGGCCAAGGTGATGGACCGCTTCTTCATGTGGGTCTTCTTCCTCATGGTCGTCCTCATGAGTGTGCTGGTCCTGGGCAATGCTGCCTGATGGCCCCGTGGACTCACTGCCCCCAGGGACAGTGGTGGCCACGGGTGCCCCATGAGGGTGGCTCGTCCTGGGCACCCCTTAGCCCTTCATGGACCTGCAGGGTGGAAGCTCCACCAGCGCCAGGGAAGAGGAGCCTGAAAGCGGGACCCTGACTCGGCCGGGGCAGCCCCAGCTGCAGGGTTGAGGGGTCACGGCCCCCCGAGCAGTTGTCTGGGTGGTGACATATAGATGTAGAATCATAGAATCACAGAATGGTTTGGGTGGGAAGGGACCTTAAAGATCATCTCATTCCACCCCCCCGCCCTGGGCAGGGACACCTCCCACCAGCCCAGCTTGCTCCAAGCCCCGGCCAACCTGGCCTTGAACCCCTCCAGGGATGGGGCAGCCACAGCTTCTCTGGGCAACCTGGGCCAGGGGCTCACCGCCCTCACAGCCAAGAATTTCTGCCTGAGATCTCAGCTCAGTCTCCCCTCTTGCAGTGGAAAACCCTTCCCCCTCGTCCCATGGCTCCCCTCCCTCATCCAGAGTCCCTCCCCAGCTTTCCTGGAGCCCCTTGAGGGACTGGAAGGGGCTCCAAGGTCTCCACGGAGCTTTCTCTTCTCCAGGCTGAACCTCCCCAGCTCTCTCAGCCTGTCCTCACAGCAGAGGGCCTCCAGCCCTCCCAGCATCTCCGGGGCCTCCTCTGGACCATATATATATATGCATACACACTTTCCACCCCTCCTGTGTCCCCACCAGTGCCTGCCACCCTGCCTGGCCAGGGACCGGGTCTGCTGCAGCCCCCCGAGACGCCACTCCAGTGTCCGGCAGCCCTGCTGAGGGTCCCAGGGGAGCAGGGCAGCCCCCACCCCGTCCCCTCCGGGTGCTGGCTGGGGCCAGGATGGTGCCCGGGAGGGACGGAGGGGTCTGGCCCTCGACACCTTCGGTGACAGAGCATGGACCTTTGTATCCCACCCAAACCCCGCGTGCGGCAAATAGCGGAGCATTTCCCGCCGATCCATCCGGGCTTACGGAATATCTCCCCCCCCTGCATTTACTGATCCGTCCTCAATAAAATAACGACTCCATCAGCTCTGGCTGAGTGACCGCTGGCTCTTCTCCTGCGACAGCGATGGCGGCTGGTCCGCGCTCACCCTGCCCGACAGCCTGTGCCGGGGGGGGCTGGGCCCCTCGTCCCCATCCCTGCCCCACACCCCACGGACTGGCTGTCGGAGGCCTCGGGGCTCATGCCATCTTGTCACCGGTGGAGGGGACCGATCAGCTGGTGGGGAGGGGGAGAGTGGCCAAACCCGGGGGGACACCCGTGGGTGATGGGGGAACCTGGGGATGAGAGCCGGAGGCGCTGGGGCAGCTGGAACAGGGTGCGGGGGACACGGAGTGCCCTCGGGCTGGCTGGGATGGCGCACAGACGCTGGCAGCAGGGATGGCCGTAGCGAGGGGAGCGCGGGGGGGCAGCAGCACCGCCCCCGGCTGAGTGCAGGGACCCGGCTGGGGGGACATGGCGAGGGGAAGGAGCCGCTGTCCCCGCGGGGAGCCCCGGGGCGAGGAGGGAGCCCGGCCAGGGCAGCCCCAGGGGCCGAGGAGGAAGGCAAAGGGGCCAGGCAGCATGGAAAGCGCAGGGCAGCGCGGACGGGGGTCCCACCGAGACCCCAGCCCTGCGCCGACTCCGCTCAGGGGGGTCCCAGCAGGGCCCCCAGGCACAGCCAGGTCCCGGCAGCGGCAGGGGGGTCCCCAGCCCCATCTCAGCCCCCGTCCGGCGGGGACGGGCTCAGCCACAGCTGGGGAGAGAGGGCGGGGGCTGCGGGGGCCACCAGGCAGTGCCGGGGGGGGGCGGCTCCCAGGTCTCTCCCGGCTCCCTTCGAGGCAGCATCACCCAGGCGGGTTGTGCTGAGGCCGGCACAAGCCCGGGCAGCGGCGGGGAAGCGCAGCTCACCCGCGGGCACCCGCAGCTCGGCCGCAGCTGGCGCGAGGGCGGGGGGCGAGGCGGGGGCGGGGCCTGCAGCCGCCGCGGCCAGACCCCACCCCCGTCAAAGGCGGCCCCGGGGAGGGCGGCGAGCGGGAGCGGGAGCGGGAGCGGGAGCGGGGCGAGCAGCCAGGGCGCGGGAGGTCACGCGAGAGTTGAGCTCGCGCGGGATTTCGCGCGGGAGTTGAGCTCGCGCGGGACGCCGAGGCAGGGCGAGGCGGGGGAGCTCAGCCATGGCCTGTGCCCGAAAGGCGCAGCCTCCCGCGTGTTGCGCACTTTCCAGAGGAGACGCGGCCACGCAGACAGAGCCCCCCTGGACGCCTGCAGCCCCCCCGGGCTGTGTCTGCAGGGAGCGCCTTCACCTCTGCCGGGTAGCGGAGGGTAGAAGGGATGCCGGGTGCGTGAGGTGCGAGCAGGCGGCTGATCCGCTCGGCCTGGCGGCAGAGGTCAAAGAGGGAGCAGAAAGGCTGCGGAGCGTCAGGGAGAGGGCAGAGCAGCAGAGAGTTGGGGTTGTTCAGCCTGGAGAAGAGAAGGCTGCGGGGAGACCTTATTAATGTTTACAAGTATCTGAAGGGTGGGCTGAAGGAGGATGGAGGCAGACTCTTTTCAGTGGCTGCCAGTAAGAGGACGAGGGGTAACGGGCACAAGCTGGAACAGAGGAAGTTCCGATCAAACATGAGGAAAAACTTCTTCACGGTGAGGGTGAGAGCGCACTGGAAGAGGCTGCCCAGGGAGGTTGTGGAGTCTCCTTCTCTGGAGACTTTCAAGACGTGCCTGGATGCAGTCGTGAGTAGTGTGCTGTGGGCAATGCTGCTTTAGCAGGGGAGTTGGATAGATGATCTCTAGAGGTCCCTTCCAACTCTGAAATTCTGTGATTCGATGAAACGTTCAGCCTGGAGAAGAGAAGAGAAGGCTCCGCGGAGACCTTGGAGCCCGTTCCAGTCCCTCAAGGGGTCTCCAGGAAAGCTGGGGAGGGACTCTGGATGAGGGAGGGGAGCCACGGGACGAGGGGGAAGGGTTTTCCACTGCAAGAGGGGAGATTGAGCTGAGATCTGAGGCAGAAATTCTTGGCTGTGAGGGCGGTGAGCCCCTGGCCCAGGTTGCCCAGAGAAGCTGTGGCTGCCCCATCCCTGGAGGGGTTCAAGGCCAGGTTGGCCGGGGCTTGGAGCAAGCTGGGCTGGTGGGAGGTGCCTCTGCCCAGGGCAGGGGGTGGCACTGGGTGGCCTTTAGAGGTCCCTTCCCACCCAAACCATGCCCTGAAGGGGTGGGGCCCTTCTCCCTCTCCTTTTCTCCCTCTCCTTTTCTCCCTCTCCTTTTCTCCCTCTCCTTTTCTCCCTCTCCTTTTCTCCCTCTCCTTCTCGTTATGGTTTGAGAAACCCACCACAATTTCTTGTCCTTTAGAGAACTACTCTCTCACCCGATGACCCCTCCCCAACCGGGAAGGGGAATTGGGGGAAAAACAAGGACCCAGGAGGACACTGGGGAGCTACATCGCGGTTCTGTGGTGGTGACTCGGAGCACTGCAGCCACACTGGAGTCCGTGCCATGGGCGCTCTGATGCCTTGTCTCCCCTGGGCCCTCTCCTCCTGATTGTCATGGGACTCAGCGTGTTCTCATCTGTGCTGCGGAGGAAGCCGCTTCAGGTAGGTGACTGTTGGACCACACTGTGCTGCACCACACTGTGCTGCGGCGTGGGGTGGCGAGGGATGGCGTGGAGTGGTGTGGGTGGCTGTGGTGTGGGACTGGGTGGGGCTCCCGTCTCACCCAGCTCCTGGGGACCTTCCAGAAGTGAAGGAGAAGAAGAAGCGTCAGACAAGGAAGACAAGAGCCCAGCCGGAGAAGCAGAGCGGTGAGTGGCCCCAGCACCGAGCACCCTGCAAATGGCCTACACCCCACGGCAGCCCTGAGCCGGGGCTGTGCCGGCAGCTGCTGGCCGCTCACTCTGTCTCCTCCCTCCGCAGCTTCTCAGCCAGTGGATGGAGGAGTGGAGAAATCCCGGCCCAAGCAGGAGAAGCGGTGAGTGTGGGGGAGACCCCAGATGCTGCCCCAGACCCTCACCCCGTGCCCTGCCCCTGCCTGCGCTGGGCAGCCCTGCCCACCGGCCAAGGAGGGGTGCTGCCCGCGGGTCCCGCTGGGCTCCGGGGTGCAGCGGGGTCTCTTTCTCCTCCTCTGCAGGGCGAGTGCGGAGGCCTTGAGCCGGAAGCCCCTCTCCCCACGGGCCCCGCTGGCCACCATGGACTCCATGACAGACAGAGGCTGCTCTTCCTTCAGCTCCCTCTACCCTTCCCGGAGGCCTGTCCTGGTGGGATGGCGGAGCTGGCAGCAGTCAACTGCTCAGGACCCCGCCATCCCCCCAGGGCTGTCAAGGGGAGGGTGGAGGAGCCAGGGCCAGCCCTGTGCCAGGAGCCCCCACTGGAACTGCCAACAAGGACCACGCAAGAGGTCTACTTGACCTCTTGCGCATTTTCAAGTAGTGGGGGGAGAGGCAGCAGCGCGGCGAGCCCATGGCCAGACTGCCATGGCCAGACAGCCCATGGCCAGAGCCGGCTGCCGGCCGCGCTGCATCTGCATCAGAAATTTCCCCTAATGGCTGGGAGGTGTGGGGCCGGGAACCCCCTGGGGTGCCCTACTTCTGATCCAATAAAAAAGTCAATATTTTCTCTATCCCTGTGACTGTCAGCAGATCAGTTTTGTCCCTTGACAGGAGCAGAGAATCAGTTTTGTGTAATGACAACAGTATGTGCTACAGTAATGCCGACTCTCCTGTGGAGATGGGGGGGCCCTTGCCCCTTGTGCATTACACCCCACCCGAAGAGAGAGACAAGGTCTGTTATTGCGTTTACTGTCTTTATCAGATCATCTGTTATTATGTGTAACAATAATGCACCCTCAGTGAGTTTGCAGATGACACCAAGCTAGGAGGGAGTGTCGATCTGCTTGAGGGAAGGAAGGCTCTACAGAGGGCCCTGGACAGGCTGGAGGGATGGGCCAAGGCCAATTGGATGAGGTTTAATAAGGCCAAGGGCCGGGTCCTGCATTTCGGTCACAACAACCCCAAGCAACGCCAGGGGCTTGGGGAAGAGTGGCTGGAAAGCTGCCCCGCAGAAAAGGACCTGGGAGTGCTGGTGGCCGGCCAGCTTAACATGAGCCAGTCCTCCCCCAGATGAGCTGGGATCACTGGAAACTGGCTCAGCTCTCTCCAACCCCCCCAAAGCAGCACAGCCCTCCCCAAAATGAGCAGGGACCGCTGGCATCCAGCTCGACCCTGCCCAGCCCCCCCAGACCAGCGCAACCCCCCAAAGGCAGCCCAGCCCTCGGGACCCTTGCAGAGGCCGCCAGGCTGGGGCCCAGGGGGCGGGTCGGGGGTGTCGCATGGAAAGGGGCAAAGCGGTTTTGGCAGAAAAGAAACCCCCTTGTGTTCTAACACTCCTCACCGAGGTGGGAGGCCAGGTGCGGCTGGGTTTAAATCCTGAGGGATGCCCAATTCAGCACTATCAGCCCAATGGCGTTTAATGTGTATTAAAGTGTTACGATTTGGATACACTACTAGTGGACTGCACCTTCCGTCTAGTCGTGCTCATGAACTAGCACGGCCACTCTCGAGTCTTTGGTCGCGTTCGGTGAGAAACCAAAAGGACGAGCTACTTCAAAAAGTGCAGTTTATTTAAGCAACAGATAGATAGGTTCTTAGGGCAGCCGGTGATAAATACACTGTCTGCAAAGCACGTGCAAATGAAAGTATTGTTACATCTACAAAACGCGGGACAAAGTTCTAACGATACAGCCTGGCTATACATGTAGAAAAGAGAGTCTCTAGAGAAATTTCTGAGTTTCCCGAGGAAGCCCTCGGTACAATCTAAGTCTTACCCAAAGGCGTCCCTATGGGGGGAAGAGAGGCTCAGCCCGTCGCCTGCTCCCAGAAGTCAGTGATGGAATTCTTTGCGATGGTGTCTTCCCTGGGTATCCCCCCTCTCTCGGGCTGTTTTTCTACTATTTGTTATCTTCGAGGTGGAGTTTGAGTGACTTTAGTCGTACATACTTTTACCATGAGTGGTGTAAATTTTTCTCGCTTCACAATTAAAGGTCTAGTTTAGGAGAAGCTCAGGGCGCAGGCTCAAGAAGGAGCGGTCGCACCTTGGAGGCGGGTAGCCTTCGGGGTGGAGGTGTGTTTTGGTATTATAATGATATTCTAATGAGCAAAGTTCGCACAAAGGACAGCATTTCATCAAAATTTGGCAAAATGTTGGCTCCGAGTATGGAGCGGGCAGCTAATTGGCAGCTTATCTGTTTCCTGGTATCATCCCATTCCCGTATCCGCTATACATCCTAAGGTAAAGCCGCGGAATAATTGCATCCCGTCCCGTACCTCATGTAGCTTATCAGGGAACCACAGGTGTTGTATTCTTCATGCCAGCTGCGGCTGTTTTCTCCCTCAGAAGCCTCTTGATTTTCTACTTTTCCTTCCTGTGTGAACAATGCTGTACTTTTGTGTTTTTAGCCAATGTAGTATTTATTCCACAGGGGGGCAGCGAGGTCTGTCCCCGTCCCCCCCCCCACCCTCTGCCCTCGGCAGGACAAGGTGAACCAGGTCCTCACCTCCTACCTGTGGGTCCGTCAGGCCTGGCTGGACGCCCACCTCGCCTGGGACAAGGACGCTTACGGCGGCATCGACAGCATCCGCATCCCCAGCAGCTACGTCTGGCGGCCGCACATCATCATCCTCTACAACGAGTGGGTGCTGCTCGCCCTCCCCCACCCCCCGGCTGCTCCCGGAGCTGGGGGGGCTGAGGCTGGGGCTGGGGGTGTTGCCAACGGGGAGCAGGGGGGTCCTGGTGTGGGGGATGTGGGGAGACGGTCACCTCGACTGGGTGAGAAGGCGGCGGCAGGAGGTGCTGGCATCAGCCTGGTGTGCCACCCACCTGGCAGCTGGGATGTGCCACCACGGGGGTGACCAGGGGCAGCGAGCCCCCTCTTCCTGGGGGTGACGTGGGGAGGGGACACGGGGTTGGGGACCAGTGCTCGGCCCCGGCCCCGCAGACCCTTGCCCCACGTGGGGCTCGGGGCCATCCTGGCCCCACAGCGATCCCTCCCCCAGCGCCGACGACGGCTTTGGCGGCTCGGTGGAGACCAACGTGGTGCTGCGCTCCGACGGGCACATCACGTGGGACTCACCCGCCATCACCAAGAGCTCCTGCAAGGTGGATGTCTCCTACTTCCCCTTCGACGGGCAGCGGTGCCGCCTCACCTTTGGCTCCTGGACCTACAACGGGAACCAGGTCGACCTCCACAACCGGCTGCACACCGGGGACCTGATGGATTCCATGCCAGGGGGGGTTTCGATGCGGGGAGGTGGGCAGGGGTCTGCCGCGGCAGGGGCAGGTGGGGCAGGGGTCTGCCGCGGCGTCACCACCCATTACCCACACAGGGAAGTACTACATCGCCACCATGACCATGATCACGGCCTCCACCGCGCTGACCATCTTCATCATGAACGTCCACCACTGCGGCCTGGGGCCCTGGCCCATGCCCCCCTGGGCCAGGTGGCTCATCCTCCACCACATGGCCCGGCTCTGCTGTGTCTACGAGGTGGGCGAGAGCTGAAAGAGCCCCCAGTGGGTGCCGGGCAGGCAGGACACTGTGGGGCCGGGGGAGAGCCCCACGGAGGGGGAGGTGGGTGCCGAGGCAGGGGGCTGTCCCCAGGACTGCTGCCTGTGCCACCACGATGGCCTGCTGAGGAACGTGGGCTTCGTCGCCAGCTGCTTCTGGCATCACCAAGCCTCCCAGCGCCGGACCGGCGAGTGGAAGAAGGTGGCCAAGGTGATGGACCGCTTCTTCATGTGGGTCTTCTTCCTCATGGTCGTCCTCATGAGTGTGCTGGTCCTGGGCAATGCTGCCTGATGGCCCAGTGGACTCACTGCCCCCAGGGACAGTGGTGGCCACGGGTGCCCCATGAGGGTGGCTCGTCCTGGGCACCCCTTAGCCCTTCATGGACCTGCAGGGTGGAAGCTCCACCAGCGCCAGGGAAGAGGAGCCTGAAAGCGGGACCCTGACTCGGCCGGGGCAGCCCCAGCTGCAGGGTTGAGGGGTCACGGCCCCCCGAGCAGTTGTCTGGGTGGTGACATATAGATGTAGAATCATAGAATCACAGAATGGTTTGGGTGGGAAGGGACCTTAAAGATCATCTCATTCCACCCCCCCGCCCTGGGCAGGGACACCTCCCACCAGCCCAGCTTGCTCCAAGCCCCGGCCAACCTGGCCTTGAACCCCTCCAGGGATGGGGCAGCCACAGCTTCTCTCGGCAACCTGGGCCAGGGGCTCACCGCCCTCACAGCCAAGAATTTCTGCCTGAGATCTCAGCTCAATCTCCCCTCTTGCAGTGGAAAACCCTTCCCCCTCGTCCCATGGCTCCCCTCCCTCATCCAGAGTCCCTCCCCAGCTTTCCTGGAGCCCCTTGAGGGACTGGAAGGGGCTCCAAGGTCTCCACGGAGCTTTCTCTTCTCCAGGCTGAACCTCCCCAGCTCTCTCAGCCTGTCCTCACAGCAGAGGGCCTCCAGCCCTCCCAGCATCTCCGGGGCCTCCTCTGGACCATATATATATATGCATACACACTTTCCACCCCTCCTGTGTCCCCACCAGTGCCTGCCACCCTGCCTGGCCAGGGACCGGGTCTGCTGCAGCCCCCCGAGACGCCACTCCAGTGTCCGGCAGCCCTGCTGAGGGTCCCAGGGGAGCAGGGCAGCCCCCACCCCGTCCCCTCCGGGTGCTGGCTGGGGCCAGGATGGTGCCCGGGAGGGACGGAGGGGTCTGGCCCTCGACACCTTCGGTGACAGAGCATGGACCTTTGTATCCCACCCAAACCCTGCGTGCCGTAAATAGCGGAGCATTTCCCGCCGATCCATCCGGGCTTACGGAATATCTCCCCCCCCTGCATTTACTGATCCGTCCTCAATAAAATAACGACTCCATCAGCTCTGGCTGAGTGACCTCTGGCTCTTCTCCTGCGACAGCGATGGCGGCTGGTCCGCGCTCACCCTGCCCGACAGCCTGTGCCGGGGGGGGCTGGGCCCCTCGTCCCCATCCCTGCCCCACACCCCACGGACTGGCTGTCGGAGGCCTCGGGGCTCATGCCATCTTGTCACCGGTGGAGGGGACCGATCAGCTGGTGGGGAGGGGGAGAGTGGCCAAACCCGGGGGGACACCCGTGGGTGATGGGGGAACCTGGGGATGAGAGCCGGAGGCGCTGGGGCAGCCGGAACAGGGTGCGGGGGACACGGAGTGCCCTCGGGCTGGCTGGGATGGCGCACAGACGCTGGCAGCAGGGATGGCCGTAGCGAGGGGAGCGCGGGGGGGCCAGCAGCACCGCCCCCGGCTGAGTGCAGGGACCCGGCTGGGGGGACATGGCGAGGGGAAGGAGCCGCTGTCCCCGCGGGGAGCCCCGGGGCGAGGAGGGAGCCCGGCCAGGGCAGCCCCAGGGGCCGAGGAGGAAGGCAAAGGGGCCAGGCAGCATGGAAAGCGCAGGGCAGCGCGGACGGGGGTCCCACCGAGACCCCAGCCCTGCGCCGACTCCGCTCAGGGGGGTCCCAGCAGGGCCCCCAGGCACAGCCAGGTCCCGGCAGCGGCAGGGGGGGTCCCCAGCCCCATCTCAGCCCCCGTCCGGCGGGGACGGGCTCAGCCACAGCTGGGGAGAGAGGGCGGGGGCTGCGGGGGCCACCAGGCAGTGCCGGGGGGGGGGCGGCTCCCAGGTCTCTCCCGGCTCCCTTCGAGGCAGCATCACCCAGGCGGGTTGTGCTGAGGCCGGCACAAGCCCGGGCAGCGGCGGGGAAGCGCAGCTCGCCCGCGGGCACCCGCAGCTCGGCCGCAGCTGGCGCGAGGGCGGGGGGCGAGGCGGGGGCGGGGCCTGCAGCCGCCGCGGCCAGACCCCACCCCCGTCAAAGGCGGCCCCGGGGAGGGCGGCGAGCGGGAGCGGGAGCGGGAGCGGGAGCGGGGCGAGCAGCCAGGGCGCGGGAGGTCACGCGAGAGTTGAGCTCGCGCGGGATTTCGCGCGGGAGTTGAGCTCGCGCGGGACGCCGAGGCAGGGCGAGGCGGGGGAGCTCAGCCATGGCCTGTGCCCGAAAGGCGCAGCCTCCCGCGTGTTGCGCACTTTCCAGAGGAGACGCGGCCACGCAGACAGAGCCCCCCTGGACGCCTGCAGCCCCCCCGGGCTGTGTCTGCAGGGAGCGCCTTCACCTCTGCCGGGTAGCGGAGGGTAGAAGGGATGCCGGGTGCGTGAGGTGCGAGCAGGCGGCTGATCCGCTCGGCCTGGCGGCAGAGGTCAAAGAGGGAGCAGAAAGGCTGCGGAGCGTCAGGGAGAGGGCAGAGCAGCAGAGAGTTGGGGTTGTTCAGCCTGGAGAAGAGAAGGCTGCGGGGAGACCTTATTAATGTTTACAAGTATCTGAAGGGTGGGCTGAAGGAGGATGGAGGCAGACTCTTTTCAGTGGCTGCCAGTAAGAGGACGAGGGGTAACGGGCACAAGCTGGAACAGAGGAAGTTCCGATCAAACATGAGGAAAAACTTCTTCACGGTGAGGGTGAGAGCGCACTGGAAGAGGCTGCCCAGGGAGGTTGTGGAGTCTCCTTCTCTGGAGACTTTCAAGACGAGCCTGGCTGCAGTCTTGAGTAGTGTGCTGTGGGCAATGCTGCTTTAGCAGGGGAGTTGGATAGATGATCTCTAGAGGTCCCTTCCAACTCTGAAATTCTGTGATTCGATGAAACGTTCAGCCTGGAGAAGAGAAGAGAAGGCTCCGCGGAGACCTTGGAGCCCGTTCCAGTCCCTCAAGGGGTCTCCAGGAAAGCTGGGGAGGGACTCTGGATGAGGGAGGGGAGCCACGGGACGAGGGGGAAGGGTTTTCCACTGCAAGAGGGGAGATTGAGCTGAGATCTGAGGCAGAAATTCTTGGCTGTGAGGGCGGTGAGCCCCTGGCCCAGGTTGCCGAGAGAAGCTGTGGCTGCCCCATCCCTGGAGGGGTTCAAGGCCAGGTTGGCCGGGGCTTGGAGCAAGCTGGGCTGGTGGGAGGTGCCTCTGCCCAGGGCAGGGGGTGGCACTGGGTGGCCTTTAGAGGTCCCTTCCCACCCAAACCATGCCCTGAAGGGGTGGGGCCCTTCTCCCTCTCCTTTTCTCCCTCTCCTTTTCTCCCTCTCCTTTTCTCCCTCTCCTTTTCTCCCTCTCCTTTTCTCCCTCTCCTTTTCTCCCTCTCCTTTTCTCCCTCTCCTTTTCTCCCTCTCCTTTTCTCCCTCTCCTTTTCTCCCTCTCCTTTTCTCCCTCTCCTTCTCGTTATGGTTTGAGAAACCCACCACAATTTCTTGTCCTTTAGAGAACTACTCTCTCACCCGATGACCCCTCCCCAACCGGGAAGGGGAATTGGGGGAAAAACAAGGACCCAGGAGGACACTGGGGAGCTACATCGCGGTTCTGTGGTGGTGACTCGGAGCACTGCAGCCACACTGGAGTCCGTGCCATGGGCGCTCTGATGCCTTGTCTCCCCTGGGCCCTCTCCTCCTGATTGTCATGGGACTCAGCGTGTTCTCATCTGTGCTGCGGAGGAAGCCGCTTCAGGTAGGTGACTGTTGGACCACACTGTGCTGCACCACACTGTGCTGCGGCGTGGGGTGGCGAGGGATGGCGTGGAGTGGTGTGGGTGGCTGTGGTGTGGGACTGGGTGGGGCTCCCGTCTCACCCAGCTCCTGGGGACCTTCCAGAAGTGAAGGAGAAGAAGAAGCGTCAGACAAGGAAGACAAGAGCCCAGCCGGAGAAGCAGAGCGGTGAGTGGCCCCAGCACCGAGCACCCTGCAAATGGCCTACACCCCACGGCAGCCCTGAGCTGGGGCTGTGCCGGCAGCTGCTGGCCGCTCACTCTGTCTCCTCCCTCCGCAGCTTCTCAGCCAGTGGATGGAGGAGTGGAGAAATCCCGGCCCAAGCAGGAGAAGCGGTGAGTGTGGGGGAGACCCCAGATGCTGCCCCAGACCCTCACCCCGTGCCCTGCCCCTGCCTGCGCTGGGCAGCCCTGCCCACCGGCCAAGGAGGGGTGCTGCCCGCGGGTCCCGCTGGGCTCCGGGGTGCAGCGGGGTCTCTTTCTCCTCCTCTGCAGGGCGAGTGCGGAGGCCTTGAGCCGGAAGCCCCTCTCCCCACGGGCCCCGCTGGCCACCATGGACTCCATGACAGACAGAGGCTGCTCTTCCTTCAGCTCCCTCTACCCTTCCCGGAGGCCTGTCCTGGTGGGATGGCGGAGCTGGCAGCAGTCAACTGCTCAGGACCCCGCCATCCCCCCAGGGCTGTCAAGGGGAGGGTGGAGGAGCCAGGGCCAGCCCTGTGCCAGGAGCCCCCACTGGAACTGCCAACAAGGACCACGCAAGAGGTCTACTTGACCTCTTGCGCATTTTCAAGTAGTGGGGGGAGAGGCAGCAGCGCGGCGAGCCCATGGCCAGACTGCCATGGCCAGACAGCCCATGGCCAGAGCCGGCTGCCGGCCGCGCTGCATCTGCATCAGAAATTTCCCCTAATGGCTGGGAGGTGTGGGGCCGGGAACCCCCTGGGGTGCCCTACTTCTGATCCAATAAAAAAGTCAATATTTTCTCTATCCCTGTGACTGTCAGCAGATCAGTTTTGTCCCTTGACAGGAGCAGAGAATCAGTTTTGTGTAATGACAACAGTATGTGCTACAGTAATGCCGACTCTCCTGTGGAGATGGGGGGGCCCTTGCCCCTTGTGCATTACACCCCACCCGAAGAGAGAGACAAGGTCTGTTATTGCGTTTACTGTCTTTATCAGATCATCTGTTATTATGTGTAACAATAATGCACCCTCAGTGAGTTTGCAGATGACACCAAGCTAGGAGGGAGTGTCGATCTGCTTGAGGGAAGGAAGGCTCTCCAGAGGGCCCTGGACAGGCTGGAGGGATGGGCCAAGGCCAATTGGATGAGGTTTAATAAGGCCAAGGGCCGGGTCCTGCATTTCGGTCACAACAACCCCAAGCAACGCCAGGGGCTTGGGGAAGAGTGGCTGGAAAGCTGCCCCGCAGAAAAGGACCTGGGGGTGCTGGTGGCCGGCCAGCTTAACATGAGCCAGTCCTCCCCCAGATGAGCTGGGATCACTGGAAACTGGCTCAGCTCTCTCCAACCCCCCCAAAGCAGCACAGCCCTCCCCAAAATGAGCAGGGACCGCTGGCATCCAGCTCGACCCTGCCCAGCCCCCCCAGACCAGCGCAACCCCCCAAAGGCAGCCCAGCCCTCGGGACCCTTGCAGAGGCCGCCAGGCTGGGGCCCAGGGGGCGGGTCGGGGGTGTCGCATGGAAAGGGGCAAAGCGGTTTTGGCAGAAAAGGAACCCCCTTGTGTTCTAACACTCCTCACCGAGGTGGGAGGCCAGGTGCGGCTGGGTTTAAATCCTGAGGGATGCCCAATTCAGCACTATCAGCCCAATGGCGTTTAATGTGTATTAAAGTGTTACGATTTGGATACACTACTAGTGGACTGCACCTTCCGTCTAGTCGTGCTCATGAACTAGCACGGCCACTCTCGAGTCTTTGGTCGCGTTCGGTGAGAAACCAAAAGAACGAGCTACTTCAAAAAGTGCAGTTTATTTAAGCAACAGATAGATAGGTTCTTAGGGCAGCCGGTGATAAATACACTGTCTGCAAAGCACGTGCAAATGAAAGTATTGTTACATCTACAAAACGCGGGACAAAGTTCTAACGATACAGCCTGGCTATACATGTAGAAAAGAGAGTCTCTAGAGAAATTTCTGAGTTTCCCGAGGAAGCCCTCGGTACAATCTAAGTCTTACCCAAAGGCGTCCCTGTGGGGGGGAAGAGAGGCTCAGCCCGTCGCCTGCTCCCAGAAGTCAGTGATGGAATTCTTTGCGATGGTGTCTTCCCTGGGTATCCCCCCTCTCTCGGGCTGTTTTTCTACTATTTGTTATCTTCGAGGTGGAGTTTGAGTGACTTTAGTCGTACATACTTTTACCATGAGTGGTGTAAATTTTTCTCGCTTCACAATTAAAGGTCTAGTTTAGGAGAAGCTCAGGGCGCAGGCTCAAGAAGGAGCGGTCGCACCTTGGAGGCGGGTAGCCTTCGGGGTGGAGGTGTGTTTTGGTATTATAATGATATTCTAATGAGCAAAGTTCGCACAAAGGACAGCATTTCATCAAAATTTGGCAAAATGTTGGCTCCGAGTATGGAGCGGGCAGCTAATTGGCAGCTTATCTGTTTCCTGGTATCATCCCATTCCCGTATCCGCTATACATCCTAAGGTAAAGCCGCGGAATAATTGCATCCCGTCCCGTACCTCATGTAGCTTATCAGGGAACCACAGGTGTTGTATTCTTCATGCCAGCTGCGGCTGTTTTCTCCCTCAGAAGCCTCTTGATTTTCTACTTTTCCTTCCTGTGTGAACAATGCTGTACTTTTGTGTTTTTAGCCAATGTAGTATTTATTCCACAGGGGGGCAGCGAGGTCTGTCCCCGTCCCCCCCCCCCACCCTCTGCCCTCGGCAGGACAAGGTGAACCAGGTCCTCACCTCCTACCTGTGGGTCCGTCAGGCCTGGCTGGACGCCCACCTCACCTGGGACAAGGACGCTTACGGCGGCATCGACAGCATCCGCATCCCCAGCAGCTACGTCTGGCGGCCGCACATCATCATCCTCTACAACGAGTGGGTGCTGCTCGCCCTCCCCCACCCCCCGGCTGCTCCCGGAGCTGGGGGGGCTGAGGCTGGGGCTGGGGGTGTTGCCAACGGGGAGCAGGGGGGTCCTGGTGTGGGGGATGTGGGGAGACGGTCACCTCGACTGGGTGAGAAGGCGGCGGCAGGAGGTGCTGGCATCAGCCTGGTGTGCCACCCACCTGGCAGCTGGGATGTGCCACCACGGGGGTGACCAGGGGCAGCGAGCCCCCTCTTCCTGGGGGTGACGTGGGGAGGGGACACGGGGTTGGGGACCAGTGCTCGGCCCCGGCCCCGCAGACCCTTGCCCCACGTGGGGCTCGGGGCCATCCTGGCCCCACAGCGATCCCTCCCCCAGCGCCGACGACGGCTTTGGCGGCTCGGTGGAGACCAACGTGGTGCTGCGCTCCGACGGGCACATCACGTGGGACTCACCCGCCATCACCAAGAGCTCCTGCAAGGTGGATGTCTCCTACTTCCCCTTCGACGGGCAGCGGTGCCGCCTCACCTTTGGCTCCTGGACCTACAACGGGAACCAGGTCGACCTCCACAACCGGCTGCACACCGGGGACCTGATGGATTCCATGCCAGGGGGGGTTTCGATGCGGGGAGGTGGGCAGGGGTCTGCCGCGGCAGGGGCAGGTGGGGCAGGGGTCTGCCGCGGCGTCACCACCCATTACCCACACAGGGAAGTACTACATCGCCACCATGACCATGATCACGGCCTCCACCGCGCTGACCATCTTCATCATGAACGTCCACCACTGCGGCCTGGGGCCCTGGCCCATGCCCCCCTGGGCCAGGTGGCTCATCCTCCACCACATGGCCCGGCTCTGCTGTGTCTACGAGGTGGGCGAGAGCTGAAAGAGCCCCCAGTGGGTGCCGGGCAGGCAGGACACTGTGGGGCCGGGGGAGAGCCCCACGGAGGGGGAGGTGGGTGCCGAGGCAGGGGGCTGTCCCCAGGACCGCTGCCTGTGCCACCACGATGGCCTGCTGAGGAACGTGGGCTTCGTCGCCAGCTGCTTCTGGCATCACCAAGCCTCCCAGCGCCGGACCGGCGAGTGGAAGAAGGTGGCCAAGGTGATGGACCGCTTCTTCATGTGGGTCTTCTTCCTCATGGTCGTCCTCATGAGTGTGCTGGTCCTGGGCAATGCTGCCTGATGGCCCAGTGGACTCACTGCCCCCAGGGACAGTGGTGGCCACGGGTGCCCCATGAGGGTGGCTCGTCCTGGGCACCCCTTAGCCCTTCATGGACCTGCAGGGTGGAAGCTCCACCAGCGCCAGGGAAGAGGAGCCTGAAAGCGGGACCCTGACTCGGCCGGGGCAGCCCCAGCTGCAGGGTTGAGGGGTCACGGCCCCCCGAGCAGTTGTCTGGGTGGTGACATATAGATGTAGAATCATAGAATCACAGAATGGTTTGGGTGGGAAGGGACCTTAAAGATCATCTCATTCCACCCCCCCGCCCTGGGCAGGGACACCTCCCACCAGCCCAGCTTGCTCCAAGCCCCGGCCAACCTGGCCTTGAACCCCTCCAGGGATGGGGCAGCCACAGCTTCTCTCGGCAACCTGGGCCAGGGGCTCACCGCCCTCACAGCCAAGAATTTCTGCCTGAGATCTCAGCTCAATCTCCCCTCTTGCAGTGGAAAACCCTTCCCCCTCGTCCCATGGCTCCCCTCCCTCATCCAGAGTCCCTCCCCAGCTTTCCTGGAGCCCCTTGAGGGACTGGAAGGGGCTCCAAGGTCTCCACGGAGCTTTCTCTTCTCCAGGCTGAACCTCCCCAGCTCTCTCAGCCTGTCCTCACAGCAGAGGGCCTCCAGCCCTCCCAGCATCTCCGGGGCCTCCTCTGGACCATATATATATATGCATACACACTTTCCACCCCTCCTGTGTCCCCACCAGTGCCTGCCACCCTGCCTGGCCAGGGACCGGGTCTGCTGCAGCCCCCCGAGACGCCACTCCAGTGTCCGGCAGCCCTGCTGAGGGTCCCAGGGGAGCAGGGCAGCCCCCACCCCGTCCCCTCCGGGTGCTGGCTGGGGCCAGGATGGTGCCCGGGAGGGACGGAGGGGTCTGGCCCTCGACACCTTCGGTGACAGAGCATGGACCTTTGTATCCCACCCAAACCCTGCGTGCCGTAAATAGCGGAGCATTTCCCGCCGATCCATCCGGGCTTACGGAATATCTCCCCCCCCTGCATTTACTGATCCGTCCTCAATAAAATAACGACTCCATCAGCTCTGGCTGAGTGACCTCTGGCTCTTCTCCTGCGACAGCGATGGCGGCTGGTCCGCGCTCACCCTGCCCGACAGCCTGTGCCGGGGGGGGCTGGGCCCCTCGTCCCCATCCCTGCCCCACACCCCACGGACTGGCTGTCGGAGGCCTCGGGGCTCATGCCATCTTGTCACCGGTGGAGGGGACCGATCAGCTGGTGGGGAGGGGGAGAGTGGCCAAACCCGGGGGGACACCCGTGGGTGATGGGGGAACCTGGGGATGAGAGCCGGAGGCGCTGGGGCAGCCGGAACAGGGTGCGGGGGACACGGAGTGCCCTCGGGCTGGCTGGGATGGCGCACAGACGCTGGCAGCAGGGATGGCCGTAGCGAGGGGAGCGCGGGGGGGCCAGCAGCACCGCCCCCGGCTGAGTGCAGGGACCCGGCTGGGGGGACATGGCGAGGGGAAGGAGCCGCTGTCCCCGCGGGGAGCCCCGGGGCGAGGAGGGAGCCCGGCCAGGGCAGCCCCAGGGGCCGAGGAGGAAGGCAAAGGGGCCAGGCAGCATGGAAAGCGCAGGGCAGCGCGGACGGGGGTCCCACCGAGACCCCAGCCCTGCGCCGACTCCGCTCAGGGGGGGTCCCAGCAGGGCCCCCAGGCACAGCCAGGTCCCGGCAGCGGCAGGGGGGTCCCCAGCCCCATCTCAGCCCCCGTCCGGCGGGGACGGGCTCAGCCACAGCTGGGGAGAGAGGGCGGGGGCTGCGGGGGCCACCAGGCAGTGCCGGGGGGGGGGCGGCTCCCAGGTCTCTCCCGGCTCCCTTCGAGGCAGCATCACCCAGGCGGGTTGTGCTGAGGCCGGCACAAGCCCGGGCAGCGGCGGGGAAGCGCAGCTCGCCCGCGGGCACCCGCAGCTCGGCCGCAGCTGGCGCGAGGGCGGGGGGCGAGGCGGGGGCGGGGCCTGCAGCCGCCGCGGCCAGACCCCACCCCCGTCAAAGGCGGCCCCGGGGAGGGCGGCGAGCGGGAGCGGGAGCGGGAGCGGGAGCGGGGCGAGCAGCCAGGGCGCGGGAGGTCACGCGAGAGTTGAGCTCGCGCGGGATTTCGCGCGGGAGTTGAGCTCGCGCGGGACGCCGAGGCAGGGCGAGGCGGGGGAGCTCAGCCATGGCCTGTGCCCGAAAGGCGCAGCCTCCCGCGTGTTGCGCACTTTCCAGAGGAGACGCGGCCACGCAGACAGAGCCCCCCTGGACGCCTGCAGCCCCCCCGGGCTGTGTCTGCAGGGAGCGCCTTCACCTCTGCCGGGTAGCGGAGGGTAGAAGGGATGCCGGGTGCGTGAGGTGCGAGCAGGCGGCTGATCCGCTCGGCCTGGCGGCAGAGGTCAAAGAGGGAGCAGAAAGGCTGCGGAGCGTCAGGGAGAGGGCAGAGCAGCAGAGAGTTGGGGTTGTTCAGCCTGGAGAAGAGAAGGCTGCGGGGAGACCTTATTAATGTTTACAAGTATCTGAAGGGTGGGCTGAAGGAGGATGGAGGCAGACTCTTTTCAGTGGCTGCCAGTAAGAGGACGAGGGGTAACGGGCACAAGCTGGAACAGAGGAAGTTCCGATCAAACATGAGGAAAAACTTCTTCACGGTGAGGGTGAGAGCGCACTGGAAGAGGCTGCCCAGGGAGGTTGTGGAGTCTCCTTCTCTGGAGACTTTCAAGACGAGCCTGGCTGCAGTCTTGAGTAGTGTGCTGTGGGCAATGCTGCTTTAGCAGGGGAGTTGGATAGATGATCTCTAGAGGTCCCTTCCAACTCTGAAATTCTGTGATTCGATGAAACGTTCAGCCTGGAGAAGAGAAGAGAAGGCTCCGCGGAGACCTTGGAGCCCGTTCCAGTCCCTCAAGGGGTCTCCAGGAAAGCTGGGGAGGGACTCTGGATGAGGGAGGGGAGCCACGGGACGAGGGGGAAGGGTTTTCCACTGCAAGAGGGGAGATTGAGCTGAGATCTGAGGCAGAAATTCTTGGCTGTGAGGGCGGTGAGCCCCTGGGCCAGGTTGCCGAGAGAAGCTGTGGCTGCCCCATCCCTGGAGGGGTTCAAGGCCAGGTTGGCCGGGGCTTGGAGCAAGCTGGGCTGGTGGGAGGTGCCTCTGCCCAGGGCAGGGGGTGGCACTGGGTGGCCTTTAGAGGTCCCTTCCCACCCAAACCATGCCCTGAAGGGGTGGGGCCCTTCTCCCTCTCCTTTTCTCCCTCTCCTTTTCTCCCTCTCCTTTTCTCCCTCTCCTTTTCTCCCTCTCCTTTTCTCCCTCTCCTTTTCTCCCTCTCCTTTTCTCCCTCTCCTTTTCTCCCTCTCCTTCTCGTTATGGTTTGAGAAACCCACCACAATTTCTTGTCCTTTAGAGAACTACTCTCTCACCCGATGACCCCTCCCCAACCGGGAAGGGGAATTGGGGGAAAAACAAGGACCCAGGAGGACACTGGGGAGCTACATCGCGGTTCTGTGGTGGTGACTCGGAGCACTGCAGCCACACTGGAGTCCGTGCCATGGGCGCTCTGATGCCTTGTCTCCCCTGGGCCCTCTCCTCCTGATTGTCATGGGACTCAGCGTGTTCTCATCTGTGCTGCGGAGGAAGCCGCTTCAGGTAGGTGACTGTTGCACCACACTGTGCTGCGGCGTGGGGTGGCGAGGGATGGCGTGGAGTGGTGTGGGTGGCTGTGGTGTGGGACTGGGTGGGGCTCCCGTCTCACCCAGCTCCTGGGGACCTTCCAGAAGTGAAGGAGAAGAAGAAGCGTCAGACAAGGAAGACAAGAGCCCAGCCGGAGAAGCAGAGCGGTGAGTGGCCCCAGCACCGAGCACCCTGCAAATGGCCTACACCCCACGGCAGCCCTGAGCCGGGGCTGTGCCGGCAGCTGCTGGCCGCTCACTCTGTCTCCTCCCTCCGCAGCTTCTCAGCCAGTGGATGGAGGAGTGGAGAAATCCCGGCCCAAGCAGGAGAAGCGGTGAGTGTGGGGGAGACCCCAGATGCTGCCCCAGACCCTCACCCCGTGCCCTGCCCCTGCCTGCGCTGGGCAGCCCTGCCCACCGGCCAAGGAGGGGTGCTGCCCGCGGGTCCCGCTGGGCTCCGGGGTGCAGCGGGGTCTCTTTCTCCTCCTCTGCAGGGCGAGTGCGGAGGCCTTGAGCCGGAAGCCCCTCTCCCCACGGGCCCCGCTGGCCACCATGGACTCCATGACAGACAGAGGCTGCTCTTCCTTCAGCTCCCTCTACCCTTCCCGGAGGCCTGTCCTGGTGGGATGGCGGAGCTGGCAGCAGTCAACTGCTCAGGACCCCGCCATCCCCCCAGGGCTGTCAAGGGGAGGGTGGAGGAGCCAGGGCCAGCCCTGTGCCAGGAGCCCCCACTGGAACTGCCAACAAGGACCACGCAAGAGGTCTACTTGACCTCTTGCGCATTTTCAAGTAGTGGGGGGAGAGGCAGCAGCGCGGCGAGCCCATGGCCAGACTGCCATGGCCAGACAGCCCATGGCCAGAGCCGGCTGCCGGCCGCGCTGCATCTGCATCAGAAATTTCCCCTAATGGCTGGGAGGTGTGGGGCCGGGAACCCCCTGGGGTGCCCTACTTCTGATCCAATAAAAAAGTCAATATTTTCTCTATCCCTGTGACTGTCAGCAGATCAGTTTTGTCCCTTGACAGGAGCAGAGAATCAGTTTTGTGTAATGACAACAGTATGTGCTACAGTAATGCCGACTCTCCTGTGGAGATGGGGGGGCCCTTGCCCCTTGTGCATTACACCCCACCCGAAGAGAGAGACAAGGTCTGTTATTGCGTTTACTGTCTTTATCAGATCATCTGTTATTATGTGTAACAATAATGCACCCTCAGTGAGTTTGCAGATGACACCAAGCTAGGAGGGAGTGTCGATCTGCTTGAGGGAAGGAAGGCTCTACAGAGGGCCCTGGACAGGCTGGAGGGATGGGCCAAGGCCAATTGGATGAGGTTTAATAAGGCCAAGGGCCGGGTCCTGCATTTCGGTCACAACAACCCCAAGCAACGCCAGGGGCTTGGGGAAGAGTGGCTGGAAAGCTGCCCCGCAGAAAAGGACCTGGGAGTGCTGGTGGCCGGCCAGCTTAACATGAGCCAGTCCTCCCCCAGATGAGCTGGGATCACTGGAAACTGGCTCAGCTCTCTCCAACCCCCCCAAAGCAGCACAGCCCTCCCCAAAATGAGCAGGGACCGCTGGCATCCAGCTCGACCCTGCCCAGCCCCCCCAGACCAGCGCAACCCCCCAAAGGCAGCCCAGCCCTCGGGACCCTTGCAGAGGCCGCCAGGCTGGGGCCCAGGGGGCGGGTCGGGGGTGTCGCATGGAAAGGGGCAAAGCGGTTTTGGCAGAAAAGGAACCCCCTTGTGTTCTAACACTCCTCACCGAGGTGGGAGGCCAGGTGCGGCTGGGTTTAAATCCTGAGGGATGCCCAATTCAGCACTATCAGCCCAATGGCGTTTAATGTGTATTAAAGTGTTACGATTTGGATACACTACTAGTGGACTGCACCTTCCGTCTAGTCGTGCTCATGAACTAGCACGGCCACTCTCGAGTCTTTGGTCGCGTTCGGTGAGAAACCAAAAGAACGAGCTACTTCAAAAAGTGCAGTTTATTTAAGCAACAGATAGATAGGTTCTTAGGGCAGCCGGTGATAAATACACTGTCTGCAAAGCACGTGCAAATGAAAGTATTGTTACATCTACAAAACGCGGGACAAAGTTCTAACGATACAGCCTGGCTATACATGTAGAAAAGAGAGTCTCTAGAGAAATTTCTGAGTTTCCCGAGGAAGCCCTCGGTACAATCTAAGTCTTACCCAAAGGCGTCCCTGTGGGGGGGAAGAGAGGCTCAGCCCGTCGCCTGCTCCCAGAAGTCAGTGATGGAATTCTTTGCGATGGTGTCTTCCCTGGGTATCCCCCCTCTCTCGGGCTGTTTTTCTACTATTTGTTATCTTCGAGGTGGAGTTTGAGTGACTTTAGTCGTACATACTTTTACCATGAGTGGTGTAAATTTTTCTCGCTTCACAATTAAAGGTCTAGTTTACGAGAAGCTCAGGGCGCAGGCTCAAGAAGGAGCGGTCGCACCTTGGAGGCGGGTAGCCTTCGGGGTGGAGGTGTGTTTTGGTATTATAATGACATTCTAACGAGCAAAGTTCGCACAAAGGACAGCATTTCATCAAAATTTGGCAAAATGTTGGCTCCGAGTATGGAGCGGGCAGCTAATTGGCAGCTTATCTGTTTCCTGGTATCATCCCATTCCCGTATCCGCTATACATCCTAAGGTAAAGCCGCGGAATAATTGCATCCCGTCCCGTACCTCATGTAGCTTATCAGGGAACCACAGGTGTTGTATTCTTCATGCCAGCTGCGGCTGTTTTCTCCCTCAGAAGCCTCTTGATTTTCTACTTTTCCTTCCTGTGTGAACAATGCTGTACTTTTGTGTTTTTAGCCAATGTAGTATTTATTCCACAGGGGGGCAGCGAGGTCTGTCCCTGTCCCCGTCCCCATCCCCCACCCTCTGCCCTCGGCAGGACAAGGTGAACCAGGTCCTCACCTCCTACCTGTGGGTCCGTCAGGCCTGGCTGGACGCCCACCTCGCCTGGGACAAGGACGCTTACGGCGGCATCGACAGCATCCGCATCCCCAGCAGCTACGTCTGGCGGCCGCACATCATCATCCTCTACAACGAGTGGGTGCTGCTCGCCCTCCCCCACCCCGCGGCTGCTCCCGGAGCTGGGGGGGCTGAGGCTGGGGCTGGGGGTGTTGCCAACGGGGAGCAGGGGGGTCCTGGTGTGGGGGATGTGGGGAGACGGTCACCTCGACTGGGTGAGAAGGCGGCGGCAGGAGGTGCTGGCATCAGCCTGGTGTGCCACCCACCTGGCAGCTGGGATGTGCCACCACGGGGGTGACCAGGGGCAGTGAGCCCCCTCTTCCTGGGGGTGACGTGGGGAGGGGACACGGGGTTGGGGACCAGTGCTCGGCCCCGGCCCCGCAGACCCTTGCCCCACGTGGGGCTCGGGGCCATCCTGGCCCCACAGCGATCCCTCCCCCAGCACCGACGACGGCTTTGGCGGCTCAGTGGAGACCAACGTGGTGCTGCGCTCCGACGGGCACATCATGTGGGACTCGCCCGCCATCACCAAGAGCTCCTGCAAGGTGGATGTCTCCTACTTGCCCTTCGACGGGCAGCGGTGCCGCCTCACTTTAGGCTCCTGGACCTACAACGGGAACCAGATCGACCTCCACAACCGGCTGCACACCGGGGACCCGATGGATTCCATGCCAGGGGGGGTTTCGATGCGGGGAGGTGGGCAGGGGTCTCTCCCCACCCTGCCGCGGCATCACCACCCATTACCCACACAGGGAAGTACTACATCGCCACCATGACCATGATCACGGCCTCCACCGCGCTGACCATCTTCATCATGAACGTCCACCACTGCGGCCCGGGGGCCCGGCCCATGCCCCCCTGGGCCAGGTGGCTCATCCTCCACCACATGGCCCGGCTCTGCTGTGTCTACGAGGCAGGCGAGAGCTGCAAGAGCCCCCAGCGGGTGCTGGGCAGGAGGGCGGGCAGGGAGGACACTGGGGGGCCAGGGGAGAGCCCCATGGAGGGGGAGGTGGGTGCCGAGGCAGGGGGCTGTCCCCGGGACTGCTGCCTGTGCCACCACGATGGCCTGCTGAGGAACGTGGGCTACGTCGCCGGCTGCTTCCGGCATCACCAAGCCTCCCAGCGCCAGACTGGCGAGTGGAAGAAGGTGGCCAAGGTGATGGACCGCTTCTTCATGTGGGTCTTCTTCCTCATGGTCTTCCTCATGAGTGTGCTGGTCCTGGGCAATGCTGCATGAAGGCCCCGTGGACTCACTGCCCCTAGGGACAGTGGTGGCCACCGGTGCCCCATGAGGGTGGCTCGTCCTGAGCCCCCCTTGGCCCTTCATGGACCTGCAGGGTGGAAGCTCCACCAGCGCCAGGGAAGAGGAGCCTGAGAGCGGGAACCTGACTCGGCCGGGGCTGCCCCAGCTGCAGGGTTGAGGGGTCACGGCCCCCCGAGCAGTTGTCTGGGTGGTGACATAGAGAAATATAGATGTAGAATAATAGAATCACAGAATGATTTGGGTGGGAAGGGACCCTAAAGATCATCTCATTCCACCCCCCTGCCCTGGGCAGGGACACCTCCCACCAGCCCAGCTTGCTCCAAGCCCCGGCCAACCTGGCCTTGAACCCCTCCAGGGATGGGGCAGCCACAGCTTCTCTGGGCAACCTGGGCCAGGGGCTCACCGCCCTCACAGCCAAGAATTTCTGCCCGAGATCTCAGCTCAATCTCCCCTCTTGCAGTGGAAACCCCTTCCCCCTCGTCCCATGGCTCCCCTCCCTCATCCAGAGTCCCTCCCCAGCTCTGAGGCTCTGAGGCTGGACAGGCAGGGGTGGCATGGCATGTGGGAGAACAGGGGCAGGTACCTAGAGAACTTCTTGCCTCCAATGCTCTGGGACTTCACCCCTGAACAATTACAGGACCCTGAGAGAGGAGTAGAATATCTGCAGGGGAAATACTGGGGCTCTTCCAGAGAGGCACAACTCACCGCACTGTGCTGGGCCCTGGCCACTATCTACCAGGCACTGCTCAGTGTTATGCAGCACCCTCAGGGGAAAGAGATGGAGACCAGACCGACAGCACCAGTATAGGTTAGGGGCGGACATGCTGGGAAGCAGCTCTGAGGAGAAGGACCTGGGGGTCCTAGTAGACAGCAAACTATCCATGAGCCAGCAGTGTGCCCTTGTCGCCAAGAAGGCCAATGGCATCCTGGGCTGCATATTGAAGACTGTGGCCAGTAGGTCGAGGGAGGTCATTCTCCCCCTCTACTCTGCACTGGGGAGGCCACAACTGGAGTATTGTGTCCAGTTTTGGGCTCCCCAGTTCAAGAGGGACAGGGAACTACCGGAGCGAGTCCAGCGAAGGGCAACCAAGATGATTATGGGACTGGAACATCTCCCTTATGAGGAAAGGCTGAAAGAGCTGGGACTCTTTAGCCTGGAGAAGAGAAGGTTGAGGGGGGACCTGATTAATGTTTACAAGTACCTAAAGGGTGGGTTTAAGGAGGACGGAGCCAGGCTCTTTTCAATGGTTCCCAGTGACAGGACAAGGGGCAATGGGCACAAGCTAGAACATAGGAAGTTCCGTTCAAATACACGGAAAAACTTCTTCACGGTGAGGGTGACAGAGCACTGGAACAGGCTGCCCAGGGAGGTTGTGGAGTCCCCTTCTCTGGAGATTTTCAAGACCCGCCTGGATGCAGCCCTGAGGGATGTGCTTTAGGCAATCCTGCTCTAGCAGGGGAGTTGGACTAGATGATCTCTAGAGGTCCCTTCCAACTCTGAAGATTCCGTGATTCCGTGACAGACACTGCGGCTACTGCAAGCCCTGTGGCAGACACTGCCGCTGAACCAGGGAACCAACCCGTGCCAGTATCAGTTGCCCCCATACAGAAGAAGTACACGAAGAAATCAGTTCGCTTAGTAAGACATGATGATGAACCAGGGCCATCATGAGAAGAGGAGGAAGGGGCAGAACCAGAGATAATTACCTGATCCCTATCCTTGAGTGAGCCGTGGGATATGCGAGAAGATTTTAGCCCACTTTCAGGCGAGCACATTGTCACCTGGCTGCTTCGGTGTTGGGATAATGGGGCCAGTAGCCTGGAATTAGAGGGTAGGGAAGCCAGGCAGCTGGGATCCCTGTCTAGGGAAGGCGGCATTGACAAGGCAATTGGAAAGAAGACCCAAGCCCTCAGCCTCTGGCAACGACTCCTGTCAGGCGTGAGGGAGAGGTACCCCTTCAGTGAAGATGTTGTATGTCAACCAAGCAAGAGGACTACCATGGAAAGAGGTATCCAGTACCTGAGAGAATTAGCCGTGCGGGAGATGATTTATTATGACTCGGACAATGCAGACTTACCCACAGACCCTGATGAGGTGCAATGCACAAGGCCCATGTGGCGGAAGTTTGTACGAAGCGCACCATCGTCATATGCCAACTCACTGGCAGTAACGGAATGGAAAGGCGAAGAGGGACCAACGGTGGATGAGGTGGCTGGCCGGCTCCGGCGATATGAAGAAAGTCTCTCTTCCCGCCTTGTCCCAGCTGTGGAGAAACTGTCCCGAAAGGTCCAGCAACTTGAAGAGAATATGTCCTACTCCCCACCTATACGGGCCAGCATCTCAGGTACACACCACGAGGCACCCTGTGGTTCTTCTACCTGCGTGACCACGGGGAGGACATGAGGAAGTGGGATGGACAACCTACTTGGATCCTGCGGACACGGGTACAGGAGTTGCAAGGAAGGACAACCACAAAAGGGGATCCCTCCAGGAAAAGTGCCGCCCCACTTTCCAGCGGGCAGTTCCCCAGACAGAGCAGAAGGCCTGATCTTGCTTCTGATCCTCTTGAAGGAACTTCCAAGTCATTTCTGCAAGAAGTGAGTGAGTAACGGATACTATGACTGGTATTAGAGGGGCCCTGCCTCCGGCCAGGTGGAAGAAAGGGACAACCGGGTTTATTGGACAGTGTGGGCTCGATGGCCTGGCACATCAGACCCTCAGGAGTATAAGGCTCTAGCGGACACAGGTGCACAGTGCAATCTAATACCATCAAGCTATAGAGGGTCAGAACCCATTTGTATTTCTGGGGTCACAGGGGGATCCCAAGAGTTGACTGTACTGGAGGCGGAAGTAAGCCTAACTGGGAATCATAGAATCAGAGACTCTTCATGGCTGGAAAGGACCTTTGAGATCATCGAGTCCAACCATACACACACACAAAAACCCCCTACAATCTCTGTCACTAGAGCATGCCCTGAAGTGCCAAATCTAGGCGTTTCTTAAACACCTCTAGGGATGGTGACTCAACCACCTCCCTGGGCAGGTCATTCCAGTGCCTGACCACTCTTTCAGTGAAGTAATTCTTCCTACTATCTAATCTAAACCTCCCCTGCCGCAGCTTCAGACCATTTCCTCTGGTCCTGTCATTGTTCACCTGGGAGAAGAGGCCAACACCCACCTCTCTCCAACCTCCTTTCAGGGACTTGTGGAGGGCAATGAGGTCTCCCCTCAGCCTCCTCTTCTCCAAACTAAACATGCCCAGCTCCCTCAGCCTCTCCTCATAGGACTTGGTCTCCAGATCCCTCACCAGCCTGGTAGCTCTCCTCTGGACACGCTCCAGCACTTCAAGGTCCCTCTTGTACAGAGGGGCCCCGAACTGAACACAGCACTCGAGGTGAGGCCTCACCAGTGCCGAGTACAGAGGCACGGTCACTTCCCTGCTCCTGCTGGCCACGCTATTCCTCATACAAGCCAGAATGCTGTTGGCCTTCTTGGCCACCTGGGCACACTGCTGGCTCACGTTAAGCTGGCCGGCCACCAGCACCCCCAGGTCCTTTTCTGCGGGGCAGCTTTCCAGCCACTCTTCCCCAAGCCCCTAGCGTTGCTTGGGGTTGTTGTGACCGAAATGCAGGACCCGGCCCTTGGCCTTATTAAACCTCATCCAATTGGCCTTGGCCCATCCCTCCAGCCTGTCCAGGGCCCTCTGGAGAGCCTTCCTTCCCTCAAGCTGATCAACACTCCCACCTAGCTTGGTGTCATCTGCAAACCTACTGAGGGTGCACTCAATCCCCTCATCCAGATCATTGATAAAGGTTTTAAACAAAACTGGCCCCAAAACTGAGCTCTGAGGGACACCACTGGTGACCGGCCGCCAAGAGGATTTCACCCCACTAATCACAACTCTCTGGGCACGGCCATCCAGCCAGTTTTTAACCCAGCAAAGAGTACACTTGTCTATGCCACGATTCGCCAGCTTCTCCAGGACAATGCTGTGGGGGACGGTGTCAAAGGCCTTACCAAAGTCCAGAGAGACAACGTCCACAGCCTTCCCCGCATCCAACAGGCGGCTCACGTGGTCATAGAAAGAGATCAGGTTGGTTAAGCAGGACCTCCCTTTCCTAAACCCATGCTGGCTGGCCCTGATTCCGTGGCTGCCCTGCACCTGCAGTGAGAGCTCACTCAAGATGATCCTCTCCACGATCTTCCCTGGTACCGACGTCAGGCTCACAGGCCCGTAGTTCCCTGGATCCTCCTTCCGACCCTACTTGTAGATGGGAAAGAAACACATTCCAAAGGCTGCAGATCGTTTATGCTGACATGCCTCCTGTGGAAGGTGTTAAGCACCTGCTGGTAATCATGGATCCACCCTCAGGAGGAGTAGAAGCTTTTCCTACCAGGAAAGCTGATCCCCCAGGAGTGGTCAAAGCACTTTTGTGGGAAATCATTCCCAGATACTGACTGAAATGAAACCAGACGGTCAGACAGGGGTCTCATTTTTCAGCAGGAATACTGAATAATATCTATAAAAGTTCAGCCTGGAGAAGAGAAGGCTCCGCGGAGACCTTCCAGCCCCTTCCACTCCGTCAGGGGGCTCAAGGAAAGCTGTGGAGGGACTCTGGATGAGGGAGGGGAGCCATGGGACGAGGGGGAAGGGGTTTCCACTGCAAGAGGGGAGATTGAGCTGAGATCTCAGGCAGAAATTCTTGGCTGCGAGGGCGGTGAGCCCCTGGCCCAGGTTGCCCAGAGAAGCTGTGGCTGCCCCATCCCTTGAGGGGTTCAAGGCCAGGTTGGCCAGGGCTTGGAGCAAGCTGGGCTGGTGGGAGGTGTCCCTGCCCAGGGCAGGGGATGGCACTGGGTGGCCTTTAAGGTCCATTCCTACCCAAACCATGCCCGGAAGGGGTGGGGCCCTTCTCCTTCTCCTTTTCTCCTTCTCCTTCTCCCTCCCTTCTTGTTATGGTTTGAGAAAACCACCACAATTTCTTGTCCTTTAGACAATTACTCTCTCACCCGATGACCCCTCCCCACCCGGGAAGGGGAATTGGGGAAAAACAAGGAAACAGGAGGGTTGCAATAGAAATAGATTTACTAGGATAAAACTAAAGAATTAACATTAATAATGCTAAAGAAGCAGTGTCAATCCCGATATCAATATAAAATACCCAAGGACTACACCCAGCCCATTCCATCAGCAGGAAGCCGTGCACTCCCAGCAGGGGACAGCCAATGGGGGACACTGCGAGCGCTGCGGCTTCGGGAGGAAGGGAAGGGCTCAGGGCTCCGAGGCTGCGGCAAGGAGTTCTCTGGACCACCGCCATCACGGGAGAGTCGAACTACACAGCAGACTTTATAATTTATATTAAATGTGATGTTCATGCTATGAAATAGTCCTGTTGGCAGCTTGGGGCAAGAGCCCTCCTTCTCTTGCTCTGCCTCATCCCCTGCTGCGTGTCACCAAGGGGGGCCCTGACTGCCCCATAATGACACAAGGTGGGGACGTGCCCCCCCTTGCCACACTACAAAAGAGGGACGCGGTCCCCACTGGAGCCGTCAGCGGATGCTGGGCACCGCAGTCTGGCATTGTCTGGGCAGACTGCAGCCTCGGCCTCTGACACCCCAGCAGTCTTGCGGGTCCCGTCACTGGGGACCCAGGAGGACACTGGGGAGCCGCATCGTGGTTCTGTGCTGGTGACTCGGAGCACCGCAGCCACACTGGAGTCGGTGCCATGGGGCACTCTGATGCCGTGTCTCCCCTGGGCCCTCTCCTCCTGATTGTGATGGGGCTCAGCATGTTCTCATCTGTGCTGCAGAGTAAGCGGCTTCAGGTAGGTGACTGTTGCACCACACTGTGCAGCGGCATGAGGTGGCGAGGGATGGCGTGGGGTGGTGTGGGGTGCCGTGGGGGGCTGTGGTGTGAGACTGGGAGGTGCTCCCGTCTCACCCAGCTCCTCGGAACCTTGCAGAAGTGGTGGAAGAAGAAGAAGAAGCGTCGGAAAAGGAAGACAAGAGCCCGGCCAGAGAAGCAGAGCGGTGAGTGGCCCCAGCACCGAGCACCCTGCAAATGGCCTACACCCCACGGCAGCCCTGAGCCGGGGCTGTGCAGGGGGCTGCTGGCCGCTCACTCTGTCTCCTCCCTCCACAGCTTCTCAGACAGTGGATAGAGAAGTTAGGAAATCCCGGCCCAAGCAGGAGAAGCGGTGAGTGTGGGGGAGACCCCAGATGCTGCCCCAGACCCTCACCCCGTGCCCTGCCCCTGCCTGCGCTGGGCAGCCCTGCCCACCGGCCAAGGAGGGGTGCTGCCCGCGGGTCCCGCTGGGGTCTGGGGTGCAGCGGGGTCTCTTTCTCCTCCTCTGCAGGGCGAGTGTGGAGGACTCAAATAGGAAGCCCCTCTCCCCACGGGCCCCGCTGGCCGCCATGGACTCTCTGACAGACAGAGGCTGCTCTTCCTTCAGCTCCCTCTACTCCTTCCCAGAGCCCTGTCCTGGTGTGATGGTGGACCTGGCAGCGCTCAACCGCTGAAGACCCCCCTGTACCCACAGGGCTGTCAAGGGGAGGGTGGAGGAGCCAGGGCCAGCCCTCTGCCAGGAGTCCCCACAGGAACTGCCAACAAGGACTAAGCAAGAGTGGTCCCCAGGGAAAGCAGGGACAGGGCGCAGAGCCCTGTGCACACGCAGCCTTCACCCTGCAGCCCCCCAGCCATGGCCACGGACCAAGGGGAGCTGGTCACGGGGCTCCTCCACTCTTTTGAGTCCACCCAGGAGATGGCCAGGCAGTGCTGTGAGATGCTGAAGGTGCTGCAGGCCCGTTGGCAAGGGCGGGAGCCTGTGACCAGAACCTCCCCGGGGAGCCCTTCCATCCCCTGGGCAGGATGGTGGTGCAGGAGCACCTGGGGGCCACAGTGAAGCCCCAGCACCTGGGAGCAGAGCAGCCATGGGTGGCTGCAAACACTGATAAGGCTGAGGATGGGGACATGGACAAGGAGAGGACACGGGAGCAGACACAAGTGTGAAGGAGAAGGAAAGGAGCAGCCCTGTGGAGCTCAGCAGGGGGAGCCTGGCGGAAGTGAAGAGAAACAGCAAGATGGGGCCGGGCGAGAACAACTCCATGGGGCCAAGCACCAGCAGCCCCCCAGGCTTGGGCAGGAGCACCCCCATGGACGTGGAAGGGAGGAGGGACAGGGCGCAGAGCCCTGTGAACGTGCAGCTGCCCCCCAGCAGCCCCCCAGCCAAGGCCACAGACGAGAGGGAGCTCTACTTGGAGCTCTTGGACACTTTCAAGACCTTGGAGGAGGAGGGGCAGCACCACAGCGAGCCCGTGGACAGGGAGTGTGACCAGGCGTCCCCAGGGCTGTGCCCGCTAGGACGGTGCCTGTGTCACTGCTGCACCCGGCTCTGACACCGCCTGAAGGACTGGTGGAGACGCTGCTGCCGGCAACGACGCGTCTGCTTCAGCAGTTTCCCCTAATGGCTGGGAAGTGTGGGTCCAGGAACACACATCCTCCGTGACACCAAAGGGCTCTGACATGGGCACCACTTAATTTACATCTGCTCTAGACGTTTGTGTTTTGCCAAAAGGGAGCAGAACCATGAGTGCAGGCTGACGCAGGCTACAGCTCTGCAAGCAAACAGGGTGCACGGACTCCTCTCCTCATGAGCAGATTGCCCTGCAAAAGGGTGGGGTTCAGAAAAATCGGAAAGGATAAGAAAGTTGTCAGTTACTAGAACAAGCCTAAAGCTTTTTCACAAAATTGAGGTTTTCCTGCCTGAAAAGCTCTTTTTGCTCACAGCTGACATCCCAGCACCAGTATTTTGGGCGTTTCAGCTTTTTATGAGGGCAACCTGACATCAGCCTGACAGTGAAGACTGGCATAACAGGGATCACAACTGGACAAGGACAACGACCTCAACCAGGCTAGAGTGGAACACCGCAGTGGCTCGCTTATGAAAATGACCCTCTAGCCATAACACTGAAGTGGTCAGGAATTCCTCCTGCTGAGCGCTGCTATGCAGAAGGCCTGGAGGATCACTTTGCTTAGCTTTGTGATACCGCGGTGAGATGTCACTCTGGGTTCCCGTACCTGCAGAACACGCCAGGAGGCTGGGAGGAGGTTGGTGAGGGTGCGTCTCATTCTCCAGCCTGGGTCTCTGAAACTGTAGCTCCGCAGACTCTTATGCTGCTGACTGGCATCTCCGCTAGCAGGATCCTGGCTAGGTGATCGTGCTTCGTGACTCTTTCAAAGAAGAGGTTCACGCGCAGTTTTGGGGCTCTCTTGGCCAAGTTGGCCCACGACATTCCCCTGACCACTTGCCCATGAGGGTCGTGGATATGACATTGGATATTCAAGGTGCACAGGGAACGAGTGCTGTGCTCCCGCAGGGTGTG
Organism: Rissa tridactyla; assembly: GCF_028500815.1. Lineage (NCBI taxonomy): Eukaryota > Metazoa > Chordata > Aves > Charadriiformes > Laridae > Rissa > Rissa tridactyla. The sequence continues at coordinate 11,596,764 of NC_071466.1, read as the reverse complement.
CAAGTCAGCCCACCACGTTTCCGTGACGGCGACTACGTCATAGCTGTCCTGCTGCACAATGGCTTCCAGCTCCTCCTCTTTGTTGCCCATGCTGCAGGCATGAGTGTGGAAGCACTTCAGCTGGCCTGCTGATCCTGACACCTTTTTGCTGGAAGAAGGCTTCACTCCTACCTGACCATTCCCAGGAGCAGCTGTAGTTTCTAACCCATCAATGACCCTTGTGTCTCTGCTGCCGGATTCATCCCTTTCCCCCTTCAAATCTACTTGAAAGCCCCTTTGATGAGCCCTGCCAACTCCTGTGCAAGGATCCTTTTCCCCTTTTGAGGCAGGTGTATCCCATCTGTCTCCAACAGGCCTGCTGTCCTGTCAAACCATGCTGTGATCAAAAACCCCAAAGTCCTGCCACTGACACCAGGCTCGCAGCCAGGTATTGATCTGCTGGCTCTTCCTGTTGCTTTCCTCATCCTTCCCTGGGCCTGCAACGACAGAGGAGAACACGACTTGCGCTCCTGAGCCCTTTCCTAGTTATCCCAAGGCCCAGAAGTCTCTCTTGATCTCCCTTGGGATTCTCGGTAACAGATCATCTCTGCCTGTCTGAAAAATGAGGAGCGGTTAATAATCTGAGGGGCTTACCAGGGAGAGAAGTTTTCTTCTGGTATCTTTAACCCGGGCCCCTTCCCTGAGCACACTTCCCTGAGAAGTGGGTCTGGTCTGCATATCGGGCCTTGCGCTCCCTTCAGGATGGAGTCGCCTACAACAGTGACCCGTCTTTTCTTCTTAACTGAAGACGTTTTGATGCGAGGTGTGGTTTGGCTTAACCTTGGCAACACCTCTGTGGACACTGCATTATCTTCCTCGTCAGCATTAGGTTCCCCTTGCAGAGCCTCGTACCTGGTTTTTCAGGGTACCTGGAAGGCCAGGGAGTTACTGGGGAGACACGCCTGCTTCGCCGGGCAGGAACATGTTCCCACAGCCCCCTGTCCTCTTAGTTACCTTCTTCAGCTAGGCAGAGGGAGGGCGGGGAATCTGCTGTGTCCCCCATCTTGTCAGCAGCCCCCCTGGGAGCTGCTGGCTCTGCTGGGCGGCCTGCGCTCTCCCGGCCTTTCCCCAGCTCCGGAAAAGCCCCTGTTTTGCCTTTTTTCGCCACCAACCCCCGCTCCCTTGCGGACGTACCTGCCCCGAAGCTGTCCCTCGGGAAGCGACCGGTGGGGGCCGTTACACCCCGTTTAAATTGAGCGCCGTTCCTGCTCGCCCCGGCCCGGCCCGTCAGCGCCCCCCCGCCAGCTGCCGGCCCTCGCGGCCGGCCTGCGCCCTCCCGGCCTTTCCCCGGCCCCGGGCAGCTCCGGAATAGCCCCTTTTTTGCCTTTTTTCGCCACCAACCCCCGCTCCCTTGCGGACGTACCTGCCCCGAAGCTGTCCCTTGGCGAGTGAGAATTCGCGAGAAGACACAGACGGCCCTTCAGCACTAGTTCCTGATCACGTTGCAGGGATATGCGGGGGAAACACCGCCGCCTCCTCGGAGGGAACCCCCGAGCGCCGCCATCGGCCGCCGCTGTGGGCCGGGCCGGGCCGGGGCCGGGGCCGGGGCCGGGGCCGGGGCCGGGGCCGGGGCCTGGGGCGGGGCTGCGGCCGGCTGTGGGGCGGCTGAGGGCCCGGCGCCGTGGCCTGTGCTCCAGAGCCCTCAGCAGCTCCCTTGCCCTTCTCTGGACACACAGAATGGGAAGTGGGAAAGGGAGGAAAGTCGTGGCGTGAGAGAAAGGCAGTTTAATACGCAAAGCAAAAGCCGCGCGCACAAGCAAAGCCAAACAAGGAACCCGTTGGCTGCTTCCCATTGCAGGCGGGGGTTCAGCCGTCTCCAGGAAAGCCGGGCTCCGGCAGCGTGACGGTGACTTGGGAAGACAAACGCCATCACTCTGAACATCAGCCCTTCCTTCTTCTTTCCCCGGCTTTATATACTGAGCGTGACGTCAAATGGCACGGAATGTCCCTTTGCTCAGTCGGGGTCAGCTGTCCTGGCTCTGTCCCCTCCCAACTCCCTGTGCCCCCCAGGCCACTGTCGGTCGGGCAGCGTGAGGAGCAGAAAAGGCCTTGAGAGCTCAGCAACAGCTAAAACCACCAGTGCGCTACCAACACTGTTTTCATCCCAAATCCAAAACACAGCGCTACACCACCTGCTCGCAAGGAAGTCATCCCCACCCCAGCCGAAAGCGTGACACCCCAGTGCCTTGGGAGGGAGCAACTGGGGCTGGGGGCAGACAGGGACATGGACGCAGATGCAGACGTGAACAAGGACAGGGACACGGACACAGGAGCAGGCAGGAGCAGCCTGGGGAAGAGCAGACACAAGAGGGAAGGCTTGCGGACAGAAAGGGAAGGGGGTGGAGGGTCAGCAAGGGATAGAAGGGGAGGTGCGGGCATCCCTGAGAAGACACACCTTTGAGTCGATCCCTTCCAGGCAAAATGCTTTCAGAGGCTCCACACATTTGCCTTCTGGGCCCACAGAAAAGTGTGGGAGCACAAGTCTGAGGCCTGTGCGCCCCAAAGGGAGAGAAGGAGATGTTCAGCAAAGGGACAGGAGGACTTGGCATTACCCCTTCACGGGTCTCACACCATCCCAAAACCTCCCATGAACTCAGCAGCGCCCCGAGCTGCTGCCACTGCTCACGGCGGTGATGACCAGCTCCAGCCTCCGTCCTCTTGGCACCCTCCCTGCAGGTATTGATGTGCGTGGAGGAGATCCCCCTGAGCCGCCTCTTCTCCAGGCTGAGCACTCCCAGCCCTGCCCAGACTTGGCACTTGAACTTCAGCAGCAGAGACCATTTCACTGTTTAGCTAGACCGAAGGCCAAAAAGTTAAAGGATGTGGCCTGTGCTTGTACCGTGATTCTTTTTCACTCATTGGGCTGGTTTTGGTTGTTTTGTTGGGGTTTTTTTAGGCGTTTAGTAACTGGGAACTTTCTTATCCTTTCTGATTTTTCTGAACCCCACCCTTTTGCAGGGAAATGTGCTCATGAGGAGAGGAGTCCGTGCGCCCTGTTTGCTTGCAGAGCTGTAGCCTGCATCAGCCTGCACTCGTGGTTCTGCTCCCTTTTGGCAAAACACAAACGTCTAGAGCGGATGTAAATTAAGTGGTGCCCATGTCACAGCCCTTTGGTGTCACGGAGGATGTATGTTCCTGGACCCACACTTCCCAGCCATTAGGGGGAATTTCTGAAGCAGACGCGTCGTTGCCGGCAGCAGTGTCTCCACCAGTCCTTCAGGCGGTGTCAGAGCCGGGTGCAGCAGTGACACAGGCACTGTCCTAGTGGGCACAGCCCTGGGGACGCCTGGTCACACTCCCTGTCCACGGGCTCGCTGTGGTGCTGCCTCTCCTCCTCCGAGGACTTGAAAGCATTCAAAAGCTCCATTAGAGATCCCTCTTGTCCGTGGCATTGGCTGGGATGAGCACTGTGCTCCCGCAGGGAGTGCGAGTCAGCCCACCATGTTTCCGTGATGGCGACTACGTCATAGCTGTCCTGCTGCACAATGGTTGGACTCGATGATCTCAAATGTCGTTTCCAACCATGAAGATTCTATGATTCTATGATCTCCACGGGACAGTTGGGATTACTGTAGCACATACTCTTGTCCTTACACAAAACTGATTCTCTGCTCCTGTCAAGGGACAAAACTGATCTGCTGACAGTCACAGGGATAGAGAAAATACTGACTTTTTTATTGGTTTAGAAGAGGGGCACCCCAGGGGGTTCCCGGCCCCACACTTCCCACCCATTGGGGGAAATTGCTGAAGCAGACACGGCGCGGCCGGCAGCAGCGTCTCCACCAGTCCTTCAGGCGGTGCCAGAGCCGAGTGCAGCAGTGACACAGGCACCGGGGATGCCTGGTCACACTCCCTGTCCTTGACCTCGTCGTGCTGCTGCCTCTCCTCCTCTGAGGACTTGACAGAGTCCAAGAGCTCCAAGTAGAGCAACTTGTCGTCCGTGGCCTTGGCTGGGGGGCTGCTGGGCGGCGGAAGCACATTCATGGGGCTCTGCGCCCTGTCCCTCCTCCCTTTCACGTCCATGGGGGTGCTCCTGCCCAAGCCTGGGGGGCTGCTGGTGCTTGGCCCCATGGAGTTGTTCTCGCCCGGCCCCATCTTGCTGTTTCTCTTCACTTCCGCCAGGCTCCCCCTGCCGAGCTCCACAGGGCTGCTCCTTTCCTTCTCCTTCACACTTGTGTCTGCTCCCGTGTCCTTCTCCTTGTCCATGTCCCCATCCTCAGCCTTATCCGTGTTTGCATCCACCCACGGCTGCTTTGCTCCCACGTGCTGGGACTTCACTGTGGCTCCCAGCTGCTCCTGCGCCTCCATCCTGCCCAGGGGATGGAAGGGCTCCCCGGGGAATTTCTGGTCACAGGCCCCTGCTGCCCCTTGCCAACGGGCCTGCAGCACCTTCAGCATCTCATAGCACTGCCTGGCCATCTCCTGGGTGGACTCAAAAGAGTGGAGGAGCCCCATGATCAGCTCCCCTTGGTCCGAGGCCATGGCTGGGGGGCTGCAGGGTGAAGGCTGCGTGTGCACAGGGCTCTGCGCCCTGTCCCTGCTTTCCCTGGGGACCGGCTCTTGCTTGGTCCTTGTTGGCATTTCCAGTGGGGGCTCCTGGCAGAGGGCTGGCCCTGGCTCCTCCACTCTCCCCTTCACAGCCCTGGGGGGATGGCTGGGTCCTGAGCGGTTGAACGCTGTCAGCTCCGCCATTGCACGATGCCAGGGCTCCGGGAAGGAGTAGAGGGAGTTGAGGGAAGAGGAGCCTCTGTCAGTCACAGAGTCCATGGTGGCCAGCGGGGCCCGTGGGGAGCGATGCTTCCTGTTCAAGGCCTCCGCGCTAACCCTGCAGAGGAGGAGAAAGAGACCCCGCTGCACCCCAGACCCCAGCGGGACCCGCGGGCAGCACCCCTCCTTGGCCGGTGGGCAGGGCTGCCCAGCGCAGGCAGGGGCAGGGCACGGGGTGAGGGTCTGGGGCAGCATCTGAGGTCTCCCCCACACTCACCGCTTCTCCTGCTTGGGCCGGGATTTCCTAACTTCTCTATCCACTGTCTGAGAAGCTGCGGAGGGAGGAGACAGAGTGAGCGGCCAGCAGCTGCCGGCACAGCCCCGGCTCAGGGCTGCCGTGGGGTGTAGGCCGTTTGCAGGGTGCTCGGTGCTGGGGCCACTCACCGCTCTGCTTCTCTGTCCCGGCTCTTGTCTTCCTTGTCTGATGCTTCTTCTTCTTCTTCTTCCACCACTTCTGCAAGGTCCCCAGGAGCTGGGTGAGAAGGGAGCACCTCCCAGTCCCACACCACAGCCCCCCACGGCACCCCACACCACCCCATGCCATCCCTCGCCACCCCACGCCGCAGCACAGTGTGGTGCAACAGTCACCTACCTGAAGCCACTTGCTCTGCAGCACAGATGAGAACACGCTGAGCCCCATCACGATCAGGAAGAGAGGGCCTAGGGGAGACACGGCGTCAGAGCGCCCCATGGCACCGACTCCGGTGTGGCTGCGGTGCTCCCAGTCACCAGCACAGAACCACGATGCGGCTCCCCAGTGTCCTCCTGGGTCCCCAGTGACGGGACCTGCAAGACTGCTGGGGTGTCAGAGGCCGAGGCTGCAGTCTGCCCAGACAATGCCAGACTGCGGTGCCCAGCATCCGCTGACGGCTCCAGTGGGGACCGCGTCCCCCATTTATAGTGTGGCCGGGGTTTGCGTGCCCGCTTTGTGACATCGTGGGGCAGTCAGAGCCCCCCTTGGTGACATCGTGGGGCAGTCAGGGCGCCCCTTGGTGACACGCAGCAGGGGATGAGGCAGAGAAAGACAAGGAGGGCACTTGCCCCAGGCTGACAACAGGACTATTTCATAGAACGAACATGACATTTAATATAAATTATAAAGTCTGCTGTGTAGTTCGACTCTCCCTTGATTGCGGTGGTCCAGAGAACTCCTTGCCACGGTGCCGGAGCCCTGAGCCCTTCCCTTCCTCCCGAAGCTGCAGCGCTCGCAGTGTCCCCCATTGGCTGTCCCCTGCTGGGAGTGCACGGCTTGCTGCTGATGGAATGGGCTGGGTGTAGTCCTTGGGTATTTTATATCGTTATCGGGATTGACACTGCTTCTTTAGCATTATTAATGTTAATTCTTTAGTTTTGTCCTATTAAATCGATTTCTATTGCAACCCTCCTGTTTCCTTGTTTTTCCCCTATTCCTCTTCCCCGGTGGGGAGGGGTCATCGGGTGAGAGAGTAGTTTTCTAAAGGACAAGAAATTGTGGTGGTTTTCTCAAACCATAACAAGAAGGGAGGGAGAAGGGGAGTGAGAAGGAGAAAAGGAGAATGAGAAGGAGAAAATGAGAAGGAGAAGGAGAAAAGGAGAAGGAGAAGGGCCCCACCCTTTCAGGGCATGGTTTGGGTGGGAAGGGACCTTAAAGGCCACCCAGTGCCATCCCCTGCCCTGGGCAGGGACACCTCCCACCAGCCCAGCTTGCTCCAAGCCCCGGCCAACCTGGCCTTGAATCCCTCCAGGGATGGGGCAGCCACAGCTTCTCTGGGCAACCTGGGCCAGGGGCTCACCGCCCTCACAGCCAGGAATTTCTGCCCGAGATCTCAGCTCAATCTCCCCTCTTGCAGTGGAAACCCCTTCCCCCTCGTCCCATGGCTCCCCTCCTTCATCCAGAGTCCCTCCCCAGCTTTGCTGGAGCCCCTTGAGGGACTGGAAGGTGCTGGAAGGTCTCCGCGGAGCCTTCTCTACTCAAGGCTGAACTTTTTTCGATATTATTCAGTATTCCTGCTGAAAAATGAGAACCGCTGTCTGACCCTCTGGTTTCATTTCAGTCAGTATCTGGGAATGATTTCCCACAAAAGTGCTTTGACCATTCCTGGGGGATCAGCTTTCCTGGTAGGAAAAGCTTCTACTCCTCCTGAGGGTTGATCCATGATTACCAGCGGGTGCTTAACGCCTTCCAGAGGAGGCACGTCAGCATAACCCATCTGCAGCCTTTGGAATGGGAAGTATGACCACGGTTGCCCTCCAGCCTCCTGCTTGGGTTTTGCACCGGAAAACTTCCAACCTGTGGGCCAAGAACTCACAATCCCCTTTACTGCCATATGTCTTCCAGGGGCTGTCCACCTTTTCTCAATCTGGTTATAAAATTGTCACCCATCCATGTGTTTTATCACAAAACCGCCTAGCCAAAGCCATTGAGTATTTTCTTGGTAAGGCGGGGCTTCCCCCAGTAGTCCAAATTCCAGTTTCATCTTTCGTGGAGGAGGGAGGGATCCCGAGTGCAGGGCCCCATTCCATTTTTACAGAGCAAGGCAGCGTTACATCTGTCCCTGTCGTCTGACCAATGGAAGACACGTCTCAGACAGACATCAGGTAGGTGAGCCCAGGGGCTCTGCTCAGCTTCGCTGTCGTCTTCCGTTGAGAGGACAGTTTTTCACTTCTCCTCTGGGTGTTGAGCCAAACCTAGAGGAAGACTCTCTCCAGCAGGCTCCTGAAAAGACCAAAGTCCGCCCTCCGGAAGTCCATGGTGGCAGTTCTGCTGACGCCCTTCCTTGCTTCTCTAGGAATCGATAATGACAGAATTCAACTAGAGCTTGAAAAAACAAATTTGTTGTATGCGTTTCTTTTATTAGGTAACTAGTCGCGGGTCACCATGTTGCTTGGTTTGTTCTCATGGCTGTGGTATGTAAATTCCTATATGGCTTATGTACTGCCTGCGATGATAGTTGTTACTTCTGGGAGAAGGATGAGGATTATCATTTTACTGTCCCGTGCGATATCGGATTATGATATGAGAACATCACTTGTTAGACAGTTCCTTTGGGGCGTTTATGTGGTATTGCTGTCCTGCCCGTACATTGGGCACCATCTCTCAGAATTTATTAGTCATTACACTCAGTCGAGGGGGGAAACAGGGGGGGACACTTTCCCCAGCTCTTTTGCCTCCCTTTTCTCCTTCGGGTCAGGCATGACAGCTTTTGAGAATTTTGAATATCCTTGGGATGCTCAAACCAGCATGTTCCTAGTGTTATGTCTCCTGAATACGTTGCAGGTCTTGTTTAGGGCTAAACGACTATTTAAGACTACCGCCCAGAGATCTGCTCCGAGGCTGGCTAGGTGAGGAGAAATAACTGGCCTCCAGACGATCCAATGTGAACCAACAGAAGCCGTTTATTAAGCACAGATCATCGCCTTTTATACCCTGTGTTGTCGCCGTACACGCGACTCGCTTATTTCTGATTAGCTAGTTACGCTGTCCACGCGCTGTCCATGCAGTTCGTTCACACAGCAGATTGGTTACAAGAATTCGCATAGTAAATTGCTTAGTCATTAGCACAACATGTTTTCTGCCTTCTCAGTTCCCGTTTTTGCCATGTACTGATTCCATCTTCTACCACCTGTTTTGCTCTTGCTCTAATCTCTCATAGTAGGGAGGCTGGCTCACGTGACCATTTTCTCTCAGACACATTCCTACAATCCCCCCTTTTTCTTCTTGAGCCAGCCAGACCTTATGCATGGCATTTTCTATCATGTCAGTCACTTTGCGGAGAACACACGAGGCTACCATAACCAATAGTAATATAACCAACAATAGCATGAGCCCTTGCTTTAGTAAATCTGATAACCATCCCGTTATACCCCATGAGCTTAACCAATCATCGAAACCTTTTTGACCACTTTTAATTTGGACATGTTATCCTTCAGATCCCGCAACTGCTTATGAATGGATGATGAGTGGTTGGAAAGGTTCATGCAACACATACCTTCAAAATCTTCACATCCATGACCCTGAGCTAACAGCAAAAAATCAATAGCCGCTCGATTTTGCAACGTAGCATGCTGAATGCTATCAACATCAGTGAGCAAGCTAGATATGATTTCAGTTGTAAGGTTTATCTGTTTACTTGCCCAACACCCTATCTTATTCAACATATTCAATGCCATGGCTGTTCCCAGCGAAGGAAGAATACTTAGCCCTATTCTTTGTCCGAGATTCGGGAACGTTATATGGTCGTCACAGGATGGAGTGAAGGTACGAACTGTTCTCTTGGCTCTGTGTTTACTGTGTGCTCTGCTCACTGTGTCTTTGGCCGTACGCAGGCCTCTGCTCGTAGATCTGCCCCATCTCCCCCTTTTTTGTTTAACACCAGACCATTTATTAACAAGGTGGCCATGACTCGTGCTTCTACTCGTTGTGACGCTCTTAGCAGGTTATATATCATACTAAACACAATTAAAAACAGAATCAAGAAGAACCCTGCTAAGGCAATAAATACCCAGATTCCTAAACTTAGCCCAGAAAGCCAATTTCTTTGGATTTACCCACGAGAAATCCTTTTGTAATATTTCAAATACATTGCGGTTCATTAAGTCTTGAATGTTTAGTATTTGAGCTTTTAGCTGGTCATGTAAAGGACGAATATTTTCTTGCAACGACATGTCAAAAGCACCTTGGAGATGGTGTTTAACCATTTCTCAGCCATGTAGCAACGTATTCCAGGGGAGAGATGTAACACAAAGTCTTCGAGAGTTGTACTCCCAATCACAATACAGAGAAAGACGTGTTTTTAATGCGTTTTGCCGATTCCCTATCCATATTACTGCTGTTTTATACCTTACTAGCATTAACTTTACACAATAAGATTGATTACATTCTTGTATACTTGCATTTTGAGCCGAAGCAAAGAGACGGATGAGAAGTACAAATCATTACAGAATTGTCTTGCTCACAACTTCTATTTGTTGCAGTATTATCTGTGGTTAGCATGCACCCCGATTTAGGGTGCTTATAATACACCTTTGGTTGTTCAGGCCATTCAACACTTCTTACAAAATGTCGCTCTACTGCTGTGGATGACAAAGAAGACATGTTTAGAAAACTTAAAACATGAGTTGCTTTATACACTCACTCTTGAGGTGTCATACCTACGGGATTCCCCCTTTTTTGTTTAGCAAGCATGGTTTTTAAAGTATGATGCATACGCTCCACAATTGCTTGCCCAGTCGGGGAATGAGGAATACTGGTGACATGTTTAATACCTCATATCTGTAAAAAAAAAAAGACCTGTACTTTAGCGGACACATAAGCTGGTTCATTATCAGTTTTTATAGTTTTCGGTACTCCCACGACTGCGATGCATTGCAACCAACGTCGAATAACATCACAAGCCTTCTCTCCTGTATGAGCAGTAGCTACAACAAAGTGAGAAAACAAATCAACTGAAACATGTCCAAATTCCATAATGCGCGTAACATCGGATTGCCAAAGTTCATCAGGCGTAAGCCCTCGCGGGTTAACCCCCGCAAAGGATGGCAGAGGAGCCAGCTGCTGACAACCGGCACACGTTCACACAGTATCACGTGCTTGTTGTTGTGTCAAAGAAAATTGCTTCCTCAATGCCTTCGCATTTTGATGAAAAAAAATCATGCGACATTTTAGCTTGCTGCATAATGTTGGGAGTTGTTACCAACAGTGTGATAATCCGCAACTGTGTTTCCCTCAGTTAACGGGCCAAGTAAACAGCTATGAGAGCGTATCTGGACAATAAAATAAGGAAACAGTCTTTTTCATAAAAGCAACAGTAATTGCAGTAAGAGACTAAATAACCATTGGTTCTCTACTTGTTTTAGAAATGCTCCTTCAAGTCTTTGAACAATACCAGTAACACATTGAGATTCTGCCTACATTTAGCAGTTCCTGTTGAAATAAGTCCAAAGCCTTTACTGTGTCCCTGAACCATCTGCAAACACCGAACAGGTGCCATCAAGAGGCTTTGGTGCTAGCAGGATGCGCGGCTGTAAAGGAATTTGTGAAAGTGACTGTAATAGTCTGTGCCAGGGGAAAGAATAATTTATTTGCCCAATATAATGTACTAAGGAGGTTAAGACTTTGTGCTAACCAAGGGTCAAGGTCATCCTTTTTGGTGGGGACATGTATGTGGCTTGGATCCATTCCAGAAAGCTGCTGACAGCACAAACGACCCTGGAAAAACAATCGCGGTAACATTTCAATCATCGTAGTTACTGGTTTTGAAAAGGTATGTGGCAAAAATACCCACTCTAGTGCAGTCAGGCTCTTTGCGAGTGCATCATCCCACTGTCCTATCAGGGCATAAAGTTGAAATTCTTGTAGGAAGGTGTTCAATGCGTCTTGCAGCAGTAGTAGACTATATCTTATCTTGCAACATGCTGTAATGCCTTCGGAGCTGTTGGGGTTAATGAACATAGAACTTATGGGGGGGGGGGCGGGGGCAGACACAGTGCTTCAGGGCATCCCCTGTATCTTCAAAGTGCGCTCATGTCTCTCTCCCCCTCGCTCATGTCTCTCTCCCCGTCTCTGACCCGAGACAGCCCCCTTATATCCTGCACTGGACTGAGTGGAGAAGTACAGGCTAGAGTCACTGCACGCGTGGCCAGTGCACGCAGCAAGTCCCACCAGACTCTCCTGCACTGGACTGAGTAGAAAAGTACAGGCCAGAGTCGCTGCACGCGTGGCCAGCGTATGCAGCGAGTCTCACCAAACTCATGATCCAGCTTTGCTAACAGCGGCTGTCTGATACGTGACTACATTGTTGTAATCCCGTCTTAGCTTCTTCTGTGAAGGTCGGGTTCTCATGGATACACACATAGTTTTTAGAGCAACATATTCTACAACTCGTACGAGGGTACGATGCAAAGCGGCATTTACAACTGATCGTATAATGCTTATTACACACGGCAAACAGCATACTAAACATAACAGACAAATTCCTTCCACACAGGCAATGAGTATAATTTGCTTCAACCAACCCCACCCCCAAGTCCAGCCAGCAAAGAGATTTCACCCAGTGGTCTCCACAAGTTGCTGGTTCGGTCGGTGCAGTTCCTGCAACTGGGCATGGATGGATTTGGAGTGGTCACTTAGATTCATACAATGCAGTCCTTTAAAATCTTGACAACCATGTCTGTGAGCTGAAAGCAAAAAATCAGTAGCAGTTCTGTTTTGCAACATCGCATATCGAATACTATCTACATCCAGCAACAACTCAGAAATAGCGGTACTAGTAGCATTGTTAAACTTATCCTTGGCAGCAAGAGAGTCCTTGTTATCACGAATCCTTGGCAGCAAAAGAGTCCTCGTTAGCAGGAGCGCATGCGGACTCCCTGTTCTTGCTGGTACTGTGCTTTGATCTTCTTCCACAACAGGCCAAGATTCTCAAGCAGCTAGATGAGGTGTCTGTGAGTCCATCACAGGCTTATGTCATCCAAACGTTTTTCTTGCCAGCACCCGAGACTGAATAACGATTGGTGTGATATATGTGTTTTCCAGCACCCAGGTGCGAGTCCCTTGAGTGTATTTACAATCCTCCTCGCCGATCTGCCGTTGCTTTCCCATATTCCACCCCCTTGCTCAGGAGACCGCTTCTGCTGGGTTCATTTTAGTCTCGCAGGGCATAACACAGAGCAATCTACTAAGGCATGCAATAACATACATGTTGGGGGATGCGGCGGGCCCGTAGACCCTTTGACAGAAGAGATAGAGATTGCAGTGTAGCCGTAAGAAGGCCGCGAGTTGCGTCATATAAGGGCAAGGTAACAAAAAGGAGAAAGAAGAAGATTGCTTCAGAGAAGAAGGAGAGTTAGGCTGTGAGGAAGCCAGATTTTGAGCAATGCGAACAGGATTTCAATAACCAATCGTATTGTAGCTACGAGCGCGTGTGCTATGTAACCTAACCAATTGAAAGCGTAGAAAGAACACGTGAACGGAGTGTCAACAAAAGATTAGATATATAAGAAAGCCAAGTTTGTAATAAAGAGAGAGCTTAACTTAACTTTTCAAGGAGAGTCTTGTCGTTTGTCCGTCCCGACTGAAACGACAATTGGTGACCCCGACGTGATACTGAGGAAGAAGACGACTGGAAATAGTCGTGGGGACGGAGCCCAGTGAAGCTGAAGACAGCGGGCAGAGCTGTTGACGGATCCGGATCATATTTCAGAAGACACCTGTAGTAGGTGAGCCACCGGGGACATGGGAGAGAAGTTAACTAAGGAAGAGCAGACTGTACTCTCCACATGGACGCTGCTGTTAAAGCGGCAGGGCGTAATCCTCCCTGAAGTGACCTTGCGAAAAATGCTATTGTGGGGAAAGGAAGAGGGAGTAGAAGTAACGTCGGTTACGGCATTTAGTGTAACGCAATGGACAAACCTAGGGCAGACATTATTTGAGGAAGCTACGCTAATGCGTAGAAAGAACACATGAACAAAAGATTAGATATATAAGAAAGCCAAGTTTGTAATAAAGAGAGAGCTTAACTTAACTCTTCAAGGAGAGTCTTGTCGTTTGTCCGTCCCGACTGATTCACCCAAGAGTACTCAGGGAGCTGGCGAGAGAGCTCACCACGCCTCTCTCCATCATTTATCAACAATCCTGGTCAACAGGGCAGGTACCAGATGACTGGAGGGTGACTAATGTGACGCCCATCTACAAGAAGGGTCGGAAGGAGGATCCGGGGAACTACGGGCCTGTGAGCCTGACGTCGGTACCAGGGAAGATCATGGAGAGGATCATCTTGAGTGAGCTCTCACGGCAAGTGCGGGGCAGCCACGGAATCAGGGCCAGCCAGCATGGGTTTAGGAAAGGGAGGTCCTGCTTAACAACCTGATCTCTCTCTATGACCATGTGAGCCGCCTGCTGGATGCGGGGAAGGCTGTGGACGTTGTCTCTCTGGACTTTGGTAAGGCCTTTGACACCGTCCCCCACAGCATTCTCCTGGAGAAGCTGGCGAATCGTGGCATAGACAAGTGTACTCTTTGCTGGGTTAAAAACTGGCTGGATGGCCGTGCCCAGAGAGTTGTGATTAGTGGGGTGAAATCCTCTTGGCAGCCGGTCACCAGTGGTGTCCCTCAGGGCTCAGTTTTGGGGCCAGTTTTGTTTAATATCTTTATCAATGATCTGGATGAGCGGATTGTGTGCACCTTCAGTAAGTTTGCAGACGACACCAAACTAGGTGGGAGTGTTGATTGGCTTGAGGGAAGGAAGGCTCTACAGAGGGCCCTGGACAGGCTGGCTGGCTGGCTGGATGGATACACTACTAGTGGACTGCACCTTCAGTCCAGTCGTGCTCATGAACTAGCACGGCCACTCTCGAGTCTTTGGTCGCGTTCAGTGAGAAACCAAAAGGACAAGCTACTTCAAAAAGTGCAGTTTATTTAAGCAACAGATAGATAGGTTCTTAGGGCAGCCGGTGATAAATACACTGTCTGCAAAGCACGTGCAAATGAAAGTATTGTTACATCTACAAAACGCGGGACAAAGTTCTAACGATACAGCCTGGCTATACATGCAGAAAAGAGAGTCTCTAGAGAAATTTCTAAGTTTCCCGAGGAAGCCCTCGGTATAATCTAGGTCTTACCCAAAGGCGTCCCTATGGGGGGAAGAGAGGCTCAGCCCGTCACCTGCTCCCAGAAGCCAGTGATGGAATTCTTTGCGATGGTGTCTTCCCTGGGTATCCCCCCTCTCTCGGGCTATTTTTCTACTATTTGTTATCTTCGAGGTGGAGTTTGAGTGACTTTAGTCATACATACTTTTATCATGAGTGGTGGAAATTTTTCTCGCTTCACAATTAAAGGTCTAGTTTAGGAGAAGCTCAGGGCGCAGGCTCAAGAAGGAGCGGTCGCACCTTGGAGGCGGGTAGCCTTCGGGGTGGAGGTGTGTTTTGGTATTATAATGACATTCTAACGAGCAAAGTTCGCACAAAGGACAGCATTTCATCAAAATTTGGCAAAATGTTGGCTCCGAGTATGGAGCGGGCAGCTAATTGGCAGCTTATCTGTTTCCTGGTATCATCCCATTCCCGTATCCGCTATACATCCTAAGGTAAAGCCGCGGAATAATTGCATCCCGTCCCGTACCTCATGTAGCTTATCAGGGAACCACAGGTGTTGTATTCTTCATGCCAGCTGCAGCTGTTTTCTCCCTCAGAAGCCTCTTGATTTTCTACTTTTCCTTCCTGTGTGAACAATGCTGTACTTTTGTGTTTTTAGCCAATGTAGTATTTATTCCACAGGGGGGCAGCGAGGTCTGTCCCTGTCCCCGTCCCCGTCCCCCCCCCCCACCCTCTGCCCTCGGCAGGACAAGGTGAACCAGGTCCTCACCTCCTACCTGTGGGTCCGTCAGGCCTGGCTGGACGCCCACCTCGCCTGGGACAAGGACGCTTACGGCGGCATCGACAGCATCTGCATCCCCAGCAGCTACGTCTGGCGGCCGCACATCATCATCTTCTACAACGAGTGGGTGCTGCTCGCCCTCCCCCACCTCGGCCCCGGCCCCGCAGACCCTTGCCCCACGTGGGGCTCGGGGCCATCCTGGCCCCACAGCGATCCCTCCCCCAGCACCGACGACGGCTTTGGTGGCTCGGTGGAGACCAACGTGGTTCTGCGCTCCGACGGGCACATCATGTGGGACTCGCCCGCCATCACCAAGAGCTCCTGCAAGGTGGATGTCTCCTACTTCCCCTTTGACGGGCAGCGGTGCCGCCTCACCTTCGGCTCCTGGACCTACAACGGGAACCAGATCGACCTCCGCAACCGGCTGGACACCGGGGACCTGACGGACTTCGTGGAGAACGTGGAGTGGGAGGCGCTGGGCATGCCGGCTGTAATAAATAGAATCATGTTTGTTAATCAAATCAGGCTTTCTGAAAGGCTGGTGAAAACTTACACTGTTTCGACTCTTCACATACTTAAATCGCAGGCATCCAGCGTGCTATCTGGTGCACTTTGATACCTCAAGGCCTAAATCACAGGCATCTGGTGTGTTTTAACACTTCAAAGGGAAGAGCTAAGTTGTGAGATAAGCTGAAAAGAGTCTCCCCAAGGACACTGAGAAAGATGAGGAGCCTTCAGCCCCACCACCATCAGGAGGCGGGACAAGACCGACCCCCTAGCAACACGTCGCTCAGACACAGAATATACCAGGATTGACACATATACGGGAACCAGAAGAGTATATAATCAACTACTTTCGGGAAGTGGCTGTGCGCCGTTGGCGGAGCAAAGACTCCCCGGCCGCCCAGCGCTGTTTTGCTTGCTGCCGCTTGCTTAATAAACTAATTTGATTAATTGGACTGGTTCCTGTCAATTATTGGGCCACAATCTATAACACCGGCCACGAGGAACGTCATCACCTACGGCTGCTGCTCCGAGCCCTACCCTGATGTCACCTACACGCTGCTCCTCTGCCGCCGCGCCTCCTTCTACATAGAATCATAGAATCGCTGAGGTTGGAAGGGACCTTTAAGATCATCAAGTCCAACCTTTAACCTACCCTGACAAAAGCCACTTCTAAACATGTCCCTAAGTGCCCCATCTACCCTTTTTTTTAAACACCTCCTGGGATGGTGAATCCACCACCTCCCTGGGCAGCCTATTCCAATGTTTAAATAACCCTTTCAGTGAAAAAATGTTTCCTAATATCCAATCTAAACCTCCCCTGACATAACTTGAACCCGTTTCCTCTCATCCTATCACTTGTCACCAGGGAGAAGAGGTCAGCCCCCATCTCTCTCCAACCTCCTTTCAGGGAGTTGCAGAGAGCGAGAAGGTCTCCCCTCAGCCTCCTCTTCTCCAGGCTAAACAACCCCAGCTCCCTCAGTCGTTCTTCATAAGGTTTGTCCTCCAGACCCCTCACCAGCTTTGTAGCCCTTCTCTGGACACGCTCCAACACCTCAATGTCCCTCTTGTAGCGAGGGGCCCAAAACTGAACGCAGTACTCGAGGTGGGGCCTCACCAGTGCCGAGTACAGGGGGATGATCACTTCCCTAGTCCGGCTCACCACACTATTCCTGATACAGGCTAGGATGCTGTTGGCCTTCTTGGCCACCTGGGCACACTGCTGGCTCCTATTCAACCGGCTGTCAACCAACACCCCCAGGTCCTTTTTTGACGGGCTGCTTTCGAGCCACTCCGCCCCAATCCTGTAGCGCTGCATGGGGTTGTTGTGACCCAAGTGCAGGACCCGGCACTTGGCCTTGTTGAACCTCATACCATTGGTCTCAGCCCATCGGTCCAGCCTGTCCACATCCCTCTGCAGAGCCAACCTCCCCTCAAGCAGATCAACATGCCCGCCCAGCTTAGTGTCATCTGCAAACTTACGGAGGGTGCATTCGATCCCCTCATCCAGATCATTGATAAAGATATTAAAGAGAACCGGCCCCAGCACCGAGCCCTGGGGGACACCACTTGTGACCGGACACCAACTGGATTTAACTCCATTTACCACCACTCTCTGGGCACGGCCATCCAGCCAGTTTTTTACCCAGCGAAGAGTACACCTGTCCAGGCCATGAGCAGCCAGTTTCTCCAGGAGAATGCTGTGGGAAACGGTGTCAAAAGCTTTGCAAAAATCCAAGTAGATAACATCCACAGCTTTTCCCTCATCCACTAAGTGGGTCACCTTATCGTAGAAGGATATTAGGTTTGATAGGCATGACCTGCCCTTCACAAACCCATGCTGACTGGGCCTGATCACCCTGTTCTCCTGCATGTGCTGTGTAATGGCACTGAGGAGGATCTGTTCCATGACCTTCCCAGGCACCGAGGTCAGACTGACTGGCCTGTAGTTCCCCGGATCCTCCTTCCGACCCTTCTTGTGGATGGGTGTCACATTTGCTAACCTCCAGTCAGCTGGGACCTCCCCGGTTGTCCAGGACTGCTCATAAATGATGCAAAGTGGCCTGGCGAGCACTTCCGCCAGCTCTTTCAATACCCTTGGGTGGATCCCATCCGGCCCCATAGATTTGTGCAGCTCCAGGTGCTGAAGCAGGTCCCTCACCGTTTCCCTTTGGATTACAGGGGCTTCATTCTGCTCCCCATCCCTGTCTTCTAGCTCAGGGGTCTGGGTACTCAGGGAACAACTGGTCCTACTGCTGAAGACTGAGGCAAAGACTGCATTAAGTACCTCAGCCTTTTCCTCATCCTTGGTCACTATGTTCACATCTTCAGCCTGCTCCTGCCCTGCATCATGGTCTCCTTCCTGGCACCCCTTGGCTTCTACCTGCCGGCCGACTCCGGGGAGAAGGTCTCACTGGGGGTGACAGTGCTGCTGGCCCTCACCGTCTTCCAGCTGCTGGTGGCGGAGAGCATGCAGCCCTCGGAGAGCGTCCCGCTCATCGGTGAGCCTTGATGGCACCCAGGACCCTCCCATGGGACCAGGGCGTCTGCACCGGGGTGGTGGGCACCCCCCCATGCCAGGGGGGGTTTCGATGGTGGGAGGTGGGCACAGGTCTCTCCCCACCCCGCTGCGGCATCACCACCCATTACCCACGCAGGGAAGTACTACATCGCCACCATGACCATGATCACGGCCTCCACCGCGCTGACCATCTTCATCATGAACGTCCACCACTGCGGCCCGGGGCCCCGGCCCGTGCCCCCCTGGACCAGGTGGCTCATCCTCCACCACATGGCCTGGCTCTGCTGTGTCTACGAGGTGGGCGAGAGCTGCAAGAGCCCCCGGCGGGTGCCAGGCAGGCGGGCGGGCAGGGAGGACACTGGGGGGCCGGGGGAGAGCCCCATGGAGGGGGAGGTGGGTGCCGAGGCAGGGGGCTGTCCCCGGGACTGCTGCCTGTGCCACCACGATGGCCTGCTGAGCAACGTGGGCTACGTCGCCGGCTGCTGCCGGCATCACCAAGCCTCCCAGCGCCGGACCGGCGAGTGGAAGAAGGTGGCCAAGGTGATGGACCGCTTCTTCATGTGGGTCTTCTTCCTCATGGTCTTCCTCATGAGTGTGCTGGTCCTGGGCAATGCTGCCTGATGGCCCTGTGGACTCACTGCCCCCAGGGACAGTGGTGGCCACGGGTGCCCCATGAGGGTGGCTCGTCCTGAGCCCCCCTTGGCCCTTCGTGGACCTGCAGGGTGGAAGATCCACCAGCGCCAGGGAAGAGGAGCCTGAGAGCGGGAACCTGACTCGGCCGGGGCTGCCAAAGCTGCAGGGTTGAGGGGTCACGGCCCCCCGAGCAGTTGTCTGGGTTGTGACGTAGAGAAATATAGATATAGAATCACAGAACCACAGAATGGTTTGGGTGAGAAGGGACCTTAAAGATCATCTCATTCCACACCCCTGCCCTGGGCAGGGACACCTCCCACCAGCCCAGCTTGCTCCAAGCCCCGGCCAACCTGGCCTTGAACCCCTCCAGGGATGGGGCAGCCACAGCTTCTCTGGGCAACCTGGGCCAGGGGCTCACCGCCCTCACAGCCAAGAATTTCTGCCTCAGACCTCAGCTCAATCTCCCCTCTTGCAGTGGAAACCCCTTCCCCCTCGTCCCATGGCTCCCCTCCCTCATCCAGAGTCCCTCCCCAGCTCTGAGGCTCTGAGGCTGGACAGGCAGGGGTGGCATGGCATGTGGGAGAACAGGGGCAGGTACCTAGAGAACTTCTCGCCTCCAATGCTCTGGGACTTCACCCCTGAACAATTACAGGACCCTGAGAGAGGAGTAGAATATCTGCAGGGGAAATACGGGGGCTCTTCCAGAGAGGCACAACTCACCGCACTGTGCTGGGCCCTGGCCACTATCTACCAGGCACTGCTCAGTGTTATGCAGCACCCTCAGGGGAAAGAGATGGAGACCAGACCGACAGCACCAGTATAGGTTAGGGGCGGACATGCTGGGAAGCAGCTCTGAGGAGAAGGACCTGGGGGTCCTGGTAGACAGCAAACTATCCATTAGCCAGCATTGTGCCCTTGTCGCCAAGAAGGCCAATGGCATCCTGGGCTGCATATTGAAGACTGTGGCCAGTAGGTCGAGGGAGGTCATTCTCCCCCTCTACTCTGCACTGGGGAGGCCACAACTGGAGTATTGTGTCCAGTTTTGGGCTCCCCAGTTCAAGAGGGACAGGGAACTACCGGAGCGAGTCCAGCGAAGGGCAACCAAGATGATTATGGGACTGGAGCATCTCCCTTATGAGGAAAGGCTGAAAGAGCTGGGACTCTTTAGCCTGGAGAAGAGAAGGTTGAGGGGGGACCTGATTAATGTTTACAAGTACCTAAAGGGTGGGTTTAAGGAGGACGGAGCCAGGCTCTTTTCAATGGTTCCCAGTGACAGGACAAGGGGCAATGGGCACAAGCTAGAACATAGGAAGTTCCGTTCAAATACACGGAAAAACTTCTTCACGGTGAGGGTGACAGAGCACTGGAACAGGCTGCCCAGGGAGGTTGTGGAGTCCCCTTCTCTGGAGATTTTCAAGACCCGCCTGGATGCAGCCCTGAGGGATGTGCTTTAGGCAATCCTGCTCTAGCAGGGGAGTTGGACTAGATGATCTCTAGAGGTCCCTTCCAACTCTGAAGATTCCGTGATTCCGTGACAGACACTGCGGCTACTGCAAGCCCTGTGGCAGACACTGCCGCTGAACCAGGGAACCAACCCGTGCCAGTATCAGTTGCCCCCATACAGAAGAAGTACACGAAGAAATCAGTTCGCTTAGTAAGACATGATAATGAACCAGGGCCATCATGAGAAGAGGAGGAAGGGGCAGAACCAGAGATAATTACCTGATCCCTATCCTTGAGTGAGCCGTGGGATATGCGAGAAGATTTTAGCCCACTTTCAGGCGAGCACATTGTCACCTGGCTGCTTCGGTGTTGGGATAACGGGGCCAGTAGCCTGGAATTAGAGGGTAGGGAAGCCAGGCAGCTGGGATCCCTGTCTAGGGAAGGCGGCATTGACAAGGCAATTGGAAAGAAGACCCAAGCCCTCAGCCTCTGGCAACGACTCCTGTCAGGCGTGAGGGAGAGGTACCCCTTCAGTGAAGATGTTGTATGTCAACCAAGCAAGAGGACTACCATGGAAAGAGGTATCCAGTACCTGAGAGAATTAGCCGTGCGGGAGATGATTTATTATGACTCGGACAATGCAGACTTACCCACAGACCCTGATGAGGTGCAATGCACAAGGCCCACGTGGCGGAAGTTTGTACGAAGCGCACCATCGTCATATGCCAACTCACTGGCAGTAACGGAATGGAAAGGCGAAGAGGGACCAACGGTGGATGAGGTGGCTGGCCGGCTCCGGCGATATGAAGAAAGTCTCTCTTCCCGCCTTGTCCCAGCTGTGGAGAAACTGTCCCGAAAGGTCCAGCAACTTGAAGAGAATATGTCCTACTCCCCACCTATACGGGCCAGCATCTCAGGTACACACCGCGAGGCACCCTGTGGTTCTTCTACCTGCGTGACCACGGGGAGGACATGAGGAAGTGGGATGGGCAACCTACTTGGATCCTGCGGACACGGGTACAGGAGTTGCAAGGAAGGACAACCACAAAAGGGGATCCCTCCAGGAAAAGTGCCGCCCCACTTTCCAGCGGGCAGTTCCCCAGACAGAGCAGAAGGCCTGATCTTGCTTCTGATCCTCTTGAAGGAACTTCCAAGTCATTTCTGCAAGAAGTGAGTGAGTAATGGATACTATGACTGGTATTAGAGGGGCCCTGCCTCCGGCCAGGTGGAAGAAAGGGACAACCGGGTTTATTGGACGGTGTGGGCTCGATGGCCTGGCACATCAGACCCTCAGGAGTATAAGGCTCTAGTGGACACAGGTGCACAGTGCACTCTAATACCGTCAAGCTATAGAGGGTCAGAACCCATTTGTATTTCTGGGGTCACAGGGGGATCCCAAGAGTTGACTGTACTGGAGGCGGAAGTAAGCCTAACTGGGAATCATAGAATCAGAGACTCTTCATGGCTGGAAAGGACCTTTGAGATCGAGTCCAACCATACACGCACCAAAAAAACCCCAAACCAAAACCAAACAACCAAAAAAACCCACAAACAAACAACCTGCAATCTCTGCCAGTAGAGCATGCCCTGAAGTGCCAAATCTAGGCGTTTCTTAAATACCTCTAGGGATGGTGACTCCACCACCTCCCTGGGCAGGCCGTTCCAGTGCCTGACCACTCTTTCAGTGAAGTAATTCTTCCTACTATCTAATCTAAACCTCCCCTGCCGCAGCTTCAGACCCTTTCCTCTGGTCCTGTCATTATTCACCTGGGAGAAGAGGCCAACACCCACCTCTCTCCAACCTCCTTTCAGGGACTTGTGGAGGGCAATGAGGTCTCCCCTCAGCCTCCTCTTCTCCAAGCTAAACATGCCCAGCTCCCTCAGCCTCTCCTCATATGTCCTGGTCTCCAGACCCCTCACCAGCCTGGTAGCTCTCCTCTGGACACGCTCCAGCACTTCAAGGTCCCTCTTGTACAGAGGGGCCCCGAACTGAACACAGCACTCGAGGTGAGGCCTCACCAGTGCCGAGTACAGAGGCACGGTCACTTCCCTGCTCCTGCTGGCCACGCTATTCCTCATACAAGCCAGAATGCTGTTGGCCTTCTTGGCCACCTGGGCACACTGCTGGCTCATGTTAAGCTGGCCAGCCACCAGCACCCCCAGGTCCTTTTCTGCGGGGCAGCTTTCCAGCCACTCTTCCCCAAGCCCCTAGCGTTGCTTGGGGTTGTTGTGACCGAAATGCAGGACCCGGCCCTTGGCCTTATTAAACCTCATCCAATTGGCCTTGGCCCATCCATCCAGCCTGTCCAGGGCCCTCTGTAGAGCCTTCCTTCCCTCAAGCAGATCAACACTCCCACCTAGCTTGGTGTCATCTGCAAACCTACTGAGGGTGCACTCAATCCCTTCATCCAGATCATTGATAAAGGTTTTAAACAAAACTGGCCCCAAAACTGAGCCCTGAGGGACACCACTGGTGACCGGCTGCCAAGAGGATTTCACCCCACTAATCACAACTCTCTGGGCACGGCCATCCAGCCAGTTTTTAACCCAGCAAAGAGTACACTTGTCTATGCCAGGATTCGCCAGCTTCTCCAGGAGAATGCTGTGGGGGACGGTGTCAAAGGCCTTACCAAAGTCCAGAGAGACAACGTCCACAGCCTTCCCCGCATCCAACAGGCGGCTCACATGGTCATAGAAAGAGATCAGGTTGGTTAAGCAGGACCTCCCTTTCCTAAACCCATGCTGGCTGGCCCTGATTCCGTGGCTGCCCTGCACTTGCCGTGAGAGCTCACTCAAGATGATCCTCTCCACGATCTTCCCTGGTACCGACGTCAGGCTCACAGGCCTGTAGTTCCCCGGATCCTCCTTCCGACCCTTCTTGTAGATGGGAAAGAAACACATTCCAAAGGCTGCAGATCGTTTATGCTGACATGCCTCCTGTGGAAGGTGTTAAGCACCTGCTGGTAATCATGGATCCACCCTCAGGAGGAGTAGAAGCTTTTCCTACCAGGAAAGCTGATCCCCCAGGAGTGGTCAAAGCACTTTTGTGGGAAATCATTCCCAGATACTGACTGAAATGAAACCAGAGGGTCAGACAGGGCTTTCATTTTTCAGCAGGAATACTGAATAATATCTATAAAAGTTCAGCCTGGAGAAGAGAAGGCTCCGCGGAGACCTTCCAGCCCCTTCCACTCCGTCAGGGGGCTCAAGGAAAGCTGGGGAGGGACTCTGGATGAGGGAGGGGAGCCATGGGACGAGGGGGAAGGGTTTTCCACTGCAAGAGGGGAGATTGAGCTGAGATCTTGGGCAGAAATTCTTGGCTGTGAGGGCGGTGAGCCCCTGGCCCAGGTTGCCCAGAGAAGCTGTGGCTGCCCCATCCCTGGAGGGGATCAAGGCCAGGTTGGCCGGGGCTTGGAGCAAGCTGGGCTGGTGGGAGGTGTCCCTGCCCAGGGCAGGGGGTGGCACTGGGTGGCCTTTAAGGTCCATTCCTACCCAAACCATGCCCTGAAGGGGTGGGGCCCTTCTCCTTCTCCTTTTCTCCTTCTCCTTCTCCCTCTCCTGCTCGTTATGGTTTGAGAAACCCACCACAATTTCTTGTCCTTTAGACAACTACTCTCTCACCCGATGACCCCTCCCCACCTGGGAAGGGGAATTGGGGAAAAACAAGGAAACAGGAGGGTTGCAATAGAAATCGATTTAATAGGATAAAAATAAAGAATTAACATTAATAATGCTAAAGAAGCAGTGTCAATCCCGATATCAATATAAAATACCCAAGGACTACACCCAGTCCATTCCATCAGCAGGAAGCCGTGCACTCCCAGCAGGGGACAGCCAATGGGGGACACTGCGAGCGCTGCAGCTTCACGAGGAAGGGAAGGGCTCAGGGCTCCAAGACCGTGGCAAGGAGTTCTCTGGACCACCGCCATCACGGGAGAGTCGAACTACACAGCAGACTTTATAATTTATATTGAACGTGATGTTCATGCTATGAAATAGTCCTGTTGGCAGCTTGGGGCAAGTACCCTCCTTCTCTTGCTCTTCCTCATCCCCTGCTGAGTGTCACCAAGGGGGGCTTTGACTGCCCCACGATGTCACAAAGGGGGACGTGCCACCCTGCCACACTACAAAAGAGGGACGCGGTCCCCACTGGAGCCGTCAGTGGATGCTGGGCACCGCAGTCTGGCATTGTCTGGGCAGACTGCAGCCTCGGCCTCTGACACCCCAGCAGTCTTGCGGGTCCCGTCACTGGGGACCCAGGAGGACACTGGGGAGCCACATCGCGGTTCTGTGCTGGTGACTCGGAGCACCGCAGCCACACCGGAGTCTGTGCCATGGGGCGCTCTGACGCCGTGTCTCCCCTGGGCCCTCTCCTCCTGATTGTGATGGGGCTCAGCATATTCTCATCTGTGCTGCAGAGCAAGCGGCTTCAGGTAGGTGACTGTTGCACCACACTGTGCTGCACCACACTGTGCTGCGGCATGAGGTGGCGAGGGATGGCATGGGGTGGTGTGGGGTGCCGTGGGGGGCTGTGGTGTAGGACTGGGAGGTGCTCCCGTCTCACCCAGCTCCTCGGAACCTTGCAGAAGTGGTTTAAGAAGAAGAAGAAGAAGCGTCGGACAAGGAAGACAAGAGCCCGGACAGAGAAGCAGAGCGGTGAGTGGCACCAGCACCGAGCACCCTGCAAACGGCCTACACCCCACGGCAGCCCTGAGCCGGGGCTGTGCCGGCAGCTGCTGGCCGCTCACTCTGTCTCCTCCCTCTGCAGCTTCTCAGCCAGTGGATAGAGGAGTTAGGAAATCCCGGCCCAAGCAGGAGAAGCGGTGAGTGTGGGGGAGACCCCAGATGCTGCCCCAGACCCTCACCCCGTGCCCTGCCCCTGCCTGTGCTGGGCAGCCCTGCCCACCGGCCAAGGAGGGGTGCTGCCCGCGGGTCCCGCTGGGCTCTGGGGTGCAGCAGGGTCTCTTTCTCCTCCTCTGCAGGGCGAGTGCGGAGGACTCAAGCAGGAAGCCCCTCTCCCCATGGGTCCCGCTGGCCACCATGGACTCTCTGACAGACAGAGGCTCCTCTTCCTTCAGCTCCCTCTGCTCCTTCCCAGAGCCCTGTCCTGGTGTGATGGTGGAGCTGGCAGCGCTCAACCACTCAGGACCCCGCCATCCCCCCAGGGCTGTGAAGGGGAGGGTGGAGGAGCCAGGGCCAGCCCTCTGCCAGGAGTCCCCAGTGGAACTGCCAACAAGGACTAAGCAAGAGTGGTCCCCAGGAAAGCATGGACAGGGCGCAGAGCCCTGTGCACACGCAGCCTTCACCCTACAGCCCCCCAGCCATGGCCACGGACCAAGGGGAGCTGATCATGGGGCTCCTCGACTCTTTTGAGTCCACCCAGGAGATGGCCAGGTAGTGCTATGAGATGCTGAAGGTGCTGCAGGCCCGTTGGCAAGGGCGGGAGCCTGTGATTGGAACCTCCCCGGGGAGCCCTTCCATCCCCTGGGCAGGATGGTGGTGCAGGAGCAGCTGGGGGCCACAGTGAAGTCCCAGCACGTGGGAGCAAAGCAGCCGTGGGTGGCTGCAAACACAGATAAGGCTGAGGATGGGGACATGGACAAGGAGAAGGACACGGGACCAGACACAAGTGTGAAGGAGAAGGAAATGAGCAGCCCTGTGGAGCTCGACAGGGGGAGCCTGGCAGAAGTGAAGAGAAACAGCAAGATGGGGCCGGGCGAGAACAACTCCATGGGGCCAAGCACCAGCAGCCCCCCAGGCTCAGGCAGGAACACCCCCATGGATGTGGAAGGGAGGAGGGACAGCGCGCAGAGCCCCGTGAACGTGCAGCTGCCCCCCAGCAGCCCCCCAGCCAAGGCCACAGACGAGAGGGAGCTCTACTTGGAGCTCTTGGACACTTTCAAGACCTTGGAGGAGGAGGGGCAGCACCACAGCGAGCCCGTGGACAGGGAGTGTGACCAGGCGTCCCCAGGGCTGTGCCCGCTAGGACGGTGCCTGTGTCACTGCTGCATCCGGCTCTGCCACCGCCTGAAGGACTGGTGGAGACGCTGCTGCCGGCCACGCCGCGTCTGCTTCAGCAATTTCCCCTAATGGCTGGGAAGTGTGGGTCCAGGAACACACATCCTCCGTGACACCAAAGGGCTCTGACATGGGCACCACTTAATTTACATCCGCTCTAGACGTTTGTGTTTTGCCAAAAGGGAGCAGAACCATGAGTGCAGGCTGACGCAGGCTACAGCTCTGCAAGCAAACAGGGTGCACGGACTCCTCTCCTCATGAGCAGATTGCCCTGCAAATGGGTGGGGTTCAGAAAAATCGGAAAGGATAAGAAAGTTGTCAGTTACTAGAACAAGCCTAAAGCTTTTTCACAAAATTGAGGTTTTCCTGCCTGAAAAGCTCTTTTTGCTCACAGCTGACATCCCAGCACCAGTATTTTGGGCGTTTTAGCTTTTTATGAGGGCAACCTGACATCAGCCTGACAGTGAAGACTGGCATAACAGGGATCACAACTGGACAAGGACAACAACCTCAACCAGGCTAGAGTGGAACACCGCAGTGGCTCGCTTATGAAAATGACCCTCTAGCCATAACACTGAAGTGGTCAGGAATTCCTCCTGCTGAGCGCTGCTATGCAGAAGGCCTGGAGGATCACTTTGCTTAGCTTTGTGATACCGCGGTGAGATGTCACTCTGGGTTCCCGTACCTGCAGAACACACCAGGAGGCTGGGAGGAGGTTGGTGAGGGTGCGTCTCATTCTCCAGCCTGGGTCTCTGAAACTGTAGCTCCGCAGACTCTTATGCTGCTGACTGGCATCTCCGCTAGCAGGATCCTGGCTAGGTGATCGTGCTTCGTGACTCTTTCAAAGAAGAGGTTCACGCGCAGTTTTGGGGCTCTCTTGGCCAAGTTGGCCCACGACATTCCCCTGACCACTTGCCCATGAGGGTCGTGGATATGACATTGGATATTCAAGGTGCACAGGGAACGAGTGCTGTGCTCCCGCAGGGTGTGCAAGTCAGCCCACCACGTTTCCGTGACGGCGACTATGTCATAGCTGTCCTGCTGCACAATGGCTTCCAGCTCCTCCTCTTTCTTGCCCATGCTGCAGGCATGAGTGTGGAAGCACTTCAGCTGGCCTGCTGATCCTGACACCTTTTTGCTGGAAGAAGGCTTCACTCCTACCTGACCATTCCCAGGCGCAGCTGTAGCTTCTAACCCATCAACGACCCTTGTGTCTCTGCTGCCGGATTCATCCCTTTCCCCCTTCAAATCTACTTGAAAGCCCCTTTGATGAGCCCTGCCAACTCCTGTGCAAGGATCCTTTTCCCCTTTTGAGGCAGGTGTATCCCATCTGTCTCCAACAGGCCTGCTGTCCTGTCAAACCATGCTGTGATCAAAAACCCCAAAGTCCTGCCACTGACACCAGGCTCGCAGCCAGGTATTGATCTGCTGGCTCTTCCTGTTGCTTTCCTCATCCTTCCCTGGGCCTGCAACGACAGAGGAGAACACGACTTGCGCTCCTGAGCCCTTTCCTAGTCATCCCAAGGCCCAGAAGTCTCTCTTGATCTCCCTTGGGATTCTCGGTAACAGATCATCTCTGCCTGTCTGAAAAATGAGGAGCGGTTAATAATCTGAGGGGCTTACCAGGGAGAGAAGTTTTCTTCTGGTATCTTTAACCCGGGCCCCTTCCCTGAGCACACTTCCCTGAGAAGTGGGTCTGGTCTGCATATCGGGCCTTGCGCTCCCTTCAGGATGGAGTCGCCTACAACAGTGACCCGTCTTTTCTTCTTAACTGAAGACGTTTTGATGCGAGGTGTGGTTTGGCTTAACCTTGGCAACACCTCTGTGGACACTGCATTATCTTCCTCGTCAGCATTAGGTTCCCCTTGCAGAGCCTCGTACCTGGTTTTTCAGGGTACCTGGAAGGCCAGGGAGTTACTGGGGAGACACGCCTGCTTCGCCGGGCAGGAACATGTTCCCACAGCCCCCTGTCCTCTTAGTTACCTTCTTCAGCTAGGCAGAGGGAGGGCGGGGAATCTGCTGTGTCCCCCATCTTGTCAGCAGCCCCCCTGGGAGCTGCTGGCTCTGCTGGGCGGCCTGCGCTCTCCCGGCCTTTCCCCAGCTCCGGAAAAGCCCCTGTTTTGCCTTTTTTCGCCACCAACCCCCGCTCCCTTGCGGACGTACCTGCCCCGAAGCTGTCCCTCGGGAAGCGACCGGTGGGGGCCGTTACACCCCGTTTAAATTGAGCGCCGTTCCTGCTCGCCCCGGCCCGGCCCGTCAGCGCCCCCCCGCCAGCTGCCGGCCCTCGCGGCCGGCCTGCGCCCTCCCGGCCTTTCCCCGGCCCCGGGCAGCTCCGGAATAGCCCCTTTTTTGCCTTTTTTCGCCACCAACCCCCACTCCCTTGCGGACGTACCTGCCCCGAAGCTGTCCCTTGGCGAGTGAGAATTCGCGAGAAGACACAGACGGCCCTTCAGCACTAGTTCCTGATCACGTTGCAGGGATATGCGGGGGAAACACCGCCGCCTCCTCGGAGGGAACCCCCGAGCGCCGCCATCGGCCGCCGCTGTGGGCCGGGCCGGGCCGGGGCCGGGGCCGGGGCCGGGGCCGGGGCCGGGGCCGGGGCCGGGGCCGGGGCCTGGGGCGGGGCTGCGGCCGGCTGTGGGGCAGCTGAGGGCCCGGCGCCGTGGCCTGTGCTCCAGAGCCCTCAGCAGCTCCCTTGCCCTTCTCTGGACACACAGAATGGGAAGTGGGAAAGGGAGGAAAGTCGTGGCGTGAGAGAAAGGCAGTTTAATACGCAAAGCAAAAGCCGCGCGCACAAGCAAAGCCAAACAAGGAACCCGTTGGCTGCTTCCCATTGCAGGCGGGGGTTCAGCCGTCTCCAGGAAAGCCGGGCTCCGGCAGCGTGACGGTGACTTGGGAAGACAAACGCCATCACTCTGAACATCAGCCCTTCCTTCTTCTTTCCCCGGCTTTATATACTGAGCGTGACGTCAAATGGCACGGAATGTCCCTTTGCTCAGTCGGGGTCAGCTGTCCTGGCTCTGTCCCCTCCCAACTCCCTGTGCCCCCCAGGCCACTGTCGGTCGGGCAGCGTGAGGAGCAGAAAAGGCCTTGAGAGCTCAGCAACAGCTAAAACCACCAGTGCGCTACCAACACTGTTTTCATCCCAAATCCAAAACACAGCGCTACACCACCTGCTCGCAAGGAAGTCATCCCCACCCCAGCCGAAAGCGTGACACCCCAGTGCCTTGGGAGGGAGCAACTGGGGCTGGGGGCAGACAGGGACATGGACGCAGATGCAGACGTGAACAAGGACAGGGACACGGACACAGGAGCAGGCAGGAGCAGCCTGGGGAAGAGCAGACACAAGAGGGAAGGCTTGCGGACAGAAAGGGAAGGGGGTGGAGGGTCAGCAAGGGATAGAAGGGGAGGTGCGGGCATCCCTGAGAAGACACACCTTTGAGTCGATCCCTTCCAGGCAAAATGCTTTCAGAGGCTCCACACATTTGCCTTCTGGGCCCACAGAAAAGTGTGGGAGCACAAGTCTGAGGCCTGTGCGCCCCAAAGGGAGAGAAGGAGATGTTCAGCAAAGGGACAGGAGGACTTGGCATTACCCCTTCACGGGTCTCACACCATCCCAAAACCTCCCATGAACTCAGCAGCGCCCCGAGCTGCTGCCACTGCTCACGGCGGTGATGACCAGCTCCAGCCTCCGTCCTCTTGGCACCCTCCCTGCAGGTATTGATGTGCGTGGAGGAGATCCCCCTGAGCCGCCTCTTCTCCAGGCTGAGCACTCCCAGCCCTGCCCAGACTTGGCACTTGAACTTCAGCAGCGGAGACCATTTCACTGTTTAGCTAGACCGAAGGCCAAAAAGTTAAAGGATGTGGCCTGTGCTTGTACCGTGATTCTTTTTCACTCATTGGGCTGGTTTTGGTTGTTTTGTTGGGGTTTTTTTAGGCGTTTAGTAACTGGGAACTTTCTTATCCTTTCCGATTTTTCTGAACCCCACCCTTTTGCAGGGAAATGTGCTTATGAGGAGAAGAGTCCGTGCGGCCTGTTTGCTTGCAGAGCTGTAGCCTGCGTCAGCCTGCACTCGTGGTTCTGCTCCCTTTTGGCAATACACAAACGTCTAGAGCGGATGTAAATTAAGTGGTGCCCATGTCACAGCCCTGTGGTGTCACGCAGGATGTGCCACCAAAGGTGTGCGACAGCCTTGACCCGCGTCAATGAGCATCAGGTCTTTGCACGCCTGAGGGAAGCACACGGCCTGATGGTTGCTGACAGCGCTCTTTAGGTTCTGTTGCGCTGCAGAGCTTCCAAGGAACAGCCGGGATCTGCAAAGCTTTCTAGAAATTGTCTTTGGATCTACTCTCGTACCGGGGATAATTTCCAATATGTCAAGTAAGATCATGGCATGAGCTGAGGGTACGACATCTTCTAACGGTAATAGAAGTTGTCTATCTCTCTGGGTGGGGTGTAATGCTCAAGGGCCCCCCCATCTCCACGGGAGAGTGGGCATTACTGTAGCATCTACTGTTGTCGTTACCCAAAACTGATTCTCTGCTCCTGTCAAGGGACAAAACTGATCTGCTGACAGTCACAGGGATAGAGAAAATATTGACTTTTTTATTGGTTCAGAAGAGGGGCACCCCAGGGGGTTCCTGGCCCCACACTTCCCACCCACTGGGGGAAATTGCTGAAGCAGACACGGCGCGGCCAGCAGCAGCGTCTCCACCAGTCCTTCAGGCGGTGCCAGAGCCAGGTGCAGCAGTGACACAGGCACCGTCCTAGTGGGCACAGCCCTGGGGACGCCTGGTCACACTCCCTATTCACAGGCTTGCCATGCTGCTGCCTCTCCTCCTCCAAGGTCTTGACAGTGTCCAAGAGCTCCAAGAAGAGCTCCCTCTCGTCCGTGGCCTTGGCTAGGGGGCTGCTGGGCGGCGGAAGAACATTCATGGGGCTCTGCGCCCTGTCCCTCCTCCCTTCCGCATCCATGGGGGTGTTCCTGCCTGAGCCTGGGGGGCTGCTGGTGCTTGGCCCCATGGAGTTGTTCTCGCCCGGCCCCACATTGCTGTTTCTCTTCACTTCCGCCAGGCTCCCCCTGCCGAGCTCCACAGGGCTGCTCCTTTCCTTCTCCTTCACACTTGTGTCTGCTCCCGTGTCCTTCTCCTTGTCCATGTCCCCATCCTCAGCCTTATCCGTGTTTGCATCCAGTCACGGCCACTCCACTCCCAGGTGCCGGGGCTTCACTGTGGCCCCCAGCTGCTCCTGCGCCGCCATCCTGCCCAGGGGATGGAAGGGCTCCCCGGGGAGGTTCTGGTCACAGGCTCACGCTGCCCCTTGCCAACGGGCCTGCAGCACCTTCAGCATCTCACAGCACTGCCTGGCCATCTCCTGGGTGCACTCGAAACAGCGGAGGAGCTCCATGATCAGCTCCCCTTGGTCCGTGGCCATGGCTGGGGGGCTGCAGGGTGAAGGCTGCGTGTGCACAGGGCTCTGCGCCCTGTCCCTGCTTTCCCTGGGGACCGGCTCTTGCTTGGTCCTTGTCGGCAGTTCCTGTGGGGGCTCCTGGCAGAGGGCTGGCCCTGGCTCCTCCACCCTCCCCTTCACAGCCCTGGGGGGATGGCGGGGTCCTGAGCGGTCGAGTGCTGCCAGCTCCACCATTGCACCAGGCCAGGGCTCTGGGAAGGAGTAGAGGGAGCTGAAGGAAGAGGAGCCTCTGTCTGTCAGAGAGTCCATGGTGGCCAGCGGGGCCCGTGGGGAGAGGGGCTTCCTGTTCAAGGCCTCCGCACTCGCCCTGCAGAGGAGGAGAAAGAGACCCCACTGCACCTCGGACCCCAGCGGGACCCGCGGGCAGCACCCCTCCTTGGCCGGTGGGCAGGGCTGCCCAGCGCAGGCAGGGGCAGGGCACGGGGTGAGGGTCTGGGGCAGCATCTGGGGTCTCCCCCACACTCACCGCTTCTCCTGCTTGGGCCGGGATTTCTCCACTCCTCCATCCACTGGCTGAGAAGCTGCGGAGGGAGGAGACAGAGTGAGCGGCCAGCAGCTGCCGGCACAGCCCCGGCTCAGGGCTGCCGTGGGGTGTAGGCCATTTGCAGGGTGCTCGGTGCTGGTGCCACTCACCGCTCTGCTTCTCTGGCCGGGCTCTTGTCTTCCTTGTCCGACGCTTCTTCTTCTTCTTCTTAAACCACTTCTGCAAGGTTCCGAGGAGCTGGGTGAGACGGGAGCACCTCCCAGTCCCACAGCACAGCCCCCCACGGCACCCCACACCACCCCATGCCATCCCTCGCCACCCCACGCTGCAGCACAGTGTGGTGCAACAGTCACCTACCTGAAGCCGCTTGCTCTGCAGCACAGATGAGAACACGCTGAGCCCCATCACAATCAGGAGGAGATGGCCTAGGGGAGACACGGCGTCAGAGCGCCCCATGGCACCGACTCCGGTGTGGCTGCGGTGCTCCCAGTCACCAGCACAGAACCGCAATGCGGCTCCCCAGTGTCCTCCTGGGTCCCCAGGGACGGGACCCGCAAGACTGCTGGGGTGTCAGAGGCCGAGGCTGCAGTCTGCCCAGACAATGCCAGACTGCGGTGCCCAGCATCCGCTGACAGCTCCAGTGGGGACCGCGTCCCCCATTTATAGTGTGGCCGGGGTTTACGTGCCCGCTTTGTGACATCGTGGGGCAGTCAAAGCCCCCCTTGGCGACACTCAGCAAGGGATGAGGAAGAGCAAGAGAAGGAGGGTACTTGCCCCAAGCTGCCAACAGGACTATTTCATAGCATGAACATCACGTTCGATATAAATTATAAAGTCTGCTGTGTAGTTCGACTCTCCCGTGATGGCGGTGGTCCAGAGAACTCCTTGCCGTAGTCTCGGAGCCCTGAGCCCTTCCCTTCCTCCCGAAGCCGCAGCGCTCGCAGTGTCCCCCATTGGCTGTCCCCTGCTGGGAGTGCACGGCTTCCTGCTGATGGAATGGGCTGGGTGTAGTCCTTGGGTATTTTATATTGATATCGGGATCGACACTGCTTCTTTAGCATCATTAAGGTTAATTCTTTATTTTTATCGTATTAAATCGATTTCTATTGCAACCCTCCTGTTTCCTTGTTTTTCCCCAATTCCCCTTCCCAGGTGGGGAGGGGTCATCGGGTGAGAGAGTAGTTGTCTAAAGGACAAGAAATTGTGGTGGGTTTCTCAAACCATAACAAGAAGGGAGGGAGAAGGAGGAGAGAAGGAGAAGGGCCCCACCCCTTCAGGGCATGGTTTGGGTGGGAAGGGACCTCTAAAGGCCACCCAGTGCCACCCCCTGCCCTGGGCAGGGACACCTCCCACCAACCCAGCTTGCTCCAAGCCCCGGCCAACCTGGCCTTGAACCCCTCCAGGGATGGGGCAGCCACAGCTTCTCTGGGCAACCTGGGCCAGGGGCTCACCGCCCTCACAGCCAAGAATTTCTGCCCGAGATCTCAGCAAAATCTCCCCTCTTGCAGTGGAAACCCCTTCCCCTGCATCCCATGGCTCCTCTCCCTCATCCAGAGTCCCTCCCCAGCTTTCCTGGAGCCCCCTGACGGAGTGGAAGGGGCTGGAAGGTCTCCGTGGAGCCTTCTCTTCTCCAGGCTGAACCCCCCCAACTCTCTCAGCCTGTCCTCACAGCAGAGGGCCTCCAGCCCTCCCAGCATCTCCGGGGCCTCCTCTGGACCATATATATATATACACATGGACACCTTCCGCTCCTCCTGTGTCCCCACCGGTGCCTGCCACCCTGCCTGGCCAGGGGCCGGGTCTGCTGCAGCCCCCCGAGACGCCACTCCAGTGTCCGGCAGCCCTGCTGAGGGTCCCAGGGGAGCGGGGCAGCCCCCACCCCGTCCCCTCCGGGTGCTGGCTGGGGCCAGGATGGTGCCCAGGAGGGACGGAGGGGTCTGGCCCTCGATGCCTTTGGTGACAGAGTGCGGGGCTCGTGGAGCTCTGGGGCTGCTGCCCACCCAGGGCAGGGCAGGTCAGTGCTGGGGTCCATCATAGCACCCATGGCGGGTGTGGGGCAGCACTTGGGTGCCGCGGGTGGCTGGCAGGGTCCCGCAGCAGCTGCAGGGCTCTCGCCGGGTTGGAGTGGGGGAATTTGAAGGGGAAGCTGCCGTTGGAGCCGCACAAGGGGAAGCCGCCACGTTCAGGGGCGGGTGCAGGTTGTTGCGCGGGTAGGGGACGGTGGGTGAGGGGTGCAGCCCTGCTGTGTGAGCGAACCGCACTTGGGTGCAGGCAGATGCTCAGCCAAACCCAAGTTAATGCTCTTGCGTGAGGCCGTCAGCGAGAGCTCAGCACCAAAACCAAAAACCAGCCCTGTTTCGGCTGGAGATCGGGCTGGTAAGTGGCTGAAACAGCCTGAACGCAGCAGAAAACCGGACTACGACTCAACCCCTCGATGCTCTAAACACCCGCAGCCATCGGGTCTGTGGAGCTCCAGCCACGGCCGCTCCGCTCCCAGGTGCTGGGGCTTCACTGTGGCCCCCAGCTGCTGCTGCGCCTCCATCCTGCCCAGGGGATGGAAGGGCTCCCCGGGGAGGTTCCGATCACAGGCCCCCGCTGCCCCTTGCCAACGGGCCTGCAGCACCTTCAGCATCTCATAGCACCGCCTGGCCATCTCCTGGGTGGACTCGAAAGAGCAGAGGAGCCCCACGACCAGCTCCCCTTGGTCCGAGGCCATGGCTAGGGGGCGGTGGGGTGGGGTGGGGCGCTCTGGGGTGAAGGCTTCATGTACACAGGGTTCTGCACCCTGTCCCTGCTCAATGCCTCCGCACTCGCCCTGCAGAGGAGGAGAGAGAAGAGACCCCTCTGCGCCCTGGACCCCAGCAGGGCCCACGGGCAGCACCTGACGGGGGGATCACTTCTCCTCCGCATCCTTAAGCCAGGAGCAGGGCCCGATCCTCAGCATCCCCAGCTGCGCCGGGGTCCCTGTCCCGGCCGTCTCCCTCTGGGTCCTTCTCCTGGCCATCTCCCTCTGTCCAGGGGGACCTGCAGCCACTTCAACTGGGACAGGGGTCAGGCGCCAACACACCAGTCGGGGTGTATCAGCCACCACCTCTCCCCGAGTTTCGTGGGTGCCAGCCTGTCGCACTGGGGTTGGGCACTGAGGGGGTAACACCCCCAGCTGCGGGAAGGGTGGATGAACCACAGCACCAGGGATAGAGAAAATACTGACTTTTTTATTGGTTGACAAGAGGGGCACCCCAGGGGATTCCCGGCCCCACACTTCCCACCCATTAGGGGAAATTGCTGAAGCAGACGCGGCGCGGCCGGCAGCAGCGTCTCCAGCAGTCCTTCAGGCGGTGGCAGAGCCGGGTGCAGCAGTGACACAGGCACCGTCCTAGCGGGCACAGCCCTGGGGACGCCTGGTCACACTCCCTGTCCACGACCTCGTCGCGCTGCTGCCTCTCCTCCTCCAAGGTCTTGACAGTGTCCAAGAGCTCCAAGTAGAGCAACTTGTCGTCCGTGGCCTTGGCTGGGGGGCTGCTGGGCGGTAGAACCACATTCACGGGGCTCTGCGCCCTGTCTCTCCTCCCTTCCGCATCCATGGGGGTGCTCCTGCCTGAGCCTGGGGGGCTGCTGGTGCTTGGCCCCATGGAGTTGTTCTCGCCCGGCCCCATCTTGCTGTTTCTCTTCACTTCCGCCAGGCTCCCCCTGCCGAGCTCCACAGGGCTGCTCCTTTCCTTCTCCTTCACACTTCTCTCTGGTCCTGTGTCCTCCTCCTTGTCCATGTCCCCATCCTCAGCCTTATCCGTGTTTGCATCCACCCACGGTCGCTCCGCTCCCAGGTGCTGGGGCTTCACTGTGGACCCCAGCTGCTGCTGCGCCTCCATCCTGCCCAGGGGATGGAAGGGCTCCCCGGGGAGGTTCCGATCACAGGCCCCCGCTGCCCCTTGCCAACAGGCCTGCAGCACCTTCAGCATCTCACAGCACTGCCTGGCCATCTCCTGGGTGCACTCGAAACAGTGGAGGAGCTCCATGACCAGCTCCCCTTGGTCCGAGGCCATGGCTGGGGGGCTGCAGGGTGAAGGCTGCGTGTGCACAGGGCTCTGCGCCCTGTCCCTGCTTTCCCTGGGGACCGGCTCTTGCTTGGTCCTTGTCGGCAGTTCCTGTGGGGGCTGCTGGCAGAGGGCTGGCCCTGGCTCCTCCACCCTCCCCTTCACAGCCCTGGGGGTACAGCGGGGTTTTGAGCGGTTGAGCGCTGCCAGCTCCACCGTCACACCAGGCCAGGGCTCTGGGAAGGAGTAGAGGGAGCTGAAGGAAGAGGAGCCTCCATCTGTCATGGAGTCCATGGTGGCCAGCGGGGCCCGTGGGGAGAGGGGCTTCCTGTTCAAGGCCTCCACACTCGCCCTGAGAGGAGGAGAAAGAGACCCCGCTGCACCCCAGACCCCAGCGGGACCCGCGGGCAGCACCCCTCCTTGGCCGGTGGGCAGGGCTGCCCAGCGCAGGCAGGGGCAGGGCACGGGGTGAGGGTCTGGGGCAGCATCTGGGGTCTCCCCCACACTCACCGCTTCTCCTGCTTGGGCCGGGATTTCTCCACTCCTCCATCCACTGCCCAAGAAGCTGCAGCGGGAGGAGACAGAGTGAGCGGCCAGCAGCCCCCTGCACAGCCCCGGCTCAGGGCTGCCGTGGGGTGTAGGCCGTTTGCAGGGTGCTCCATACTGGGGCCACTCACCGCTCTGCTTCTCTGGCCGGGCTCCTGTCTTGCTTGTCTGACGCTTCTTCTTGTTCTTCTTCCACCACTTCTGCAAGGTCCCCAGGAGCTGGGTGAGACGGGAGCACTTCCCAGTCCCACACCACAGGCCCCCACGGCACCCCACACCACCCCATGCCATCCCTCGCCACCCCACGCCGCTGCACAGTGTGGTGCAACAGTCACCTACCTGAAGCCGCTTGCTCTGCAGCACGGATGAGAATATGCTGAGCCCTGTCACGATCAGGAGGAGAGGGCCCAGGGGAGACACGGCGTCAGAGCACCCCATGGCACCGACTCCGGTGTGGCTGCAGTGCTCCGAGTCACCAGCACAGAACCGCGATGCGGCTCCCCAGTGTCTTCCTGGGTCCCCAGGGACGGGACCCGCAAGACTGCTGGGGTGTCAGAGGCCGAGGCTGCAGTCTGCCCAGACAATGCCAGACTGCGGTGCCCAGCATCCGCTGACGGCTCCAGTGGGGACTGCGTCCCCCTTTTATAGTGTGGCAGGGGGGCACATCCCCCCTTTCTGACATCGTGGGGCAGTCAGAGCCCCGCTTTGTGACATCACAGGGCAGTCAGAGCCCCCCTTGGTGACACGCAGCAGGGGATGAGGAAGAGCAAGAGAAGGAGGGCACTTGCCCCAAGCTGCCAACAGGACTATTTCATAGCACGAACATCACGTTCAATATAAATTATAAAGTCTGCTGTGTAGTTCGACTCTCCCTTGATGGCGGTGGTCCAGAGAACTCCTTGCCGTGGTCTCGGAGCCTTGAGTCCTTCCCTTCCTCCCGAAGCCGCAGCGCTCGCAGTGTCCCCCATTGGCTGTCCCCTGCTGGGAGTGCACGGCTTCCTGCTGATGGAATGGGCTGGGTGTAGTCCTTGGGTATTTTATATTGATATCGGGATCGACACTGCTTCTTTAGCATCATTAAGGTTAATTCTTTATTTTTATCGTATTAAATCGATTTCTATTGCAACCCTCCTGTTTCCTTGTTTTTCCCCAATTCCCCTTCCCAGGTGGGGAGGGGTCATCGGGTGAGAGAGTAGTTGTCTAAAGGACAAGAAATTGTGGTGGGTTTCTCAAACCATAACAAGAAGCGAGGGAGAAGGAGAAGGGGAAAAGGAGAAGGAGAAGGGCCCCACCCTTTCAGGGCATGGTTTGGGTGGGAAGGGACCTCTAAAGGCCACCCAGTGCCACCCCCTGCCCTGGGCAGGGACACCTCCCACCAGCCCAGCTTGCTCCAAGCCCCAGCCAACCTGGCCTTGAACCCCTCCAGGGATGGGGCAGCCACAGCTTCTCTGGGCAACCTGGGCCAGGGGCTCACCGCCCTCACAGCCAAGAATTTCTGCCTCAGACCTCAGCTCAATCTCCCCTCTTGCAGTGGATACCCCTTCCCCCTCGTCCCATGGCTCCCCTCCCTCATCCAGAGTCCCTCCCCAGCTTTCCTGGAGCCCCCTGAGGGGCTGGAACGGGCTCCAAGGTCTCCCCGCAATCTTCTCTTCTCCAGGCTGAACTTTTATAGATATTATTTAGTATTCCTGCTGAAAAATGAGAACCCCTGTCTGATCCTCTGGTTTCATTTCAGTCAGTATCTGGGAATGATTTCCCACAAAAGTGCTTTGACCATTCCTGGGGGATCAGCTTTCCTGGTCGGAAAAGCTTCTACTCCTCCTGAGGGTTGATCCATGATTACCAGCGGGTGCTTAACGCCTTCCAGAGGAGGCACGTCAGCATAACCCATCTGCAGCCTTTGGAATGGGAAGTATGACCACGGTTGCCCTCCAGCCTCCTGCTTGGGTTTTGCACCGGAAAACTTCCAACCTGTGGGCCAAGAACTCACAATCCCCTTTACTGCCATATGTCTTCCGGGGGCTGTCCACCTTTTCTCAATCTGGTTAAAAATTGTCACCCGTGTTGAGGAATGGCTATATGAGAACGGACACGGCGCCATGCAGGATTGTCAGAAGTAAGCTATGCCTGCCTGCATGGAGAATTCCGAGTCACGCTGATAAGAAAGATGCTGAAGGCCGTGCTGACCTTCCTTAAGTCAGATAAACAACTTTGAGAAAGTAGACTGTGAGAGAACAGGAACAAACCTGGACCCAAGAAACTGCATGTAGGAGGAGTATGAATAATGTAATCTTTAGCGCACAGCCAATAGTTGTAAGACAAATAGGCATATCTAAGTATAAGAGTATAAAAGTCTGATGAAGCTGCAATAAAGCTGAAGCTTGCTTTATCACTCATATTGAGTCGACTGCTTGTTTCCCTCACTCGTCGCACACGCGTCCATGTGTTTTATCACAAAACCGCCTAGCCAAAGCCATTGAGTATTTTCTTGGGAAGGCGGGGCTTCCCCCAGTAGTCCAAATTCCAGTTTCATCTTTCGTGGAGGAGGGAGGGATCCCGAGTGCAGGGCCCAATTCCATTTTTACAGAGCAAGGCAGCGTTACATCTGTCCCTGTCGTCTGACCAATGGAAGACACGTCTCAGACAGACATCAGGTAGGTGAGCCCAGCGATGCTGCTCAGCTTCGCTGTCGTCTTCCATTGAGAAGACAGTTTTTCACTTCTCCTCTGGGTGTTGAGCCAAACCTAGAGGAAGACTCTCTCCAGCAGGCTCCTGAAAAGACCAAAGTCCGCCCTCCGGAAGTCCATGGTGGCAGTTCTGCTGACGCCCTTCCTTGCTTCTCTAGGAATCGATAATGACAGAATTCAACTAGAGCTTGAAAAAACAAATTTGTTGTATGCGTTTCTTTTATTAGGTAACTAGTCGCGGGTCACCATGTTGCTTGGTTTGTTCTCACGGCTGTGGTATGTAAATTCCTATATGGCTTATGTACTGCCTGCGATGATAGTTGTTACTTCTGGGAGAAGGATGAGGATTATCATTTTACTGTCCCGTGCGATATCGGATTATGATATGAGAACATCACTTGTTAGACAGTTCCTTTGGGGCGTTTATGTGGTATTGCTGTCCTGCCCGTACATTGGGCACCATCTCTCAGAATTTATTAGTCATTACACTCAGTCGGGGGGGGAAACAGGGGGGGACACTTTCCCCAGCTCTTTTGCCTCCCTTTTCTCCTTCGGGTCAGGCATGACAGCTTTTGAGAATTTTGAATATCCTTGGGATGCTCAAACCAGCATGTTCCTAGTGTTATGTCTCCTGAATACGTTGCAGGTCTTTTTTAGGGCTAAACGACTATTTAAGACTACCGCCCAGAGATCTGCTCCGAGGCTGGCTAGGTGAGGAGAAATAACTGGCCTCCAGACGATCCAATGTGAACCAACAGAAGCCGTTTATTAAGCACAGATCATCGCCTTTTATACCCTGTGTTGTCGCCGTACACGCGACTCGCTTATTTCTGATTAGCTAGTTACGCTGTCCACGCGCTGTCCATGCAGTTCGTTCACACAGCAGATTGGTTACAAGAATTCGCATAGTAAATTGCTTAGTCATTAGCACAACATGTTTTCTGCCTTCTCAGTTCCCGTTTTTGCCATGTACTGATTCCATCTTCTACCACCTGTTTTGCTCTTGCTCTAATCTCTCATAGTAGGGAGGCTGGCTCACGTGACCATTTTCTCTCAGACACATTCCTACAATCCCCCCTTTTTCTTCTTGAGCCATCCAGACCTTATGCATGGCATTTTCTATCATGTCAGTCACTTTGCGGAGAACACACGAGGCTACCATAACCAATAGTAATATAACCAACAATAGCATGAGCCCTTGCTTTAGTAAATCTGATAACCATCCCGTTATACCCCATGAGCTTAACCAATCATCGAAACCTTTTTGACCACTTTTAATTTGGACATGTTATCCTTCAGATCCCGCAACTGCTTATGAATGGATGATGAGTGGTTGGAAAGGTTCATGCAACACATACCTTCAAAATCTTCACATCCATGACCCTGAGCTAACAGCAAAAAATCAATAGCCGCTCGATTTTGCAACGTAGCATGCTGAATGCTATCAACATCAGTGAGCAAGCTAGATATGATTTCAGTTGTAAGGTTTATCTGTTTACTTGCCCAACACCCTATCTTATTCAACATATTCAATGCCATGGCTGTTCCCAGCGAAGGAAGAATACTTAGCCCTATTCTTTGTCCGAGATTCGGGAACGTTATATGGTCGTCACAGGATGGAGTGAAGGTACGAACTGTTCTCTTGGCTCTGTGTTTACTGTGTGCTCTGCTCACTGTGTCTTTGGCCGTACGCAGGCCTCTGCTCGTAGATCTGCCCCATCTCCCCCTTTTTTGTTTAACACCAGACCATTTATTAACAAGGTGGCCATGACTCGTGCTTCTACTCGTTGTGACGCTCTTAGCAGGTTATATATCATACTAAACACAATTAAAAACAGAATCAAGAAGAACCCTGCTAAGGCAATAAATACCCAGATTCCTAAACTTAGCCCAGAAAGCCAATTTCTTTGGATTTACCCACGAGAAATCCTTTTGTAATATTTCAAATACATTGCGGTTCATTAAGTCTTGAATGTTTAGTATTTGAGCTTTTAGCTGGTCATGTAAAGGACGAATATTTTCTTGCAACGACATGTCAAAAGCACCTTGAAGATAGTGTTTAACCATTTCTCAGCCATGTAGCAACGTATTCCAGGGGAGAGATGTAACACAAAGTCTTCGAGAGTTGTACTCCCAATCACAATACAGAGAAAGATGTGTTTTTAATGCGTTTTGCCGATTCCCTATCCATATTACTGCTGTTTTATACCTTACTCGCG
Organism: Rissa tridactyla; assembly: GCF_028500815.1. Classification (NCBI taxonomy): domain Eukaryota; kingdom Metazoa; phylum Chordata; class Aves; order Charadriiformes; family Laridae; genus Rissa; species Rissa tridactyla. Next base: position 11,555,049 of record NC_071466.1, on the reverse strand, counting down.
TTAACTTTACACAATAAGATTGATTACATTCTTGTATACTTGCATTTTGAGCCGAAGCAAAGAGACGGATGAGAAGTACAAATCATTACAGAATTGTCTTGCTCGCAACTTCTATTTGTTGCAGTATTATCTGTGGTTAGCATGCACCCCGATTTAGGGTGCTTATAATACACCTTTGGTTGTTCAGGCCATTCAACACTTCTTACAAAATGTCGCTCTACTGCTGTGGATGACAAAGAAGACATGTTTAGAAAACTTAAAACATGAGTTGCTTTATACACTCACTCTTGAGGTGTCATACCTACGGGATTCCCCCTTTTTTGTTTAGCAAGCATGGTTTTTAAAGTATGATGCATACGCTCCACAATTGCTTGCCCAGTCGGGGAATGAGGAATACTGGTGACATGTTTAATACCTCATATCTGTAAAAAAAAAAAGACCTGTACTTTAGCGGACACATAAGCTGGTTCATTATCAGTTTTTATAGTTTTCGGTACTCCCACGACTGCGATGCATTGCAACCAACGTCGAATAACATCACAAGCCTTCTCTCCTGTATGAGCAGTAGCTACAACAAAGTGAGAAAACAAATCAACTGAAACATGTCCAAATTCCATAATGCGCGTAACATCGGATTGCCAAAGTTCATCAGGCGTAAGCCCTCGCGGGTTAACCCCCGCAAAGGATGGCAGAGGAGCCAGCTGCTGACAACCGGCACACGTTCACACAGTATCACGTGCTTGTTGTTGTGTCAAAGAAAATTGCTTCCTCAATGCCTTCGCATTTTGATGAAAAAAAATCATGCGACATTTTAGCTTGCTGCATAATGTTGGGAGTTGTTACCAACAGTGTGATAATCCGCAACTGTGTTTCCCTCAGTTAAAGGGCCAAGTAAACAGCTATGAGAGCGTATCTGGACAATAAAATAAGGAAACTGTCTTTTTCATAAAAGCAACAGTAATTGCAGTAAGAGACTAAATAACCATTGGTTCTCTACTTGTTTTAGAAATGCTCCTTCAAGTCTTTGAACAATACCAGTAACACATTGAGATTCTGCCTACATTTAGCAGTTCCTGTTGAAATAAGTCCAAAGCCTTTACTGTGTCCCTGAACCATCTGCAAACACCGAACAGGTGCCATCAAGAGGCTTTGGTGCTAGCAGGATGCGCGGCTGTAAAGGAATTTGTGAAAGTGACTGTAATAGTCTGTGCCAGGGGAAAGAATAATTTATTTGCCCAATATAATGTACTAAGGAGGTTAAGACTTTGTGCTAACCAAGGGTCAAGGTCATCCTTTTTGGTGGGGACATGTATGTGGCTTGGATCCATTCCAGAAAGCTGCTGACAGCACAAACGACCCTGGAAAAACAATCGCGGTAACATTTCAATCATCGTAGTTACTGGTTTTGAAAAGGTATGTGGCAAAAATACCCACTCTAGTGCAGTCAGGCTCTTTGCGAGTGCATCATCCCACTGTCCTATCAGGGCATAAAGTTGAAATTCTTGTAGGAAGGTGTTCAATGCGTCTTGCAGCAGTAGTAGACTATATCTTATCTTGCAACATGCTGTAATGCCTTCGGAGCTGTTGGGGTTAATGAACATAGAACTTATGGGGGGGGGGCGGGGGCAGACACAGTGCTTCAGGGCATCCCCTGTATCTTCAAAGTGCGCTCATGTCTCTCTCCCCCTCGCTCATGTCTCTCTCCCCGTCTCTGACCCGAGACAGCCCCCTTATATCCTGCACTGGATTGAGTGGAGAAGTACAGGCTAGAGTCACTGCACGCGTGGCCAGTGCACGCAGCAAGTCCCACCAGACTCTCCTGCACTGGACTGAGTAGAAAAGTACAGGCCAGAGTCGCTGCACGCGTGGCCAGCGTATGCAGCGAGTCTCACCAAACTCATGATCCAGCTTTGCTAACAGCGGCTGTCTGATACGTGACTACATTGTTGTAATCCCGTCTTAGCTTCTTCTGTGAAGGTCGGGTTCTCATGGATACACACATAGTTTTTAGAGCAACATATTCTACAACTCGTACGAGGGTACGATGCAAAGCGGCATTTACAACTAATCGTATAATGCTTATTACACACGGCAAACAGCAACGTTATCTATTAATTAACGTTATCTGTTAATTAACAGCAATTACACAACGGGAACCAGATCGACCTCCGCAACCGGCTGGACACCGGGGACCTGACGGACTTCGTGGAGAACGTGGAGTGGGAGGCGCTGGGCATGCCGGCTGTAATAAATAGAATCATGTTTGTTAATCAAATCAGGCTTTCTTAAAGGCTGGTGAAAACTTACACTGTTTCGACTCTTCACATACTTAAATCGCAGGCATCCAGCGTGCTATCTGGTGCACTTTGATACCTCAAGGCCTAAATCACAGGCATCTGGTGTGTTTTAACACTTCAAAGGGAAGAGCTAAGTTGTGAGATAAGCTGAAAAGAGTCTCCCCAAGGACACTGATAAAGATGAGGAGCCTTCAGCCCCACCACCATCAGGAGGCGGGACAAGACCGACCCCCTAGCAACACGTCGCTCAGACACAGAATATACCAGGATTGACACATATACGGGAACCAGAAGAGTATATAATCAACTACTTTCGGGAAGTGGCTGTGCGCCGTTGGCGGAGCAAAGACTCCCCGGCCGCCCAGCGCTGTTTTGCTTGCTGCCGCTTGCTTAATAAACTAATTTGATTAATTGGACTGGTTCCTGTCAATTATTGGGCCACAATCTATAACAAATTTGGTGCCGTGACTCGGATAGAGGCAATTTGGCTGTAAACCTCACAGGGGGGCGCCCCGCTGAGTAAGCGGCCCCTGTTGGGGGTTTTTACACCCAAAAGCTCTACCGACGAACTCGAAATTCGGCAGCAAGCAAATAAAAGCCGGCAACCCCGTAAACTTTGTGCACGAAGACCCGAACGAAGACTCAGGAGTGAGTAAGTATAGGCCGGTGATCCGTTCGGTTGGCGTTGGGTATCCTGGAGTGTGCCTGTGTGAGACGTCCACTTGAGGACGAAGCAAGTGCGGACCCCTTAGTAGTGCGGTTCCCATCTCCCGCGAGGGACTGGGCCACGAACAGGGGGAAAAGATTGTGTGCGTGTGTGAAGGCACTCCGGAAGATGGGACAGAAGAAAAGCAAGCCTTCTGATCCCATGGGTGGGTCGGTGCCTAAGGTTAGGTTACCCCAGATACCGCCAGACAGTTCGTTAGGATTAATGATTGAATATTGGGATGATTACCCTTCTAGGCAGGGTAAGGATAAAGCAAAAATGATACGTTATTGTATGGAAGTTTGGGGTGGGAAACAAATTAGAAGTGACCACCTGTATTGGCCCGGTTTTGGGTCCTTTGAAGATTGGATATGCCAGGCTTTACATATTTATGTTAATTCTAAGGAACCCTTTAGCCTGGAGGAGAGTGAATATGCACACTTGTGGATAAGGTCAGAGACTAGAGTAAATCTATATCACTTGAGAGAGAAGAAACAGGGGGGTAGGAAAAAAACCAATTTGTAGCTAAATCATGGACGGACATTAGAAAGAAGCTGGAGAAAGTGGAGGATTGGCAGGATAGGGGTTTGGATGAATTGTTAAGGGAAGCCCAGAAAGTGTATGTCCGCAGGGAGGAGGAAATACATAAGAAACAAGCCAGAATGTTGGTAGCTGCAGTCAGAGAAGGGCAAAGGACGTCAACCCCTGGAAAAGGGTTTGAAGCTCGCCAGATAAGACAGGAGACCCGAAAACCTTTAAGAGGGAGAGAATGGGGAACTGTGGTTTGTTTTTATTGTGGAGGAAAAGGGCATGTTAAAAAGGACTGCAGAAAGAGAATGATGGATGAGAAAATGTTCAAAGACTAGGGGTGTCAGGGGCTCTATTTGCTGGGAACCCGAGGAAAAAAAAACAAAAAAAACAAAAAAAAAAAACACGAGAGCCCTTGATAAAACTAAAAGTGGGTCCCCAGCAACAAGAAATTGAGTTCCTCGTGGACTCGGGAGCAGAAAGATCTACCGTTCAAAAATTGCCCCAAGGATGTAAAATATCCTCGGCGACTACACAGGTTATTGGAGCAAAAGGAGAACCTTTTGGAATACCCGTAATAAAGGATGTGTTTTTTGAAACCCATTCTAAGGTAGGGGTGGGGTCCCTGCTACTCATGCCTGAAGCAGACTATAATTTATTGGGCCGAGATTTGATGATTGAATTAGGAATTGGCTTAGAAGTAAAAAATGAAACACTAAAAAAAATTAAACTGTGTCCCTTACGAGTAATAGATGAAGAGAAAATAAATCCTGAAGTCTGGTACACCCCGGAAACAGTAGGTAAGTTAGATATTGAACCCTTTTCAGTAACAATAAGGAACCCAGAAATACCAGTCAGAATAAAACAATACCCCCTTCCTAGAGAAGGGAGGCTAGGTTTGAGACCTGAGATCCAAAGATTACTTGAAAAGGGGTTGCTAGAACCCTGTATGTCTCCTTTTAATACTCCCATCCTGCCTGAAAAAAAAAAAAAAAAACAAAAAAAAAAAAAAAAACAAAAAAAACAAGCCGGATGGAAAATATAGGTTAGTACATGACTTATGAGAAATTAACCAGAGAACAATAGCTAGATTCCCGGTGGTGGCGAATCCACACACCCTCCTGAGTCAAATAGGGCCCGATAATCAATGGTATAGTGTAATAGATCTGAAGGATGCATTCTGGGCATGCCCTCTCAAAGAAGATTGCCGAGATTACTTTGCTTTTGAATGGGAAGACCCAGATAACCATCGGAAACAATTACGGCGGACGGTATTGCCCCAAGGGTTTACCGAATCTCCGAACTTGTTCGGACAAGCCTTAGAACAAATCCTGAAGGGGTATGAGTTAAGTGAAGGAGTCACACTGGTCCAATCTGTGGATGATTTGCTCCTAGCTGGTGATAGCGAAGAAAAAGTGAGGCAGGAAAGTATTAAGTTACTAAATTTTTTGAGTTTACAAGGATTGAAGGTATCAAAATCAAAACTACAATTTGTTGAGAAAGAAGTAAAATATCTGGGACACAGACTAAGCAAGGGAACTAAGAAATTAGACCCCGAAAGGGTGAATGGCATATTGTCATTACCGGCTCCTAGAACTAAAAGACAGGTTAGGCAATTATTAGGTCTCTTTGGCTATTGCAGGCAATGGATTGAGAACTATAGCAAAAAGGTGAAGTTCCTCTATACCAAATTAACTAAGGATGGATTATTGAAATGGTCGGAGGATGATGATAAACAATTAGAAACACTAAAAACTGATTTAGTAAATGCCCCAGTTTTGAGCCTGCCAGATGTAAAGAAACCATTTTATCTATTTATCAATGTTGATGAAGGGACCGCATTTGGGGTATTAGCACAAGAATGGGCAGGAAGAAAGAAACCTGTGGGATACTTATCTAAACTCCTGGACCCTGTAAGTAGGGGTTGGCCTACCTGCCTTCAAGTGGTAGTAGCCGCAGCCCTTTTGGTAGAGGAAGCCCATAAAATTACCTTTGGAGGAGAATTGAGGGTATTATCACCTCACAACATCAGGGGAATTTTGCAACAAAAAGCTGACAAATGGATAACAGATGCCCCGGCTCCTAAAATATAAAGGCATCCTAATTTCCTCTCCCAAACTGGAACTCGAGGTAACAAGCGTGCAGAATCCAGCACAGTTTTTGTATGGGGAGCCGAGTGACAAAATAACTCATGATTGTCTTTACAACATTGAGGAGCAAACAAAAATCAGACCAGATTTAGATGAGGAAGAACTTGGAGAAGGAGAAAAGCTATTTGTAGATGGATCATCCCGGGTAGTTGAAGGAAAGAGAAAATCAGCATTTGCAATCATTGATGGGAAAACATTTAGTGTAATAGAATCAGGACCTCTGAGTCCTAGTTGGTCTGCACAGGCTTGTGAACTATATGCTGTATTAAGAGCCTTGCAACTTTTAAAAGGTAAAATTGGAACCATATATACGGATTCAAAATATGCCTTTGGCGTAGTGCATACTTTTGGAAAAATTTGGGAAGAAAGGGGTTTAATAAATTCTCAAGGAAAAGGATTAATACACCAGGAATTAATAATCCAGGTCTTACAAGCATTACGAGGACCAGCGGGAATAGCCGTAGTACATTTAAAAGGACACCAAAAAGGATTAAGCCCATTAGTCAGAGGAAACAATCTTGCTGATCAAGAAGCAAAAAGAGCGGCATTAATGGTGATCCAGACTAAAAGAACTCGGGAGGACTGTATAACTTGTGGAAAGGAATCAGACGAATTCCCATGTTATGAGTGTTGGAAGGATTTTGGAATCGATGCAGTCCCTGAAGACTACCCCTGCTGCCGAGAAGATGATACCCCTCGTGGCTCAAAGCAACCGAGTTGACGAGCGAGGCAGAGGAGTACAAAGCTGTGGAGAACAGAACCCAAAGAGTGGGACTGTACAAAGACACTGGGAGGACTGCCTCAGCGTTAACCAAGGGAATCGCACGAAATGCCCCGGGAGGAGTGATAGCACTGAAAAGGACTGGGTAATTGGAGTGAGTGTTCAAACTAAACTTATTAGCCGGCCGGGTTTCCACCCTTCTCGCCACACTCTAATTTTAATTTTACTAAATCTTGTAGGTGTCTTATTGTTTGCACAGCAAGGGGGGTTGTGTGTTGCTCTGGATGAGGAATGCTGCGTATATGCAGATCACACTGGAGTAGTTAGAGACACCATGACAAAACTACGAGAAGGATTAGAAAAAAGAAAGAAAGAAAGAGAAGCACAGCAAAGTTGGTATGAATCCTGGTTCAATTATTCCCCATGGATGACTACGCTATTGTCTACCATTGCGGGACCTATGCTACTATTAATTTTGGGATTAACATTTGGCCCTTGTATATTGAACAGAGTAATTGAAATTGTAAAGGGCAGACTGGAAGCTGCCCATTTAATGCTTCTCAGGGCTAAATACGAGTCATTAGATCAGGAACCAGCAATAGAAGAAACATTAGCTTTAAGTCACGCTGAACTCCAAAGATTTGATGAACAAAATGGTAAATAAAAAAAAAAAAAAAAAAGAGGGGGGGGGATTGTAATAAATAGAATCATGTTTGTTAATCAAATCAGGCTTTCTTAAAGGCTGGTGAAAACTTACACTGTTTCGACTCTTCACATACTTAAATCGCAGGCATCCAGCGTGCTATCTGGTGCACTTTGACACCTCAAGGCCTAAATCACAGGCATCCGGTGTGCTGTCTGGGGCACTTTGATACCTCAAGGCCTAAATCACAGGCATCTGGTGTGTTTTAACACTTCAAAGGGAAGAGCTAAGTTGTGAGATAAGCTGAAAAGAGTCTCCCCAAGGACACTGATAAAGATGGGGAGCCTTCAGCCCCACCACCATCAGGAGGCGGGACAAGACCGACCCCCTAGCAACACGTCGCTCAGACACAGAATATACCAGGATTGACACATATACGGGAACCAGAAGAGTATATAATCAACTACTTTCGGGAAGTGGCTGTGCGCCGTTGGCGGAGCAAAGACTCCCCGGCCGCCCAGCGCTGTTTTGCTTGCTGCCGCTTGCTTAATAAACTAATTTGATTAATTGGACTGGTTCCTGTCAATTATTGGGCCACAATCTATAACACCGGCCACGAGGAACGTCATCACCTACGGCTGCTGCTCCGAGCCCTACCCTGATGTCACCTACACGCTGCTCCTCCGCCGCCGCGCCTCCTTCTACATAGAATCATAGAATCGCTGAGGTTGGGAGGGACCTTTAAGATCATCAAGTCCAACCTTTAACCTACCCTGACAAAAGCCACTTCTAAACATGTCCCTAAGTGCCCCATCTACCCTTTTTTTTAAACACCTCCTGGGATGGTGAATCCACCACCTCCCTGGGCAGCCTATTCCAATGTTTAAATAACCCTTTCAGTGAAAAAGTGTTTCCTAATATCCAATCTAAACCTCCCCTGACATAACTTGAACCCGTTTCCTCTCATCCTATCACTTGTCACCAGGGAGAAGAGGTCAGCCCCCATCTCTCTCCAACCTCCTTTCAGGGAGTTGCAGAGAGCGAGAAGGTCTCCCCTCAGCCTCCTCTTCTCCAGGCTAAACAACCCCAGCTCCCTCAGTCGTTCTTCATAAGGTTTGTCCTCCAGACCCCTCACCAGCTTTGTAGCCCTTCTCTGGACACGCTCCAACACCTCAATGTCCCTCTTGTAGCGAGGGGCCCAAAACTGAACGCAGTACTCGAGGTGGGGCCTCACCAGTGCCGAGTACAGGGGGATGATCACTTCCCTAGTCCGGCTCACCACGCTATTCCTGATACAGGCTAGGATGCTGTTGGCCTTCTTGGCCACCTGGGCACACTGCTGGCTCCTATTCAACCGGCTGTCAACCAACACCCCCAGGTCCTTTTTTGACGGGCTGCTTTCGAGCCACTCTGCCCCAATCCTGTAGCGCTGCATGGGGTTGTTGTGACCCAAGTGCAGGACCCGGCACTTGGCCTTGTTGAACCTCATACCATTGGTCTCAGCCCATCGGTCCAGCCTGTCCACATCCCTCTGCAGAGCCAACCTCCCCTCAAGCAGATCAACATGCCCGCCCAGCTTAGTGTCATCTGCAAACTTACGGAGGGTGCATTCGATCCCCTCATCCAGATCATTGATAAAGATATTAAAGAGAACCGGCCCCAGCACTGAGCCCTGGGGGACACCACTTGTGACCGGACACCAACTGGATTTAACTCCATTTACCACCACTCTCTGGGCACGGCCATCCAGCCAGTTTTTTACCCAGCGAAGAGTACACCTGTCCAGGCCATGAGCAGCCAGTTTCTCCAGGAGAATGCTGTGGGAAACGGTGTCAAAAGCTTTGCAAAAATCCAAGTAGATAACATCCACAGCTTTTCCCTCATCCACTAAGTGGGTCACCTTATCGTAGAAGGATATTAGGTTTGATAGGCATGACCTGCCCTTCACAAACCCATGCTGACTGGGCCTGATCACCCTGTTCTCCTGCATGTGCCGTGTAATGGCACTGAGGAGGATCTGTTCCATGACCTTCCCAGGCACCGAGGTCAGACTGACTGGCCTGTAGTTCCCCGGATCCTCCTTCCGACCCTTCTTGTGGATGGGTGTCACATTTGCTAACCTCCAGTCAGCTGGGACCTCCCCGGTTGTCCAGGACTGCTCATAAATGATGCAAAGTGGCCTGGCGAGCACTTCCGCCAGCTCTTTCAATACCCTTGGGTGGATCCCATCCAGCCCCATAGATTTGTGCAGCTCCAGGTGCTGAAGCAGGTCCCTCACCGTTTCCCTTTGGATTACAGGGGCTTCATTCTGCTCCCCATCCCTGTCTTCTAGCTCAGGGGTCTGGGTACTCAGGGAACAACTGGTCCTACTGCTGAAGACTGAGGCAAAGACTGCATTAAGTACCTCAGCCTTTTCCTCATCCTTGGTCACTATGTTCACATCTTCAGCCTGCTCCTGCCCTGCATCATGGTCTCCTTCCTGGCACCCCTTGGCTTCTACCTGCCAGCCGACTCCGGGGAGAAGGTCTCACTGGGGGTGACAGTGCTGCTGGCCCTCACCGTCTTCCAGCTGCTGGTGGCGGAGAGCATGCAGCCCTCGGAGAGCGTCCCGCTCATCGGTGAGCCTTGATGGCACCCAGGACCCTCCCATGGGACCAGGGCGTCTGCACCGGGGTGGTGGGCACCCCCCCATGCCAGGGGGGGTTTCGATGGTGGGAGGTGGGCAGGGGTCTCTCCCCACCCTGCCGCGGCATCACCACCCATTACCCACACAGGGAAGTACTACATCGCCACCATGACCATGATCACGGCCTCCACCGCGCTGACCATCTTCATCATGAACGTCCACCACTGCGGCCCGGGGCCCCGGCCCATGCCCCCCTGGGCCAGGTGGCTCATCCTCCACCACATGGCCCGGCTCTGCTGTGTCTACGAGGTGGGCGAGAGCTGCAAGAGCCCCCAGTGAGTGCTGGGCAGGTGGGCGGGCAGGGAGGACACTGGGGGGCCGGGGGAGAGCCCCATGGAGGGGCAGGTGGGTGCCGAGGCAGGGGGCTGTCCCCGGGACCGCTGCCTGTGCCACCACGATGGCCTGCTGAGGAACGTGGGCTACGTCGCCGGCTGCTTCCGGCATAACCAAGCCTCCCAGTGCCGGACCGGCGAGTGGAAGAAGGTGGCCAAGGTGATGGACCGCTTCTTCACGTGGGTCTTCTTCCTCATGGTCTTCCTCATGAGTGTGCTGGTCCTGGGCAATGCTGCGTGATGGCCCCGTGGACTCACTGCCCCCAGGGACAGTGGTGGCCACCGGTGGCCCATGAGGGTGGCTCGTCCTGAGCCCCCCTTGGCCCTTCGTGGACCTGCAGGGTGGAAGATCCACCAGCGCCAGGGAAGAGGAGCCTGAGAGCGGGAACCTGACTCGGCTGGGGCTGCCCCAGCTGCAGGGTTGAGGGGTCACGGCCCCCCGAGCAGTTGTCTGGGTGGTGACATATAGATATAGAACCACAGAATGGTTTGGGTGGGAAGGGACCTTAAAGATCATCTCATTCCACACCCCTGCCCTGGGCAGGGACACCTCCCACCAGCCCAGCTTGCTCCAAGCCCCGGCCAACCTGGCCTTGAACCCCTCCAGGGATGGGGCAGCCACAGCTTCTCTGGGCAACCTGGGCCAGGGGCTCACTGCCCTCACAGCCAAGAATTTCTGCCTCAGATCTCAGCTCAATCTCCCCTCTTGCAGTGGAAACCCCTTCCCCCTCGTCCCATGGCTCCCCTCCCTCATCCAGAGTCCCTCCCCAGCTCTGAGGCTCTGAGGCTGGACAGGCAGGGGTGGCATGGCATGTGGGAGAACAGGGGCAGGTACCTAGAGAACTTCTCGCCTCCAATGCTCTGGGACTTCACCCCTGAACAATTACAGGACCCTGAGAGAGGAGTAGAATATCTGCAGGGGAAATACTGGGGCTCTTCTAGAGAGGCACAACTCACCGCACTGTGCTGGGCCCTGGCCACTGTCTACCAGGCACTGCTCAGTGTTATGCAGCACCCTCAGGGGAAAGAGATGGAGACCAGACCGACAGACACTGCGGCTACTGCAAGCCCTGTGGCAGACACTGCCGCTGAACCAGGGAACCAACCCGTGCCAGTATCAGTTGCCCCCATACAGAAGAAGTACACGAAGAAATCAGTTCGCTTAGTAAGACATGATGATGAACCAGGGCCATCATGAGAAAAGGAGGAAGGGGCAGAACCAGAGATAATTACCTGATCCCTATCCTTGAGTGAGCCGTGGGATATGCGAGAAGATTTTAGCCCACTTTCAGGCGAGCACATTGTCACCTGGCTGCTTCGGTGTTGGGATAACGGGGCCAGTAGCCTGGAATTAGAGGGTAGGGAAGCCAGGCAGCTGGGATCCCTGTCTAGGGAAGGCGGCATTGACAAGGCAATTGGAAAGAAGACCCAAGCCCTCAGCCTCTGGCAATGACTCCTGTCAGGCGTGAGGGAGAGGTACCCCTTCAGTGAAGATGTTGTATGTCAGCCAAGCAAGAGGACTACCATGGAAAGAGGTATCCAGTACCTGAGAGAATTAGCCGTGCGGGAGATGATTTATTATGACTCGGACAATGCAGACTTACCCACAGACCCTGATGAGGTGCAATGCACAAGGCCCATGTGGCGGAAGTTTGTACGAAGCGCACCGTCGTCATATGCCAACTCCCTGGCAGTAACGGAATGGAAAGGCGAAGAGGGACCAACGGTGGATGAGGTGGCTGGCCGGCTCCGGCGATATGAAGAAAGTCTCTCTTCCCGCCTTGTCCCAGCTGTGGAGAAACTGTCCCGAAAGGTCCAGCAACTTGAAGAGAATATGTCCTACTCCCCACCTATACGGGCCAGCATCTCAGGTACACACCACGAGGCACCCTGTGGTTCTTCTACCTGCGTGACCACGGGGAGGACATGAGGAAGTGGGATGGGCAACCTACTTGGATCCTGCGGACACGGGTACAGGAGTTGCAAGGAAGGACAACCACAAAAGGGGATCCCTCCAGGAAAAGTGCCGCCCCACTTTCCAGCGGGCAGTTCCCCAGACAGAGCAGAAGGCCTGATCTTGCTTCTGATCCTCTTGAAGGAACTTCCAAGTCATTTCTGCAAGAAGTGAGTGAGTAATGGATACTATGACTGGTATTAGAGGGGCCCTGCCTCCGGCCAGGTGGAAGAAAGGGACAACCGGGTTTATTGGACGGTGTGGGCTCGATGGCCTGGCACATCAGACCCTCAGGAGTATAAGGCTCTAGTGGACACAGGTGCACAGTGCACTCTAATACCGTCAAGCTATAGAGGGTCAGAACCCATTTGTATTTCTGGGGTCACAGGGGGATCCCAAGAGTTGACTGTACTGGAGGCGGAAGTAAGCCTAACTGGGAATCATAGAATCAGAGACTCTTCATGGCTGGAAAGGACCTTTGAGATCATCGACTCCAACCATACACACACACAAAAACCCCCTACAATCTCTGTCACTAGAGCATGCCCTGAAGTGCCAAATCTAGGCGTTTCTTAAACACCTCTAGGGATGGTGACTCAACCACCTCCCTGGGCAGGTCATTCCAGTGCCTGACCACTCTTTCAGTGAAGTAATTCTTCCTACTATCTAATCTAAACCTCCCCTGCCGCAGCTTCAGACCATTTCCTCTGGTCCTGTCATTATTCACCTGGGAGAAGAGGCCAACACCCACCTCTCTCCAACCTCCTTTCAGGGACTTGTGGAGGGCAATGAGGTCTCCCCTCAGCCTCCTCTTCTCCAAGCTAAACATGCCCAGCTCCCTCAGCCTCTCCTCATAGGACTTGGTCTCCAGACCCCTCACCAGCCTGGTAGCTCTCCTCTGGACACGCTCCAGCACTTCAAGGTCCCTCTTGTACAGAGGGGCCCAGAACTGAACACAGCACTTGAGGTGAGGCCTCACCAGTGCCGAGTACAGAGGCACGATCACTTCCCTACTCCTGCTGGCCACGCTATTCCTCATACAAGCCAGAATGCTGTTGGCCTTCTTGGCCACCTGGGCACACTGCTGGCTCATGGTAAGCTGGTCGGCCACCAGCACCCCCAGGTCCTTTTCTGCGGGGCAGCTTTCCAGCCACTCTTCCCCAAGCCCCTAGCGTTGCTTGGGGTTGTTGTGACCGAAATGCAGGACCCGGCCCTTGGTCTTATTAAACCTCATCCAATTGGCCTTGGCCCATCCATCCAGCCTGTCCAGGGCCCTCTGGAGAGCCTTCCTTCCCTCAAGCAGATCAACACTCCCACCTAGCTTGGTGTCATCTGCAAACCTACTGAGGGTGCACTCAATCCCCTCATCCAGATCATTGATAAAGATTTTAAACAAAACTGGCCCCAAAACTGAGCCCTGAGGGACACCACTGGTGACCGGCCGCCAAGAGGATTTCACCCCACTAATCACAACTCTCTGGGCACGGCCATCCAGCCAGTTTTTAACCCAGCAAAGAGTACACTTGTCTATGCCACGATTCACCAGCTTCTCCAGGAGAATGCTGTGGGGGACGGTATCAAAGGCCTTACCAAAGTCCAGAGAGACAACGTCCACAGCCTTCCCCGCATCCAGGAGGCGGCTCACATGGTCATGGGGATCTGACTGTGGGTGAGACAAGCCAATGAATCAATTTGTGTGATGTTAATTGCTAAATAGCCCTGCCACTCTATGTCATCATTATTAGAATTGCTAGATGCCATACCAATGGGACTCCAGTAAGAATCACCCAAAACAATGGCAGATGGACTTTGATGAACGTGAGTAAAGCGCAGCGGTGATGGGATCACACCTGATCTCAGCAACTGGTGCCCAGCAACTTCCTCAAGATTGACATCTTCAACCTGCGGAACCTGGGCAGGGTCCGCACCAGCTACACCAGCGGCGAGCTCTGGATACAGCATGCAGGAGTCCAGCACCACACACCATCTCCCCTGCCCTGAGAGACTGCTCTGACAGAGGGAGCCCAAAGCCATGGGTTAAATGAACTCAACCTCAACGGACATTGTCGAGGGATGGCCCAGAGACTAAGGGTCGGTCTCTTCTCTCAAGGAACAGGCGACAGGACAAGAGGAAACGGCCTCAAGTTGCACCAGGGGAGGTTTAGGATGGATATTAGGAAAAACGTTTTCACCAACAGGGCTGTCATTGGAAGAGGCTGCCCAGGGCAGTGGTGGAGTCACCATCCCGGGAGGGATTTACAAGCCGGGCAGACGTGGTGCTGAGGGACATGGGATAGCGGTGGTTTTTGTCAGTGTTGGGTTGATGGTTGGACTTGATGATCTGAAAGGTCCCTTCCAACCTCGACCATTCTATGATAGCTGTATGTCTATAGATGTGTGTATATATCAAAGACAGGGAAAAGCGGTGGTAATTCATTGGAAAGTGTAAGATCTGGTCATGACGTTGAAGGTATAGAACAAAGGGTGGATAACGCCCGGTTCTGGCAGGAATAGGGTCAATTTTCCCAAGGAGCTGGCACGGGACACAGGTATTCCATACCATCACCATGCGAGCCATGCCCAGTCTATAGCCGGGAGCTGGCTGGAAAAGGGAGCAGGAGATCCCCGCTGGGGGGTGGGCTGGGGGCTTCCCGGCTCCGGTCGGTGAGCAGCGGTACATTAATGGTGTTCTGTACATTCCTCTAACAGCGTTATTGTTGTGGTTTTCCGCTTTCCTTCTCTGTTCTGTTAAACTGCCTTGATCTCAACCCACGAGTTTTGCCTTTTTCTTCCCATTCTACCCCTCTCCCGTGGCGGGGGGGAAGCGAGCGAGTGGCCACCTGGTTCTTTGTTGGTGGCTGAAGTTAAACCAGGACATCACCCCACGTCTCAGTTTCCCTCTTTGTAAAATGGAAACAGCGCGCTGGGCTTCATTGGTAAGGTGTTTGAAGCTCTACAATGAGAGGTGCTGAAGAAAGAGGGGGCCTTATTTTTCCTAGAGATGCCCGTAAGGGTGGAAAAGGGCTTGCTGCTTCCTTTGGTTCTGGCGAGGAAAAACAAAGCAAGGGCAAGAAGAAATGATGCTGGAGATGTAGGAGGCCCGTTCCCAAGTCCAACATTTTAACGCGTGGAGCGCAACCTTGTCCCTTGCCTCTGTCTTGCTGTAAAGGTCTCTCTCGTTCAGAGGCACTGCTGTTGAGATTCAAATCCCTTCCTAGAGCCCTCCAAAGGATGCATTCATTGCTTGCAGAGGGCACCGGGTGTTCTTCTCGCTTCCTCTGGTTTATACCATTGGGTAGACGACAGCAAAATAATTAATCTCTGAGTCAATCAGGTATTTGAACCTCCTGTAAATAGTGTGCAAGAGCTGAGCAAGGCGTTCGACACGGTCTCCCACAGCATCCTCATAGGGAAGCTTAGGAGGTGTGGGTTAAATGAATGGACATAGATATGGTGGACAGATAACTGGTTAAAAGACAGAGCTCAGAGGGTCATGACTAGGGGCAAAGAGTCTAGCTGGAGGTCAGTGACGAGTGGTGTTCCCCAGGGGTCAGTACTGGGTCCAGTCCTCTTCAATATATTCATCAATGACCTGGACGAAGGGATAGAGTGCACCCTCGGCAAGTTTGCTGATGACACAAAGCTGGGGGGGGTGGGTGGCTGACACACCAGAAGGCTGTGCCGCCATACAGAGAGACCCGGAGAGGTTGGAGAGTTGGGCAGAGAGGAACCTTATGAAATTCAATAAGGGCAAGCGTAGGGTGCGGCACCTGGGGAGGAATAACCCCCGGCACCAGTCCAGGTTGGGGGCTGACCTGCTGGAGAGCAACTCTGTGGAAAGAGACCTGGGAGTCCTGGTGGGCAACAGGATGACCATGAGCCAGCAATGTGCCCTTGTGGCCAAGGAGGCCAATGGCATCTTGGGGGGCATCAAGAAGAGTGTGGCCAGCAGGTGGAGGGAGGTCATCCTCCCCCTCTGCTCGGCCCTGGGGAGGCTGCGTCTGGAGTACTGGGTCCAGTTCTGGGCTCCCCAGTTCCAGAAGGACAGGGAACTGCTGGAGAGGGGACAGCAAAGGGCTACCAGGATGATGAGGGGACTGGAACACCTCTCTGATGAAGAAAGGCTGAGGGACTTGGGTCTCTTTGGTCTGGAAAAAAGACGACTGAGGGGGGATCTTATCAGCGCTTAGAAATACTGAAAGGGGGGGTGTCAGGAGGATGGGGCCGGGCTCTTTTCAGTGGTGCCCAGTGACAGGACAAGAGGTAACAGGCACAAACTTGACCATAGGAAGTTCCACCTAAACATGATGAGGAACTTCTTTCCTGTGAGGGTGGCAGAGCCCTGGCACAGGCTGCCCAGAGAGGTGGTGGAGTCTCCGTCTCTGGAGACATTCCAAACCCACCTGGACGCGTTCCTGTGCCACCTGCTCCGGGTGACCCTGCTCTGGCAGGGGGTTGGACTGGAGGGTCTCCAGAGGTCCCTTCCAACCCCTGCCATTCTGTGATTCTGTGGGCCTCTTCACTAGGCTCTTATCAGGCTGTGTAAATCCCGACCTGTACGAATGAATGTCGGTCGTGTCTCTCACATACACGGAGCGTGCTCAGCCCATTACATTTCATGACAACAAGAAGCCTCTGTGACTAATGAGGAACCCAGAGAAGCCAAATGCCTTGGCTTGGAGTAAAATCTTGAGGTGTGACTGTTTTCACTCCAAACTGACGGAAAACACCATCTCCTGCTGAAGAATCTCTGGGGAGAGCCAGGTTCCTTTTACCCCCAGAAGCGAGGCACCCCTGGGAGCTGCACACATCGGGGAGGATCCACTGAATTCCGCATCTGGCATGCAAAGCAGCATGACAGCATGGTGTACACCAGCCACAGTCGTGGTCTGGCCCAGTTCAACACAGCATCCCTAAAGAGTGAGATGTGCTTCCATCTTTTTGCAGTTTAGTGGGATTCAACCCCCCGGCCTCGACTTAAGCGTAGACGTAAGCGCCGGGGCTGGCAGGTGACTCAGAATCCCCAGCTTGAACTAGAGGAGACAGAGGGACCCCCAGCCTAGGAAGGACTCGTGGAACTGCTGGGGCTTGTTGTTCAGCCTCTGCAGCATTCTGTACCTGGCTGAGGAGGTTGGAAAGCCCCGTTTCTGCGAGTGGTTCTCAGGCTCGTTACAATGCTAAAACGTAATCTAGGGAAGGTAGTTATGTTAGCATTTCCGTAAGCGCCCTTTCTCTGGGCCTGGGGACCTCACCTTTCTCTGGCTATTGGAGAGAGGAAGGGAATGGGAGTTTTGAAGCACAAAGTCTTACCTTTAGAGTAGCCAAACTGCATTTCCTTTCTGCCCGGTTTTGGAGCAGCCTCTCCACAGGGGTGACACTTAGAAAGGCCCACACTTCCAGAAAGAACAGCCGTTGGCATGACAAGGTGAGCTGTAGCAGCTCATTGTCCAGCAGCTCATGGTCATTGTTCCACTGAAGTGTTAATTCCTTCAAAAAAGAACAAATGTTGTTAGTGCTACTCAACAGAACTGGTGAGCGCAGTAACTAGAATTCAATAAACAAGTTTCCCAATACTACCAACAGAAGGGACTGGCAGCAGATCAATTTTGTCCCTTGACAGGAGCAGAGAATCAGTTTTGGGTAACAACAACAGTAGATGCTACGGTAATCCCAACTCTCCCGTGGAGATGGGGGGGGCCCTCGTGCATTACACCCCACCCAGAGAGATAGACAACTCCTGTTACCGTTAGAAGATGCTGCACCCTCAGCTCATGCCATGATCTTACTTGACATATTGGAAATTATCCCCGGTACGAGAGTAGATCCAAAGACAATTTCTAGAAAGCTTTGCAGATCCCGGCTGTTCCTTGGAAGCTCTGCAGCGCAACAGAACCTAAAGAGCGCTGTCAGCAACCATCAGGCCGTGTGCTTCCCTCAGGCGTGCAAAGACCTGATGCTCATTGACGCGGGTCAAGGTTGTCGCACACCTTTGGTGGCACATCCTGCGTGACACCACAGGGCTCTGACATGGGCACCACTTAATTTACATCCGCTCTAGACGTTTGTGTGTTGCCAAAAGGGAGCAGAACCACGAGTGCAGGCTGACGCAGGCTACAGCTCCACAAGCAAACAGGGTACAGACTCCTCTCCTCATAAGCACATTTCCCTGCAAAAGGGTGGGGTTCAGAAACATCGGAAAGGATAAGCAAGTTACCAGTTACTAAACGTGAACATGTCTAAGTAGAAGAAGCCTAAAGCGGTTTCACAAAACTGAGGTTTTCCTGCCTGTAAAACTCTTTTTGCTCACAGCTGACATCCCAGCACCAGTATTTTGGGTGTTTCAGCTTTTTATGAGGGCAACCTGACATCAGCCTGACAGTGAAGACTGGCATAACGGGCATCGCAACTGGACAAGGACAACGACCTCAACCAGGCTAGAGTGGAACACCGCAGTGGCTCGCTTATGAAAATGACCCTCTGGCCATAACACTGAAGTGGTCAGGAATTCCTCCTGCTGAGCGCTGCTATGCAGAAGGCCTGGAGGATCACTTTGCTTAGCTTTGTGATACCGCGGTGAGATGTCACTCTGGGTTCCCGTACCTGCAGAACACGCCAGGAGGCTGGGAGGAGGTTGGTGAGGGTGCGTCTCATTCTCCAGCCTGGGTCTCTGAAACTGTAGCTCCGCAGACTCTTATGCTGCTGACTGGCATCTCCGCTGGCAGGATCCTGGCTAGGTGATCGTGCTTCATGACTCTTTCAAAGAAGAGGTTCACGCTGAGTTTTGGGGCTCTCTTGGTCAATTGGCCCACAACGTTCCTCTGAGCACTTGCCCATGAGGGTCGTGGATATGACATTGGATATTCAAGGTGCACAGGGAATGAGCGCTGTGCTCCCGCAGGGTGTTCAGCAGCTCGTCAGAGATGCAGTTGTAATTGAAAGTCAGGATGACCAGGCTGTGGAACTTGGCCATAGTTTGGTGGAACAAGGCACTGCTGAAGACAGGAAGGTGGAGGCTGAAAAAATTCTCGACACCGATTTCAGACAGAGAGCTTTCATTTGTCAAGCAGCTGAGAGAACGCAGAAGTTCACAGCCTTCTTCCAAGGTTACTCTGGCTCCTTTTAAGTTGAGAGAATCAAGCCGTTAGCTCATTCTTTTCAGGAAGGTAGAGAAGTTCTTGAGAAACTGAGCCCTCATCACATTTTCACGGATCAAGTGGTCTAATCCCAGGTACCCGATGCTCAGGGACACCAGGCGACTGTTACACTCGCCCAAGCATGAAAGAAGACCTCTCATAGTCACGTGACATTTTGGGGTAAAGCCAGTATTGCAAGGATTCCATAAGTTGATCTCAAGTCGCTCCAGCTACTTGCCAAATTTCCTGAGGCACCTGTGGAATGTGGATAATGAGGTGAAGTCTCTGTGCTCAAAGAGCAATTAAGACTGGCTTTGCTATCTCTTGTGCAACCCAGGGGAGTGAAGGCTTGTCTGGCTATCACAGGCTACATAAATGACGGGGTAGTCTTGGGGAGCCAGGACAGCCCTGCTTTTCATCAGCAGAGACAGTAAAATCAAGAGACCTCGTGTAGCTCTTTGTTTCCTTGAGAGGCTGCCATGTCTGGTAATTGACCTTTGCCTCCTTACCTGTGAAATGCATATTAAAGTTGACGCCCCTGTATATGCTAATGAAGCTTTTAGAGATCATGCTAAACATATATGACTACAGCACTCGTCTCTCCACCCCAATCATACTACACGTCACCTAGGGGAGGGAAACCTTGTAAGTTTGGGGATAAAAGGATGGAGAAAATGACTGTTAAATTGGGAGAGAAGAAACTTGATACGTGACGGACCAGTCGACGGGCTGTGTTCTCTCCCTCCGCCCCAGGCAGGGACGCCTTTCTGGGTAAGCGCTGCGCCTTTCACCCTCTGGTGAATGTTACCCCGGGTTGTTGTACTGTCGTTATTTTTGCTAGCAATATTAACCTTAAGTAATTAGCGCTATTGTAGTCAGTGAATTTATCAACGGCAATCTCGAATCTGCAACTGTCGCTCTCAATAAAGTAACTAATTTTGATTATTTGTGAATCTGATTCAGTGAAAGTCCTGTGGTGGGACTCTGATAGTAAATCAGTGAAAGTCCTGGGACTCTGACAGACAAATATGGAAACTACAGTCCTTTTAACGCGACAGGCACCACAGTGCACTTTGCAACTCCAGTGTGTCCTCCCTTGAGGGTTGGCCGTTGAAGGTGCTGGTTCTGCTTTTCCAGAGGGATCCCGAGTGCAGGGCCCAATTCCATTTTTTACAGACCAAGGCAGCGTTAGATCTGTCCCTGTCGTCTGACCAATGGAAGACACGTCTCAGACAGACATCAGGTAGGTGAGTCCAGGGGCTCTGCTCAGCTTCGCTGTCATCTTCCATTGAGAGTTTTTCACTTCTCTTCTGGGTGTTGAGCCAAACCTAGACGAAGAAAGGTGTGGGTAGATTTCTTGCCATTCCCAACAGCATAGGCTTCCAAGCAAACGCATGAAAGTTTGCTTCTTCAATGGCCTGGGGGGCACAGGGAGTTGGGAGGGGACAGAGCCAGGACAGCTGACCCCGACTGAGCAAAGGGACATTCTGTGCCATTTGACGTCACGCTCAGTATATAAAGCTGGGGAAAGAAGAAGGAAGGGCTGATGTTCAGAGTGATGGCATTTGTCTTCCCAAGTCACCGTCACGCTGCCGGAGCCCGGCTTTCCTGGAGACGGCTGAACCCCCGCCTGCAATGGGAAGCAGCCAACGGGTTCCTTGTTTGGCTTTGCTTGTGCGCGCGGCTTTTGCTTTGCGTATTAAACTGCCTTTCTCTCACGCCACGACTTTCCTCCCTTTCCCACTTCCCATTGTAAGAAAGGCAGGTCTTGCTTTCGCAGAGGAGAAAAGCCGTTTCCATCTGTCCTGGTTCCGGTGGGGATAGGGTTAACTTTTCCTGGTATTCCATGCCATGTGAGCCACGCCCACCTTGAGCTGCCGGGGGAGGGGGCAGGAAGTTGCTGCTTAAAAGCGGGCTGGGGCGGCCCGGGTCCGGCCGGCGAGCGGCGAGCGGCGGGGGAGCGGAGGTTCCATAATCGCGTTTGTATATTCCCCTATCCGTGTTGTTGTTGTTGTTGTTGTTGTTTGCCTGTTCCCTTTGCTGTTCTATTAAACTGCCTTTGTCTCAACCCAAGAGTCTTGCCTTTTCTTACGATTCTTCCTGTGTTTGGAAGGCACGAGCGAGCGGCACGTGGTTCTTTGTTGCCGTCTGAGGCTAAACCACGACAGTCCTTTTTGGCGCCCAACGTGGGGCTCGAAGGGTTGAGATAACGACAGAATCCAACTAGAACGTGGAAAAAACGGTTTTGGTTTTTTTTTTGTATGCATTTATTTTATTAGGTAAATAGTCACTGGTCATCATGTTGCTTGGTTTGTTCTCATGGCTGTGTTACATAAATTCCTATATGGCTTATGTACTCCCTGCGATGCTGTTTACCATGTCTGGAACAGGGATGAGGATTATCATTCTGCTGTCCTGTGCGATATCTGTTTATGATATGATAACATCACTGTTCAGACGGCTATTTTGGGGTGTTTATGTGGTTTTGCTGTCCTGTCCGTACATTGGACACCGTCTCTCAGAATTTGTTAATAATTTCCCCAGCCCTTTTGCCTCCCTTTTCTCCTTCGGGTCAGGTATGACAGCTTTTGAGAATTTTGAATATCCTTGGGATACTCAAACTAGCGTGTTCCTAGTGCTATGTCTCCTGAATACGTTCCAGGTCTTGTTTAGGGTTAAGCGACTAGTTAAGACTACCACCCGGAGATCTGCTCCGAGGCTGGATAGTCAGGGGTGGCATGGCATGTGGGAGAGCATGGGCAGGTACCTAGAGAACTACTCACCTCCAATGGTCTGGGACTTTACCCCTGAACAATTACAGGACCCTGATAAAGTGGTAGAATATTTGAAGGGAAAATGCTGTGGCTATTCTAGAGAGGCACAACTCACCGCGCTGTGCTGGGCCCTGGCCAGTATCTACCAGGCACTGCTCAGAATTATGCAGCACCCTCAAGGGGAAGAGATGGAAACCAGACCTGCAGCCCCTGCTGCAGCCCCTGCGGCGGCCCCTGCTGCGGCTGCTGCAGCCCCTGCTGCAGCCCCTGCGGCGGCCCCTGCTGCGGCTGCTGCAGCCCCTGCTGCAGCCCCTGCGGCGGCCCCTGCTGCGGCTGCTGCAGCCCCTGCGGCGGCCCCTGCGGCTGCTGCAATCCTTGCGACGGACACTGCGGCTACTGCAATCCTTGCGACAGACACTGCGGCTACTGCAACCCCCGTGATAGCCACTGCCACTGAACCAGGGAACCAACCCATGCCAGTATCAGTTGCCCCCATACAGAAGAAGAAGTACACAAAGAAATCAGTTCGCTTAGTAAGAGATGATGATGAACCAGGGCCATCACGAGAGCAGGAGGAAGAGGCAGAACCAGAGATAATTACCCGATCCCTATCCTTGAGTGAGCTGCGGGATATGCGAAAAGATTTTAGCCCACTTTCAGGCGAGCACATTGTCACCTGGCTGCTCCGGTGCTGGGATAATGGGGCCAGTAGCCTGGAATTAGAGGGTAGGGAAGCCAGGCAGCTGGGATCCCTGTCTAGGGAAGGCGGCATTGACAAGGCGATCAGGAAAAAGACCCAAGCCCTCAGCCTCTGGAAACGACTCCTGTTAGGCGTGAGGGAGAGGTACCCCTTCAGCGAGGATGTTGTATGTCAGCCAAGCAAGTGGACTACCATGGAAAGAGGTATCCAGTACCTGAGAGAATTAGCCGTGCGGGAAATGATTTATTATGACTTGGACAATGCAGACTTACCCACAGACCCTGATGAGGTGCGATGCACAAGGCCCATATGGCGGAAGTTTGTACGGAGCGCACCATCGTCATATGCCAACTCCCTGGCAGTAATGGAATGGAAAGGTGAAGAGGGACCAACGGTGGATGAGGTAGCTGGCCGGCTCCGGCGATATGAAGAAAGTCTCTCTTCCCCCCTTGTCTCAGCTGTGGAGAAACTGTCGCGGAAGGTCCAGCAACTTGAAGAGAATATGTCCTACTCCCCACCTGCACGGGCCAGCATCTCAGCTATTAGAAGCAGGCACTTCCCCACTCAAGAGAGAGAGTACGGAGGGTACACACCACGAGGCACCCTGTGGTTCTACCTGCGGGACCACGGAGAGGACATGAGGAAGTGGGATGGACAACCTACTTCGATCCTGCGGACACGGGTACAGGAGTTGCAAGGAAGGACAACCACAAAAGGGGATCCCTCCAGGAAAAGTGCCGCCCCAGTTTCCAGTGGGCCGTTCCCCAGACAAAGCAGAAGGCCTGATCTTGCTTCTGATCCTCTTGAAGGAACTTCCAAGTCATTTCTGCAAGAAGTGAGTAATGGATACTATGACCAGTATTAGGGGGGCCCTGCCTCCGGCCAGGTGGAGGAAAGGGACAACCGGGTTTATTGGACGGTGTGGATTCGATGTCCTGGCACATCAGACCCACAGGAGTATAAGGCTCTAGTGGACACGGGTGCGCAGTGTACTTTAATACCATCAAGCTATAGAGGGGCAGAACCCATTTGTATTTCTGGGGTGACAGGGGGATCCCAAGAGTTGACTGTACTGGAGGCAGAAGTGAGCCTAACTGGGAATGAGTGGCAAAAGCATCCCATTGTGACTGGCCCAGAGGCTCCATGCATCCTTGGTATAGATTACCTCAGGAGAGGGTATTTTAAGGACCCAAAAGGGTACCGCTGGGCCTTTGGCATAGCTGCTTTGGAGACAGAGGAAGTTAAACAGTTGTCTGCCTTGCCTGGTCTCTCGGAGGATTCTTCTGTTGTGGGGTTGTTGAGGGTCAAAGAACAACAGGTGCCGATTGCTACCACAACGGTGCATCGGCGGCAGTATCGCACTAACCGAGACTCTCTGATTCCCATCCATGAGCTGATTCGTCAACTAGAGGTTCAAGGAGTGATCAGCAAGACTCGCTCACCCTTTAACAGTCCCATATGGCCGGTGCGAAAATCTAATGGAGAGTGGAGCCTAACTGTAGACTATCGTGGTCTGAATGAAGTCACGCCACCGCTGAGTGCTGCTGTGCCGGACATGCTAGAACTCCAGTACGAACTGGAGTCCAAGGCAGCCAAGTGGTATGCCACGATTGATATAGCGAATGCATTCTTCTCAATCCCTTTGGCAGCAGAGTGCAGGCCACAGTTTGCCTTCACTTGGAGGGGCATCCAATACACCTGGAATCGACTGCCGCAGGGGTGGAAACACAGCCCCACCATTTGCCATGGACTGATCCAGACTGCACTGGAACAGGGTGAAGCTCCAGAACATCTGCAGTACATTGATGACATCATTGTATGGGGAAACACAGCAGAAGAAGTTTTTGAGAAAGGGAGTAAAATAGTCCAAATCCTTCTGAACGCTGGTTTTGCTATAAAGCGAAGTAAGGTCAAGGGACCTGCGCAGGAGATCCAGTTTTTAGGAATAAAATGGCAAGATGGACGCCGTCAGATTCCAATGGATGTGATCAACAAAATAGCAGCTATGTCTCCACCAACTAGTAAAAAGGAAACACAGGCTTTCTTAGGTATTGTGGGTTTTTGGAGAATGCATATCCCAGACTACAGTCAAATTGTAAGCCCTCTGTATCAAGTAACCCGGAAGAAGAATGATTTTAAATGGGGTCCTGAGCAACGACAAGCTTTTGAACAAATCAAACAGGAAATAGTCCATGCAGTGGCCCTGGGGCCAGTCCGGGCAGGACAAGATGTTAAAAATGTGCTCTACACCGCAGCCGGGGAGAACGGCCCTACCTGGAGCCTCTGGCAGAAAGCACCAGGGGAGACTCGAGGTCGACCCCTAGGGTTTTGGAGTCGTGGATACAGAGGATCCGAAGCCCGCTACACTCCAACAGAAAAAGAGATATTGGCAGCATATGAAGGGGTTCGAGCTGCTTCGGAAGTAGTTGGTACAGAAGCACAGCTCCTCTTAGCACCTCGACTGCCGGTGCTGGGTTGGATGTTCAAAGAAAGGGTCCCCACCACACATCATGCAACCGATGCTACATGGAGTAAGTGGATTGCACTGATCACGCAGCGAACTCGAATGGGAAACCCCAGTCGCCCAGGAATTCTGGAAGTGATCATGGACTGGCCAGAAGGCAAGGATTTCGGAATGTCACCAGAGGAGGAGGTGACGCGTGCAGAAGAGGCCCCACCATATAATAAACTGCCAGAAAATGAGAAGAAATATGCCCTGTTCACTGATGGGTCCTGCCGTATTGTGGGAAAGCATCGAAAGTGGAAGGCTGCTGTGTGGAGTCCTACACGACGGGTTGCAGAAGCCAGTGAGGGACAGGGTGAATCGAGCCAGTTTGCAGAGGTGAAGGCTATTCAGCTGGCTTTGGACATTGCTGAGCGAGAAAAATGGCCAGTACTTTATCTCTACACTGACTCATGGATGGTGGCAAATGCTCTGTGGGGGTGGTTACAGCAGTGGAAGCAGGGCAACTGGCAGCGCAGAGGCAAACCCATCTGGGCTGCTGACCTATGGCAAGATATTGCTGCCCAGATAGAGAATCTGGTTGTGAAAGTACGCCATGTAGATGCCCACGTACCGAAGAATCGGGCCACGGAGGAACATCAGAACAACCAGCAGGTGGATCGGGCCGCTAGGATTGAAGTGGCTCAGGTGGATCTGGACTGGCAACATAAGGGTGAACTATTCATAGCTCGGTGGGCCCATGACTCCTCAGGCCATCAAGGGAGAGATGCGACATATAGATGGGCTCGTGACCGAGGGGTGGACTTGACCATGGACACTATTGCACAGGTCATCCATGAATGTGAGACATGCGCTGCAATCAAACAAGCCAAGCGTTTGAAGCCTCTTTGGTATGGAGGGCGATGGCTGAAATACAAATATGGGGAGGCCTGGCAGATTGATTATATCACACTGCCACAAACCCGTCAAGGCAAGCGCTATGTGCTCACAATGGTGGAAGCAACCACTGGATGGCTGGAAACATACCCTGTGCCCCATGCCACTGCCCGGAACACTATCCTGGGCCTTGAAAAGCAAGTCCTGTGGCGACATGGTACCCCAGAGAGAATTGAGTCGGACAACGGGACTCATTTCCGAAACAGCCTCATAGACACCTGGGCCAAAGAGCATGGTATCGAGTGGGTGTATCACATCCCCTATCACGCCCCAGCCTCTGGGAAGATAGAACGATACAATGGACTGTTAAAAACTACACTGAGAGCAATGGGTGGTGGGACTTTCAAACACTGGGATACGCATTTAGCAAAAGCTACCTGGCTAGTTAACACCAGGGGATCTAACAATCGGGCTGGCCCTGCCCAATCAAAACTTCCACGTACTGTAGAAGGGGATAAAGTCCCCGTAGTGCACATGAAGAATATGCTAGGGAAGACAGTCTGGGTTAGTCCTGCCTCAGGCAAAGGCAAACCCATCCGTGGGATTGCTTTTGCCCAAGGACCTGGGTGCACTTGGTGGGTGATGCGGAAGGATGGGGAAGTCCGATGTGTACCTCATGGAGATCTGATTTTGGGCGAGAATAGCCAACGAATCAGATTGTGTGCTGTTAATTGCTAAGTAACACTGTCACTGTATGTCCTCATTGCTATAATTGCTATCAGTTGTACTACAAGTAAGGCACAGGGATGGTGGGATAAGAACTGATCTCAGCAGCTGGCGCCCAGCAGTTTCCTCAAGATCTACATCTTCAGCCCACGGACTGCGTGCATGAGCCACACCAGGTGCACCAGTCACAAGCTCCGAAAAAAAATACAGCATGCAACAGACCAGCACCACCCAGCATCTCACCTGCCCTGACAGACTGTTCTAACAGATGGAGCCCAAAGCCGTGGATTAAAAGAACTCAACGGACACTTTGGAGGATGACCCATAAACTAAGGGTATTATATGTGTGTGTATATATATATATATAACAGGGGAAAGTGGTGGCAATTCATTGGAACCTGCTGGGCATGGCATAGATGGTATGGAATAAGGGGTGGATAATGTCCTGGTTCCGGTGGGGATAGGGTTAACTTTTCCTGGTATTCCATGCCATGTGAGCCACACCCACCCTGAGCTGCCGGGGGAGGGGGCAGGAAGTTGCAGCTTAAAAGCCGGCTGGGGCGACCCGGGTCCGGCCGGCGAGCGTCGAGCGGCGGGGGAGCGGCGGTTCCGTAATCGCGTTTGTATATTCCCCTATCCGTGTTGTTGTTGTTTGCCTGTTCCCTTTGCTGTTCTGTTAAACTGCCTTTGTCTCAACCCAAGAGTCTTGCCTTTTCTTACGATTTTTCCTGTATTAGGAAGGCACGAGCGAGCGGCACGTGGTTCTTTGTTGCCGTCTGAGGCTAAACCACGACACCATCAGAGGTGACACGATAAGGGAATGACTGAGACAAAGGGGCTCCAGCAAAGGCTTGTAGAACATCTCTTATCACACAGACAAAAGGACAAAGTGATTCCTACTGGATTAGCGTCTGGAAGGGTAGTCATACATTTAACCAGGGCTAATGACATTAAGCAATTTTTTTACCAAAAAGGAAAGAAATCAACCAGTCAGATAATCCCTTTAGGTGTAGCATAAAGAGAAGCAAACAGCGGCAGGACATGCGGGAAGAATTTCAGGCGCCTCGCACAGACTGTGAACCCTGGAGTACCCAACCAACAGGAAACAGGGGAGGGAAAAATTGGGCCGGGATTAGGAAATAAAAAGGTGTGGTGTTTCAAGAACGGAAAGTGTGCCTACTTGCTAGGTCACCCGCTCTTGCAAGAGCGTGAATAAAAATGTGCCTCCCAGAGGATTCTGCCTGAGCCTATTTCATTCGGACCGGAACTTATTTCTCCCACCATTCTGTGTGTCCAGAGAAGGGCAAGGGAGCTGCTGAGGGCTCTGGAGCACAGGCCACGGCGCCGGGCCCTCAGCCGCCCCACAGCCGGGCGCAGCCCCGCCCCAGGCCCCGGCCCCGGCCCGGCCCGGCCCGGCCCACAGCGGCGGCTGATGGCGGCGCTTGGGGGTTCCCTGACGGGACGCCGCGGTGTTCCCCCGCCTCCGATTATTAACCGCTCCTAATTTTTCAGACAGGCAGAGATGATCTGTTACCGAGCATCCCAAGGGAGATCAAGAGAGACTTCTGGGCCTTGGGATGACTAGGAAAGGGCTCAGGAGCGCAAGTCATGTTCTCCTCTGTCGTTGCAGGCCCAGGGAAGGATGAGGAAAGCAACAGGAAGAGCCAGCAGATCAATACCTGGCTGCGAGCCTGGTGTCAGTGGCAGGACTTTGGGGTTTTTGATCACAGCATGGTTTGACAGGACAGCAGGCCTGTTGGAGACAGATGGGATACACCTGCCTCAAAAGGGGAAAAGGATCCTTGCACAGGAGTTGGCAGGGCTCATCAAAGGGGCTTTCAAGTAGATTTGAAGGGGGAAAGGGATGAATCCGGCAGCAGAGACACAAGGGTCATTGATGGGTTAGAAGCTACGGCTGCTCCTGGGAATGGTCAGGTAGGAGTGAAGCCTTCTTCCAGCAAAAAGGTGTCAGGACCAGTAGGCCAGCTGAAGTGCTTCCACACCAATGCCTGCAGCATGGGCAAGAAAGAGGAGGAGCTGGAAGCCATTGTGCAGCAGGACAGCTATGACGTAGTCGCTGTCACGGAAACGTGGTGGGCTGACTCGCACGACTGGAGTGCTGCATTAGATGGCTACAAACCCTTCAGAAGGGACAGGCAAGGAAGGAGAGGAGGTGGGGTGGCCCTGTATGTTGGGGAGTGTTGTGAACATCGAGACCTTAATGATGGTAAACACTGGGGTTGAGTGTTTCTGGGTAAGAATGAGGGGGAGGGCCAACAAGGCTGATATGATGGTCTGTTATAGACTGCCCAACCAGGACAGAGAGGCAGGTGAAATATTCTGTAAGCAGGTGGGAGAAATCTCATGATTGCTGGCCCTTGCCCTGGTGGGAGACTTCAACCTACCAGATATCAGCTGGGAACACCATACACCTGAGAGGGAAGAGTCTTGGAGGTTTCTGGGGTGTGTGGGGATAAATTCCTGACACAGCTGGTGAGGGAACGCACCAGGGAAGGAGCCCTGCTGGACCTGCTGTTTGTGAACAGAGAAGGACTTGTGGGGGATGTGATGTTGGAGGCCGTCTTGGGCACAGTGACCATGAAATGACAGAGTTTTTGATTCTTAGGGAAGCAAGGAAGGGTGCCAGCAGAACTGCCACCATGGGCTTCTGGAGGGGGGACTTTGGTCTTTTCAGGAGCCTGCTGGAGAGAGTCTTCCTCTAGGTTTGGCTCAACACCCAGAGGAGAAGTGAAAAACTGTCTTCTCAATGGAAGATGACAGCGAAGCTGAGCAGAATCGCTGGGCTCACCTACTTGATGTCTGTCTGAGACGTGTCTTCCATTGGTCAGACGACAGGGACAGATGTAACGCTGCCTTGCTCTGTAAAGATGGAATGGGGCCCTGCACTCGGGATCCCTCCCTCCTCCACGAAAGATGAAACTGGAATTTGGACTACTGGGGGAAGCCCCGTCTTACCAAGAAAATACTCAATGGCTTTGGCTAGGCGGTTTTGTGATAAAACACATGGACGCGTGTGCGACGAGCGGGGAAACAAGCAGTCGACTCAATATGAGTGATAAAGCAAGCTTCAGCTTTATTGCAGCTTCATCAGACTTTTATACTCTTATACTTAGATATGCCTATTTGTCTTACAACTATTGGCTGTGCGCTAAAGATTACATTATTCATACTCCTCCTACATGCAGTTTCTTGGGTCCAGGTTTGTTCCTGTTCTCTCACAGTCTACTTTCTCAAAGTTGTTTATCTGACTTAAGGAAGGTCAGCACGGCCTTCAGCATCTTTCTTATCAGCGTGACTCGGAATTCTCCATGCAGGCAGGCATAGCTTACTTCTGACAATCCTGCATGGCGCCGTGTCCGTTCTCATGTAGCCATTCCTCAACAATTCCCCCTTTTTCTTTTTGTACTGATTGTACAATCAACACGGTATTGTTAACATGTAGTAGGTTGCGTAAAATACAATGATATGCAATTTTCACTACAATAATTATCGCTATCAAAATGCCAAGCCAGCGCAATACTTCTTTAATTAAAGCCTCTGTACCTTCAAAGTGTGCTCATGTCTCTCTCCCCCTCTCTGACCCGAGACAGCCTCCTTATATCCTGCACTGGATTGAGTGGAGAAGTACAGGCTAGAGTCACTGCATGCATGGCCAGTGCACGCAGCGAGTCCCACCAGACTCTCCTGCACTGGATCGAGTAGAAAAGTACAGGCCAGAGTCGCTGCACGCGTGGCCAGCGTATGCAGTGAGTCTCACCAAACTCATGATCCAGCTTTGCTAACAGCGGCTGTCTGATACGTGACTACATTGTTGTAATCCCGTCTTAGCTTCTTCTGTGAAGGTCGGGTTTTCCTGGATACACACATAGTTTTTAGAGCAACATATTCTACAACTCGTACGAGGGTACGATGCAAAGCGGCATTTACAACTGATCGTATAATGCTTATTACACACGGCAAACAGCATACTAAACATAACAGACAAATTCCTTCCACACAGGCAATGAGTATAATTTGCTTCAACCAACCCCACCCCCAAGTCCAGCCAGCAAAGAGATTTCACCCAGTGGTCTCCACAAGTTGCTGGTTCGGTCGGTGCAGTTCCTGCAACTGGGCATGGATGGATTTGGAGTGGTCACTTAGATTCATACAATGCAGTCCTTTAAAATCTTGACAACCATGTCTGTGAGCTGAAAGCAAAAAATCAGTAGCAGTTCTGTTTTGCAACATCGCATATCGAATTTATATGGATAAAAATCAAGGGGAAGGCCAACAAGGCAGATATCGTGATGGGAGTTTGTTATAGACCCCCTAATCAGGATGTAGAAACTGATGAAGTATTCTATAAGCGGCTGGCAGAGGTCTCACGATCATCTGCCCTTGTTCTTGTGGGGGATTTCAACTTCCCGGATGTCCGCTGGGAATACTACACAGCAGAGAGGGAACAGTCACGGAGGTTCCTGGAGTGTGTGGAGGACAACTTCCTAACACAGCTGGTGAAGGAACCTACTAGGGGAAGTGCCCTACTGGACCTACTGTTTGTTAACAGAGAAGGTCTTGTGGGGGATGTAAAGGTTGGAGGTCATCTTGGACAGAGTGACCATGAAATGATAGAGTTTTCAATTCTTGGTGAAGCGAGGCGGGGAGCCAGCAAAACTGCCACCTTGGATTTCCGAAGGGCAGACTTTAGCCTGTTTAGGAGCATGGTTGAGAGTGTCCCTTGGGAGGCAGTTTTGAAGAGCAAAGGTGCCCAGGAAAGCTGGTCATACTTCAAGCAGGTGCTCTTAGAAGCACAGGAGAAGGCCATCCCCATGTCCCGAAAGACGAGCCGACGGGGAAGAAGGCCAGCCTGGCTAAATAGAGAGCTTTGGCTGGACCTCAGGAAAAAAAAGAAGGCTTACATTCTCTGGAAAAGGGGCTTAGCAACTTATGAGGATTATCAAGATATAACAAAGCTATGCAGGGGGAAGATTAGAAGGGCCAAAGCTCAATCAGAACTCAGCTTGGCCACTGCAGTTAAAGATAACAAAAAGAGATTTTTCCAGTATATCAACAGAAAAAGGAAAACTAGGGAAAATATAGGTCCACTGATGAATGAGACGGGTGCCCTAGTGGTGGAAGACACAGAGAAGGCAGAGTTACTGAATGCCTTCTTTTCTTCGGTCTTCACTGATAAAGCCGTCCCTCACGCATCCCATACCCTGGAGGCAAGGGGGAAGGTCTGGAGAGAGGAAGATTTTCCCTTAGTTGAGGAGGACCAGGTCAGAGACCACTTGGCCAAGCTGGACATTCATAAATCCATGGGCCCTGACGGGATGCACCCGCGAGTGCTGAGAGAGCTGGCAGATGTTATCGCTAGACCACTCTCCATCATCTTTGAAAAGTCATGGGGAACAGGAGAGGTGCCTGAGGACTGGAGGAAGGCTAACGTCACTCCAATCTTCAAAAAAGGCAAGAAGGAGGACCCAGGGAACTACAGGCCAGTTAGTCTTACCTCTGTCCCTGGGAAGGTAATGGAGCGACTCATTCTGGATGTCGTCTCCAAACACATAGAGGAACAGGAAGTTATTGGAAGTGGTCAGCATGGATTTACCAAGGGCAAATCATGCCTGACCAATCTGATAGCTTTCTATGATGTTATAACGGGTTGGCTGGATGAGGGGAGAGCCGTAGATGTCATCTACCTTGACCTTAGCAAGGCTTTTGACACTGTCTCCCATAACATCCTCATTAGGAAGCTGAGGAAGTATGGGCTAGACGAGGTGACAGTGAGGTGGATCGAGAGCTGGCTGAGTGACAGAACCCAGAGGGTTGTGATCAGCGGCACAGAGTCCAGTTGGAGGCCTGTAACGAGTGGTGTCCCTCAGGGGTCAATACTTGGACCAATTTTGTTCAATATATTCATTAATGACCTAGATGAGGGGACAGAGTGTATCCTCAGCAAGTTTGCTGATGATACCAAGCTGGGAGGGGTGGCCGACACTCCGGAGGGCCGTGCTGCCATCCAGCGTGACCTGGACAGGCTGGAGAGCTGGGCAGAGAAGAACCTAATGAGGTTCAACAAAAGCAAGTGTAGGGTCCTGCACCTGGGAAGGAAGAATGCCAAACACCAGTATAGGTTAGGGGCGGACATGCTGGGAAGCAGCTCTGAGGAGAAGGCCCTGGGGGTCCTGGTAGACAGCAAATTATCCATGAGCCAGCAGTGTGCCCTTGTCGCCAAGAAGGCCAATGGCATCCTGGGCTGCATAGGGAAGACTGTGGCCAGTAGGTCGAGGGAGGTCATTCTCCCCCTCTACTCTGCACTGGTGAGGCCACAACTGGAGTACTGTGTCCAGTTCTGGGCTCCCCAGTTCAAGAGGGACAGGGAACTACTGGAGCGAGTCCAGCGAAGGGCAACCAAGATGATTGTGGGACTGGAGCACCTCCCTTACGAGGAAAGGCTGAAAGAGCTGGGACTCTTTAGCCTGGAGAAGAGAAGGTTGAGGGGGGACCTGATTAATGTTTACAAGTACCTAAAGGGTGGGTTTAAGGAGGACGGAGCCAGGCTCTTTTCAATGG
This sequence comes from Rissa tridactyla, assembly GCF_028500815.1. Lineage (NCBI taxonomy): Eukaryota > Metazoa > Chordata > Aves > Charadriiformes > Laridae > Rissa > Rissa tridactyla. Next base: position 11,521,780 of record NC_071466.1, on the reverse strand, counting down.
TTCCCAGCGACAGGACAAGGGGCAATGGGCACAAGCTAGAACATAGGAAGTTCCGTTCAAATACACGGAAAAACTTCTTCACGGTGAGGGTGACAGAGCACTGGAACAGGCTGCCCAGGGAGGTTGTGGAGTCCCCTTCTCTGGAGATTTTCAAGACCCGCCTGGATGCAGCCCTGAGGGATGTGCTTTAGGCAATCCTGCTCTAGCAGGGGAGTTGGACTAGATGATCTCTAGAGGTCCCTTCCAACTCTGAAGATTCCGTGAATACTATCTACATCCAGCAACAACTCAGAAATAGCGGTACTAGTAGCATTGTTAAACTTATCCTTGGCAGCAAGAGAGTCCTTGTTATCACGAATCCTTGGCAGCAAAAGAGTCCTCGTTAGCAAGAGCGCATGCGGACTCCCTGTTCTTGCTGGTACTGTGCTTTGATCTTCTTCCACAACAGGCCAAGATTCTCAAGCAGCTAGATGAGGTGTCTGTGAGTCCATCACAGGCTTATGTCATCCAAACGTTTTTCTTGCCAGCACCCGAGACTGAATAACGATTGGTGTGATATATGTGTTTTCCAGCACCCAGGTGCGAGTCCCTTGAGTGTATTTACAATCCTCCTCGCTGATCTGCCGTTGCTTTCCCATATTCCACCCCCTTGCTCAGGAGACCGCTTCTGCTGGGTTCATTTTAGTCTCGCAGGGCATAACACAGAGCAATCTACTAAGGCATGCAATAACATAGACACATATAGGAAAAAACCAAAAACATATCTCTATAGTACAGCTTTGAATCAGGTGTCCTATTTCTCTTTTTCTGATGCTTTCTCGTAATGCTTATGGCATACTTTTGTGGTAACGTGGCACATTTCCCATCTAATTGTTCCTGTTTGGTTTCTTTTTTTTTCTTTTTTTTTCTTTTTTTCTCTTTTTCATTTTTTTTCTTTTTTTTCTTTCTCTTTTTTCTTTTTTTTTTTTTTTCCCATCACTTACGACTGACATAAAAGTCTGCCTTTGCAACAAGAGCTCAGTTTCTCATTTTTCCTTAAGTTTCTCATTTTCCTACAGAGCATCCTATAGATTTTGGCTCAACTCCTTTTCCCAATCAACCATGATCTTATAGACAAACAACAAACAACCAGCAATATGCCCTGCGCGGGCAAGCCGTTTCTGAGAGTGTAAATGTGTCGGCTCGTGAAAACTCCCCCAATATTTCAGGACTTCCATCGGTTCTACAGCCCATCCTGGTGTATCTGCCTGGGGCGCGCTCGCCTTACGTCTAAACACGGTGTATACACAAACTTCTTCACTTGACGGAGTGTCAGCCCTAGTTGCATACGAGAACAGTACCACACTGGGCAGAACACCTGCTCAAGTGGAGTCACCTAACGACACTGCACACAACAAAAAGCAAACAGTAGCACACATGCTGATCAGCAGGTATAAGCGGGCGCCCACACACACTTACACAGCAGACATACAAAACCAGCACTTTTATCTCAGGGAGACGACTGGGGAGGGGAGGGGGTGAGGCGGGCAATGTCAGGAGCAAACAGCTCTGGCTCTGTCCGTCTCTGCTGACATTCTGCCTCCTCCATCAGCCTCAGGTGGAGCAGAGGGGATCAGCAGGGGATCGTCCCAGACCTTCGGACCTGGCCTGTTCGATCCCCCTCCCGTGGGTTGTAATGCTGCAAAAGCCCCGGCTGCCGTGGCTTGCTCCACCTTCATATCTTGTAAGGTCGATAACACCAACCACCATGTCGTCGCTAACGGTGATGCCTCTTTGTCTCCTTTACTTATCATTTCCCACAGTTTTTTCCCAACAGCCTCCCATATTTCTGATTTAAAAGCTGTCTGGGGCTCTGGTGCGAATCCGTTCTCTCTGCACCAGGTTAACAACCTTCGGAGCATACGCTCATCGTATTTCACCCCTCTCTTAGAGGGGATATGCAGGAGAAGTCTTAATATAGCCCCTTCTTCTTTTGTTATTTGTTGCCCCATCTCCTGCCCAATTTAATCAGTTTGAGCAACAGTTTCACTGGTGTTTCAATCCCTCTCTTAGACCATAGCTGCGCCTAAAGGGCTTACTCCCCGCTTTTCTAAAAAGCATTTTAAAATTTCGAAAGCTACCTCTCTCTTCATCGCGCGTTGTGTAGACCTTCTTAATTATCCGGTCATTTGCAGCCTTTCCCTTTGGTAGCCTTCACTCGGACGGCGAACCCCTTCTTTATTATCCTGGGTCCAAGCACGGATCAGACACGTCTTGTCACTGATCTTCTGCTCCCTGCTCGCTGCTACCAGTGCTTCTCCGAGCTCGCTGTCCGGTGGAGAACAAGGAATAGGGGTCCCTGTTCGGGTGCCACTTGCGACGAGCGAGGGAAACAAGCAGTCGACTCAATATGAGTGATAAAGCAAGCTTCAGCTTTATTGCAGCTTCATCAGACTTTTATACTCTTATACTTAGATATGCCTATTTGTCTTACAACTATTGGCTGTGCGCTAAAGATTACATTATTCATACTCCTCCTACATGCAGTTTCTTGGGTCCAGGTTTGTTCCTGTTCTCTCACAGTCTACTTTCTCAAAGTTGTTTATCTGACTTAAGGAAGGTCAGCACGGCCTTCAGCATCTTTCTTATCAGCGTGACTCGGAATTCTCCATGCAGGCAGGCATAGCTTACTTCTGACAATCCTGCATGGCGCCGTGTCCGTTCTCATATAGCCATTCCTCAACACGGGTGACAATTTTTAACCAGATTGAGAAAAGGTGGACAGCCCCCGGAAGACATATGGCAGTAAAGGGGATTGTGAGTTCTTGGCCCACAGGTTGGAAGTTTTCCGGTGCAAAACCCAAGCAGGAGGCTGGAGGGCAACCGTGGTCATACTTCCCATTCCAAAGGCTGCAGATGGGTTATGCTGACGTGCCTCCTGTGGAAGGCGTTAAGCACCTGCTGGTAATCATGGATCAACCCTCAGGAGGAGTAGAAGCTTTTCCGACCAGGAAAGCTGATCCCCCAGGAATGGTCAAAGCACTTTTGTGGGAAATCATTCCCAGATACTGACTGAAATGAAACCAGAGGATCAGACAGGGGTTCTCATTTTTCAGCAGGAATACTAAATAATATCTATAAAAGTTCAGCCTGGAGAAGAGAAGATTGCGGGGAGACCTTGGAGCCCCTTCCAGCCCCTCAGGGGGCTCCAGGAAAGCTGGGGAGGGACTCTGGATGAGGGAGGGGAGCCATGGGACGAGGGGGAAGGGTTTTCCACTGCAAGAGGGGAGATTGAGCTGAGATCTGAGGCAGAAATTCTTGGCTGTGAGGGCGGTGAGCCCCTGGGCCAGGTTGCCCAGAGAAGCTGTGGCTGCCCCATCCCTGGAGGGGTTAAGGCCAGGTTGGCCGGGGCTTGGAGCAAGCTGGGCTGGTGGGAGGTGTCCCTGCCCAGGGCAGGGGGTGGCACTGGGTGGGCTTTAGAGGTCTCTTCCCACCCAAAACATGCCCTGAAGGGGTGGGGCCCTTCCCCTTCTCCTTTTTCCCTTCTCCTTCTCCCTCCCTTCTTGTTATGGTTTGAGAAACCCACCACAATTTCTCGTCCTTTAGACAACTACTCTCTCACCCGATGACCCCTCCCCACCTGGGAAGGGGAATTGGGGAAAAACAAGGAAACAGGAGGGTTGCAATAGAAATAGATTTACTAGGATAAAACTAAAGAATTAACATTAATAATGCTAAAGAAGCAGTGTCAATCCCGATAACGATATAAAATACCAAAGGGCTACACCCAGCCCATTCCATCAGCAGGAAGCCGTGCACTCCCAGCAGGGGACAGCCAATGGGGGACACTGCGAGCGCTGCAGCTTCACGAGGAAGGGAAGGGCTCAGGGCTCCGAGACTGCGGCAAGGAGTTCTCTGGACCACCGCCATCACGGGAGAGTCGAACTACACAGCAGACTTTATAATTTATATCGAACGTGATGTTCATGCTATGAAATAGTCCTGTTGGCAGCTTGGGGCAAGTACCCTCCTTCTCTTGCTCTTCCTCATCCCCTGCTGCGTGTCACCAAGGGGGGCTCTGACTGCCCTGTGATGTCACAAAGCGGGGCTCTGACTGCCCCACGATGTCACAAAGGGGGACGTGCCACCCTGCCACACTATAAAAGGGGGACGCGGTCCCCACTGGAGCCGTCAGCAGATGCTGGGCACCGCAGTCTGGCATTGTCTGGGCAGACTGCAGCCTCGGCCTCTGACACCCCAGCAGTCTTGCGGGTCCCGTCACTGGGGACCCAGGAGGACACTGGGGAGCCGCATTGCGGTTCTGTGCTGGTGACTCGGAGCACCGCAGCCACACCGGAGTCGGTGCCATGGGGCGCTCTGACGCTGTGTCTCCCCTGGGCCCTCTCTTCCTGATCGTGATGGGGCTCAGCGTGTTCTCATCTGTGCTGCAGAGCAAGCGGCTTCAGGTAGGTGACTGTTGCACCACACTGTGCTGCACCACGCTGCGCCGCAGCATGGGGTGGCGAGGGATGGCATGGGGTGGTGTGGGGTGCCGTGGGGGGCTGTGGTGTGGGACTGGGAGGTGCTCCCGTCTCACACAGCTCCTGGGGACCTTGCAGAAGTGGTGGAAGAAGAAGAAGAAGCGTCAGACAAGCAAGACAGGAGCCCGGCCAGAGAAGCAGAGCGGTGAGTGGCACCAGCACCGAGCACCCTGCAAACGGCCAACACCCCACGGCAGCCCTGAGCCGGGGCTGTGCAGGGGGCTGCCGGCCGCTCAATCTGTCTCCTCCCGCTGCAGCTTCTCGGGCAGTGGATGGAGGAATGGAGAAATCCCGGCCCAAGCAGGAGAAGCGGTGAGTGTGGGGGAGACCCCAGATGCTGCCCCAGACCCTCACCCCGTGCCCTGCCCCTGCCTGCGCTGGGCAGCCCTGCCCACCGGCCAAGGAGGGGTGCTGCCCGCGGGTCCCGCTGGGGTCTGGGGTGCAGCGGGGTCTCTTTCTCCTCCTCTGCAGGGCGAGTGTGGAGGCCTTGAACAGGAAGCCCCTCTCCCCACAGGCCCCGCTGGCCACCATGGACTCCATGACAGATGGAGGCTCCTCTTCCTTCAGCTCCCTCTACTCCTTCCCAGAGCCCTGGCCTGGTGCGATGGTGGAGCTGGCAGCACTCGACCGCTCAGGACCCCGCCATCCCCCCAGGGCTGTGAAGGGGAGGGTGGAGGAGCCAGGGCCAGCCCTCTGCCAGGAGCCCCCACAGGAACTGTCGACAAGGACCAAGCAAGAGCCGGTCCCCAGGGAACGCAGGGACAGGGCGCAGAGCCCTGTGCACACGCAGCCTTCACCCTGCAGCCCCCCAGCCATGGCCTCGGACCAAGGGGAGCTGGTCATGGAGCTCCTCCACTGTTTCGAGTGCACCCAGGAGATGGCCAGGCAGTGCTGTGAGATGCTGAAGGTGCTGCAGGCCCGTTGGCAAGGGGCAGCGGGGGCCTGTGATCGGAACCTCCCCGGGGAGCCCCTCCATCCCCTGGGCAGGATGGAGGCGCAGCAGCAGCTGGGGTCCACAGTGAAGCCCCAGCACCTGGGAGCGGAGCGGCCGTGGGTGGATGCAAACACGGATAAGGCTGAGGATGGGGACATGGACAAGGAGGAGGACACAGGACCAGAGAGAAGTGTGAAGGAGAAGGAAATGAGCAGCCCTGTGGAGCTCGGCAGGGGGAGCCTGGCGGAAGTGAAGAGAAACAGCAAGATGGGGCCGGGCGAGAACAACTCCATGGGGCCAAGCACCAGCAGCCCCCCAGGCTCAGGCAGGAGCACCCCCATGGATGTGGAAGGGAGGACGGACAGGGCGCAGAGCCCCATGAACGTGCAGCCGCTCACCAGCAGCCCCCTAGCCAAGGCCACAGACGAGAGGGAGCTCTACTTGGAGCTCTTGGACACTTTCAAGACCTTGGAGGAGGAGAGGCAGCACCACAGCGAGCCCGTGGACAGGGAGTGTGACCAGGCGTCCCCAGGGCTGTGCCCACTAGGACAGTGCCTGTGTCACTGCTGCACCCGGCTCTGCCACCGCCTGAAGGACTGCTGGAGACGCTGCTGCCGGCTGCGCCGCGTCCGCTTCAGCAATTTCCCATAATGGGTGGGAAGTGTGGGTCCGGAAACCCCCTGGGGTGCCCCTCTTGTCAACCAATAAAAAAGTCAGTATTTTCTCTATTCCTGGTGCTGTGGTTCATCCACCCTTCCCGCATTTGGGGGTGTTACCCCCTCAGTGCCCAACACCAGTGCGACAGGCTGGCACCCACGAAACTCGGGGGGAGGTGGTGGCTGATACACCCCGATGGGTGTGTTGGCGCCTGACCCCGGTCCCAGTTGAAGTGGCTGCAGGTCCCCCTGGACAGAGGGAGATGGCCAGGAGAAGGACCCAGAGGGAGACGGCCGGGACAGGGACCCCGGCGCAGCTGGGGATGCTGAGGATCGGGCCCTGCTCCTGGCTTAAGGATGCGGAGGAGAAGTGATCCCCCCGTCAGGTGCTGCCCGTGGGCCCTGCTGGGGTCCAGGGCGCAGAGGGGTCTCTTCTCTCTCCTCCTCTGCAGGGCGAGTGCGGAGGCATTGAGCAGGGACAGGGTGCAGAACCCTGTGTACATGAAGCCTTCACCCCAGAGCGCCCCACCCCACCCCACCACCCCCCAGCCATGGCCACGGACCAAGGGGAGCTGGTCGTGGGGCTCCTCTGCTCTTTCGAGTCCACCCAGGAGATGGCCAGGCGGTGCTATGAGATGCTGAAGGTGCTGCAGGCCCGTTGGCAAGGGGCAGCGGGGGCCTGTGATCGGAACCTCCCCGGGGAGCCCTTCCATCCCCTGGGCAGGATGGAGGCGCAGCAGCAGCTGGGGGCCACAGTGAAGCCCCAGCACCTGGGAGCGGAGCGGCCGTGGCTGGAGCTCCACAGACCCGATGGCTGCGGGTGTTTAGAGCATCGAGGGGTTGAGTCGTAGTCGGGTTTTCTGCTGCATTCAGGCCGTTTCAGCCACTTACCAGCCCGATCTCCAGCCGAAACAGGGCTGGTTTTTGGTTTTGGTGCTGAGCTCTCGCTGACGGCCTCACGCAAGAGCATTAACTTGGGTTTGGCTGAGCATCTGCCTGCACCCAAGTGCGGTTCGCTCACACAGCAGGGCTGCACCCCTCACCGTCCCCTACCCGCGCAACAACCTGCACCCGCCCCTGAACGTGGCGGCTTCCCCTTGTGCGGCTCCAACGGCAGCTTCCCCTTCAAATTCCCCCACTCCAAGCCGGCGAGAGCCCTGCAGCTGCTGCGGGACCCTGCCAGCCACCCGCGGCACCCAAGTGCTGCCCCACACCCGCCATGGGTGCTATGGTGGACCCCAGCACTGACCTGCCCTGCCCTGGGTGGGCAGCAGCCCCAGAGCTCCACGAGCCCCGCACTCTGTCACCAAAGGCATCGAGGGCCAGACCCCTCCGTCCCTCCTGGGCACCATCCTGGCCCCAGCCAGCACCCGGAGGGGACGGGGTGGGGGCTGCCCCGCTCCCCTGGGACCCTCAGCAGGGCTGTCGGACACTGGAGTGGCGTCTCAGGGGGCTGCAGCAGACCCGGCCCCTGGCCAGGCAGGGTGGCAGGCACCGGTGGGGACACAGGAGGAGCGGAAGGTGTCCATGTGTATATATATATATGGTCCAGAGGAGGCCCCGGAGATGCTGGGAGGGCTGGAGGCCCTCTGCTGTGAGGACAGGCAGAGAATTGGGGGGTTCAGCATGGAGAAGAGAAGGCTCCTTGGAGATTTTGGAGCCCCTTCCACTCCCTCAAGGGGCTCCAGGAAAGCGGGGGAGGGACCCTGGATGAGGGAGGGGAGCCATGGGACGAGGGGGAAGGGGTTTCCACTGCAAGAGGGGAGACTGAGCTGAGATCTCAGGCAGAAATTCTTGGCTGTGAGGGCGGTGAGCCCCTGGCCCAGGTTGCCCAGAGAAGCTGTGGCTGCCCCATCCCTGGAGGGGTTAAGGCCAGGTTGGCCGGGGCTTGGAGCAAGCTGGGCTGGTGGGAGGTGTCCCTGCCCAGGGCAGGGGGTGGCACTGGGTGGGCTTTAGAGGTCCCTTCCCACCCAAAGCATTCCCTGAAGGGGTGGGGCCCTTCTCCTTTTCTCCTCCTTCTCCCTCCCTTCTTGTTATGGTTTGAGAAACCCACCACAATTTCTTGTCCTTTAGACAACTACTCTCTCACCTGATGACCCCTCCCCACCCGGGAAGGGGAATTGGGGAAAAACAAGGAAACAGGAGGGTTGCAATAGAAATCGATTTAATAGGATAAAAATAAAGAATTAACATTAATAATGCTAAAGAAGCAGTGTCAATCCCGATATCAATATAAAATACCCAAGGACTACACCCAGCCCATTCCATCAGCAGGAAGCCGTGCACTCCCAGCAGGGGACAGCCAATGGGGGACACTGCGAGCGCTGCAGCTTCACGAGGAAGGGAAGGGCTCAGGGCTCCGAGACTACGGCAAGGAGTTCTCTGGACCACCGCCATCACGGGAGAGTCGAACTACACAGCAGACTTTATAATTTATATTGAACGTGATGTTCATGCTATGAAATAGTCCTGTTGGCAGCTTGGGGCAAGTACCCTCCTTCTCTTGCTCTTCCTCATCCCTTGCTGAGTGTCGCCAAGGGGGGCCCTGACTGCCCCATAATGACACAAGGTGGGGACGTGCCCCCCTTGCCACACTATAAAAGGGGGACGCGGTCCCCACTGGAGCCGTCAGCGGATGCTGGGCACCGCAGTCTGGCATTGTCTGGGCAGACTGCAGCCTCGGCCTCTGACACCCCAGCAGTCTTGCGGGTCCCGTCACTGGGGACCCAGGAGGACACTGGGGAGCCGCATTGCGGTTCTGTGCTGGTGACTCGGAGCACCGCAGCCACACCGGAGTCGGTGCCATGGGGCGCTCTGACGCCGTGTCTCCCCTAGGCCCTCTCTTCCTGATCGTGATGGGGCTCAGCATATTCTCATCTGTGCTGCAGAGCAAGCGGCTTCAGGTAGGTGACTGTTGCACCACACTGTGCTGCACCACACTGTGCTGCGGCGTGGGGTGGTGAGGGATGGCGTGGGGTGGTGTGGGGTGCCGTGGGGGGCTGTGGTGTGGGACTGGGAGGTGCTCCCGTCTAACACAGCTCCTAGGGACCTTGCAGAAGTGGTTTAAGAAGAAGAAGAAGAAGCAGAAGCATCAGACAAGGAAGACAAGAGCCCGGCCAGAGAAGCAGAGCGGTGAGTGGCCCCAGCACCAAGCACCCTGCAAACGGCCTACACCCCACGGCAGCCCTGAGCCGGGGCTGTGCCGGCAGCTGCTGGCCGCTCACTCTGTCTCCTCCCTCTGCAGCTTCTCAGCCAGTGGATAGAGGAGTTAGGAAATCCCGGCCCAAGCAGGAGAAGCGGTGAGTGTGGGGGAGACCCCAGATGCTGCCCCAGACCCTCACCCCGTGCCCTGCCCCTGCCTGCGCTGGGCAGCCCTGCCCACCGGCCAAGGAGGGGTGCTGCCCGCGGGTCCCGCTGGGCTCTGGGGTGCAGCAGGGTCTCTTTCTCCTCCTCTGCAGGGCGAGTGTGGAGGACTCAAGCAGGAAGCCCCTCTCCCCATGGGTCCCGCTGGCCACCATGGACTCTCTGACAGACAGAGGCTCCTCTTCCTTCAGCTCCCTCTACTCCTTCCCAGAGCCCTGTCCTGGTGTGATGGTGGAGCTGGCAGCGCTCAACCACTCAGGACCCCGCCATCCCCCCGGGGCTGTGAAGGGGAGGGTGGAGGAGCCAGGGCCAGCCCTCTGCCAGGAGTCCCCAGTGGAACTGCCAACAAGGACTAAGCAAGAGTGGTCCCCAGGAAAGCAGGGACAGGGCGCAGAGCCCTGTGCACACGCAGCCTTCACCCTGCAGCCCCCCAGCCATGGCCACGGACCAAGGGGAGCTGATCATGGGGCTCCTCGACTCTTTTGAGTCCACCCAGGAGATGGCCAGGCAGTGCTGTGAGATGCTGAAGGTGCTGCAGGCCCGTTGGCAAGGGCGGGAGCCTGTGATTGGAACCTCCCCGGGGAGCCCTTCCATCCCCTGGGCAGGATGGTGGTGCAGGAGCAGCTGGGGGCCACAGTGAAGTCCCAGCACGTGGGAGCAAAGCAGCCGTGGGTGGCTGCAAACACAGATAAGGCTGAGGATGGGGACATGGACAAGGAGGAGGACACAGGACCAGACACAAGTGTGAAGGAGAAGGAAATGAGCAGCCCTGTGGAGCTCGGCAGGGGGAGCCTGGCAGAAGTGAAGAGAAACAGCAAGATGGGGCCGGGCGAGAACAACTCCATGGGGCCAAGCACCAGCAGCCCCCCAGGCTCAGGCAGGAACACCCCCATGGATGTGGAAGGGAGGAGGGACAGGGCGCAGAGCCCCGTGAACATGCAGCTGCCCCCCAGCAGCCCCCCAGCCAAGGCCACAGACGAGAGGGAGCTCTACTTGGAGCTCTTGGACACTTTCAAGACCTTGGAGGAGGAGGGGCAGCACCACAGCGAGCCCGTGGACAGGGAGTGTGACCAGGCGTCCCCAGGGCTGTGCCCGCTAGGACGGTGCCTGTGTCACTGCTGCACCCGGCTCTGCCACCGCCTGAAGGACTGGTGGAGACGCTGCTGCCAGCCACGCCGCGTCTGCTTCAGCAATTTCCCCTAATGGCTGGGAAATGTGGGTCCAGGAACACACATCCTCCGTGACACCAAAGGGCTCTGACATGGGCACCACTTAATTTACATCCGCTCTAGACGTTTGTGTTTTGCCAAAAGGGAGCAGAACCATGAGTGCAGGCTGACGCAGGCTACAGCTCCGCAAGCAAACAGGGTGCACGGACTCCTCTCCTCATGAGCAGATTGCCCTGCAAAAGGGTGGGGTTCAGAAAAATCGGAAAGGATAAGAAAGTTGTCAGTTACTAGAACAAGCCTAAAGCTTTTTCACAAAATTGAGGTTTTCCTGCCTGAAAAGCTCTTTTTGCTCACAGCTGACATCCCAGCACCAGTATTTTGGGCGTTTCAGCTTTTTATGAGGGCAACCTGACATCAGCCTGACAGTGAAGACTGGCATAACAGGGATCACAACTGGACAAGGACAACGACCTCAACCAGGCTAGAGTGGAACACCGCAGTGGCTCGCTTATGAAAATGACCCTCTGGCCATAACACTGAAGTGGTCAGGAATTCCTCCTGCTGAGCGCTGCTATGCAGAAGGCCTGGAGGATCACTTTGCTTAGCTTTGTGATACCGCGGTGAGATGTCCCTCTGGGTTCCCGTACCTGCAGAACACGCCAGGAGGCTGGGAGGAGGTTGGTGAGGGTGCGTCTCATTCTCCAGCCTGGGTCTCTGAAACTGTAGCTCCGCAGACTCTTATGCTGCTGACTGGCATCTCCGCTAGCAGGATCCTGGCTAGGTGATCGTGCTTCGTGACTCTTTCAAAGAAGAGGTTCACGCGCAGTTTTGGGGCTCTCTTGGCCAAGTTGGCCCACGACGTTCCCCTGACCACTTGCCCATGAGGGTCGTGGATATGACATTGGATATTCAAGGTGCACAGGGAACGAGTGCTGTGCTCCCGCAGGGTGTGCGAGTCAGCCCACCACGTTTCCGTGACGGCGACTATGTCATAGCTGTCCTGCTGCACAATGGCTTCCAGCTCCTCCTCTTTCTTGCCCATGCTGCAGGCATGAGTGTGGAAGCACTTCAGCTGGCCTGCTGATCCTGACACCTTTTTGCTGGAAGAAGGCTTCACTCCTACCTGACCATTCCCAGGAGCAGCCGTAGCTTCTAACCCATCAATGACCCTTGTGTCTCTGCTGCCGGATTCATCCCTTTCCCCCTTCAAATCTACTTGAAAGCCCCTTTGATGAGCCCTGCCAACTCCTGTGCAAGGATCCTTTTCCCCTTTTGAGGCAGGTGTATCCCATCTGTCTCCAACAGGCCTGCTGTCCTGTCAAACCATGCTGTGATCAAAAACCCCAAAGTCCTGCCACTGACACCAGGCTCGCAGCCAGGTATTGATCTGCTGGCTCTTCCTGTTGCTTTCCTCATCCTTCCCTGGGCCTGCAACGACAGAGGAGAACACGACTTGCGCTCCTGAGCCCTTTCCTAGTCATCCCAAGGCCCAGAAGTCTCTCTTGATCTCCCTTGGGATTCTCGGTAACAGATCATCTCTGCCTGTCTGAAAAATGAGGAGCGGTTAATAATCTGAGGGGCTTACCAGGGAGAGAAGTTTTCTTCTGGTATCTTTAACCCGGGCCCCTTCCCTGAGCACACTTCCCTGAGAAGTGGGTCTGGTCTGCATATCGGGCCTTGCGCTCCCTTCAGGATGGAGTCGCCTACAACAGTGACCCGTCTTTTCTTCTTAACTGAAGACGTTTTGATGCGAGGTGTGGTCTGGCTTAACCTTGGCAACACCTCTGTGGACACTGCATTATCTTCCTCGTCAGCATTAGGTTCCCCTTGCAGAGCCTCGTACCTGGTTTTTCAGGGTACCTGGAAGGCCAGGGAGTTACTGGGGAGACATGCCTGCTTCGCCGGGCAGGAACATGTTCCCACAGCCCCCTGTCCTCTTAGTTACCTTCTTCAGCTAGGCAGAGGGAGGGCGGGGAATCTGCTGTGTCCCCCATCTTGTCAGCAGCCCCCCTGGGAGCTGCTGGCTCTGCTGGGCGGCCTGCGCTCTCCCGGCCTTTCCCCAGCTCCGGAAAAGCCCCTGTTTTGCCTTTTTTCGCCACCAACCCCCGCTCCCTTGCGGACGTACCTGCCCCGAAGCTGTCCCTCGGGAAGCGACCGGTGGGGGCCGTTACACCCCGTTTAAATTGAGCGCCGTTCCTGCTCGCCCCGGCCCGGCCCGTCAGCGCCCCCCCGCCAGCTGCCGGCCCTCGCGGCCGGCCTGCGCCCTCCCGGCCTTTCCCCGGCCCCGGGCAGCTCCGGAATAGCCCCTTTTTTGCCTTTTTTCGCCACCAACCCCCGCTCCCTTGCGGACGTACCTGCCCCGAAGCTGTCCCTTGGCGAGTGAGAATTCGCGAGAAGACACAGACGGCCCTTCAGCACTAGTTCCTGATCACGTTGCAGGGATATGCGGGGGGAACACCGCCGCCTCCTCGGAGGGAACCCCCGAGCGCCGCCATCGGCCGCCGCTGTGGGCCGGGCCGGGCCGGGCCGGGGCCGGGGCCGGGGCCGGGGCCGGGGCCTGGGGCGGGGCTGCGGCCGGCTGTGGGGCGGCTGAGGGCCCGGCGCCGTGGCCTGTGCTCCAGAGCCCTCAGCAGCTCCCTTGCCCTTCTCTGGACACACAGAATGGGAAGTGGGAAAGGGAGGAAAGTCGTGGCGTGAGAGAAAGGCAGTTTAATACGCAAAGCAAAAGCCGCGCGCACAAGCAAAGCCAAACAAGGAACCCGTTGGCTGCTTCCCATTGCAGGCGGGGGTTCAGCCGTCTCCAGGAAAGCCGGGCTCCGGCAGCGTGACGGTGACTTGGGAAGACAAACGCCATCACTCTGAACATCAGCCCTTCCTTCTTCTTTCCCCGGCTTTATATACTGAGCGTGACGTCAAATGGCACAGAATGTCCCTTTGCTCAGTCGGGGTCAGCTGTCCTGGCTCTGTCCCCTCCCAACTCCCTGTGCCCCCCAGGCCACTGTCGGTCGGGCAGCGTGAGGAGCAGAAAAGGCCTTGAGAGCTCAGCAACAGCTAAAACCACCAGTGCGCTACCAACACTGTTTTCATCCCAAATCCAAAACACAGCGCTACACCACCTGCTCGCAAGGAAGTCATCCCCACCCCAGCCGAAAGCGTGACACCCCAGTGCCTTGGGAGGGAGCAACTGGGGCTGGGGGCAGACAGGGACATGGACGCAGATGCAGACGTGAACAAGGACAGGGACACGGACACAGGAGCAGGCAGGAGCAGCCTGGGGAAGAGCAGACACAAGAGGGAAGGCTTGCGGACAGAAAGGGAAGGGGGTGGAGGGTCAGCAAGGGATAGAAGGGGAGGTGCGGGCATCCCTGAGAAGACACACCTTTGAGTCGATCCCTTCCAGGCAAAATGCTTTCAGAGGCTCCACACATTTGCCTTCTGGGCCCACAGAAAAGTGTGGGAGCACAAGTCTGAGGCCTGTGCGCCCCAAAGGGAGAGAAGGAGATGTTCAGCAAAGGGACAGGAGGACTTGGCATTACCCCTTCACGGGTCTCACACCATCCCAAAACCTCCCATGAACTCAGCAGCGCCCCGAGCTGCTGCCACTGCTCACGGCGGTGATGACCAGCTCCAGCCTCCGTCCTCTTGGCACCCTCCCTGCAGGTATTGATGTGCGTGGAGGAGATCCCCCTGAGCCGCCTCTTCTCCAGGCTGAGCACTCCCAGCCCTGCCCAGACTTGGCACTTGAACTTCAGCAGCGGAGACCATTTCACTGTTTAGCTAGACCGAAGGCCAAAAAGTTAAAGGATGTGGCCTGTGCTTGTACCGTGATTCTTTTTCACTCATTGGGCTGGTTTTGGTTGTTTTGTTGGGGTTTTTTTAGGCGTTTAGTAACTGGGAACTTTCTTATCCTTTCCGATTTTTCTGAACCCCACCCTTTTGCAGGGAAATGTGCTCATGAGGAGAGGAGTCCGTGCGCCCTGTTTGCTTGCAGAGCTGTAGCCTGCGTCAGCCTGCACTCGTGGTTCTGCTCCCTTTTGGCAATACACAAACGTCTAGAGCGGATGTAAATTAAGTGGTGCCCATGTCACAGCCCTGTGGTGTCACGCAGGATGTGCCACCAAAGGTGTGCGACAGCCTTGACCCGCGTCAATGAGCATCAGGTCTTTGCACGCCTGAGGGAAGCACACGGCCTGATGGTTGCTGACAGCGCTCTTTAGGTTCTGTTGCGCTGCAGAGCTTCCAAGGAACAGCCGGGATCTGCAAAGCTTTCTAGAAATTGTCTTTGGATCTACTCTCGTACCGGGGATAATTTCCAATATGTCAAGTAAGATCATGGCATGAGCTGAGGGTACGACATCTTCTAACGGTAATAGAAGTTGTCTATCTCTCTGGGTGGGGTGTAATGCTCAAGGGCCCCCCCATCTCCACGGGAGAGTGGGCATTACTGTAGCATCTACTGTTGTCGTTACCCAAAACTGATTCTCTGCTCCTGTCAAGGGACAAAACTGATCTGCTGACAGTCACAGGGATAGAGAAAATATTGACTTTTTTATTGGTTCAGAAGAGGGGCACCCCAGGGGGTTCCTGGCCCCACACTTCCCACCCATTGGGGGAAATTGCTGAAGCAGACACGGCGCGGCCGGCAGCAGCGTCTCCACCAGTCCTTCAGGCGGTGCCAGAGCCAGGTGCAGCAGTGACACAGGCACCGTCCTAGCGGGCACAGCCCTGGGGACGCCTGGTCACACTCCCTATTCACAGGCTTGCCATGCTGCTGCCTCTCCTCCTCCAAGGTCTTGACAGTGTCCAAGAGCTCCAAGAAGAGCTCCCTCTCGTCCGTGGCCTTGGCTGGGGGGCTGCTGGGCGGCGGAAGCACAGTCATGGGGCTCTGCGCCCTGTCCCTCCTCCCTTCCGCATCCATGGGGGTGTTCCTGCCTGAGCCTGGGGGGCTGCTGGTGCTTGGCCCCATGGAGTTGTTCTCGCCCGGCCCCATCTTGCTGTTTCTCTTCACTTCCGCCAGGCTCCCCCTGCCGAGCTCCACAGGGCTGCTCCTTTCCTTCTCCTTCA
This sequence comes from Rissa tridactyla, assembly GCF_028500815.1. NCBI lineage: Eukaryota > Metazoa > Chordata > Aves > Charadriiformes > Laridae > Rissa > Rissa tridactyla. The sequence goes on along the minus strand of NC_071466.1, from coordinate 11,506,074 downwards.
CACTTGTGTCTGCTCCCGTGTCCTTCTCCTTGTCCATGTCCCCATCCTCAGCCTTATCCGTGTTTGCATCCAGTCACGGCCACTCCACTCCCAGGTGCTGGGGCTTCACTGTGGCCCCCAGCTGCTCCTGCGCCGCCATCCTGCCCAGGGGATGGAAGGGCTCCCCGGGGAGGTTCTGGTCACAGGCTCCCGCTGCCCCTTGCCAACAGGCCTGCAGCACCTTCAGCATCTCATAGCACTGCCTGGCCATCTCCTGGGTGCACTCGAAACAGTGGAGGAGCTCCATGATCAGCTCCCCTTGGTCCGAGGCCATGGCTGGGGGGCTGCAGGGTGAAGGCTGCGTGTCCACAGGGCTCTGCGCCCTGTCCCTGCTTTCCCTGGGGACCGGCTCTTGCTTGGTCCTTGTAGGCATTTCCAGTGGGGGCTCCTGGCAGAGGGCTGGCCCTGGCTCCTCCACTCTCCCCTTCACAGCCCTGGGGGGATGGCGGGGTCCTGAGCGGTCGAGTGCTGCCAGCTCCGCCATCGCACCAGGCCAGGGCTCTGGGAAGGAGTAGAGGGAGCTGAAGGAAGAGCAGCCTCTGTCTGTCAGAGAGTCCATGGTGGCCAGCGGGGCCCGTGGGGAGAGGGGCTTCCTGTTCAAGGCCTCCGCACTCGCCCTGCAGAGGAGGAGAAAGAGACCCCACTGCACCTCGGACCCCAGCGGGACCCGCGGGCAGCACCCCTCCTTGGCCGGTGGGCAGGGCTGCCCAGCGCAGGCAGGGGCAGGGCACGGGGTGAGGGTCTGGGGCAGCATCTGGGGTCTCCCCCACACTCACCGCTTCTCCTGCTTGGGCCGGGATTTCTCCACTCCTCCATCCACTGGCTGAGAAGCTGCGGCGGGAGGAGACAGAGTGAGCGGCCAGCAGCTGCCGGCACAGCCCCGGCTCAGGGCTGCCGTGGGGTGTAGGCCGTTTGCAGGGTGCTCGGTGCTGGTGCCACTCACCGCTCTGCTTCTCTGGCCGGGCTCTTGTCTTCCTTGTCCGACGCTTCTTCTTCTTCTTCTTAAACCACTTCTGCAAGGTCCCCAGGAGCTGGGTGAGACGGGAGCACCTCCCAGTCCCACACCACAGCCCCCCACGGCACCCCACACCACCCCACGCCATTCCTCGCCACCCCACGCTGCAGCACAGTGTGGTGCAACAGTCACCTACCTGAAGCCGCTTGCTCTGCAGCACAGATGAGAACACGCTGAGCCCCATCACAATCAGGAGGAGAGGGCCCAGGGGAGACACGGCATCAGAGCGCCCCATGGCACCGACTCCGGTGTGGCTGCGGTGGTCCCAGTCACCAGCACAGAACCGCAATGCGGCTCCCCAGTGTCCTCCTGGGTCCCCAGTGACGGGACCCGCAAGACTGCTGGGGTGTCAGAGGCCGAGGCTGCAGTCTGCCCAGACAATGCCAGACTGCGGTGCCCAGCATCCGCTGACGGCTCCAGTGGGGACCGCGTCCCCCTTTTATAGTGTGGCCGGGGTTTACGTGCCCGCTTTGTGACATCGTGGGGCAGTCAAAGCCCCCCTTGGCGACACTCAGCAAGGGATGAGGAAGAGCAAGAGAAGGAGGGTACTTGCCCCAAGCTGCCAACAGGACTATTTCATAGCATGAACATCACGTTCGATATAAATTATAAAGTCTGCTGTGTAGTTCGACTCTCCCGTGATGGCGGTGGTCCAGAGAACTCCTTGCCGTAGTCTCGGAGCCCTGAGCCCTTCCCTTCCTCCCGAAGCCGCAGCGCTCGCAGTGTCCCCCATTGGCTGTCCCCTGCTGGGAGTGCACGGCTTCCTGCTGATGGAATGGGCTGGGTGTAGTCCTTGGGTATTTTATATTGATATCGGGATTGACACTGCTTCTTTAGCATTATTAATGTTAATTCTTTATTTTTATCCTATTAAATCGATTTCTATTGCAACCCTCCTGTTTCCTTGTTTTTCCCCAATTCCCCTTCCCGGGTGGGGAGGGGTCATCGGGTGAGAGAGTAGTTGTCTAAAGGACAAGAAATTGTGGTGGGTTTCTCAAACCATAACAAGAAGGGAGGGAGAAGGAGGAGAGAAGGAGAAGGGCCCCACCCCTTCAGGGCATGGTTTGGGTGGGAAGGGACCTCTAAAGGCCACCCAGTGCCACCCCCTGCCCTGGGCAGGGACACCTCCCACCAACCCAGCTTGCTCCAAGCCCCGGCCAACCTGGCCTTGAACCCCTCCAGGGATTCGGCAGCCACAGCTTCTCTGGGCAACCTGGGCCAGGGGCTCACCGCCCTCACAGCCAGGAATTTCTGCCCGAGATCTCAGCAAAATCTCCCCTCTTGCAGTGGAAACCCCTTCCCCCGCATCCCATGGCTCCTCTCCCTCATCCAGAGTCCCTCCCCAGCTTTCCTGGAGCCCCCTGACGGAGTGGAAGGGGCTGGAAGGTCTCCGTGGAGCCTTCTCTTCTCCAGGCTGAACCCCCCAACTCTCTCAGCCTGTCCTCACAGCAGAGGGCCTCCAGCCCTCCCAGCATCTCCGGGGCCTCCTCTGGACCATATATATATATACACATGGACACCTTCCGCTCCTCCTGTGTCCCCACCGGTGCCTGCCACCCTGCCTGGCCAGGGGCCGGGTCTGCTGCAGCCCCCCGAGACGCCACTCCGGTGTCCGGCAGCCCTGCTGAGGGTCCCAGGGGAGCGGGGCAGCCCCCACCCCGTCCCCTCCGGGTGCTGGCTGGGGCCAGGATGGTGCCCAGGAGGGACAGAGGGGTCTGGCCCTCGATGCCTTTGGTGACAGAGTGCGGGGCTCGTGGAGCTCTGGGGCTGCTGCCCACCCAGGGCAGGGCAGGTCAGTGCTGGGGTCCATCATAGCACCCATGGCGGGTGTGGGGCAGCACTTGGGTGCCGCGGGTGGCTGGCAGGGTCCCGCAGCAGCTGCAGGGCTCTCGCCGGGTTGGAGTGGGGGAATTTGAAGGGGAAGCTGCCGTTGGAGCCGCACAAGGGGAAGCCGCCACGTTCAGGGGCGGGTGCAGGTTGTTGCGCGGGTAGGGGACGGTGGGTGAGGGGTGCAGCCCTGCTGTGTGAGCGAACCGCACTTGGGTGCAGGCAGATGCTCAGCCAAACCCAAGTTAATGCTCTTGCATGAGGCCGTCAGCGAGAGCTCAGCACCAAAACCAAAAACCAGCCCTGTTTCGGCTGGAGATCGGGCTGGTAAGTGGCTGAAACAGCCTGAACGCAGCAGAAAACCCGACTACGACTCAACCCCTCGATGCTCTAAACACCCGCAGCCATCGGGTCTGTGGAGCTCCAGCCACGGCCGCTCCGCTCCCAGGTGCTGGGGCTTCACTGTGGCCCCCAGCTGCTGCTGCGCCTCCATCCTGCCCAGGGGATGGAAGGGCTCCCCGGGGAGGTTCCAATCACAGGCCCCCGCTGCCCCTTGCCAACGGGCCTGCAGCACCTTCAGCATCTCATAGCACCGCCTGGCCATCTCCTGGGTGGACTCGAAAGAGCAGAGGAGCCCCACGAGCAGTTCTCCTTGGTCCGAGGCCATGGCTAGGGGGCGGTGGGGTGGGGTGGGGCGCTCTGGGGTGAAGGCTTCATGTACACAGGGTTCTGCACCCTGTCCCTGCTCAATGCCTCCGCACTCGCCCTGCAGAGGAGAGAAAAGAGACTCCTCTGCGCCCTGGACCCCAGCAGGGCCCACGGGCAGCACCTGACGGGGGGATCACTTCTCCTCCGCATCCTTAAGCCAGGAGCAGGGCCCGATCCTCAGCATCCCCAGCTGCACCGGGGTCCCTGTCCCGGCCGTCTCCCTCTGGGTCCTTCTCCTGGCCATCTCCCTCTGTCCAGGGGGACCTGCAGCCACTTCAACTGGGACCGGGGTCAGGCGCCAACACACCAGTCGGGGTGTATCAGCCACCACCTCTCCCCGAGTTTCGTGGGTGCCAGCCTGTCGCACTGGGGTTGGGCACTGAGGGGGTAACACCCCCAACTGCGGGAAGGGTGGATGAACCACAGCACCAGGGATAGAGAAAATACTGACTTTTTTATTGGTTGACAAGAGGGGCACCCCAGGGGATTCCCGGCCCCACACTTCCCACCCATTAGGGGAAATTGCTGAAGCAGACGCGGCGCGGCCGGCAGCAGCGTCTCCAGCAGTCCTTCAGGCGGTGGCAGAGCCGGGTGCAGCAGTGACACAGGCACCGTCCTAGCGGGCACAGCCCTGGGGACGCCTGGTCACACTCCCTGTCCACGACCTCGTCGCGCTGCTGCCTCTCCTCCTCCAAGGTCTTGACAGTGTCCAAGAGCTCCAAGTAGAGCAACTTGTCGTCCGTGGCCTTGGCTGGGGGGCTGCTGGGCGGTAGAACCACATTCACGGGGCTCTGCGCCCTGTCTCTCCTCCCTTCCGCATCCATGGGGGTGCTCCTGCCTGAGCCTGGGGGGCTGCTGGTGCTTGGCCCCATGGAGTTGTTCTCGCCCGGCCCCATCTTGCTGTTTCTCTTCACTTCCGCCAGGCTCCCCCTGCCGAGCTCCACAGGGCTGCTCCTTTCCTTCTCCTTCACACTTCTCTCTGGTCCTGTGTCCTCCTCCTTGTCCATGTCCCCATCCTCAGCCTTATCCGTGTTTGCATCCACCCACGGCCGCTCCGCTCCCAGGTGCCGGGGCTTCACTGTGGCCCCCAGCTGCTGCTGCGCCTCCATCCTGCCCAGGGGATGGAAGGGCTCCCCGGGGAGGTTCTGGTCACAGGCTCCCGCTGCCCCTTGCCAACGGGCCTGCAGCACCTTCAGCATCTCACAGCACTGCCTGGCCATCTCCTGGGTGCACTCGAAACAGTGGAGGAGCTCCATGATCAGCTCCCCTTGGTCCGAGGCCATGGCTGGGGGGCTGCAGGGTGAAGGCTGCGTGTCCACAGGGCTCTGCGCCCTGTCCCTGCTTTCCCTGGGGACCGGCTCTTGCTTGGTCCTTGTCGGCAGTTCCTGTGGGGGCTCCTGCCACAGGGCTGGCCCTGGCTCCTCCACCCTCCCCTTCACAGCCCTGGGGGTACAGCGGGGTCTTGAGCGGTCGAGTGCTGCCAGCTCCGCCATCGCACCAGGCCAGGGCTCTGGGAAGGAGTAGAGGGAGCTGAAGGAAGAGGAGCCTCCGTCTGTCATGGAGTCCATGGTGGCCAGCGGGGCCCGTGGGGAGAGGGGCTTCCTGTTCAAGGCCTCCACACTCGCCCTGCAGAGGAGGAGAAAGAGACCCCGCTGCACCCCAGAGCCCAGCGGGACCCGCGGGCAGCACCCCTCCTTGGCCGGTGGGCAGGGCTGCCCAGCGCAGGCAGGGGCAGGGCACGGGGTGAGGGTCTGGGGCAGCATCTGGGGTCTCCCCCACACTCACCGCTTCTCCTGCTTGGGCCGGGATTTCTCCACTCCTCCATCCACTGCCCAAGAAGCTGCAGCGGGAGGAGACAGAGTGAGCGGCCAGCAGCCCCCTGCACAGCCCCGGCTCAGGGCTGCCGTGGGGTGTAGGCCGTTTGCAGGGTGCTCCATGCTGGGGCCACTCACCGCTCTGCTTCTCTGGCCGGGCTCCTGTCTTGCTTGTCTGACGCTTCTTCTTGTTCTTCTTCCACCACTTCTGCAAGGTCCCCAGGAGCTGGGTGAGACGGGAGCACTTCCCAGTCCCACACCACAGGCCCCCACAGCACCCCACACCACCCCATGCCATCCCTCGCCACCCCACGCCGCTGCACAGTGTGGTGCAACAGTCACCTACCTGAAGCCGCTTGCTCTGCAGCACGGATGAGAATATGCTGAGCCGTGTCACGATCAGGAGGAGAGGGCCCAGGGGAGACACGGCGTCAGAGCACCCCATGGCACCGACTCCGGTGTGGCTGCGGTGCTCCCAGTCACCAGCACAGAACCGCGATGCGGCTCCCCAGTGTCTTCCTGGGTCCCCAGTGACGGGACCCGCAAGACTGCTGGGGTGTCAGAGGCCGAGGCTGCAGTCTGCCCAGACAATGCCAGACTGCGGTGCCCAGCATCCGCTGACGGCTCCAGTGGGGACCGCGTCCCCCTTTTATAGTGTGGCAGGGGGGCACATCCCCCCTTTCTGACATCGTGGGGCAGTCAGAGCCCCGCTTTGTGACATCACAGGGCAGTCAGAGCCCCCCTTGGTGACACGCAGCAGGGGATGAGGAAGAGCAAGAGAAGGAGGGCACTTGCCCCAAGCTGCCAACAGGACTATTTCATAGCACGAACATCACGTTCAATATAAATTATAAAGTCTGCTGTGTAGTTCGACTCTCCCGTGATGGCGGTGGTCCAGAGAACTCCTTGCCGTGGTCTCGGAGCCTTGAGTCCTTCCCTTCCTCCCGAAGCCGCAGCGCTCGCAGTGTCCCCCATTGGCTGTCCCCTGCTGGGAGTGCACGGCTTCCTGCTGATGGAAGGGGCTGGGTGTAGTCCTTGGGTATTTTATATTGATATCGGGATTGACACTGCTTCTTTAGCATCATTAAGGTTAATTCTTTAGTTTTATCCTAGTAAATCTATTTCTATTGCAACCCTCCTGTTTCCTTGTTTTTCCCCAATTCCCCTTCCCGGGTGGGGAGGGGTCATCGGGTGAGAGAGTAGTTGTCTAAAGGACAAGAAATTGTGGTGGGTTTCTCAAACCATAACAAGAAGGGAGGGAGAAGGAGAAGGGGAAAAGGAGAAGGAGAAGGGCCCCACCCTTTCAGGGCATGGTTTGGGTGGGAAGGGACCTCTAAAGGCCACCCAGTGCCACCCCCTGCCCTGGGCAGGGACACCTCCCACCAGCCCAGCTTGCTCCAAGCCCCAGCCAACCTGGCCTTGAACCCCTCCAGGGATGGGGCAGCCACAGCTTCTCTGGGCAACCTGGGCCAGGGGCTCACCGCCCTCACAGCCAAGAATTTCTGCCTCAGATCTCAGCTCAATCTCCCCTCTTGCAGTGGATACCCCTTCCCCCGCGTCCCATGGCTCCCCTCCCTCATCCAGAGTCCCTCCCCAGCTTTCCTGGAGCCCCCTGAGGGGCTGGAACGGGCTCCAAGGTCTCCCCGCAATCTTCTCTTCTCCAGGCTGAACTTTTATAGATATTATTTAGTATTCCTGCTGAAAAATGAGAACCCCTGTCTGATCCTCTGGTTTCATTTCAGTCAGTATCTGGGAATGATTTCCCACAAAAGTGCTTTGACCATTCCTGGGGGATCAGCTTTCCTGGTCGGAAAAGCTTCTACTCCTCCTGAGGGTTGATCCATGATTACCAGCAGGTGCTTAACGCCTTCCACAGGAGGCACGTCAGCATAACCCATCTGCAGCCTTTGGAATGGGAAGTATGACCACGGTTGCCCTCCAGCCTCCTGCTTGGGTTTTGCACCGGAAAACTTCCAACCTGTGGGCCAAGAACTCACAATCCCCTTTACTGCCATATGTCTTCCGGGGGCTGTCCACCTTTTCTCAATCTGGTTAAAAATTGTCACCCGTGTTGAGGAATGGCTATATGAGAACGGACACGGCGCCATGCAGGATTGTCAGAAGTAAGCTATGCCTGCCTGCATGGAGAATTCCGAGTCACGCTGATAAGAAAGATGCTGAAGGCCGTGCTGACCTTCCTTAAGTCAGATAAACAACTTTGAGAAAGTAGACTGTGAGAGAACAGGAACAAACCTGGACCCAAGAAACTGCATGTAGGAGGAGTATGAATAATGTAATCTTTAGCGCACAGCCAATAGTTGTAAGACAAATAGGCATATCTAAGTATAAGAGTATAAAAGTCTGATGAAGCTCAATAAAGCTGAAGCTTGCTTTATCACTCATATTGAGTCGACTGCTTGTTTCCCTCGCTCGTCGCACACGCGTCCATGTGTTTTATCACAAAACCGCCTAGCCAAAGCCATTGAGTATTTTCTTGGTAAGACGGGGCTTCCCCCAGTAGTCCAAATTCCAGTTTCATCTTTCGTGGAGGAGGGAGGGATCCCGAGTGCAGGGCCCAATTCCATTTTTACAGAGCAAGGCAGCGTTACATCTGTCCCTGTCGTCTGACCAATGGAAGACACGTCTCAGACAGACATCAGGTAGGTGAGCCCAGCGATGCTGCTCAGCTTCGCTGTCGTCTTCCATTGAGAAGACAGTTTTTCACTTCTCCTCTGGGTGTTGAGCCAAACCTAGAGGAAGACTCTCTCCAGCAGGCTCCTGAAAAGACCAAAGTCCGCCCTCCGGAAGTCCATGGTGGCAGTTCTGCTGACGCCCTTCCTTGCTTCTCTAGGAATCGATAATGACAGAATTCAACTAGAGCTTGAAAAAACAAATTTGTTGTATGCGTTTCTTTTATTAGGTAACTAGTCGCGGGTCACCATGTTGCTTGGTTTGTTCTCACGGCTGTGGTATGTAAATTCCTATATGGCTTATGTACTGCCTGCGATGATAGTTGTTACTTCTGGGAGAAGGATGAGGATTATCATTTTACTGTCCCGTGCGATATCGGATTATGATATGAGAACATCACTTGTTAGACAGTTCCTTTGGGGCGTTTATGTGGTATTGCTGTCCTGCCCGTACATTGGGCACCATCTCTCAGAATTTATTAGTCATTACACTCAGTCGAGGGGGGAAACAGGGGGGGACACTTTCCCCAGCTCTTTTGCCTCCCTTTTCTCCTTCGGGTCAGGCATGACAGCTTTTGAGAATTTTGAATATCCTTGGGATGCTCAAACCAGCATGTTCCTAGTGTTATGTCTCTTGAATACGTTGCAGGTCTTGTTTAGGGCTAAACGACTATTTAAGACTACCGCCCAGAGATCTGCTCCGAGGCTGGCTAGGTGAGGAGAAATAACTGGCCTCCAGACGATCCAATGTGAACCAACAGAAGCCGTTTATTAAGCACAGATCATCACCTTTTATACCCTGTGTTGTCGCCGTACACGCGACTCGCTTATTTCTGATTAGCTAGTTACGCTGTCCACGCGCTGTCCATGCAGTTCGTTCACACAGCAGATTGGTTACAAGAATTCGCATAGTAAATTGCTTAGTCATTAGCACAACATGTTTTCTGCCTTCTCAGTTCCCGTTTTTGCCATGTACTGATTCCATCTTCTACCACCTGTTTTGCTCTTGCTCTAATCTCTCATAGTAGGGAGGCTGGCTCACGTGACCATTTTCTCTCAGACACATTCCTACAATCCCCCCTTTTTCTTCTTGAGCCAGCCAGACCTTATGCATGGCATTTTCTATCATGTCAGTCACTTTGCGGAGAACACACGAGGCTACCATAACCAATAGTAATATAACCAACAATAGCATGAGCCCTTGCTTTAGTAAATCTGATAACCATCCCGTTATACCCCATGAGCTTAACCAATCATCGAAACCTTTTTGACCACTTTTAATTTGGACATGTTATCCTTCAGATCCCGCAACTGCTTATGAATGGATGATGAGTGGTTGGAAAGGTTCATGCAACACATACCTTCAAAATCTTCACATCCATGACCCTGAGCTAACAGCAAAAAATCAATAGCCGCTCGATTTTGCAACGTAGCATGCTGAATGCTATCAACATCAGTGAGCAAGCTAGATATGATTTCAGTTGTAAGGTTTATCTGTTTACTTGCCCAACACCCTATCTTATTCAACATATTCAATGCCATGGCTGTTCCCAGCGAAGGAAGAATACTTAGCCCTATTCTTTGTCCGAGATTCGGGAACGTTATATGGTCGTCACAGGATGGAGTGAAGGTATGAACTGTTCTCTTGGCTCTGTGTTTACTGTGTGCTCTGCTCACTGTGTCTTTGGCCGTACGCAGGCCTCTGCTCGTAGATCTGCCCCATCTCCCCCTTTTTTGTTTAACACCAGACCATTTATTAACAAGGTGGCCATGACTCGTGCTTCTACTCGTTGTGACGCTCTTAGCAGGTTATATATCATACTAAACACAATTAAAAACAGAATCAAGAAGAACCCTGCTAAGGCAATAAATACCCAGATTCCTAAACTTAGCCCAGAAAGCCAATTTCTTTGGATTTACCCACGAGAAATCCTTTTGTAATATTTCAAATACATTGCGGTTCATTAAGTCTTGAATGTTTAGTATTTGAGCTTTTAGCTGGTCATGTAAAGGACGAATATTTTCTTGCAACGACATGTCAAAAGCACCTTGGAGATGGTGTTTAACCATTTCTCAGCCATGTAGCAACGTATTCCAGGGGAGAGATGTAACACAAAGTCTTCGAGAGTTGTACTCCCAATCACAATACAGAGAAAGACGTGTTTTTAATGCGTTTTGCCGATTCCCTATCCATATTACTGCTGTTTTATACCTTACTCGTGTTAACTTTACACAATAAGATTGATTACATTCTTGTATACTTGCATTTTGAGCCGAAGCAAAGAGACGGATGAGAAGTACAAATCATTACAGAATTGTCTTGCTCGCAACTTCTATTTGTTGCAGTATTATCTGTGGTTAGCATGCACCCCGATTTAGGGTGCTTATAATACACCTTTGGTTGTTCAGGCCATTCAACACTTCTTACAAAATGTCGCTCTACTGCTGTGGATGACAAAGAAGACATGTTTAGAAAACTTAAAACATGAGTTGCTTTATACACTCACTCTTGAGGTGTCATACCTACGGGATTCCCCCTTTTTTGTTTAGCAAGCATGGTTTTTAAAGTATGATGCATACGCTCCACAATTGCTTGCCCAGTCGGGGAATGAGGAATACTGGTGACATGTTTAATACCTCATATCTGTAAAAAAAAAAAGACCTGTACTTTAGCGGACACATAAGCTGGTTCATTATCAGTTTTTATAGTTTTCGGTACTCCCACGACTGCGATGCATTGCAACCAACGTCGAATAACATCACAAGCCTTCTCTCCTGTATGAGCAGTAGCTACAACAAAGTGAGAAAACAAATCAACTGAAACATGTCCAAATTCCATAATGCGCGTAACATCGGATTGCCAAAGTTCATCAGGCGTAAGCCCTCACGGGTTAACCCCCGCAAAGGATGGCAGAGGAGCCAGCTGCTGACAACCGGCACACGTTCACACAGTATCACGTGCTTGTTGTTGTGTCAAAGAAAATTGCTTCCTCAATGCCTTCGCATTTTGATGAAAAAAAATCATGCGACATTTTAGCTTGCTGCATAATGTTGGGAGTTGTTACCAACAGTGTGATAATCCGCAACTGTGTTTCCCTCAGTTAAAGGGCCAAGTAAACAGCTATGAGAGCGTATCTGGACAATAAAATAAGGAAACTGTCTTTTTCATAAAAGCAACAGTAATTGCAGTAAGAGACTAAATAACCATTGGTTCTCTACTTGTTTTAGAAATGCTCCTTCAAGTCTTTGAACAATACCAGTAACACATTGAGATTCTGCCTACATTTAGCAGTTCCTGTTGAAATAAGTCCAAAGCCTTTACTGTGTCCCTGAACCATCTGCAAACACCGAACAGGTGCCATCAAGAGGCTTTGGTGCTAGCAGGATGCGCGGCTGTAAAGGAATTTGTGAAAGTGACTGTAATAGTCTGTGCCAGGGGAAAGAATAATTTATTTGCCCAATATAATGTACTAAGGAGGTTAAGACTTTGTGCTAACCAAGGGTCAAGGTCATCCTTTTTGGTGGGGACATGTATGTGGCTTGGATCCATTCCAGAAAGCTGCTGACAGCACAAACGACCCTGGAAAAACAATCGCGGTAACATTTCAATCATCGTAGTTACTGGTTTTGAAAAGGTATGTGGCAAAAATACCCACTCTAGTGCAGTCAGGCTCTTTGCGAGTGCATCATCCCACTGTCCTATCAGGGCATAAAGTTGAAATTCTTGTAGGAAGGTGTTCAATGCGTCTTGCAGCAGTAGTAGACTATATCTTATCTTGCAACATGCTGTAATGCCTTCGGAGCTGTTGGGGTTAATGAACATAGAACTTATGGGGGGGGGGGCGGGGGCAGACACAGTGCTTCAGGGCATCCCCTGTATCTTCAAAGTGCGCTCATGTCTCTCTCCCCCTCGCTCATGTCTCTCTCCCCGTCTCTGACCCGAGACAGCCCCCTTATATCCTGCACTGGATTGAGTGGAGAAGTACAGGCTAGAGTCACTGCACGCGTGGCCAGTGCACGCAGCAAGTCCCACCAGACTCTCCTGCACTGGACTGAGTAGAAAAGTACAGGCCAGAGTCGCTGCACGCGTGGCCAGCGTATGCAGCGAGTCTCACCAAACTCATGATCCAGCTTTGCTAACAGCGGCTGTCTGATACGTGACTACATTGTTGTAATCCCGTCTTAGCTTCTTCTGTGAAGGTCGGGTTCTCATGGATACACACATAGTTTTTAGAGCAACATATTCTACAACTCGTACGAGGGTACGATGCAAAGCGGCATTTACAACTAATCGTATAATGCTTATTACACACGGCAAACAGCAACGTTATCTATTAATTAACGTTATCTGTTAATTAACAGCAATTACACAACGGGAACCAGATCGACCTCCGCAACCGGCTGGACACCGGGGACCTGACGGACTTCGTGGAGAACGTGGAGTGGGAGGCGCTGGGCATGCCGGCTGTAATAAATAGAATCATGTTTGTTAATCAAATCAGGCTTTCTTAAAGGCTGGTGAAAACTTACACTGTTTCGACTCTTCACATACTTAAATCGCAGGCATCCAGCGTGCTATCTGGTGCACTTTGATACCTCAAGGCCTAAATCACAGGCATCTGGTGTGTTTTAACACTTCAAAGGGAAGAGCTAAGTTGTGAGATAAGCTGAAAAGAGTCTCCCCAAGGACACTGATAAAGATGAGGAGCCTTCAGCCCCACCACCATCAGGAGGCGGGACAAGACCGACCCCCTAGCAACACGTCGCTCAGACACAGAATATACCAGGATTGACACATATACGGGAACCAGAAGAGTATATAATCAACTACTTTCGGGAAGTGGCTGTGCGCCGTTGGCGGAGCAAAGACTCCCCGGCCGCCCAGCGCTGTTTTGCTTGCTGCCGCTTGCTTAATAAACTAATTTGATTAATTGGACTGGTTCCTGTCAATTATTGGGCCACAATCTATAACAAATTTGGTGCCGTGACTCGGATAGAGGCAATTTGGCTGTAAACCTCACAGGGGGGCGCCCCGCTGAGTAAGCGGCCCCTGTTGGGGGTTTTTACACCCAAAAGCTCTACCGACGAACTCGAAATTCGGCAGCAAGCAAATAAAAGCCGGCAACCCCGTAAACTTTGTGCACGAAGACCCGAACGAAGACTCAGGAGTGAGTAAGTATAGGCCGGTGATCCGTTCGGTTGGCGTTGGGTATCCTGGAGTGTGCCTGTGTGAGACGTCCACTTGAGGACGAAGCAAGTGCGGACCCCTTAGTAGTGCGGTTCCCATCTCCCGCGAGGGACTGGGCCACGAACAGGGGGAAAAGATTGTGTGCGTGTGTGAAGGCACTCCGGAAGATGGGACAGAAGAAAAGCAAGCCTTCTGATCCCATGGGTGGGTCGGTGCCTAAGGTTAGGTTACCCCAGATACCGCCAGACAGTTCGTTAGGATTAATGATTGAATATTGGGATGATTACCCTTCTAGGCAGGGTAAGGATAAAGCAAAAATGATACGTTATTGTATGGAAGTTTGGGGTGGGAAACAAATTAGAAGTGACCACCTGTATTGGCCCGGTTTTGGGTCCTTTGAAGATTGGATATGCCAGGCTTTACATATTTATGTTAATTCTAAGGAACCCTTTAGCCTGGAGGAGAGTGAATATGCACACTTGTGGATAAGGTCAGAGACTAGAGTAAATCTATATCACTTGAGAGAGAAGAAACAGGGGGGTAGGAAAAAAACCAATTTGTAGCTAAATCATGGACGGACATTAGAAAGAAGCTGGAGAAAGTGGAGGATTGGCAGGATAGGGGTTTGGATGAATTGTTAAGGGAAGCCCAGAAAGTGTATGTCCGCAGGGAGGAGGAAATACATAAGAAACAAGCCAGAATGTTGGTAGCTGCAGTCAGAGAAGGGCAAAGGACGTCAACCCCTGGAAAAGGGTTTGAAGCTCGCCAGATAAGACAGGAGACCCGAAAACCTTTAAGAGGGAGAGAATGGGGAACTGTGGTTTGTTTTTATTGTGGAGGAAAAGGGCATGTTAAAAAGGACTGCAGAAAGAGAATGATGGATGAGAAAATGTTCAAAGACTAGGGGTGTCAGGGGCTCTATTTGCTGGGAACCCGAGGAAAAAAAAACAAAAAAAACAAAAAAAAAAAACACGAGAGCCCTTGATAAAACTAAAAGTGGGTCCCCAGCAACAAGAAATTGAGTTCCTCGTGGACTCGGGAGCAGAAAGATCTACCGTTCAAAAATTGCCCCAAGGATGTAAAATATCCTCGGCGACTACACAGGTTATTGGAGCAAAAGGAGAACCTTTTGGAATACCCGTAATAAAGGATGTGTTTTTTGAAACCCATTCTAAGGTAGGGGTGGGGTCCCTGCTACTCATGCCTGAAGCAGACTATAATTTATTGGGCCGAGATTTGATGATTGAATTAGGAATTGGCTTAGAAGTAAAAAATGAAACACTAAAAAAAATTAAACTGTGTCCCTTACGAGTAATAGATGAAGAGAAAATAAATCCTGAAGTCTGGTACACCCCGGAAACAGTAGGTAAGTTAGATATTGAACCCTTTTCAGTAACAATAAGGAACCCAGAAATACCAGTCAGAATAAAACAATACCCCCTTCCTAGAGAAGGGAGGCTAGGTTTGAGACCTGAGATCCAAAGATTACTTGAAAAGGGGTTGCTAGAACCCTGTATGTCTCCTTTTAATACTCCCATCCTGCCTGAAAAAAAAAAAAAAAAACAAAAAAAAAAAAAAAAACAAAAAAAACAAGCCGGATGGAAAATATAGGTTAGTACATGACTTATGAGAAATTAACCAGAGAACAATAGCTAGATTCCCGGTGGTGGCGAATCCACACACCCTCCTGAGTCAAATAGGGCCCGATAATCAATGGTATAGTGTAATAGATCTGAAGGATGCATTCTGGGCATGCCCTCTCAAAGAAGATTGCCGAGATTACTTTGCTTTTGAATGGGAAGACCCAGATAACCATCGGAAACAATTACGGCGGACGGTATTGCCCCAAGGGTTTACCGAATCTCCGAACTTGTTCGGACAAGCCTTAGAACAAATCCTGAAGGGGTATGAGTTAAGTGAAGGAGTCACACTGGTCCAATCTGTGGATGATTTGCTCCTAGCTGGTGATAGCGAAGAAAAAGTGAGGCAGGAAAGTATTAAGTTACTAAATTTTTTGAGTTTACAAGGATTGAAGGTATCAAAATCAAAACTACAATTTGTTGAGAAAGAAGTAAAATATCTGGGACACAGACTAAGCAAGGGAACTAAGAAATTAGACCCCGAAAGGGTGAATGGCATATTGTCATTACCGGCTCCTAGAACTAAAAGACAGGTTAGGCAATTATTAGGTCTCTTTGGCTATTGCAGGCAATGGATTGAGAACTATAGCAAAAAGGTGAAGTTCCTCTATACCAAATTAACTAAGGATGGATTATTGAAATGGTCGGAGGATGATGATAAACAATTAGAAACACTAAAAACTGATTTAGTAAATGCCCCAGTTTTGAGCCTGCCAGATGTAAAGAAACCATTTTATCTATTTATCAATGTTGATGAAGGGACCGCATTTGGGGTATTAGCACAAGAATGGGCAGGAAGAAAGAAACCTGTGGGATACTTATCTAAACTCCTGGACCCTGTAAGTAGGGGTTGGCCTACCTGCCTTCAAGTGGTAGTAGCCGCAGCCCTTTTGGTAGAGGAAGCCCATAAAATTACCTTTGGAGGAGAATTGAGGGTATTATCACCTCACAACATCAGGGGAATTTTGCAACAAAAAGCTGACAAATGGATAACAGATGCCCCGGCTCCTAAAATATAAAGGCATCCTAATTTCCTCTCCCAAACTGGAACTCGAGGTAACAAGCGTGCAGAATCCAGCACAGTTTTTGTATGGGGAGCCGAGTGACAAAATAAATCATGATTGTCTTTACAACATTGAGGAGCAAACAAAAATCAGACCAGATTTAGATGAGGAAGAACTTGGAGAAGGAGAAAAGCTATTTGTAGATGGATCATCCCGGGTAGTTGAAGGAAAGAGAAAATCAGCATTTGCAATCATTGATGGGAAAACATTTAGTGTAATAGAATCAGGACCTCTGAGTCCTAGCTGGTCTGCACAGGCTTGTGAACTATATGCTGTATTAAGAGCCTTGCAACTTTTAAAAGGTAAAATTGGAACCATATATACGGATTCAAAATATGCCTTTGGCGTAGTGCATACTTTTGGAAAAATTTGGGAAGAAAGGGGTTTAATAAATTCTCAAGGAAAAGGATTAATACACCAGGAATTAATAATCCAGGTCTTACAAGCATTACGAGGACCAGCGGGAATAGCCGTAGTACATTTAAAAGGACACCAAAAAGGATTAAGCCCATTAGTCAGAGGAAACAATCTTGCTGATCAAGAAGCAAAAAGAGCGGCATTAATGGTGATCCAGACTAAAAGAACTCGGGAGGACTGTATAACTTGTGGAAAGGAATCAGACGAATTCCCATGTTATGAGTGTTGGAAGGATTTTGGAATCGATGCAGTCCCTGAAGACTACCCCTGCTGCCGAGAAGATGATACCCCTCGTGGCTCAAAGCAACCGAGTTGACGAGCGAGGCAGAGGAGTACAAAGCTGTGGAGAACAGAACCCAAAGAGTGGGACTGTACAAAGACACTGGGAGGACTGCCTCAGCGTTAACCAAGGGAATCGCACGAAATGCCCCGGGAGGAGTGATAGCACTGAAAAGGACTGGGTAATTGGAGTGAGTGTTCAAACTAAACTTATTAGCCGGCCGGGTTTCCACCCTTCTCGCCACACTCTAATTTTAATTTTACTAAATCTTGTAGGTGTCTTATTGTTTGCACAGCAAGGGGGGTTGTGTGTTGCTCTGGATGAGGAATGCTGCGTATATGCAGATCACACTGGAGTAGTTAGAGACACCATGACAAAACTACGAGAAGGATTAGAAAAAAGAAAGAAAGAAAGAGAAGCACAGCAAAGTTGGTATGAATCCTGGTTCAATTATTCCCCATGGATGACTACGCTATTGTCTACCATTGCGGGACCTATGCTACTATTAATTTTGGGATTAACATTTGGCCCTTGTATATTGAACAGAGTAATTGAAATTGTAAAGGGCAGACTGGAAGCTGCCCATTTAATGCTTCTCAGGGCTAAATACGAGTCATTAGATCAGGAACCAGCAATAGAAGAAACATTAGCTTTAAGTCACGCTGAACTCCAAAGATTTGATGAACAAAATGGTAAATAAAAAAAAAAAAAAAAAAGAGGGGGGGGGATTGTAATAAATAGAATCATGTTTGTTAATCAAATCAGGCTTTCTTAAAGGCTGGTGAAAACTTACACTGTTTCGACTCTTCACATACTTAAATCGCAGGCATCCAGCGTGCTATCTGGTGCACTTTGACACCTCAAGGCCTAAATCACAGGCATCTGGTGTGTTTTAACACTTCAAAGGGAAGAGCTAAGTTGTGAGATAAGCTGAAAAGAGTCTCCCCAAGGACACTGATAAAGATGAGGAGCCTTCAGCCCCACCACCATCAGGAGGCGGGACAAGACCGACCCCCTAGCAACACGTCGCTCAGACACAGAATATACCAGGATTGACACATATACGGGAACCAGAAGAGTATATAATCAACTACTTTCGGGAAGTGGCTGTGCGCCGTTGGCGGAGCAAAGACTCCCCGGCCGCCCAGCGCTGTTTTGCTTGCTGCCGCTTGCTTAATAAACTAATCTGATTAATCGGACTGGTTCCTGTCAATTATTGGGCCACAATCTATAACACCGGCCACGAGGAATGTCATCACCTATGGCTGCTGCTCCGAGCCCTACCCTGATGTCACCTACACGCTGCTCCTCTGCCGCCGCGCCTCCTTCTACATAGAATCATAGAATCGCTGAGGTTGGAAGGGACCTTTAAGATCATCAAGTCCAACCTTTAACCTACCCTGACAAAAGCCACTTCTAAACATGTCCCTAAGTGCCCCATCTACCCTTTTTTTTAAACACCTCCTGGGATGGTGAATCCACCACCTCCCTGGGCAGCCTATTCCAATGTTTAATAACCCTTTCAGTGAAAAAATGTTTCCTAATATCCAATCTAAACCTCCCCTGACATAACTTGAACCCGTTTCCTCTCATCCTATCACTTGTCACCAGGGAGAAGAGGTCAGCCCCCATCTCTCTCCAACCTCCTTTCAGGGAGTTGCAGAGAGCGAGAAGGTCTCCCCTCAGCCTCCTCTTCTCCAGGCTAAACAACCCCAGCTCCCTCAGTCGTTCTTCATAAGGTTTGTCCTCCAGACCCCTCACCAGCTTTGTAGCCCTTCTCTGGACACGCTCCAACACCTCAATGTCCCTCTTGTAGCGAGGGGCCCAAAACTGAACGCAGTACTCGAGGTGGGGCCTCACCAGTGCCGAGTACAGGGGGATGATCACTTCCCTAGTCCGGCTCACCACGCTATTCCTGATACAGGCTAGGATGCTGTTGGCCTTCTTGGCCACCTGGGCACACTGCTGGCTCCTATTCAACCGGCTGTCAACCAACACCCCCAGGTCCTTTTTTGACGGGCTGCTTTCGAGCCACTCCGCCCCAATCCTGTAGCGCTGCATGGGGTTGTTGTGACCCAAGTGCAGGACCCGGCACTTGGCCTTGTTGAACCTCATACCATTGGTCTCAGCCCATCGGTCCAGCCTGTCCACATCCCTCTGCAGAGCCAACCTCCCCTCAAGCAGATCAACACGCCCGCCCAGCTTAGTGTCATCTGCAAACTTACGGAGGGTGCATTCGATCCCCTCATCCAGATCATTGATAAAGATATTAAAGAGAACCGGCCCCAGCACCGAGCCCTGGGGGACACCACTTGTGACCGGACACCAACTGGATTTAACTCCATTTACCACCACTCTCTGGGCACGGCCATCCAGCCAGTTTTTTACCCAGCGAAGAGTACACCTGTCCAGGCCATGAGCAGCCAGTTTCTCCAGGAGAATGCTGTGGGAAACGGTGTCAAAAGCTTTGCAAAAATCCAAGTAGATAACATCCACAGCTTTTCCCTCATCCACTAAGTGGGTCACCTTATCGTAGAAGGATATTAGGTTTGATAGGCATGACCTGCCCTTCACAAACCCATGCTGACTGGGCCTGATCACCCTGTTCTCCTGCATGTGCCGTGTAATGGCACTGAGGAGGATCTGTTCCATGACCTTCCCAGGCACCGAGGTCAGACTGACTGGCCTGTAGTTCCCCGGATCCTCCTTCCGACCCTTCTTGTGGATGGGTGTCACATTTGCTAACCTCCAGTCAGCTGGGACCTCCCCGGTTGTCCAGGACTGCTCATAAATGATGCAAAGTGGCCTGGCGAGCACTTCCGCCAGCTCTTTCAATACCCTTGGGTGGATCCCATCCAGCCCCATAGATTTGTGCAGCTCCAGGTGCTGAAGCAGGTCCCTCACCGTTTCCCTTTGGATTACAGGGGCTTCATTCTGCTCCCCATCCCTGTCTTCTAGCTCAGGGGTCTGGGTACTCAGGGAACAACTGGTCCTACTGCTGAAGACTGAGGCAAAGACTGCATTAAGTACCTCAGCCTTTTCCTCATCCTTGGTCACTATGTTCACATCTTCAGCCTGCTCCTGCCCTGCATCATGGTCTCCTTCCTGGCACCCCTTGGCTTCTACCTGCCGGCCGACTCCGGGGAGAAGGTCTCACTGGGGGTGACAGTGCTGCTGGCCCTCACCGTCTTCCAGTTGCTGGTGGCGGAGAGCATGCAGCCCTCGGAGAGCGTCCCGCTCATCGGTGAGCCTTGATGGCACCCAGGACCCTCCCATGGGACCAGGGCGTCTGCACCGGGGTGGTGGGCACCCCCCCATGCCAGGGGGGGTTTCGATGGGGGGAGGTGGGCACAGGTCTTTCCCCACCCCGCTGCGGCATCACCACCCATTACCCACGCAGGGAAGTACTACATCGCCACCATGACCATGATCACGGCCTCCACCGCGCTGACCATCTTCATCATGAACGTCCACCACTGCGGCCCGGGGCCCCGGCCCGTGCCCCCCTGGACCAGGTGGCTCATCCTCCACCACATGGCCCGGCTCTGCTGTGTCTACGAGGTGGGCGAGAGCTGCAAGAGACCCCAGCGGGTGCTGGGCAGGAGGGCGGGCAGGGAGGACACTGGGGGGCCGGGGGAGAGCCCCATGGAGGGGGAGGTGGGTGCCGAGGCAGGGGGCTGTCCCCGGGACTGCTGCCTGTGCCACCACGATGGCCTGCTGAGGAACGTGGGCTACGTCGCCGGCTGCTGCCGGCATCACCAAGCCTCCCAGCGCCGGACCGGCGAGTGGAAGAAGGTGGCCAAGGTGATGGACCGCTTCTTCATGTGGGTCTTCTTCCTCATGGTCTTCCTCATGAGTGTGCTGGTCCTGGGCAATGCTGCCTGATGGCCCCGTGGACTCACTGCCCCTAGGGACAGTGGTGGCCACGGGTGCCCCATGAGGGTGGCTCGTCCTGAGCCCCCCTTGGCCCTTCGTGGACCTGCAGGGTGGAAGCTCCACCAGCCCCAGGGAAGAGGAGCCTGAGAGCGGGAACCTGACTCGGCCGGGGCTGCCCCAGCTGCAGGGTTGAGGGGTCACGGCCCCCCGAGCAGTTGTCTGGGTTGTGACGTAGAGAAATATAGATATAGAATCACAGAACCACAGAATGGTTTGGGTGGGAAGGGACCTTAAAGATCATCTCATTCCACACCCCTGCCCTGGGCAGGGACACCTCCCACCAGCCCAGCTTGCTCCAAGCCCCAGCCAACCTGGCCTTGAACCCCTCCAGGGATGGGGCAGCCACAGCTTCTCTGGGCAACCTGGGCCAGGGGCTCACCGCCCTCACAGCCAAGAATTTCTGCCTCAGACCTCAGCTCAATCTCCCCTCTTGCAGTGGAAACCCCTTCCCCTCGTCCCATGGCTCCCCTCCCTCATCCAGAGTCCCTCCCCAGCTCTGAGGCTCTGAGGACAGGCAGGGGTGGCATGGCATGTGGGAGAACAGGGGCAGGTACCTAGAGAACTTCTCGCCTCCAATGCTCTGGGACTTCACCCCTGAACAATTACAGGACCCTGAGAGAGGAGTAGAATATCTGCAGGGGAAATACTGGGGCTCTTCCAGAGAGGCACAACTCACCGCACTGTGCTGGGCCCTGGCCACTATCTACCAGGCACTGCTCAGTGTTATGCAGCACCCTCAGGGGAAAGAGATGGAGACCAGACCGACAGCACCAGTATAGGTTAGGGGCGGACATGCTGGGAAGCAGCTCTGAGGAGAAGGACCTGGGGGTCCTAGTAGACAGCAAACTATCCATGAGCCAGCAGTGTGCCCTTGTCGCCAAGAAGGCCAATGGCATCCTGGGCTGCATATTGAAGACTGTGGCCAGTAGGTCGAGGGAGGTCATTCTCCCCCTCTACTCTGCACTGGGGAGGCCACAACTGGAGTATTGTGTCCAGTTTTGGGCTCCCCAGTTCAAGAGGGACAGGGAACTACCGGAGCGAGTCCAGCGAAGGGCAACCAAGATGATTATGGGACTGGAGCATCTCCCTTACGAGGAAAGGCTGAAAGAGCTGGGACTCTTTAGCCTGGAGAAGAGAAGGTTGAGGGGGGACCTGATTAATGTTTACAAATATCTAAAGGGTGGGTTTAAGGAGGACGGAGCCAGGCTCTTTTCAATGGTTCCCAGCGACAGGACAAGGGGCAATGGGCACAAGCTAGAACATAGGAAGTTCCGTTCAAATACACGGAAAAACTTCTTCACGGTGAGGGTGACAGAGCACTGGAACAGGCTGCCCAGGGAGGTTGTGGAGTCCCCTTCTCTGGAGATTTTCAAGACCCGCCTGGATGCAGCCCTGAGGGATGTGCTTTAGGCAATCCTGCTCTAGCAGGGGAGTTGGACTAGATGATCTCTAGAGGTCCCTTCCAACTCTGAAGATTCCGTGATTCCGTGACAGACACTGCGGCTACTGCAAGCCCTGTGGCAGACACTGCCGCTGAACCAGGGAACCAACCCGTGCCAGTATCAGTTGCCCCCATACAGAAGAAGTACACGAAGAAATCAGTTCGCTTAGTAAGACATGATGATGAACCAGGGCCATCATGAGAAGAGGAGGAAGGGGCAGAACCAGAGATAATTACCCGATCCCTATCCTTAACTGAGCCGTGGGATATGCGAGAAGATTTTAGCCCACTTTCAGGCGAGCACATTGTCACCTGCTCCAGCTTTCCTGGAGCCCCTTGAGGGACTGGAAGGGGCTCCAAGGTCTCCACGGACCTTTCTTTCTCCAGCCTGAACGCCCCCAACTCTCTCAGCCTGTCCTCACAGCAGAGGGCCTCCAGCCCTCCCAGCATCTCCGGGGCCTCCTCTGGACCACATATATATATTTATATATATATATAAAGAGACACCTTCCGCTCCTCCTGTGTCCCCACCGGTGCCTGCCACCCTGCCTGGCCAGGGGCCGGGTCTGCTGCAGCCCCCCGAGATGCCACTCCAGTGTCTGGCAGCCCTGCTGAGGGTCCAAGGAGAGTAGGGCAGCCCCCACCCCGTCCCCTCCGGGTGCTGGCTGGGGCCAGGATGGTGCCCAGGAGGGACGGAGGGGTCTGGCCCTCGATGCCTTTGGTGACAGAGTGCGGGGCTCGTGGAGCTCTGGGGCTGCTGCCCACCCAGGGCAGGGCAGGTCAGTGCTGGGGTCCATCATAGCACCCATGGCGGGTGTGGGGCAGCACTTGGGTGCCGCGGGTGGCTGGCAGGGTCCCGCAGCAGCTGCAGGGCTCTCGCCGGCTTGGAGTGGGGGAATTTGAAGGGGAAGCTGCCGTTGGAGCCGCACAAGGGGAAGCCGCCACGTTCAGGGGCGGGTGCAGGTTGTTGCGCGGGTAGGGGACGGTGGGTGAGGGGTGCAGCCCTGCTGTGTGAGCGAACCGCACTTGGGTGCAGGCAGATGCTCAGCCAAACCCAAGTTAATGCTCTTGCATGAGGCCGTCAGCGAGAGCTCAGCACCAAAACCAAAAACCAGCCCTGTTTCGGCTGGAGATCGGGCTGGTAAGTGGCTGAAACAGCCTGAACGCAGCAGAAAACCCAACTATGACTCAACCCCTCGATGCTCTAAATACCCGCAGCCATTGGGGTCTGTGGAGCTCCCCCTGCCCAGGTGGGGACTGTCCCCTGGAGCAGGGACCCCTCTCAATGGGACCCCTCGAGGCTGAGAGACACCGTACCTTTGCATACCTGTGACATTTAAGATACATATGGGAAACCGACGTCATGACCTTTGTATCCCACCCAAACCCCGCGTGCGGCAAATAGCGGAGCATTTCCTGCCGATCCATCCGGGCTTACGGAATATCTCACCCCCCTGCATTTACTGATCCGTCCTCAATAAAATAACGACTCCATCAGCTCTGGCTGAGTGACCTCTGGCTCTTCTCCTGCGACAGCGATGGCGGCTGGTCTGCGCTCACCCTGCCCGACAGCCTGTGCCGGGGGGGGCTGGGCCCCTCGTCCCCATCCCTGCCCCACACCCCACAGACTGGCTGTCGGAGGCCTCGGGGCTCATGCCATCTTGTTACCTGTGGAGGGGACTGATCAGCTGGTGGGGAGGGGGACGGTGGCCAAACCCGGGGGGACACCCGTGGGTGATGGGGGAACCTGGGGATGAGAGCCGGAGGCGCTGGGGCAGCCGGAACAGGGTGCGGGGGACACGGAGTGCCCTCGGGCTGGCTGGGATGGCGCACAGACGCTGGCAGCAGGGATGGCCGTAGCGAGGGGAGCGCGGGGGGGCCAGCAGCACCGCCCCCGGCTGAGTGCAGGGACCCGGCTGGGGGGACATGGCGAGGGGAAGGAGCCGCTGTCCCCGCGGGGAGCCCCAGGGCGAGGAGGGAGCCCGGCCAGGGCAGCCCCAGGGGCCGAGGAGGAAGGCAAAGGGGCCAGGCAGCATGGAAAGCGCAGGGCAGCGGGGACGGGGGTCCCACCGAGACCCCAGCCCTGCGCCAACTCCGCTCAGGGGTGTAAGAAAGGCAGGTGTTGCTTTTGCAGAGGAGAAAAGCCGTTTCCATCAGAGGTGACACGATAAGGGAATGACTGAGACAAAGAGGCTCCAGCAAAGGCTTGTAGAACATCTCTTATCACACAGACAAAAGGACAAAGTGATTCCTACTGGATTAGCGTCTGGAAGGGTAGTCATACATTTAACCAGGGCTAATGACATGGAGCAATTTTTTTGTTACCAAAAAGGAAGGAAATAAACTAGTCAGATAATCTCTTTAGGTGTAGCATGAAGAGAAGCAAACAGCGGCAGGACATGCGGGAAGAATTTTAGGCGCCTCGCACAGACCGTGAACCCTGGAGTACCCAACCAACGGGAAAGAGGGGAGGGAAAAATTGGGCCGGGATTAGGAAATAAAAAGGTGTGGTGTTTCAAGAACGGAAAGTGTGCCTACTTGCTAGGTCACCCGCTCTTGCAAGAGCGTGAATGAAAATGTGCCTCCCAGAGGATTCTGCCTGAGCCTATTTCATTCGGACCGGAACTTATTTCTCACAGGGGGGTCCCAGCAGGGCCCCCAGGCACAGCCAGGTCCCGGCAGCGGCAGGGGGGTCCCCAGCCCCATCTCAGCCCCCGTCCGGCGGGGACGGGCTCAGCCACAGCTGGGGAGAGAGGGCGGGGGCTGCGGGGGCCACCAGGCAGTGCCGGGGGGGGGGCGGCTCCCAGGTCTCTCCCGGCTCCCTTCGAGGCAGCATCACCCAGGCGGGTTGTGCTGAGGCCGGCACAAGCCCGGGCAGCGGCGGGGAAGCGCAGCTCGCCCGCGGGCACCCGCAGCTCGGCCGCAGCTGGCGCGAGGGCGGGGGGCGAGGCGGGGGCGGGGCCTGCAGCCGCCGCGGCCAGACCCCACCCCCGTCAAAGGCGGCCCCGGGGAGGG
This sequence comes from Rissa tridactyla, assembly GCF_028500815.1. Taxonomy (NCBI): domain Eukaryota; kingdom Metazoa; phylum Chordata; class Aves; order Charadriiformes; family Laridae; genus Rissa; species Rissa tridactyla. The sequence goes on along the minus strand of NC_071466.1, from coordinate 11,481,000 downwards.
CGGCGAGCGGGAGCGGGAGCGGGAGCGGGAGCGGGGCGAGCAGCCAGGGCGCGGGAGGTCACGCGAGAGTTGAGCTCGCGCGGGATTTCGCGCGGGAGTTGAGCTCGCGCGGGACGCCGAGGCAGGGCGAGGCGGGGGAGCTCAGCCATGGCCTGTGCCCGAAAGGCGCAGCCTCCCGCGTGTTGCGCACTTTCCAGAGGAGACGCGGCCACGCAGACAGAGCCCCCCTGGACGCCTGCAGCCCCCCCGGGCTGTGTCTGCAGGGAGCGCCTTCACCTCTCCCGGGTAGCGGAGGGTAGAAGGGATGCCGGGTGCGTGAGGTGCGAGCAGGCGGCTGATCCGCTCGGCCTGGCGGCAGAGGTCAAAGAGGGAGCAGAAAGGCTGCGGAGCGTCAGGGAGAGGGCAGAGCAGCAGAGAGTTGGGGTTGTTCAGCCTGGAGAAGAGAAGGCTGCGGGGAGACCTTATTAATGTTTACAAGTATCTGAAGGGTGGGCTGAAGGAGGATGGAGGCAGACTCTTTTCAGTGGCTGCCAGTAAGAGGACGAGGGGTAACGGGCACAAGCTGGAACAGAGGAAGTTCCGATCAAACATGAGGAAAAACTTCTTCACGGTGAGGGTGAGAGCGCACTGGAAGAGGCTGCCCAGGGAGGTTGTGGAGTCTCCTTCTCTGGAGACTTTCAAGACGTGCCTGGCTGCAGTCTTGAGTAGTGTGCTGTGGGCAATGCTGCTTTAGCAGGGGAGTTGGATAGATGATCTCTAGAGGTCCCTTCCAACTCTGAAATTCTGTGATTCGATGAAACGTTCAGCCTGGAGAAGAGAAGGCTCCGCGGAGACCTTGGAGCCCCTTCCAGTCCCTCAAGGGGCTCCAGGAAAGCTGGGGAGGGACTCTGGATGAGGGAGGGGAGCCACGGGACGAGGGGGAAGGGGTTTCCACTGCAAGAGGGGAGATTGAGCTGAGATCTGAGGCAGAAATTCTTGGCTGTGAGGGCGGTGAGCCCCTGGCCCAGGTTGCCCAGAGAAGCTGTGGCTGCCCCATCCCTGGAGGGGTTCAAGGCCAGGTTGGCCGGGGCTTGGAGCAAGCTGGGCTGGTGTGAGGTGCCTCTGCCCAGGGCAGGGGGTGGCACTGGGTGGGCTTTAAGGTCCATTCCTACCCAAACCATGCCCTGAAGGGGTGGGGCCCTTCTCCCTCTCCCTTTCTCCCTCTCCCTTTCTCCCTCTCCCTTTCTCCCTCTCCCTTTCTCCCTCTCCCTTTCTCCCTCTCCCTTTCTCCCTCTCCCTTTCTCCCTCTCCCTTTCTCCCTCTCCCTTTCTCCCTCTCCCTTTCTCCCTCTCCCTTTCTCCCTCTCCTG